>NC_051126.1:8676237-9385493 GCF_014839805.1 Manduca sexta
ATGAGCTAACAATTTTGTTGAACAGTATAATAAAAACTTAACTATGTAATTGTAATTGTAGTCCAAAATAATTTAGTAATCATAACATATTATACTGCTGCAAGATAAATTCACTATCCTACTCTAATAACTTTTGACGCTATATTAAAATATTTCAAGTTGAAAGACTTGCTACCGTAGTGCTTCCATTGCCCCTGCAATAGCTCCACCACTCAAAGCACACACTCAACTCACCGCACTCACGCACATATTAACCAGATCGTACACTCTGGACTCTGGACAGGTGGAAGCCACGAAGGGCGGACGAGAAGGTTCCCCTTCTCTAACTTACCGCCGACAAGGCGAACGGCCATCGTATCAAATAGCAAGACTTTACCCTTTGCTGGACTGGATACATAAACACAACACAGCGGCTCTTATCACTCATTCCACAATAAAACATAGGAAAAATAACACTATAAATGATGTGTGATTAATTTTAAGAATTTTTATGTTATCAAGTAAGTACTTAGTACGAGTCTATTCGCGCTCCGTCAATCTATTTACCGAGTCATTAAACATCTAGTTACTAGTAGGTATATCTGGATGATAAGCTTACTTGTAGCAGTGGCTCCCTTAAACAAATGGTAAGAATAGGTACAGGAAGTTTAGCGTCTACCTGAAAACACATGATTAATGTAAGTAACGATTAGCATTCTTATTTCAATTTATTCTCTTTAAGTGCATATAACTTCGTTATGGTGATGAATAATTATTGTTTAAACAAAAACACCACTTCTAGTTCCAGTCAAAGGCCTCTATGTTTATTGGGTGCTCTAATAACGCAAGTACGAGCTATTAAACTTGTATGGGCGTAATATAATATACTCACTTATTATCATTTAAAAAATTGGAACTTAGATACCTACTTATGAAGGACTCGTAAAACTGTTAACCACATAACACCCAATCGTCCCAGAGGTAAGGGGTTTGGTCAGTTATGGCTGCCATACATGCTACGGTCCATCGGAAAGGTCCACCGGTGCAGGTATGCCTGCGCCGATAGACCGCAAAAATACAATAAAAATCTGCACAGGTCTATTCCCACACACATTGTAGATTTACCGGCGCAGGCATAGGTATGCCTGCGTATATAATATACTCACTTATTATCATTTAAAAATTGGAACTTAGATACCTACTTATGAAGGACTCGTAAAACTGTTAACCACATAACACCCAATCGTCCCAGAGGTAAGGGTTTGGTCAGTTATGGCTGCCATACATGCTACGGTCCATCGGAAAGGTCCACCGGTGCAGGTATGCCTGCGCCGATAGACCGCAAAAATACAATAAAAATCTGCACAGGTCTATTCCACACACATTGGGTCTACCGGCGCAGGCATAGGTATGCCTGCGCCGGTAGACCGCAATGTGTGTGGTATCATAATAAGGTCCACCGGTGCAGGTGCACTGGTGGACCTTTCCGATGGACCGTACTATGTATGGCAGCCATTAGTTACTACCTACTGCTGGTAAATGGCAATTGTAAAAAAGTAGGTACACACAAATACATGCTTAGCATAAGCTACCTATCTACATGGATTTGGCAATATGCCAAAAAAGAGGTTAGCATTGGATAATGTTCAAAATTGTTTAAATGAAACATTTTATGCAAAGCGACTTAAAATAAACATGCTATTTATATTTTTGCGGCCACACCCTTCAAATATATGTACGTAACCTTTGCTAAATATTAAATGATGTAGTATATTTTAAATGTTACACATTAATGACTATTTTAGGACAATGTTTTAGTTGAGTTCATAATAAATATAAAAATATAGGTATCTACAAAATCAAGCATTTATATGGTTGAAGTTGAATAAAAACTTTTAAAATTACTCCACATCCGCCCAAAACAGATTGATAAGATTTATTATCGCATTGAAGTAAAAGTGTCGACCAAACATCATACGACTTTCGTGCAACGCATACAATGCGCGCGTCACATGTACTACCCTATCAAATTTATTGGTTGAAGGTTGAAACTTGTAATTACTTTCTATAATTCATCCGCTGTGAGCTGTTGCGTAGGACTTTCATCTTTTATGTTGACGGCTGGCTCTATTAGAAAGAATAATGCATGAGCCACCCGTCATAATATTTTGCGCAAGTCAATCAAGACATATCAATTCTCGTCCGTTTTCGTAAGACTGTGGTACTACACCGGCCGTGCTGATCTATTTCGTTCTCTACTTAGATAAATTTCGCTAAGCAATGGCTCAACCACTTTTAAATTAAAAATTAAAATATAACACCCAAGACTTGATTATTTTCCTGTATTATCCCTTAAAGTCAATAATAATTTCATGTATATCCGAACTACCTACACTTTATTAAAAAATATAAGGTCAGTCGGGGGAAGTGCGCCATAAATTTTTCATAGCTGGATTCAATGCAAAATAATTTCTTTTTGTGCTGACTTAAGAATGTAATTTTATTAATTTAAGAATATTTGGTATTTTGTGTTAACAATCTATAGCCATTCAAGGAAATCGGACCATAAATTAATAATATATTGCTCAAAGTAAAAAAAATGGAAGTAGGCGCACTTGCCTCCGGAAATGGGGTAAGTGCGCCTGTGTACAAAAAAACGCCAATATGAAACATTATAAAGAAAACACTCATTTTAGTCCATAGAGAAATAGGTTTTACTCGCATTGCTCTTGGATAATTTTTAATCACTCAATATTATAACAAACTATGGCTGTCAAATCAAATTCGGAGTAAGTGCGCCATATATTTGTAAATCAGGGCTTCAAAACATTATACAATTTCTTTTTCTATATTTAGGTATTAATATTAGAGTTTTGTGTGCGGATATGCTGGAATAAAAAAATAGTACCCTAATACGAAATCCATTTTATTTCTAAAAACTAAAGAAAACATACAAAAATGTAGGAATTAACGATTTTGAATGCGTTATAACTCAATTACTTAGAATTTGACCTTATGATATTTGATATGTTTTAGCTGCATTATACCCAGATAACGTGCCTGATCGAACATTTGCAACCTTTTCACGTAAAGTTGCTCTAGACCAAGGTATTTCAGTTTTTATTTTTTTAAAAACGAACTATCTAAAACAACAAATATACGATGAATTAACTAATACGCCCTTTTATTTAAGTCGGCTCAAAACAAAATACCTTGAGTACAAAAAAATATACCGTTAAGTCTAACATTTTAATAATAATAATTCATGTTAGTAAAACATATTCTCAAAAAAGGTTGTTTATATATGGATCAGGGGCAAGTGCGCCATACGATTATTAATTGTGGCGCACTTGCCCTACTCGACAATTTTGAGGTACATTTTTTTCGCATTGCTAAAAAATCCTTTATTTTAGTATATATAAATAAAATTCAGGCAGGAAGTTAAAATAAAAGGTTTAAACTATGTGTTCACCTTACTGGTTTACAGAAATATGTTAAATATCTTGAAATATTTGATGTTATATTTTACGGGGTCATCTCTGTTTACGGGTCTAAGACACTTAAAATAAAATGGCGAATAAATCGTATTAAAATGAACGAATGATGATGAATTATGTTTTTTAGTGGAACTATATTTCAGTTAGTAGCATAGATATAAGATTGCGGTAATTGTATAAAATCCATAGTTTTCGATTTTTTTAGGGCAGGTGCACTTACCCCGTCGGCGCACTTGCCCCACCTGACCTTAATATATAATATTATCGTCAGCACTACTAATTTGTTAAGGAACAATCGTTTGTTTGTGAACTTTTATTAACTAATTAATATTCGAGTAAAGATGTATGGCGCTTTTAGCCTGATCCAAACAATTTGAAGTTTTCTAGATAATTCCGAAATGATAGATACCTACATAAGCAGATTCATATACTTAAGTACCTACATAATTTACTTTGAATTAGAAGAACGTGTCCTGTGCCAAGAATAAAAAGCATAATTACGAATTAAGTTTCCTCCATGCCAAATAATATTTTTTAATGGAATAGGAAACTATTTCACTACCCATTAAGCATTTCGATGGGCATTTGTAAGTTCATGTTTTACATACATTAGTTTATTGTGTAAGTTTAATGTAAAATGTTATTCATCATGATTAAAACACTACACATAATTGGGGACTTCGGCTACGTAGTTTTTCTTCATTATAGTAATTGCATGCTAATGTGTACCTTCTTTACAAGTAATTAATATCATATTCGCATGGCTGGTGACATACGCGGCGACGCGCCGCATTGGCCGCGCCGTTCGATACGCACGGCGCGCGCGTACCGTGCGGCACCTTACTTACCCTAAATCCACAGTATTCGCTAAACCTGAGTGACTAACACACCCTAACACTTATAAGGATACAATCATAAATCTCTCGTAAAGAACACGCTTCCGCAGTAAAGATTTGAGCAGGTATATTTTAACAGCTAGTAATTAACCATATCTAAACGTTATACGCCCTTTAATCTTTGTTTATTTTGCAAGTATATTTTTATTCCAAGAAGACCATAAAATGCTAACAAATGTTCTATTACTAAACATTGTTTATGGTACCAAATATTTTTGAAAATACCGCGAATATGACTTGCTAAGAAAACATTTGCTTTCAGACAATTGTTATTCAGATATGAATGAGCTAGATTTGATAAAAGAAGTGGAAAAGCGTCCAATATTGTATGACAAATCAGTGAGTGGATTTAATAAGACCAAACTGAGGGACGACGCTTGGAAAGACGTGCAGGAATCACTCCATGTGTCTGGTAAGTAGGTAGCTAAAATCCTAAACCCAAAAAAATGTCGCGCTAACCGTATTTTTAGAAGTTGTCTATTCGCGTTGTACCTATATAATACACTTTGCCCATGATTCCGTCCACGTAATAAGGTTTTTGCGGGATAAACAATACCCTTTAGCACTCGGGAGTAATATAGTTTGCTATTATTAAAACAATTTTCAAAATCGGTTTAGTAGTTCCAGAGATTAGCTTCTACAAACCTACAAACAAACTCATATACTTCTCTTCTTTATAATAATAATATATGTAGATATATAAAAAACTTCATGTTTCTACAAAATGTTATCTTTAGTTTGATAATTTAAAGTAAACGTAAAACTTGATTTTTTAAAGAAATTATTCATAAGTCTGCATATTCCCGCCCGCAAGCCGTACGCTGCAAAGTATGGAAAGAATTCTCAAGGCCGTTTGCTCGGTAGGGAGCCTTAAATGCCAATTACTGCCTATGAACGGACCTATTAGACACCTATTTAACCATAAAGTATTGTGCCTGAACTTTTAATATAAGTATATTATAATTTTCTTTGCTCGTAACTTTCCAGGTCAATTCTAGTATGAAAGATAGATCGATATTTTGAAATTTTACTACAATGGTAGTTGTATCAACACCAAATTAAATTGTTACACAAGTGGCTGTATAAAATATTTTTAAATAATTACAAAGAAATTAGGCAAACCTGAATTGTACATACCTATACTTAATAAACTTTCGTAATTTTATACTTTTATATGAAATTAAATGATTTATTTGAACCCGTAAAATGTTATAAATTATTTAGATTCCGTCAATGTTAACTCTACCACCAGTCCGGAAAGCAATTATCACCAGAGTAGAAAAGACAAGAAACTTTGGTGTTGCTCCTTTCAAAATCAGATTAAAGTACATATAAACTTCAGTACCTGATACAGAGACGAAAAAAAATACATTTGGTTCTTTGTTGATGTTTAGAGCAGTTCATTTATATGCTCGCAAAATAAGTCATAAATTAATTTTAAACTTCCATATGAGCGTTCAACCAAAAAAAATCTCCCAAATTTGGTAATTTTAGTTGGATACGTGAAAATAAACATCTAAGTTGATATATGGGTTATTAAGAACTTTATTTGCTATACGTAATAAAGATGGAAACTAATTATTTTCTCTGTCTTGTTTTAGAATCGGAGTGCAAAAAAAGATGGAGATCCCTCCGAGACTCATTCATAAAGTTGCAACGAACGCACGGCGGACGCACACGGTGGCCATATCATCATGCCATGCGGTTCCTGCTGCCGCACATTGAGCCGAAACCAGAAGGAGGGTAAGCATGATTATCCTATTTCTTAATACATCTTATACATATATAATATTACAAATGGGAACGTTGTTAAGATGTTTGGAGAAAGTTTATAGGTTGTCAACGAGAAAACATCTCGCGAATTTTTTTCATATCATATTAGCCACTTATTATCCTAGAAATATGCACAAACAAATCTTTATTCTTTTATTTCAAATACCTGTAAATATTTTTATAGATCTAAAAAAGACGAAGACTCAGATGCAGAAGAAGAAGCAGCTCGTCAACGTGCTATATCAAACCTGCCTGACCTCTCATCCTTCAACCACGACAAGTTCGACGATGATGAAGATTCCCAACCGTCTCCGAAGAAACTCCGCCTAAACTCAACTGACGAAGATAACCCTTGCCAATGCAACCGAACCGATCCTGATGAACTATTTCTACTAAGCTGCGCTCCGACACTAAAAAGATTGAATTCGAAAAAATGCCGTCGCTAGACTTAAAATACAGAAAGTTCTTTACGAAGCCGAATTCGGTAACCAAACAGAGTTGCCATACGCGAAGCCAACAAGCGATTGTGGATATAATGGTACAGAATGAATCAAAAGGAGTTAGAAGTATATAAGAACACATTTTGTTGAATAGGTATTTACAGTCTAATATTTATGAGTGAGGAGAGCCTGACACGATTTATGTATAGAATTAGCTACATAAATGATTCCCGAATTAAACTTAGGTATGATCAGTATCCAGGCGAAACAGTTTAACGACGAAAAACTCATGACATTGTTCAAACTTACAAGTAGCTGCCATTTCTATGTTGTGTTGGACTAAACTAGCTATTCGTCAGCGTACGACCGGCTTTTAGTTGACCTACAGGGGTGTAGCTTTTTATCATTATAATTTTATATTTTCGTAAGGCATGTCTAATTACTTATATTTAAGCCTTATATTTTTCATGTTCTTTAGAATCGTACTCGTATCGACTGCCTCGGTGGCGTAGTTGTATTGCACGTCCGGTACAATAGCGCTCTGAGGTCCTGGGTTCGAATCCCGGGTCGGGCAAAGTGATATTTGGGTTTTTCTGCTCAGTATCAGCCCGGAGTCTGGAATTTTGTGCCCGATATGGCGATAGGCTCGCCCCTATCACATCATGGGACGGAACATACTTGGCGAAAAGTGGGTGCCCTAGTTGCGTTCTCTGCATACCCCTTCGGGGATAAAATGCGTGATGTTATGTATGTATGTATTTAGAATCGTAAGATTCTGTGCATTCTTTTAGCTTTTTATGTAAATAGGGTCTACGTTTATTACTATGCAGAGATGTTCATTTCACCGATTGTCAGTCGACGTAAGTTAAAGCAATTACCTAAGTAATTAAGTCAGCATACCTGATCAAAAATGGCTTTAGTTTCGACGTTAACTTCCTTTGACAATATATTTTTTAAGGAAATGTTGCTCCCACTCTTTTATATTGCCAAACCCTGCAGAGGCCAGAATTATGTGCTTTTCTTAATTTGTAAAAACTATATTTTAACAATTGTGGAGTGTAATAAATTGATTGATTGATAAATTGATTGTCACAATGATCTAATTCTAAAAATAATTAAATGTTGTGTGGTGACTAGTCAGGCCCTGAGAACTGAGAATTAAATTTTACGTTGCAGGCGCTTTTTCGTTGACATTTCACTTGTCTAAACATATTATTATATAACTAATAGCTTTAAAACACAGTAGGTACTTAATATTATTATATCAATTCTAAAATTCTAATAAATGTTCAAAATTAATTTTGTTATGTTCACAAGATCATGTTTTATTCAAAATGTATACTATCCATGATAAATATCGCGTATTTATTTAACTTCTTAAACTGTATTTCTGCCTAAATAATATATTTATTTTAACTAATAAAGTCACCTGCACAATCGATAACATTAAGGAATATAAATTTGTACCTAATTTCCCTTTATCAGTCGCATAAACTTAAGGAATCTCACATCCCTCTTATTTACACAAATACAATTCTAGTAAAAAATGCTACGACATATTCTGCAATGTCTTTCTTAATCAGTTAAGAGCTTATCAGTTTATTACGGGCTAAGTAAGAGGAGCCCTTCAACATAGAACTTAGAACTCATCAGTTTCTTTACATTTTATGCAAGTTTCATGCTGGTTAGTTAAAAATAGTTTAGGTAGGTAGATAAATATTTATTTAATTAATGTTAAGTAATATGAATTATTGATAAATAAATGATCTAAGGAAAGCAGAAAAGAGAAGAAAAGCAAACCTATAGAAAGTATAGACTTGCAGTCACTTTCTTTTCAAAAATTTCTCTCAATGAAACTATGTTAAAGATAATATTGCAAATCCACAAACAATCGCTAGGTAAGTAGGTACTAACTACCTATATAAATAACCAGCTACTAATTTGCCGTACTAACATGTGTGTATAGCTCTTGAAAGTGGAAACAAAATAATGTTAATCTTAAACATTATGTTTGAGGTCTAGGGTTCGATCCCCGGTTTGGGCAAAGTAATATTAGGTTTTCCTACTCAATATTTGCCCGACTTCGGGATTTGTGACCCATACGGCGATAGACTCGCCCTCTGTCACATCATGGGACGGAATACACACGGCGGGAAGCGGGAGCATCAGTTGCACCTCTGCCTACCCCATCAGGGACAAAAGGCGTGAGTATATATGTGTGTGTACATTGTGTTTTGTGATTTGAAGCACGTTATTTATTATTACGTCTCGTTGTTATCACCAACCTACTTATTAAAACGATAAAGTGGCGAATAAAACAGCTTATGACTAAAAAAAATGTGTGTTTTGTTTTATAGTCTAACGCCCGAAATTAATAACCAATCCTAATCGAATGTCTGCTATCTAAGACTGATAATTCATTCGTTTTTATGGATAAAGCATGCCAATAACCTATCCATAGATTGAGTAAGCTATCTCTAACAATAATCGATCTTTGAGAGGACGGATTACAAATCATAGATTACCCTCTGTTTGAAAATGACAGTTTACGCTTGCCAATACTCTATCTACCCGTTTTGACATTTGATTTGATTGTTGTAAACAATCGCATTTTTCAATCGGACCAATTCCTCAGTTTACTCCATATGTTTTGAATATCGCTTACACTGATTTTAAAAGAAACAAAAAGGCAATGGAAATATCCATATTCTCTAGTGACAGTGACGACAGTGATTTGGAGGGACTAGCGATACTGATAGCGAAACTGAAAGTCGCGCTTCATCACGGGTAATGAAAAGCGTGAACTACATGCAGACCCTGGATGAGTTTGATTTCATGTATAGATTAGGCTTTCGAAATCTGCTTGCCAATCATTGTTAGTTAAACTGATGCCGTATATCCGTGTTACTTCTATGTACAAGGTAAATAATTTTTGATATTATTCACAAAAAATACTGTACCTATCGAACTATTACATAGGTACTAACAAGGGGCAATTGCATCGTTTTTACAGGAACTATGGCGTTTCTCCATTCCATCAACTTTTGCTGAGGAATAGGAAATATTTATATTATCTTTTTCAGGACATTTGATACATGGAAGCGTCGCTTCCCTGTGATTGAATTGACATTACGTTTATCTTTACCTAAATTTCAAGCAATAATAATTGCAACTGCAGTTTTGCACAATATTTGTCGGAATCACAGGTTAGAGGAAATTCCAATCGAAGTGGAGTTATCAACTGCTGATATTATTAATTATGAGAACAATATAGAGAATCAAGATGTTGGAGAAAGAACAGCATTAACAATTAACTTCTTTACTTAGTAAAATAAAATACCTTTGCAATCACTACTATTTACTTTTATTGATTATCTACATTTGTAATTCAAAGTAACAATTATTACAAATTAACATAGTTTTATTAGTTAAAAGTTAAAATCATAGAAACAGGTAAAATTTCCATACATTATCTATACTATAATTATATAAAGCTGAAGAGTATGTTTGTTTATTTGTTTGTTTGAACGCGCTGATCTCAGGAACTTCCAGTTCGAATTGAAAATTCTTTTAGTGTTGGATAGCCCATCTATTGACGATGGCTATTATAGGGTATATATCATCACACCATGACTAATGGGACCAAAAACGGGTAAAATTGATTACTTTTGAAAGCTTCTGTTGCGAGCGCTGCGTAAACGGTTAAAGTTATGCAACAATTATGTATAACGGAATTGTAATTTGTTCCATAACACTGGATAATGTGTACAGAGTCCAATTATTATTATAGGGCACCGAGTTTACTGCGTACTTCATACTAAAAACTAAATCCTTTAAAGATTTATTAATATATTATGAACAATGTTATTAAACTTCAGTGTCAAAATATGTTAGCAACCACATTACTCACGTTCCATTTCAACTAATTAAAAAGTTTGTACCTTAAATATGTCATGTACTAATTATTAATTATTTCTTTTGAGGGCTAAAATGCATAAAATATTATTTTATTACTCCAAGTCTTATTTTTAGCAATTGGGTAAATATTTAAACGAATAGTTTGTATGGAAAATACAAGAAGTATTTTTTTTACGAATGGAATATTCTGCATAAAATGGAATGGTCAGGAGGGAACGCATCTGGAAAGGATTACTAGCGATCTATCGTTGAAGGCAAGCAAGGATAGGCGAGTTAAGATATTGGCATGCCGATAGGAGAGCAATCGAAAGATAGTCGGCAATCTAAGATAGGTTTCAGTCTTGGATAGCAGATACATTATTAATTTCGGGCGTAAGAGGGTTCATACTACGATCTGCGTTTAAATTATGAATGGTTTCCGAGAATTTCACTGCAGCTGCACAAAATACCACTGCAAAGCTTAATGTCGGCTTAATATAAAACTGTAACCTATATTATATGTTGGAGCATATTCTCGCAAAATGTATAACTTATACGAGACTTATAAACATTAATAGGTACCTATAGAAGCGCGTCTTTTTCCTCTCCATTTTGTCTTGGAATAGTAAAATAACTACAGAAACGATTATAATTATTATCAGTAGTGATTTTGTAGACATTTATTGTTCGCTGAGCACTGGCCATGCAAACAGACAATAGCAGTATTTATAGTATAAATTTGTTACTATAAATAGTGCTCAATATTGCTCGTTTCTTAGTACCTAAGAAATGAAATGGCAAGTACTTATGTAAAGGCCGTATCATAAAATCAATCTCAACTTTGAGTAAAATCTCGAGTATTGAGACCTATCAATCTTAATGTATCGAACCTTTTAAAAAATCAAGTTTAAGTTGTTATTTAAGAGCTTGTGCAGCTGTTACAATCCGTTACATATTGTGACTCAAAATGTCATTTAACGCCCGAAATTAATAACCATTCCTAATCCAATATATGCTATCTAAGATTGACAATTCATTCGTTTTTATGGATAAAGCATGCCAATAACCAATCCATAGATTGAGTAAGCTATCTCTAACAATAATCGATCTTTGAGAGGACGGATTACAGGTCGTAGATTACCCTCTGTTTGAAAATGACAGTTTACGCTTGCCAATACTCTATCTACCAGTTTTGATATTTGATTTGATTGTTGTAAACAATCGCATTTTCCAATCGGACCAATTCCTCAGTTCACTCCATATGTTTTGAACATCGCTTACACTGATTTTAAGGGAAAGGAAAAGGCAATGGAAATATCCATATTCTCTAGTTACAGTGACGACAGTGATTTGGAGGGACTAGCGATACTGATAGCGAAACTGAAAGTCGCGCTTCATCACGGGTAATGAAAAGAGTTAACTACATGCAGACCCCGGATCAGTTTGATTTCACGTTTAGATTAGGCTTTCGAAATCTGCTTGCCAATCATTATTAGTTAAACAGATGTTAATATGACATTATTAAATAGAGACTATCTTAAGATGCCGACCTTAATTTGACAGCGTTTTATTTGATATCACAGACTAGAGCGCAACTTAGTTATATCTATTAATACGTCCTAAGTATAGGTAGGTATACCTACACAGATCTGGTGTTATTATTTCCTTCTATATTATTTATCTTGCAACGTGTAAACCGTAATAGTTTATCATGTAATTGGTAATAGGAAAAAAACTGGAAATAAGTACATATAATAGGTAATATGAAACCGAATATATGCATTTCATAGGGGCGTATTGGAATGCTATTTAAAAGGAGCATGTGCATAGTGCAACCACAACCGCCCATAAAAAGAGCCAATGATAGAATTCAACTCTCTCTCTCTCTAGTCGGTCCCTCATATCTGAGGATCGTCAGTCAGCATCAAGGTTGCATCTGGAACGGATGATCTGCCTCCACCGGTTTCTGTCCAGCGCGTCTCTTACAGTTGTGTAGAATTTAGAGTCTTTTACTTGGTCGGTCCATCTCGTTGGTATACAACCGCTCAATCGACAGACGAAAGACGACCACCCGATCATGTTGTGTTTGCCTGTTTAATATCACTATTTTTTTTTTCTTTTCTCATGATTGAAAACTATGATTGTAAATGTAGGCGAATGCACGCTGTACGCCGTTATTTTAGTATGAATCTATGTTCTCTTTTATTTCCTATCGCTAATTTTATTTATTCCACTCCAGGTTTAATCGATTGGATTTCATCTTATCCAATGTTAACGGTGATGTGCGTGCATTAGCTTATATAACTATTGTGACTATGTACAAGAAAGACTTGAAAAAAAATACAAAAGAAGTACTGAACAATTGATGACAAAAAAGAAAGCCCGGAGTTTCTTTCTGCCTTTCTTCTTCGGGTAGTCATCACTTAGGTAGCTAGTGAAAGGCTGGTAGGTTAGGTAGGTTAGGGCTCATGTCCTCGCCGGTGAGGATCGCGACGCGTTACCCTTCTATTTCCCCCTACTTGCCAGCCCGAGCTGGTTACTTCGTTTTGTACCTTGTCTTTTGTATAAATTTTATCCCTAATTTAAAATGTCCATAGTTATATAAGTAATTTTAATAGCTGTTTAGAAATAATAATTATAATTATTATTCTTTATTTTGACGTATCATAAGTGCAACTTTGTTCGCCTACGTGATAAATAATGTATTTTATTTTATTTTAATCTTCTGCCTTCGGTTCATTCAACTAGTTCAATGTATAAATAGCTTATTGTAATAAAATTCGAACTGTCTTAGGACAAGCAATTTATTATGACAAATAGCTTCCGCCTGCAGCTTCGCCCGCGTGGATTACGGACTTCAAAAATGGAGCCGGTCGCGAACGTTCGAGAATGTTCGTTTAACGAAGCTACTCGCTACGTGATTCGCTAGCCTCTAGGTGCCAAGCAAGCCGCCTGCCTGTGCGTTCACAACCTTATATATATTACAAAAATAATCTTTATAGCATGAGTCAGTATTCACGCGTGATGGCTTATTATTAGCGTATTTCATGTATAACATTGGTGTTTCTATACCAATTTCTATGATTATTTTTTATGGAATATTTAATAATGTTAACTTTTTTAATTAGGGATGACTGAGAGTGTTATAAACGTAAGAGTAGACATATATAATGAGAAAGCTTCGAACTGCTAAGCTATCGGGAGTTACACGTGTTATTGTTAGTCAACCATAAAAGATAGACATATGCTGTCGTGGGAAATTTTTTACATAATTTTAAGGAGAACATTTTTGTCATACATGATTTCTGTGTAGCTTTAACCATTAAGGCTGCACACGCGACGGAAGCTTAAAAAATGGAGTAACTTCTCCCGTTTTCCTAACATTTCCCTTCACTGCTCTGCTCCTATTAATTGTAGCGTGATGAAAAGTATACTATAACCAGCACAGGAGTATGACAAATAATTGTACCAAGTTTCGTTAAAATCCGTCGAGTAGTTTTTGTTTCTATAACGGTTATACAGACAAACAGACAGACAAAAAATTTACTAATTGCATTTTTGGCATCAGTATCGATCCCTAATCACCCCCTGATAGTTATTTTGGAAATATATTTCATGTACAGAATTGACCTCTCTACAGATTTATTATAAGTATATAGATATATAGATTACAGCTTCCTCTGAAATCTGCCGCCCCTAAGAGGCTGCCGACCATAGGCCGCGGCCTATACGGCCTATTTACAAATCCAGGACTGGTGCTGACATAATATAGGTAGTTTTATAAACAAATATGCATATGTTTTTGCTTATGAATAATTTTATAGAAAATGAAGGGTCTCCATTGATAGGAATAGTTAGGGTGATCTCTATAGTGTATCAGTTACATTTACTAAGTATAATTACTTACTATCACCTGTATTGTAATTGGCGTAAACATGAGACTGCCTAGCGACGAATATACAATAACACAATCCGTGATTCTCATAAAATACTAAACTGGACAGTTTACTGTTTAACTGAAATATAATTCTGAGTATGTCACCACAAAGGTTTTTTGGCAGGCGTAAAATAAAATATTTTTACGTAAAATTTCGTCGGGGGCCAGAGGAGAAAAAGAGAATCATTCCCAATAAAACGGAAAAATTTTGCTATAGATTTATGAGATAGATTTAATGTTACTAATAGCAAATTAAAAAATAGAACCATGGCATATCTACGCACATAACATGACCATAACTTGCATTATTTAAGTATAACTTGCAGAATATTATGTAAACTAGAATAATAACATATAACGAAATTATTATTCTCTTTAAAATTCTATATAAATAGCTATTTCATGACACTGAATGACATTCAAATTAAAAAATAAGTATAATAATACTTGCCCACTGCTGAGCACTAATAAGTACCTTTATAATGACTAATGAACTAGTTGTATTTATAATATGTGTGTTAGAATTAATATTTTCAAAACGTAATGCTGTTGTGGTTAAGGTAAAAAAATACAGAAATATCATTTACGTGTTTATTTACAGACAACACGACATAAAATATGATTCAACTCGCATAATTGTTAATATCACATTTTAATTAAAACTTATAAATAAAGTGATCATATCACTCGTGTGAAGCACGCATATTATGTAGGTATTTAGATACTACTGTGGAACAAAATTGATACAAAATCTATCTTATAACTAACTCACTAAGTAATAATAAATAAGGCCTACTTAACGAGCCGCACATAACGCAAAGCGGTCGGTAACTTATCATCAAACTTCATGTCCTTTCCGTATCTATGCAGCAGCTCCAATGCCACTCCGTTAGTCCACCCGAACCCGTCCTGTACTCCGTACTCCCCGCCGCCGCCGTGGTGACCAGGCTGCACGGCACTATATTTTTCAAACATCTTCTGCCAATTTGAGTATCCAATGTAATTTGCCCTTATCCACAACTGTGCCTGCTCTCTAGCCAGCCGCATAGCTTCCTCGTCTCCGCTCATATCCAAACCTCCAATCAATATACTTTGCAAAGGAGGCCAGGCGTTGGGATAATCCCATTGTTCTCCTGAATGTAATATTGACGCAGGTACGCCTCCGGGATAGTTTAGAGCACCAGACGAAAGTAAGTATCTTACCAATTTTGATCCATATCGGGGAGCATCATATTTTTCAATAGCTCCTGCCCACAACGGCGTAGCACAACTGGGATAAAAATGCCGTCGTGGTGACATGGCTTGAGCATCGTAGTCATACCAAACACCATCATTAGGATCCCATAAAACGTTCTCAATCGCATTTCGCCAATATTTGGCTAAGCTCCACCATTTTTGCGCCTCTCGTCTATCTTTTAGTCGATTTCTGAAGTCACCAGCGAGTTCCAAAGCACCAGCAAATATAGCATTCAGATCGACAGGCAAGATACGTGATGCATGAACATCAGTCAAATTACCAATGATTTCGCTATGAGCAGTTACGAACCAGCGCGATGAAAAGTCCCAACCGCTTTCCGCTGCACTTTTCATTTCATAATAAAAATCTTCACGCATGTCATCAGTTGGCAATGAACGTGCATTTGTGTAATCTTCATAATACGATTCCGGTCGAGGACCTTTACTTTTTCTGTCGGCCAGGTATCGGAGGAGTACATACTGCTTACCGTTTACTTTCACTGTGACTTTCTTTTTATCTAACCAATATTGTAGTTCTTTTTCTACCGTCAATATGGTTTGCTCCAACCATGCGAGATCACCAGTGGCCGCAAAATAACTGCCAACCATAGCCGCCAGCAAAGGTGGTTGACTTCGACCTAGATAATAATTTCGACTACCATTTGGAACATAACCAAGTTTTTCCACCAAATGCAAAAGATTTTCAATCATTCCCTTTGCTGTTTGTGTCATGTTACTAAGAAGTAGTCCACGTATCACCCAAAATGAATCCCAATAGTATATTTCTTTAAAGCGTCCTCCAGGTACAATAAACCCGTTAGGCACGTAGAGAAAACTGTAACGATCCGGTTCCTGCATGACATCAGGACCCACTTTCCGCCCTAATTTGGCCCATATACTGATCACACTTTTTGCGAATTGCCGAAGTTTCAAATCGGTGATAGTATTGAGCATTGGCGGATCTGGATTAAAGTCGGGCGGTTTCCATTCTTCAAGCTCGTTTCCGTCCTCGAAATTATTATCCACAAAACTAGCTAGTTGTTCTCGTGTGGGGTTACGATGAGTATCGTGCATCAATTTTGCAAAATAAGCTAAAGTTTCATTTTCCGGGCGAATTAGCTTGAGATCTACGAATGTCTTCGAATCCGGAAATACGCGAGCAAGTTGAACTTTGTGAAGGAGTTCACCGGTGCAATAAATTGATGAGTTACAAACTGGTATAACTCTGAATGCCTGTGCGCAAGCTCCCAGTAATCCCAACACCGGATACAAAGGCACGTACCGCGGCAATCTCATTTTCAGCATATTTGTTTAGTCTCAAAATTTCCGTCGGACATTAGTCGCTGTGTAGTGCGCGGAAATACAAATAGATAAACATAACCTTCGTTTGAGCGGCGCACCGCGATGTCGAGTGTCGCGGGGCGAATGGCCTCGCGTCCGTTGCGCGGCCGCTATTAAACACATCGCGCAAGCCATGACCGATGTGTGTCAGCGGGAGCGAGTGCGTCCCAACTCATGCGGCCGTCTTCCCTTCTCGCTTGATGCAACTGGCTCCGAGCAGGTCGCTTTCGCTGCCGAGTGCCGTGAGGCGCGCCCCTCTCGCCGAGCCGGCTAGACGGCGGTGCACGCGCAATGTAGGCCGCTCTCAAGGCCCCGACCTCGACTTACAAACCGCCAATCTATGTTTATTCGGTAAAGAAACAGCAAAAACACGTGAATATCTCTCACGCAGTGAAGATAAACTGTCAAAGTGACATTACAGTTTCTAGCTATCCGATAAACGCGGAAAATCTCGCGCATGCGCGGCGTAATTAGTGACATCACATACGTTAGTTTAAAAAATTAAATAATAAGTAATATACTACCCTTTTAAAGTTCTATTTTATTAACAACTAACGACTTACTTATTCTTAATTTACGTGGTATTAATATTTATTTTGTTATTACAAAAATATAGATATCGTTGAAGTCTTTAGTGTGGGTAATTTTTTCGCCATTTCCTATCAATAGACCGTCTGTTCAGTAGATCATCGTCTGAAAAATCAAAGAACTATAAAAATCCGGAATACCATTATCTCTCCATATTACACGTTTTTGTTATATTTAGTTATGTTTTTCCCTTTCTTATTATTTTTACATTTTATTTACATAATTGGAAGTACAGCGCCATCTTATATGAATTCCATTAATAAAGTTTATTAATAGAATTGCTCATAACATTGATTGTCGTATCGAATTGAAATGGGTTCACGTTTTATAAAAAACTCAAATAGCTCTTAATAGATGGCGTAAAAAGTGAATATTAAGTCGCACTTCACGCACGCGTTATTACTCGATTTTTTTTTTCTTAAAAGGACCCTTTTTTTCTTGCCCTTATATTGGCAGGCTGAGCTATAATATAATGAATGCAACCAGACTTATTGGACCCATAATCATGTTTTTTTTATACACTGGGCACGGCGAAGCGACCCTCCTGCATCTGATGGTAAGTGGAGTGGGATCTAATAGAATATCCACTGACAAGAGATGATTAACCCTCGGCAGTCGACACCATTATACCGGTATACGCAGGGCTGATCCTGGAACGCGACACACTTACGTGGGCCCCTATGGCGGGTTTTAATGCCCTGTGTTCATATGATGGTAGGCGTCTCTATCAACATAACTTATTGGGGTTAGTACCAATTCGGAGCAAGTTAGGTGATTTTTTGTACCTATATGTAACTCACACCAACTTTATGTTGCTCGATCAAAATATTGGACACCCAAGAGATTTTAAGGTAAAGCGCACACGCTGTCGACTTGTTGCTGCGAAACACTACACTATTATGAGAAACCGACAGTTATTGCAGTTGCTTCAATATTCTATTATGTCTTTGGTACTTTTATTTAAACTGCCAATGTGAAGTGACTCTGCTTGATCGGATACCGTCCTACAAATACTCCAATCCCAATGAGAAATAAGTTTGATGTTATGTCTACAACGTGGGTCAACTACTTCAAAAAATATAATTTAAATACAATTATATTTATATATTCATTTTACACTGCAGCACTTACAACACGATCATTGCTCCAAACTAATCGTTGGTTTAGAGCTGACGAATGCGCTATTTCACACAGTGCGGTAAATACCCTTTATCTTTTTATCTTTACGTTGCATTTTCATGTGTATTATTTTTATTGAAACATGTTGAAAATAAGGTAGATACCCATTTTACATACATTTATATCGGGTGCTTTTGTCATAAACATCTTATAATTTTGGGGCTTAGAGCCTAATATAGCATATTGTATGTCTGCAGGACACGGAGATGATTTACAATATTAAGCGAGCTACACTACACATACCTACTTTCAAAAGATTTATGCAAAACTAAGGACTATATTATCGTCGAGAGGTTTCCTATACTGTTTTGGAATACATATTATCTACCGTCAAGAGATTAGTGACGCTCACCTTTAGACTAATGACTCACTCACCGCGTTATTAAATTATTAAAAACAACTTCCTCACTTCGATCGAACTTTCACACAATGATCTAAGAAAAGATCATTGACTAATTAAAGTTTAATTGCTATAGAGAACTGTTTATGTAGATATGGTACGTACTTCTATAGATACTTACAGATAGCAGTAATGTCGGTTATGTAATTTAGGTATCAGTTGCTAATTGTATAGGCTATTTCACTCATATTTTTATGTTTATAAAAAAATTACGTCACATAAAATCTAATACCAAAAGCACGATCAAAATACTCTATGAACTCAACAAGATTTGAAATCCGATGGTAGAGCTGATTGTTAAAAAACTAAAAAGAGATGCAACAATATCTAGTGACGTCTTCAGGCAGTACAATGCACGCCTAAGAAAGAGTTACCGCGCTATCCCCTGACGTGCACATTACCTACTATATTTAAAATATAAGTTGTTGCCTATTTCTACCAGATTTTATTCGTTGATTTTTATTAGGTCATTTCACAAAAGTGCTTCTTTTATTATATTATTTGCTATTATGTATAGAATAATTGTCGTAACCTAATAAAGTAAAATACTGTGTTCTATAGCGTATTCTATATCTATGAATTTTGATGTTAGTAGATACAAGAGTCCAGTTGGGCTTCCAGAAAAACTGGTATTAATGATAGAACCATACAGCCTTCGTGAATTGTGGCACGAACGATAATGATTCGGATGTAAAAACACACACGCGTAGATAGATGTATATAGATCAAATTATACAAGAACTTTTATGTGCGGTCGGAATTAAATACCAATTCACTTCCTTATTCAGTCAGGACATTGGGCAAAGATATTATGTTCTACTTATCGATCATAGCGAACTAAAATTCCACCAGACAATTATAAACATACACTGATAACTAGTAAAAGGCGGTCAATATAAAAATAAATGTACATATAGTATATACCTACATAGTAAAAACTATATTCATTTCTCAAGCTTAGCATATTAATAAGGCTAAAGAATACTCTAAACCTTGAAGGTCAATAATCGCGAAACGAGATATAGCCAAAAACCTGTTATGCTAATGTCCGAGACCGCAGCATCAAAAACTTTATGATGGCAATCGCCTACAGTGATAATTTTAAATTCTTAATTTATAGTACTGTTTATGTCTAAACAATAAGAATTGCCTGAACGTATTTTTAATAAATAAACTTAAAATTTCATCATTCATTTTATGTTCATTACTTTAATTTGTTTTCTATGGAAACATTGATTATACTTTCCGTTTCCAACCAAATTTGATATTATACACGTTATTAGGTATTACTATTTCAGTCGAAAAGGAAAACATAATAAAATAACATTTAATTGCATTATAATTTTGTATGCAATATCCTATCCTATGAATAATATTAGCAAACTACGAATCTGAGATTTATATGATATATCTTTAAATAAATTTGATTTGTCATTCATTGGGTATTAAATATTTATTACTACCTACGAGTTATTATGGGAGTCAATAAACCAATAAAAAAGGTAATCTTTTTCGTGTTGTAAATATCCATCCACATCGTCTTGCCACCTTTATGCCATTCCGACGTGCAATCGGAACAACATACTATTTTAACAAATAGATTTAGTTTTGTTTTAAAGACCGGCTGGGTATCGACTCTCCCATAGATCAACTATCAATAGAAACCTAAATAGACTCGTATTTCGTCGTGTTAAGCGGCGATGGCCTAGTTGGGAATAGAACGGATTGGCGAGACGAAGGTCGTGGGTTTGAACGTAGCTATGTAAGTACTACATTAGATTTCATGAACACCATTGTAATGATCCGTATGTTGACTTTATCACATACTATTAAAACAATGGGGTAAAAACTAGGTGTACCCATTGAAAAGCTTTCAAATAACCAATTCATGACAATGTTAAATATGAATGTGCGTTAATACGAGCTCTTAACAATAATGTTTATACCCCTTCACATTAATCGTAACAAGTTAACAATAGTTCTAACTATTGTGAACAAAATTGTGGGATATAAATATATTTCTTAGGATAAAAACTACTTCTACTTCTACGTCCCAAAAACTCAAACTATCTCCATACAAAATTTCGTCGCAATTAGTTTACTGGTTCATTTAAGTTTTTATTAACATAAAAAATCAACATCACCCACACGATGTCCACTGGTGAACCTTGACATCTTCCAAAGGTTTCCAGAGCGTTTTTTTTTGGGAAGCGGCCTATTTCCAGCGACTTAGTTATTAATAGGTATTGTTAATTTTGTGTTTATAACAAAAAGACATGGATACAAGAAAAATAAACATGAGTATTTACTTACTAGTAAAAATTACGTATTGGAAAAGGTAAAAAAACACATGTCTTTGATTAAATCTTTTTTTATTAATTTAAGTTTTAAAACAACAATTGCTTTTTACTTACTTACATAATATATAAAATATTTTTTAGCATTCAACAATCTTTTACATATAAGTACTTTTTAAAAGACACACCATCTACACGAAACAAATATATTATGTAATCTAAATTGTATTACTATAAAAAGCATAGAGTAAGTAGTAACATTTATCTTATTGTGATTACATAGATAAATTAATATCTAATATATTCTCTTTACTTCTTACTTTCAGCAATAATTTATAGGGCAACAGCATATTGGAAATCACTTGTAGTTATTTATTAAACAATTTATTAAATAAATTGATGCAGTTTTATTCATTACATTTTGAGTACTTAACCATGCGCGTACCCGCTTAGTTAATAAATTATTGAACTTATATAGGGAAATGCATACATTTATAATTTAGCTGCTTTCATCGAGGTACCCAACGATTAGCACATGCTGTCTACAAATTAAAAATATAATTTACAAACACAAAGCATACAATTTTGTAAATACATATCTCATAAATTATTTTAATATGACTATTTCCTATTAGCAACACTAGTAAACTTAAATAAATGATTAAATCATAATAAGAAGCACAGGTTGAAAATTTTGTTTGTAAATTATGTGGAAAGTAAATACGTATACATTTGAATATTTATATAACCTAAAAATGACAAAATCAGAGTAAGAACCTATATTTAGGTACAATCTGGTTTGAAATGCAGACAAAACACGAATCCTTGGTTGGTATATTAAAATAATTAAATGAATAAGGAAACAAGAAGCTAATGTTGGTTAGTAAATACCATTAATAAAAACAATTTTACCCTTAAAACTCGTTGTTAGGCTTGATATAACACAGCCATAGTCGTTTAAAAAATTAAGTTTCTCACTTTATTTGCTATTTTAATTACTTTGGGCTAGATATTTATTATCTTACATAAGAAATATTTGTAACTTTTATGGCACTACATAATTATGAAAACTATGTATATAAGTAATCTTTGTTCACAACCAACGAGTTATAAATAATATTTTATTATGTAGGTATGTGTGCGTGCGAAATACGCTATCTTTTACTGTATTAACTAAATATAAATACCTGCCTACTTAACACTATAAATACCTTTCTGGTAACTTTAAATTACTTATTGTGATAAAAGTAACTATCATAGTAATAGGAAATAATTATTTTATTCATAAATATTATTCGACTGACGTGTTTTCCATATCTGAATCAGATGATGCCTCTGAACTTGAATTATTCTCCAACTCGTCATAAGACTTCAACGCGGGACCGTATTTAGCAAGACACTCTAGTACAAGACCGTTTGCCCACCCAAATCCTTCCTGAACAACATATTCACCCCCACCACCAAACCGACCAGGGACCTCTGCGTCATACTTTTCAAACATCTGTTTATTCTTAGAGAATCCCTTGTGTGTTGCCCAGACCCATACTTGACAAACTTCTTTAGCTAATCTATTGCCTTCTATGGTACCCATACCTTCCAGAGCTCCGATAACGATGCCAACTGCTGGCGGCCAAACATTAGGGAAATCCCATTGTTCTCCACTGCGAACTAGCGAAGAAGGAACTCCACCAGGGAAACTAAGACCTTTAGACTCTTGTAAATAATCAATTACTCGTGGTGCATGTTTTTTACTTAGTTCACGATCAACTGCCTTCATCCAAAAAGGAGCGACGTTGCTGGGGTAAAAATATTGCCTATGCTTGCCATTGACTATATCGTAATCGTACCAAATTCCATCTTCATCATTCCATAGCACTTTTTCAATATTACTTCTCCACTGCCGAGCAATACTTGCCCAATGTGCAGCCCGACGCGGCTTCTTTAAGATACCCAAGAAATTTGCAGTGTTCTGTACAGCATTAGCAAAAATAGCGTTTAAATCAACCGGAATGATATTTCTTGTACTAATTTGCGACAAATTACCTTTATTGTCGCCCTCAGGTGTAAGGAACCAACGAGTTGAAAAATCCCATCCACTCTCAGCGGCACTCTTAATATCAGCATAAAATTCATTATGGTTAGTGTTGTTGCTATCTAGTGTGTGAGCATTTTCATAATCTTCGCGATAAGATTCAGGACGAGGTCCTGCGCTCGGCGAGTAATATCTTAGCAAAGTAAAAGTCTCACCATCTTTAGAAATTGAGATTATATGCGTGTCCAACCAATAATTCATTTCTTTTTCCAAATATTGTATGTTATCTCTTAAGAACTGAATGTCTTTTGTGTATTTAAAATACAATGCCATCATTGCGGATAGAAGAGGGGGTTGACTGCGCTCCTGATAATACCATCTGCTTCCATTAGGTATATGTCCAATTTTCCGCAACAATTCAATCAAATTTTCAATCATACCGCGAGCTGTTTCTTTCATGTCGCTTATTAGTAAACCCTCAACGATCCAGTAAGTATCCCAGTAATAGATCTCCCGAAATCGGCCGCCAGGAATGATAAATCCATGAGTTACCGGCACAAAACTAAACTGATCGGGTTTTTCCAAAACTATAGACCTTACTTTTCTTGCTAAAGTAGGCCAAATACCTACTATGTCTTTGCCAAATTGTCGAAGCTTTTCATCGCGCACTTTAGTCAGAAATTTAGGATTTTCAGTAATATCTGGCGGTGTCCAGTTTTCAAGTTCGCTGGTTTCGTCAAAGTATTCATTTACAAATTGTCGGATCTGGTCCCTTGAAGGATTATTATTCGTTCGATTCAGCAACTCTTGGAAAGCTGCAAGCGTGATGTTCTCGTTTTGACGCATTTGTAGATCAACGAATGTCTTCGAGTCGTCGTATAATCTAGCCATTTGAACATGATGCAATAGTTCGCTATTACAGTAGACAGGTTTGCTGCAACTCGGCGGTAGATCGTCGGCAACTACGGCGGTGATCGCCACCACCAATATTAATAATCTCATCTGAAACAAAAAAAAAAACACTTTTACAACAACATATAATATTTTTTACTATTACAAGTAAACGTTTAAAAAAGTATTTTGCTCAGCGTACGTCTTTTAATAAAATAAGCTGTAGAAATTTTCCAATTTTAATCATTTTGAAATGAAAAAGGTAATAACGATGTGGTACAATTTTGGTATAAATTATAATAATTTATTATAATAAAGCGCATCCTTTCTAGCGGGAAAAAAATAGTCAACAAATATAAACGCAAATTGTAACGTTTTTAACTGAACTCTAAACTCCAATCTATACTAATATATTAAAAGCGGAAGAGCTCGTTTGTTTGTTTGAACGCGCTAAACTCAGAACTACTTATTCGAATTGACAATATGAATATGAAAATATGCTCGTTTTGAGAGCTTCCCTTGCGAGCTCTACGTAAACGCCACAATAATTTATCACGGAATTATTCGTCTTAAAAAGTTCTAATAAACATATTATAAAATAAAGTCTCTCATAGCCTCAGTCTGCCTGTCTGATCGCGATTAACTCAAAAACTACCCAACGGATTTCAAATAAATTTGTTCTGGAGATAGTTTGAGACTCTGGAAAGGATATAGGCTACTCTATACCCCGGAAAAATATATAGCGGAACTTTTATTCCGGAAAATTTTCACGCGGGCGTAGCCGCGAAGAGCTAGTGAATTTTAAAATCACTTTGCCGTAGCTAGAAATAGAGGTAGGTAAAGAAGTATTCATTACAACATCTCAGTTATTTTCCTTTTTATTTATGCGAAGGAAATACCTAGCCAAATGTGACTAGTTTGTGGCGATATAAAAGCATTCGCCTAAAGAACTCTAAACTTGTATTTGTGGGTAATATCGCAATTACATGCATTTAGCGAGCAGTAACCGGTGGACTGACACAGCGCGAAAGTCATTTAGCTTTCAATGTAATATCATGTTGATATTACTAAACGCAAAAATAATTCGCAAATATCTTTAAAATATAATCAGAATTACAACTTAAATTCGTCTTTACGTAAATCAAACAACATTAAAACAATGGGTCTCTTCCAGTTAAGTATTAATTAATAATTGTTTCTGATAAGCCCTACTTAGCACAATAAAGTTGGTATTGTCATGATAATGTATCTTCATGTTTATTTAATAAATACCTTCCTTTTGACATGCAATGATCATTTAACAGTTCAGAGAGCAGAACTATCCACATATTTTAGATTTTCATAACTCTTAACTAGTATCTTACCCTCTGCCGACCACACATGCATACATATACACTACACTATACAGCGATTCTTATAACTCATTCCTGAGTAGTAATAACTTAAAATAAAACACAGGACAAAAAAAACGTATAGTGTAATGTTGTAACAAAATGTAATAATGTAGAACTCTATGTATAATTATGTTTTTTTTACCCAGTCAGGTCGAGTCATTTTTCCTATTAACGAAACAGCATTTCGCGATCGAACGTTTTTTGTTGCATTAATTGACAAGACCTTGTATTAGAATCAATGAAATTCGTTGTTTTTTGCAAATCACGCCTTAGTATTTTACCGGACAGCCAATCGATATGCAAATAAACGTTTGACCATGAATCAACGTTTAGCAACAGGGGTTTGATATTATTGGCTTTGGGCTGTGTGATGGTTTTATTTATTTTATTATTGTACCTTGACCTGTTTGCCTAAACCTGTGGTATGGATTCGTGTTGTTTGCCAATTAATTAAACATTAATAAGCGCCATTTAGATGGTTTCAAGGAAAATACATTATTAAGAAATCAATTTATACACATACCACTATAACGATTAGTTTTTGTATGTTATTTTTATTTGTTTTCCAGCTACTATGTAAAAATATAAGGACTGCAATTTGATACATAAAATCTTTATAGAATTATGTGTGATTTGTAACATAATATATATAGCATCATTGGTGGCTTAATGAGTCAAAATAGTTCAAAATTTAGTATAATGCTTGAAATAATCAAGCATTACACTAAAGTTTATAATGTTCAAAACCTATTACAAACAAATCAATATTTCCCGTCACGCATTTTACCGTGAGAATGCAACCGTGATTATATTGATAATATTATATTAGCGAACTATTCACCATCTTTGTCTCAAGCATATTGCTATGAAGCTATCTTCCGAATTATGAGTATTGTGATGATTATTTCGTTCTTCAGAAGAAATAAGTTTCCGGGCTTCTCGGCTTGTACTAAAGAACTGATATTGCAGATCAACTTTGAATAGTAAATTAAAACAAAAACAGATACTTTATTAAACAATTTCATTCATTTTCTTTGTTATTTTTTCATTTTATTATTATTTCATAGTAGTTACCAGTTATTCAAATTCAATTAAGAAAGAACACAGATATACTAAACACCATTTTCCCACGGTTTTATTAAAAACGAAGAAGCATTGACTTCGCCTAGAATCATTACCTGTGACTACATTCTTTTCATCTGTGGTATGTTTGGATACCCACGCGGAAATATTAATCTGATCTTCCCTGAGATATATATTCTTTGAGTTATTATTTAAAAAAGTAACAGCATGGAATTTTATGTAAGTAGGGTTTAAGAATAAAAGTAATAATTCCCTATCCTCGTTTTAGATAATATTCTTTTGGTATATATATGTTTAACTGATACCTACCTAATATTCTATTTACTCGTGTAAAATTGAGTTTGTATAATGAAATATGTAGGTTCCAAAATTATATAAGATTAATTAACTAAAATCAGGGCGAATAGAACTCGTTCGGCCGGTTTACCTTTTCAAATGCTCGTCATGCGTGATGCGTGTGTTAATGTAAACGAAAGTGAACTCTCATTAGATCACGCTTCGTGTCACGTGTCAATTCGTTACTTCTGCTTGCAAATGTAGAATTAATCTAAACAATCTGGGCTTCAGAGTACTAATTAAGTTTCTACATATTATATTTGAGTAAATAAGTTTGATTGTTACGTCCTTTTGATGTCCAGTCGTTATAACATTCCAATATGAAGTGAGCATGCACTTTTTTATGCATGTAACAAAAAACATAAGATATTATATATATGGGTGAAACTTTACTGAAATTGAAAAAAAATACTCCATTGCGAAGATAAGAAGGAAATACGCTCCGCCTTATGTGCTATATAAGGGACGCAAGGAAAAACAATTTTTTTTCGTTATCGATAATTTTTTTGTACACAGGCATGTCACGACTCACGAGTAGCCTCGCCCTTGCTTTTTATCAATGAATCCCGTCCAATACAGGCCGTGACGACTCGTTCCGTGCTAACGTCTCAATAGCGAACGTGATTGACGCAGCGTTATTATTCATTTGCAAAACGAATGTACTACAATACCTGCAGTAAATAACACTCATTAAGCTATAGAAAGAAAATCGGTAAGTTAGCGACAAAACGTCATATACCTACGTGTGTGTAGAGATGACTCTCTACTGCTAAAGTTCCTCTCAAATATTATTACTTATTTAGGTCGATGTGTAAGCATTGCCGAGTCCTGTATTAGTGAATTATAATAGGACGTTTTAAATTATTGTTATCTTGTGAATCTAACATTGTTGGTATTGAAGGCTAAGGTCTCAGTATTATAGATAAATCTATGCAGTATTAAAATCATGGGGGCCTTATCCGTGTACAGGGGAAATTTATTTTTGCAATTACGGGCGTTCTTATCGGAATATAGCTTTCATAGGTGGTTTAGGTGAATAGTAGATTTTTCGGCGCTTCATCTATACGACTATCAAAACTATCCTTCGAACACCCGTAATGGCAAAATGATTGCCCCGGACACGGAATAGGGCCCCCTGACCTTAAGTATAAAATAAGCCTATTTTTTTAAAGGGGTACCTTATCCGGCACAGTAATGGGTATATTTTTTTAAGATGTTCAGTCACAGATTATATGTATACTAGCGAACCGGCCCGGCTTCCCGCAAGTACCAGATAATATATCCCTACATTTTTTTCTGAGGTACAAAACATGAATGAATAACATTTAAACCTTCCTCTTGAACTACTCCGTCTATTGGGAGCGTATAAGAATTCGTTCGCTACTTTTTAAATTTGTCGCATTCAGACAAACAGACGCAGCAGGGGGACTTTGTTTTATAATATGTATGGCTTCACATTTTGTTTTTTTAACAACATAATTATTATATCCCAACTATAGTTTCGTTTAAAATATTTAATAACAAATAGGAGCACCCCTGTTTATCAGTGAAGATACAATCGTGTTGAAAACAAAGGTCATGTGAACGGAGGAATCGGAATCTACCAAAGAGACCTTCGAGCTGATAGGACGATGCGGGCTTTAACATCCTTTTAGAATTATTATTTTTATTTTAATAATGAAACGATTGTATTGATAATATGAATTTTTGTACATATAAATTTTTATACAACTTAAGTATAAGACAAGTGCAGTCCCTTGATGGTAAGTAGCAAGACGGCCAATAACTAACACCACCCAAAATATTAAATAGCAAAGCATTGAGTGCACTGGGTTCACCATTCAGACGAATTGGATATTAAGCATTAGCGAAGGGTGACGAATGGACCAACGCATACTGGAGACCAGTACCAATTCTTTTATATTTATGATGATTTTACATGATGATTTACCAATTCTTTTATATTTATAATTTCTTATGGTTTCTCTACATATAAGAAACCGCGGATATTAACCTACTAGAACAAAATGATAGCAAATGACTACATAATATGACGTCCAACAACACCTATCAACGTAGACAATAGCCTCTAACAACCTAATGTGCTATGCTTAACGACGTATTCAATATATTTAAAGTGTCTGAACACGATGTAAGAAGATACAAAATCTGTCTTCAACACTTACACATCTTGACTTATTTAAAATAGCTACTTAGCATTAAACGATGACGAGTAATTTTCCTATTTCTAATAATATATCATCCCCAGGATATAGATAGGAGAAGCGAGGATACGCAGCCCAAGACATAACCAAAACCGTTTTTGATTTAACCTTAAATGCAATTAAAAACATGTAAACCGGTTTTAGTATTAAATCTCTACCAGAAAAACTATACCCTTGTCTTAAATGCGTCTTCATAAGTAGAGATTACGTTGACTACTTATTACATACTTAATTTAATTATAAGAAGTCATCCATTAATACGTTACACGTAAAGAGAGGAATCAGCTAAGCGTAACATTATGTGACAAGAAGGCGTATGGTTATTTTCGTGACGTCACCTGTCAAAACTAATACAAATGTAAACAAAAATAAAAGCAACAAATTCTATCTTGGACTACACATTTTTTGGTGGCGAATTGTTAGCGAGTGGCTCGCTATAGCACAGGGTTGATCGTTGCCTGCATTTGAGCCAAATTCCTTTATTAATAATACCTTAGTAATCCCCAATTTTAGAAATGATGTTTTAATTTATTCATTTCTAGATGTAAAGTTGCAAAATATATGACGATGCACTAACGGGGGTGGTCCCAAGTCAATCTACAAGTGCTTCTTTCATCGCGAGATAAATGAATTATCGGGCCCTAACTCTACATTTTGGTCAAAAAGTACGGCTTGACTTTTTCGCGAAAATCGTGAGGCACGAACATTGCTGAGGACTTAACGTAAAATACTATCAAGTAACTGAACTTTGATTATTTATTTTGTGGTCAGAATTGTTTAATTTTACCAGTGCGGGTAAATTTTGTACAACATACGTCCCTATATTATGAATTAATTTGTTATGTGATTCAAGAAGATTGGAATATTCAGCATAACTTTGGTGTTCATAAATAAACTAAATTATGTATCATGTAGATGTAATAAATTCTTTCGACGATTTTTTCCTCAAATTATAGCTGATGAGTTCATAATTGTACTGACGCAGATTATACCCAACATCATAATTATTGACTTGCCTTATGTTACAAAACTCACTGTATGTGTTATATAAGTTCATATTCGTATTCTATATTATGACTTTATTATATGTATCGATTTAATTGCCATGGCTTGTGCCACGGCAACAAAATGCATCAGTATAACTTAAACAATTCACAAAATTTGTAATGAAGCTGCAAGGTTAAAGATAATTAATTAAAAATTACTTGTCTGCTCTTCCAAAATAAAACTTATATTGTTATGGTAATAAGACACACAAAACAAAAGATATATTAGGATATGTAGTTACTGCTTCGCTATATTAGTTTTGCTTATTGAATTGCATTGATTCGTTACAAATTTTCGTTGGCTTTTGTAAGCATTAGGCATAATTTATGAATTCACTACATAATATAATATATTCTAGCTTTAAGTTAATATGTGCTGGTACGTTATTGTTTTAGTTATCTTTTATTTAGAATTCTTTTTAACTGTGTAAACATAAGCATAAATAACCTTACTGCATTTGTTTAAATTATCTTATAGAATCCGTAGAAGAAAACACTAAATTGCTTCCAGGTGAAACCTGTATCAATTATCGGCAATTTTTTAAAATTAGTATGATACGTTCGGTTTCTGGAAAAAAACATTGACTATTTTTACAATGAACCAGTCAGTGAGTACATAATTTAGATAAAGTTGATAACAGTGGAAATTACCTTCAAAACGTGTAAACAGTGGCGGCACTTTAATTTTTGTCTAAATGCTGATCATTTTTAATGAAGGTGAAATCAATTCTGCTGAGGCGTCCAGCAGAGGAAATATTAAAAGTGTTTAAAGAAATTCACGTAGATACGTAGGTATTAATCGCCAGGATTTAGATATATCAATAGATCACTTAAACACTAACAACTTTATTAAATAAGTAGCCCTCTCTTTGGCAAATTTAAACAGTTTATAAATATATATACCTATACATTGTCAAATATAAAAAAATATTCTAAATTTACGAAATATTCTTTATTGTGACAAGCCAATCCTGCTTTTGACATAACTAGAATTTCACAGGGTTTTATATTGTGCAGAGTATTTCTAACACGTATCACGAAATAGATAACATGTTTCATATCTCAAAGACATATAAACAACAATATTGTAACGATGTACAAAAAGAATAAAGTTGAAGACAATGAGGTGTAGAAGCACGGAATACCCATTATCTTATCGAAGCTAGACGAGCGGAACTATAAATGGTTAATTATTAAGTATATTTTGGCATTTCACCAAAATGATTTCCACCGTTTCAAGTTCTATAAATGTTGATTCCACTAGTCCACGCTACATGCACAGCATCTATATTAAACAACGCCTACTCGTAATACATGGAGGTAATAAGATAAAACATCTTGCGTAAATTAATAAATTCTCTTAAGGATTCGACCCGACCGGACCCTTATATTAATTAATTTATTTTATACAATTTACACATTTAATTTACCTATAATAGGCCGATTAAATGTTACATAGCACATATGCATAGTATCTTGTACTACAAAGTGGCGTATGTCATTTTTTTTTAATATTAATTAACATTAAGCATCCAAAAGTCAGTTGTTACAGATATTTTCTATATTCCTTTTTTAAATAATTTTTAATTTAACTCACTTTTAGCAATTCCGTTTAATTGATACAAAATGTAACGGTAACTTGATGTATGTATTTCAATTTATTGTTACAAATTGTTTATATTATTGTTTAGTAAATGTTTTACTGAAACAAAGTTTTTGGTAAAATGTTTGAATTTATTATATTCATTTCACTATATTTCAAGATTATCTTTATCTCTTTTATCATTGCATGCAAGATAAACATTGTCAAGAGATCGGATTATGCGATATATTTATTAGTAAATACGCTACGATGTTACGATTTTTAATCCGCATGATTATTTTTATTCTTGAGTAATAATACTTGTATAGAGAAAGTAACTCTCGGCTGTCTATAACCATTTACGACTAAACCACTTAACTGATTTTAATGTTGCTACCAGCGAAAAAAGCTGGAACAGAAAGGTAGAACGTGGGATCCATTTTTCTATATTTGTCACAAACCGAAATCCACGCGTCCAAAGCCGCGATCTAAATCTAGTACGTAGTTATTTTATCCTTTTAGTTTCCATTTAAAAAAAAAACGTTTCTTGGTTAATGTTTATAATTTAAAAAGAAAGTCATTAATATACTAAAAGGAAATAATTATGAAGATACCCTCGTGAAATTAAGAAATAAAATGTGTATAAACATTTTTGCGGAAATTCGCCTTCATTATCAAATTACCTACTTAAAATATCATTGTTCAAAAGACGTATATAAAAGTAAATAATAAATACTTCGCCTAAAAAATTCGACGGCATTGCAAAACGCAATTATAATTGATGTTGATATCGCAGATTTATAACTTGTTTGTACAGAACGTAAGAAAACAATATGTATTGTCAATCGGAAATAAAGCATTTTCCGGATGTATATGTGACAACGTTCTCGTCATGTCTTTATAATTAAGTATTAAGGAATTATAGTTTGCATAATACGCTTTAGAGTTGCTGTTCGTTTTTCTACTAACGACATAGCTAAGCTGTGAATTTTTTAATATTCTACCTATAGATACGACTTTTATAACGGATTATAGGAAAATTATTTTCTATAGCTCCAATATTATATTATAATACACTTTGTTAATTGCGTAGGCACACTGACTCCTTTTTTTCTCTAAGGTGTAGGCAAAGGCGCAGTTAGTGCACCAATATGTCGCCATGTGTATTCCGTCCCATGATGTGACGGAAGCAAGCCTATCGTCTGGCACAGATTCCGGGCTGATATTGAATAAGAAAACCAGTTAATAGCAAAGATTGTTGAAATTGTATTGACTTGAAAAAAAAATACTTATCATGATATTAATTGAAATTCGATTCATTAAAGGTTCCAATCCTTTTGTAAGTAACATACACGTCCTTCTGTGTGCGTGTATTAAGCACAGTTTTCCTGCAAACATAATTTTCAAGTCAAATTTTCCTCCGTGTTGAAATATAACGAAGATTAAAATACTCATATCTACTAATTGAGTCTCTCAATACGAAGGCGCACATTTAAGCTTAAAAAACTTTAAACTATCACTCATATATATTACACATTTATAATAATACTAATAAATGATGTTGAAACGATCCTAACGCGTCAGAGTCCTAGAGCCCTAGAGTCATTACAATAATCTTCGATAGATAAAATTATTAATTTGCAATTTTTTATTTAATGCTTCGTAATAACATTTGTGTATAGAAAAAGAGTTTTTTTTTAAGATTTTAATCAAATATTTTTACACACATGTACGGAAAGTACTTAGTATTGAAACATTTCAAACTTATAGATACGAACTTATAACTTATACTTATTCTTATTATCTTGACAGTTTGATTTTAAATAAAGACATAAACATAGGTAAGACTTACTTATAATTTAAAAAAAAAAAACATATTTTTTGTGAACTCATTCGCGAAGCTGGTTGAACCGGATGTCTGACTTTAAAATTAATTACAAAAAAACTTTGTGGTGTAGAATGGCGACTATTTGAGGTTACCACTTATTTCATAGACAATTAACTATATAACAAATCATTATTTTTATTCCACTATTAGTTACGTTAATGATATATACTTTATTTGAACATAAAAAAAATATAACCGCAGAGTAACGCAGTTGCGACTTTGAGGCTAGTTTAAATTTTTGCTATTTGATAGGTTCTTAGTTAAGAAAAGGATATACACTATATAGTTCGATATATAAATAACCTTTAGCATTAATACAATTCATGACCAATTTCTAAAATGTATCAATTTATATCTGAAGTTTTGTTGACATAATTACAGTACTCAGTGGGAAAAGTCAACAAAAAGCAATTATAAATATTTTTCTAAAACAAAACTGACTTTATCGCCGTGTATGAATTAGAAAAACCTATAATGGAAAATTATTGATTTCTTATTTATCATAACCATCTTCCCTAAGAATAAATATTCTAGACTGACTTTAATTAACATCCAACCAGTTTTCCGCGATACATAAGAAATTGTTCGTCTTTACGTAACGTAAGTAATTGATGTCAATAAACTTGTTTTGTGTATGTATTTGCATGTGTCTTGTTTCAATTCGTTTGATATAATTAACATCAGTCTAAAAGTTTGACAATCACGAACTGTTCAAAGGTTTTTTCCATTTTGTAATTGGTTAGCTGGAGGTAAGGAAACTTCCGGAACTGTTTGCTGAGTCGAGTACAGTAACAAATTATGTACACTAACGCACAATAATACCATGAAATTTCAGAAACTATAAGAAAATTTGAAATCCTCATACAAATAAAAGTGTCTAAAATAGTACATTTAGATATTTATTATGTTAATTAGAGAACAATGAAAAACCCTCCGCGTTAAACGGAATCGATTTATGTGAACTGTAGAGGTGTAGGAAGGATTTAGATTTTATGTGCTTTGTTACTATTGAAGAGGAAATCTACGAACTACAATAACCTTTGACCATCGTGACACAGTTATTTAGCAGCCGGGTTTGAACGACACATGAATTTGCTAGTAAGGAAGCTGTTACTAACATTAGCATAATCATATTGACCAACACAACATGCCATTTCAATAACCTGAAGTTGTATAAAAAAAGTCATAATAAGTAGTTAATATTATTGTATATATATTTGGGTATACCTTTTCAACAGTTAAAAAAATAATGTCGCGTCCATGTATAGGATATATTTACATAGGCACTTCCGTAACAAAAATATATTTTATGCTAATCTATTTTATTCACGACTTGGATATCAATAACAATTTAAAACACGATCTACTAAAAGGATTTAGTTAAATTAATAACTGCCCACATCGTAAAAGATTTTAAACTTGATAGTAAATATATAGAGTTCTTTATCATTTCAGGTTTTAATCATAGACATTTGTCTATATACAAGAGCATCAACTGGTCGAGAACGGCTCATTTGGGGTAAAAATAATACTTTACTTATTTATAGATAAAACAAGATATTTGCCAATTATAAATAATTTAATTATGCAATATGCACGGATGAGACTGCAGTTAATTTAGCTGTACCCACTTTGTTTTCCTGATGATAGATCTAAAAATATTCAATACTGGTCTTAATCCAAGTTAAATCGAGGTCAAATCGAAAGAACCAATTTGCATTAAAAGTATCATCTCAATATGGCAAACATATACATAAAATTGCGAATTCTGAAGTACCAAGTTGTGTGGATGTTTTTTCGTTTTCGTGTTTAAGTCAGTTGTTACTAGTTATGTATGCAAAGAATTTTTATCTTTGCATTAATTTACTAGTAGAATTTTAATCTGAAGTGTTTGGGATAAAAATTCGATCTCTCAAAGCCATTACATACGAAAGACATGCGGACTTTTTTATAATAAGTCTCCCGCGCTTGTTCAATATATTTCTAATTTCTTCAAGTACGATGATTCCACCCATGAGATTTCTCATTTTAAATGTGTTTTCATAATATTTCTAAACTCTGATTTTAGAGGAAGTATACTTATATTAAAAAAGGAATTACTACCTATTTTCCCATTTACGAAATGATCAGCATACAGTGCAGGACTTTCCCAAACCAATAAAAGAATATACGCTCATAATACATCGTTATATTTCCTCAACATATTTTCCTCTATTATAAAAAGAGGTAAAAAGTGTGAAAAAGAATGACGTAAACACGATGTTTTAACTGTTTTATGAAGTATAACAAAAACTCACTGAGTTCTGCCACAAAATAGCAAAATGAAAAGAATAATTAGACTTCACGATGCCCAATGCCCGATAGACTCACAGAGACGAATTCTTATAGTTTTTTTTTCCCAATCGCTAATATTTCATCCTCTCCCAATAACCGTCCCGATCCGAGGTTCGCTTAATTTTCAAGAGTTCGAGGACCTAAAACGCTCACCTAGAAGTCCGCTGTTTTTGTATAATTCTACCCCTGTCAGACTAACAAACATGAGTCATGTTAAAAATGGGTTCTTAGTGGGCGTTTACACTTCACAAATTTCACAAGTGTGTGAACACTTTATAAGATCTTAAATTACTTGACAAGTGAGTAAGTGGTATTTCGATTGCAATATCAATGTATAGACGTTAAGCCTAATAAGTTTATACATTTTTTAATGCTGAAACTAAAGTTTAAAACCCGATCATCTCATCTATTACGGCTTCCAAGTAACAATAATGCTAGTCATTACAAAATTATAGCAAACTTTAACGCTTATCTTTAGCATGCATATTGAGGATATCGCCACATCAAAACACTCTATTTTTACTATCTGGTGTAAGTTATCATATCAATCGAAAACATTACTAATGCATTGTATAGCTGATGTAATTCGTTTAAATACATTTAAAATGGCAAAACCTTGCTATAGACATATTTATCCACAATCCAGGGGAGGTACCGTAGTCTCCCATAATAATAAAGTGAAGTGACAGCTTGATATTGCGTTTTATAACACAGTCAGAGATATCCGAAAGATCAAACACCTTCACTGTTTCCGAATAGCTAGTCAGTTCTTTTAAGGAAGCGCATCTATAAATTTAATAATTGTAGGTGTTAATTCCTGGTCGTTTACAATCCGAAGCGCATCCTTAGTTAATTGATAACTCATGTTGGACGATTGGCTCGATTTCATAATTTGGTTCTCTTCTCTCCGTGAAATAGTAAAATGTATCCCACAAAACTGATTAAACAAATTCTAATTATATTCGCTGTATTCGAATAAACGTAAAAGATGTGAAAAATGCCATTATATTTAATGGTATAAATTTGTTTTGAAACTGCGTTCAAATATGCGTCAATCTTTAAAGAAAAAGATAAAACAATAACTGATAAAATCTTAGTCAATGATTTTACCGACTCTATACAATACGCTGTCTATCTATATTTGTGTCCTAAAATTTGTAATTAATATATTTTGTATATAATTCGTGGCTTCGCCCGCGTGCGAGTTTCTTTCCGGGATAAAATCCCATTTTACATTTTCCGGGAATTGAAGTAGTCTGTGTCATTCCCAGGGGCTCAAACTATCTCCATACCATATTACATCGAAATCTGTTGAGTAGTTTTTTAGTTTATCGCATTCAGACAGATGCGGCGGGGACTTTGTTTTAAAATATATTTTTTAGAACTTTTTAACAGGAACAATTCCATCATATATGTTTGTTGCCTAACTTTAACTGTTTACGCAGTGCACACAACGGTAGCTCTCAATAGGAATATTTTTTCCCGTTTTTGCAATATTTTTATTTGATGCTTCCTTCCTATTAGATATAGCATGATGTTATTTAGTTAATAGTTATCCTCGATAAATGGGCCATCCAACACTAAAGAGATTATTTAATTCAAACTTGTAGTTCCTAAGATTAGCGCGTTCAAACAAACAAACTCTACAGCTTTATATAATAGTATAGATATATAAGGATATTCAATTACCATTCTACTTTTTCCTTTCTTTTACTTAATTTCGCAGTAAAGAAATGAAAGTTATAACAAGTTTAATAAATGTTAAACAATCAAATTCTTATGATTTATTTGAGTCACGTTACCTATAACATACTCATTTTGGAACATTACGGCGTAAAAAAAATATTTTTGGCGTAGCCAGAAAATCGACTCTACATACACAATAGTTTTTAAAAATTAATAGATTATACCATACAATTTTATAATAAGTTATTACTGTTTATCAAATTTATTTAATACTAAATACTATCTAAAATATAGACTTAATTAATAAACATGTCCGACTTACCGTTAACACGGCGACCACTTGCACTAATTAAAATTTAACTCGATAACACAAATTAAATATTCGTGAACAAAGCACGGTGATATCTTTATGGAAATGTCAGATACGTCAGATAATCTATCGATAACATTTATCGTAACGTTCGTACGGAACAACACTACGTGCGTTATGTACAACGCCTGCGTGATAACTAAACGGCAATGGTGAAGCCTTCGCGTACGCGCCGCTTATATACTAACACATTGATAAGCTCTAAATCTGAAACGCTGAAAACACTGTCAATTTATTTTTCATTGTTATTTCGGAAAATGAATTATCACCTGTGCTCACGACAATTATAATTTTCCGCTTGTTTAAGTTAGTCAAAAGATGCTAATTGCTAACGAAAGAGCACTATTATTATTCACAATAAGAATAAACTTGTGCAACAAAACCATGCACATATTGTTTAACTTAGCATTTACAACACAATATGATTTTTCGTATAACAGTCAAGGTGTACTACTTGTTCTTTGGAAGTAAATATATAATGCATCCTACATTAGTAAGTATATGAAATTACTTGGTCCTCATAACTTAGTTTGATTGTACTAGAGTAGGTACTTATTTATTACTAAGATAATTGTTATATTATTGATATGAAATTAAATAAGTTTTTTTTAACTTGTAATATTAACTCTACCACTAGTTCGGAAAGCAAGTCTCACCAAAGAAAAACGGCCAAAAAACTCATGTTGCTCTTTTTAAAATCCGCTTAAGGTATAACCTATACAATACATAATACAAAGAAAAAATTATGTTTTTTTATCGTTGTCTAGAGCACTTCATTCGCATTCGTATACTCACAAAATAGGTAATATATAAATTTTAAATTTCCATACGGGTGCTCAATCCTCTCAGGAATCATTAAATTAATCAGTATATTAATTATTATGTATACCTATTATAATCCAAATATAACCTTGAAATATACCTTTACTATGATGATGACATATTTTCGTAAATTTATTTTGAATAACCGATCAAACTTTCATCCGCGCAATTGCCAATAAACAAAAAAAAATGCATTTGACGAAAATAAGAAGAAATAAGTATATAAAATTAATTTCTTAGGTATTTGATTCGACTCATTTCAACTATTTTATATAGCAGTGCATTAAATTGCATCTCTGCCCGCGTAAGAAATATTTTTTCCGGGAATAAGTCCCGGTATACATTTTCCGGGATAAATAATAGCATATTTCCTTCCGAGGGTCTTACACTATCACCTATTATTTACTTATTAGTGGTACAGCCATCATACAGATGTTATTTACACTTATATAAGTATGAACGGCGAAATAAAGTATTTCAGATAAGTATTATACCTAATATTTTAATATTTTTTGGGACGAAAACCTAAGTTCTCTAATTTGTTTACCTGCTTCGTCGCCTTAATGTGCATAATATTATGTCCCTACCTGAATCGTTATATTCTTATAAACTAATTACTTATTCAAAGCATTTAATGAATAAAAGTAAAAACGTCGAGCAATTAAACACTACGTATTGTAGCTTAATTACTTGTAGTACATTTAAATTAAACTCAAGTTTCGGCTAATTAGAGTTCTTATCCACATCAACTCTACATCATCATCGTCATCAGCCATATAAAGTCCACTGCTGAATATAGGCCTCCCTTAAATATTTCCAGACGGACCTAATGAAAGCGACCTGCATCCAGCGTATTCCCACGACCTTTATCAAGTCGTATGTCCATCTTCAGGTGAACGTCCAACGTTGCGCTTGCCGTTACGTGGCCTCTACTTGAGAACTCTTTTGTCCCATCTGCCGTCAGTTCTGCGAACTATGTGCCCTGCCCACTGCCATTTTAGCTTGCTAATCAGCTGGGCGTGTCGGTGACTTTCGTTCTTCTATGGATCTCTTCATTTCTGATTGGTTCGCGTAGAGAAAAACCACCAATTCTATATATTCTTAGCAATTTTGGTTTTAAAGAAGTATTCAAATCTCTATAACCATCTTGATTTAAACATGTTACTGAAGCTTTGTTACTTTTCTAAATCTTCGTAGTTGTCTAAATGGCGGAAACTTCTTTATTACAATCAGACCAAAACACAACCATTACCTTTATTATATGAATATGAAAGTACTGATAAATTATCTTTTTCACATATTTATTATTCGGGATGTCACAACTAACGCCGCTAATAGCGTATGTTCATTATTTTTAGAAATACGACTAACCGGCAATATAAACCGGTCAATTGCGTAACTTTGTTTGCAAGATTGAGCCCCTCTCTTTAACCTAACCTGTCTATAAGGAAAACGTAGCTTAATATTTTGTATGGTTACTAGTTTTTGTATAGAGATCAACCTCTCTATTAATATCCGGTACCTACATTATTAGGTTTCACAATACATTATAGTTTATGTTAAAATTCTCTTAGTTTTAATGTAACAGCCCAGGTGGCACTTTGAGCTAGATATGTATAGTCAGGGGGGATATTCTGTCTACGAAGGCAAATTCATCTTTTTGCAATTACGGGCGTTCTAATCGAAGGATAGCTTTCATAGTGATATACGTAAGGGTCAAATAATAATAATAATAATATCAGTCCTGTATTATCTACTTGCCCACTGCTGAGCACGGGCCTCCTCTACTACTGAGAGGGATTAGGCCTTAGTCTACCACGCTGGCCTAGTGCAGATTGGTAGACTACACACACCTTCGAAATTCCTACAGAGAACTTCTCAGATGTGCAGGTTTCCTCACGATATTTTCCTTCACCGTTAAAGCGAACGATAAATTCACAAAGAATACACACATCATTTTTTAGAATAGTCAGAAGTGTGTGCCCTTGGGATTTGAAACTTCGGACATTCGTCTTGGCAGTCCGTTCCACACCCAACTGGGCTATCGCGGCTGCTAGGGTCAAATAAGAGACATAAAAATGTCCTTTACTTAAAACGCCCGTAATTACAAAACAACGAATTAGCCACCATAGACTAGAAATAGGGCGCCCTGATTATAACTTAAAAATAAATTGAATGTATCTAATTTAAATAACATATTATAATGAGTTATTATATTACGTACTCATTAATGTCGAATCACATTTTATCTGCATTTACAGTATCGACCAATAATTTTAATCATAATTAAACTAATTGGATATTTAAACTTATACTTAGTATGTATACTTATATTTTATTATATTATAAGTGATATCGACTGAGCATACAAAAAGAAACAACATATAGTAATAACTATTTGAATGCTGCAAGTACTGGTATTGTTATTAAATTCACAATGAAGACTTAAAAAAGTAACGCAAAACTAAACACATCCTAACTCATTCTCAAATTCATTCAATAGGGGACCGGACAAATTTTCAGAAGGTGTTTTAAATTGATCATTGTGGATATAAATAGCCAAGAAAAATAGTATTTTGCACAAATAAAGCTTAAAAAGTACATAAAACCATGCCTAAATGTTAAATAGCTATAATTCCCGCGCAAACGCTACATTATGTCATTTCGTCTCGTGTGACGTCATACGTGGATAAAGCAACTTGACAAGTCTTGTCATTTGAACAGTGATTCAATAATGCCAGATTAGGGTTATTTACCCTAGATTTAGGGTAAAACTGAATCAGCAGGGTATTTTTTTTATGGTAATTCTACGAGTTAAGGTATTAAAGCTATTATTTCACGGTATTGTAATAAATATTGAGCTTAGAGAAAGATGTTTCCTACAAAAATTGTAGGCCATGAAACAATTATAATTTTTTATTCAATACAATTTTCGTGTACAGCTAGTTGTTCCTAATAAAATGAGATAATTAAATTAATAATTATTGAAGTGGAAGTGAAGAAAGAAGTGGCGTCTGCATAGATAAGGATATAGAAATAAAAGTACCGAATTATTTATGATTGTTGGGTAAAATTTTAAATTCCAAATAATCCTGGGGTAAAGAGAAATTATGATTTGGCAACACTGCATAGACCGTGTTAATCTCAGGCAATCTCAGGTTACTGTGTAACAACCAGAATTCTATATAAATAAATATTCTATTCCATATCATGTGGCAGCTAAAACATAAATAAATACATCTCATAACCATAACCTCCCTGGGTGTACAAATGATTTAATTAATTGAAATATTCATCGATTTATTTTAAACCGAAACACTATTTTTTATTTACTAACATCAAAGTGATCCTCACAGAACTACATCGGTGAGTCTGCAGACATTCCGTCGTAGGTTCGTCTTGCTAACTGCAACCACTTTATTCGTATATCTGTTTTCGTGGTACATCAATAAATAATTTGTTTGGTAAAGATATAGAAGTATTATTACATTCAGGTACGACGCACCAACGATATTTTTTGCGGTCCATTATGATTAACGATTAAACAATCTGTAAACGTTAAGCTGGAAGATAGTAACAACGTCCCGTATAAATGAATATTAATTATTAGAGCAGTTCTGTGTCAAAAAACACATTTAAAGCATTAAAATAACACAACGCGGTATGACATCCAGATGACGTCTGTTTGTTTACATTTTACCCACGTGTGACGTCATGCGCCGTGATTGGTGTTTCATTTGCCGTAAAGAATAGACTAAAAATATTATAATTATTGTATTTTATTTATTGATTTAAAAATACAAATCACAACTCTTTTACAAAAACAAATATGAGATAATATTTTTAATATTACAAACTTTACTTTAAACTGAATTTCAGATTTTTTGGTAATACCTGTCCGGTCCCCTATTGTTTATGCTTCATTGCTTAATGAACGGACAAAAAATATGGAAGTTAGAGCAACTAACAAAATATTTAGAATCGCTATCTTATCAAGTTGAAATCTTCTTGTCAATGATATTTTTATTTAAAGGAGGATTTTGTTTCAGATTAGTGTTATTTAACAATTCACTTGTTTTTATTGGACAAGGTTCCACTTCGAGTTCACCACTATTTAAGTACTTGGTACTGGATCCCGCAAACGAGTTGACGTCAAACATGCGGGCAGTTGTAACTCAGGCAAATCAGCACCATACTTCAAAATTGGTAAAATAAATTGCGTCATCTTATTTAAACAAGTTTAGCTTGTTGTATTTAAATTACTGTTTAATAGTCGACGAATAAAGCCTGGCTCAGTCTTTCATCGCACATAAAAACAATAACCGAAATTACAATTCATAATATTAAAAGGAATCACTAAACTCAGCATGAGGATAAAATCACGTACACACGGATACTTTGGTCATATTTAGGTATTTAATATAAACTACGTAATTTGTACAAAAATACCGTATACCACATGCACGTTTGAATCGTTTTGCTTACGCATGCAATATGGGTGTGTTTTTTGACCGCATCGCTTGCATGACGGTTTCAATTGTTATTTTTCCTCAGATACCTGTGGAATGAGAGAGGAGGTAAGATCCTGTTTCCCCAATACCGAACTTTGATTTACCTAAGTATGACTAAAGGAATTTCCAAAAATACAACTACGCAAAACCAATACAGCAGGGACTTATTTACAAGTACCTACTATGTTTAAAACTGATCAAATATTTTTTAAATGTATGTGATTTTGTGTACCTACCAATGTTTAATGATATTTTGGTATTCTAAACATAGTATATGTAAACAGAAAACTATCGCAGGTAGGTAACGACTATAAATTATTAAGCAATGAGCAACTATTTAAGAAGGGTACTTAAAGAGAGTAATTCACCAACTGACTATACGTCGGTATTTAACTTAGAATTTTCAATAAAATTAAAATGTTACTCTATAAAATATGCATTGAATTGATGAAATAATGTAGCGTTGTAAGAAGGGTACTTAAAGAGAGTAATTCACCAACTGACTATACGTCGGTATTTAACTTAGAATTTTCAATAAAATTAAAATGTTACTCTATAAAATATGCATTGAATTGCGATAACATATAAGGAAATTAATTACAAAATGCACATTTAAACTGCGATAAACAGACATGGTATATTATTTGAATTGCCACAGTTTAATTAATCGCGATATGCCATTGAATTACGGTAAACTGACAAGCATTTTTAGCTTTTTATATAGTAAATATTGCTCGCGGCTTCGCGCGCGTTAAAAGCCTTTGCCGCTACAAAAGTTCCTCAATCATCGTACCGAGAGTACGTAAGCACCATGTGACATGTGCATAACGAGGTGTCAGTGCCATCTATATAAAAATCAGTCGAAAATTAGTTCCCATGAGATAAAGAGTAATCTATGTATATGTTTATCCAGAACACGGTCTATGTGTGTGTCAAAGTTCTAACAAATCCGGTCAGTTACTATTAAGTTTACTGCTAACACACATTCAAACATCCAAACATTTTCACAAACTTTCGCATTTATGATATTGCTAAAAAAGTAGTTAGAAAGTAATATTTAATTGTAATAATTATAATCATTATGTAATGTATATGTTAATCAGGGTGTATTTTTGAGATGGGGTAGCAAAGGCAGATTAAAAAAACTAGCTTAACTGCTGTAGCTACATGAAATCTTTCTTAAAAGACTGTCCATAATTTTGAAACACTTTAAGATCCGTAATCACAGCTTTAAAAAACAATACTGGCAGCAAGAAATGGACAATAAATGCAGAACCTTTTTTTGATACGACACGATTCTGTTGCTCATAAGACTCCATGGGACCATGAGGTTTCAGTACTTTTCACGTCAGAAATTGCAAATATCTTATCTATATACATTTTGTGGGAAATACGTCTCTAATACGCTTTTAAACACTATTAAACTTTCTATTCGTTATATTTATAGAATTATATATATATAAATCTATACTTATAGAATCAGCAATTTCACAGTATTTTCCCCAAACTTGAGTAAAGATAGTAATCAAAAGCAGGCATTAGTATTCAAGGAAATCCTCTTGCAGGTAATTGCAGGTAATCAAGCACAATTGCGTATACCAATAAATATACGTATGTTAATTATTTTTATCTGCATGTTAAGTTATCAGAGAAGCGGTGCGAACGCGAACAATATCCAAAAATTTACACTTTGTTTTTATATGTAACAAGTAAAAATAATTCAATTAAATTTTATTTTTCGCCTTTTTTTCATTTTGTTTAAATTATTGTCAAATATTTATCCATCCCTACATCTTACTAAATACCTAATGTACAGTTAGGTTTTATTATTGAATTATATTTTAATATATTAATACTATGAGGTTCACGCAAAATCTTCATCTCGTTTTTATCTTCTATTAACATTGCCGCCATTATGCTGTAACCTGGTCATGTTCTATGAGACTATATCAATTGAATTGGAATTAAGTGTGCGTGAGACCTCGCACGTTACAGTTTCCTAAACAAATAGGGAAGTCTCTCGATGACGATGCTTCGATGACGGTAGTAATGACGCATTATTGACGAAATTATATTTGCGATGATTCCTTTACTTGAAAATCAGACACACCTACGTTCGATACTTGTTGTGACTAGGGTAGCGCTTGAAGCAATCTTAACGAGTACTTATGTATATCAAAAAGTTTTACGTACGGCTCTAACGGGTGAAAGTTTTTCTACGATAAATATTTTCCTGGAATAGAAAATAGCATATAGGCTATGTTACAGCACTAAGTGTTTTAGCTTCTTATTAGTGAAAATATTTAAAAATCGGTTTAATAGTTGCTGAGATTAGCGGGTTCAAACAAACAAATTCTTCAACATTATACATATAATAGTATATAACCTCTTCCTTGCCGAATTTCGACCACGGCGGCAAATCTCAACGGAGATCAGCCAGGTACGAAATATATAGTATTGCACAAGTGTGTACGCAATACACAGGTGCACTCTCTGTTCCTTCAATCTCTTAGTTCGGTGAGACGGCAAACCAACATCACCGGAGAGAGATCAGGCGCATGACCAACAACTTTACGTGCTTTCCGAGGCACGGGGTAGCACACCGCCAACACTGACTCCGAGCTGCGACTGAGTAATTTTTAAGATGGAAAAAGCCAGTCACAATCATTTTGACCCGACCAGGGATTCGAACCCTGGACCTCAGCGCGGTAGTCGTACTTGTATCATGTTACAATTACAACTACGCCACCGAGGCAGTCATAAATATAATAGTATAGATATATATATATATATATATATATATATATATATATATATATATATATATATATGTCATATGGGAATTATGATTAGAAGACATGTGTGTGATGTGACATAGATATTTAAAGAAGAGTTAATGTAAGCAGATAACAACAATAACGCCTCCATGTGAGGAATAGTGTAACCAGGCGGTATCAGAAAAGGCTATATTAGCTATTCACAATGGTGTGTTGGTGCCGACGCTTATCTCTCGAAGTGAATGCTGGGTACCGATGACAGAAGAGACACTAAAGTCGAATAAATGAAAAGTGTTCCTTACGAAATACAATTAAATGATATACTCTACATACTACTCACGCGGAAAGGATAGATGAAAGACGGATAACAAAAACAGCAGACAACGCGGTTTGATTATAACGGATAGATATTACATAAATTCACTTTCATATTTACCAAATATATTGGCAAAATCAAATTGAAATGAAGGCTACTAAATTTCTATAAAATATTAAATTCAAGTAGGTACAAGGGTTACTTTTTAGCCACATTGTTTTCTAAATAAGTACATGCCTTACTTTCCTTTTTTAATCTTGTTTTCAAAAGCAATCATTAGATGTGCAGAATTAAATCTACTCTAAAGAGAAATATAATCATATTATTCATTAAGTACAAAAATATTTAAGAGTTAGTAAATCAAACTATTGGATTTTGACAAAATAATATGTATTGCTACACTATTTTCAGATCGATTTTGAAAATGAACCAATCCGTATAATGTTTATTGGATTTAGATTTCGTTTGTTGTCGAGGTCGATACAAAGTGAGCGATATGGATCCTTTTTGATTTAAGTTGTTAATTATAAGTATAAAAAAAATAGTGGGGTAACTAACACTTGAATTCCAAGAACAATTAGAACGCATCTAAGTTTTTATAAACGTCGATAAATTCAAATGAATGACAATTTGGGCTTTATAAGCAAAAGTCAAGGGTGCTAAACGGTGCATAATGTAGTTTAAAGTTACCATGATGAGTGATGACCATAGTGTAAGTAGTTTGCTCAACTTTTTTCTTCTACCAACTAGGACCTCCCAACAACAACTACCTAATAACAATAAAAATGAATGCATCCTAACTATTAAAACTATTTTGCAACTATAAACCAAACTTACAAGAAAATACATATCTACTAATATCAAAGGGTTTACTTTCGAAGGGAATATAAGATAACTTAAAATAGCGATAAATTCTGTACTTGTCTACTAAATACCAACATAAAACCGTACAGAGAGAAAAAAAACTTTTAGCAGCTGTTTTTCGAATTTCAATTAAATTTCAACGAAATTAATATTGTTACTCAATAATAACTATAAATTTAATATAACAGGCTTGTACTATATTAATTTTCTATTTCAGTAAACGTATCGTTTATACGATTTAGGATATTAGTCAACGCGCTAGTGAAATGTAGTAGGCACTAGGCCGAATTCACTTATTTATGTTCTAAATCTAAGGAAAGTTGACGGTTAAAGTCTTTTTTATAATATTTTCCTTAAGATTATTCAAAATACTATGTAATAAAGTGTACGTAGTTGGTTTCTGTTCCTAAGAGCCTACACCTTATTATTTCCTGCGTCATAAAATACACCTTCAACGTTATCATAACTTCAAACACACAGATACATTCAGTATACCGTAATTAGAACATGCGGGCTACCAAGGTTTTTAAATATCCGGGCCACATGTAGTTCAGGAAAAATATTTCTAAAATGTATCCTGGGGCCTTATTCTCTATCCCGCACGTTATTTTGACAGTGCGTAACAAGCACGTAACACAACGCATCATGTTTACGACTATAGAAATTTGGCTTACAGAATACCATTCCACACACATTTCTCGAAGATAACATGACACGGCCGCGTTACGCGTTTACACTATCGTACAGAATTAGGGCCCTGTAGTGAACTAAGTTTTTACAATTCGACGAATATGTCATTTGCATAGACACATCCGTATGTTTTCATATGAATCAACGAACATTTTTCCTTCTAAAATGAAGCAAATCGTAATTACAGCGTTCACGATGCGAATATGACTGCTTCCGTAAACCTAATTTAGAACGAGCAGGTTTAGTGACTGAAATTTCTAGTAGATTTCTTGATCGTTACGCACATAAGCCTTTGTCAAAACAAATCTCACACGAGATTTCAAGATTCTATGACGCATTTATTTTATTAAGATGCAAAACAGAGTACAGTTCATTTTTTACAGTTCAATATAACATGCAAACTAAATTTAAATTGTGGTTGTGCGATTGCACTCTTGTTTTTGAAACCTTTTTCGACAACTACATTTCGATAGTATTAGCCGAGATTACGAACAGCATTTCTCAAACATAGTCTAAATCGAATCTACTGTCCGGCAAATGTTAGATATAGTTTCACCAAAAAGCTGACATGTTGACGATAAATTTATAAAAGAAAAACATATGTAAATATCATTTATATAATTAATTTAATTAAGTATTTACACAATATTAGATAATAATTTTAATTGCAAATAACATTACTTCATTTACATATTACGATAGCTTGGTGGTTGATTGTCGTATCCGAGTTTCCGCAGATTTTTCGACATCATAGTCACATTTAACGTAATCGTTCCTTCTGACTCTGTCCTTAACACTGCAAAGAAAGATAGAAAATATTGTAATTTATATTTCATCAATCGGATGGATATAGAGCAGACATGGATGACCACATTCACTTGCTCTATGAAGTCTTACATATAAGAGTAAGTAATTAATGCGAAATTATTATTTATGTCTTTTATAAACAAAACATTGTTAATTCGACTGTACCAGCTTAAACCATGCCATATAAATCTTGGTATTACCAATCTTAAATGTGCAGATTACCACACCTAGACGCAAATAGCTTGATTGTGACGGGATAAACGAATGAAATTCTAGCAGGTTAGACCCAGGAAAGGTCGCACCATGAACGCATTGGAACCATTCAAAATTCTATGTTTTAAATTATTCTTATTTTATCCGTTATCTTTTAGAGGTGGTCGGTCCATTTTTTATTAGCAACTGAACCACGAGGTGAGAGGACGCTCGCCTGATGGTAAGTGATACGACCGCGTCAGTAGCGGGGCAAAGGATACGATAATTTATTTCAAACTTTTACTGTTTATAGAAATCTTTAGTCATGTCCTGTTAGATCTAAGGCGCATATTCGGCTCCATATCATTAAAATGTGAAACCCATGCCATATTAATTTCTTGCATTAAGGTGGTAGCTCAAGGTCCATTTTCATACATTTTGTTTCGGCTTTAATCTGGGTAACTAAACAAGTATTGGCAAGCAAAGAATTTAAATTCACGTCTAGTTAGTGATTAGTTCTCGCAGTTGAAGAAAAACGTAAAATAATTAATAATCATGGATATTTCGGCCTTTAAAATTTAATATGACGAAATTTTAAAGGCCGAAATATCCATGATTATTAATTATTTTACAAAAATGAACAACTTGACGTGTTTATTACCTTGAGTACCTTAAATAAAATAATCACAAAAGGGCGTATGTGACGTAACCATCTCTACATCCAGAGTCTAGACTTCTCTAGCGATTTTTCCGAGAATTTTTAGAAGATATGAAATGAAATTAAATATTAATTTATTTGAACCTGTAAAATATTATGCATTATTTAGACTCCGTCAATATGAACTCTACTACCAGTTCGGAAAGCAGTTCTAATCAGATAAGGATATTATTCAGCGATGCTGATAGGGCTACAAGGAAAGATCCACTGTGATAGGTAGATTTATCTTCAACTAAGTGTCGCTCGCAGCTCCACTCGCGAAAACCTCGAGTAAAATCCCAATAAATTTCATCTTTTCCATAAATTTCTAATTTATAACATGATTATATAGTAAAATACTCTGTATAATTAAGGTTAGAAAAGATAATCCCACGACTTCTATACTTAACAATAAACATAAGCCTTGTTATCGCTTGGGGATGAGTACAAGTGACATGCGCAATTCGTGCACCCACACTTTGCCGAGCTTACCATGGGACCATGACGTACTTAATCCACATAGATTTGCAATTATTCACTTTCAAAGAAGTAATAAGTATTGCTACTATAGAGAAACTATTTTAATTCACAATACAACTGACAAGTATGTAGTAAATCAACAATCTGTAACATTTTAAACATTTAAGTTCATCTCCTGACTCGTAGGAAAGGGATGGCGAACGCGTGGCACGCGTGTTAGTGGCGGCACGTGACAAAATAATTCGGGCACGCGAGTAATATGCCAAACATTGTATATGCGTCTTTCTTTGGGCTTCTTCGCTTAACAGCAGGCGCAGTGATAACTCTTTGCCGTCTCCCGATAAAAAAGTATAGAAAACAAAAAGATAGTTGAGGTACAAAAAAAGTTGCTAAAAAGGGGCACTCGGATAAATAAATCCGATCCGAAATGGTACATCACAGGTCATTTTTTTTTATAAATAAGTAATAGCACGTAAACCTTTAAAAGTTTGCCATCCCGGTCTTAGGATATTACAAAAAATAATATTATATTTACTAGAGAACTCGCACTGCTGCGCAGTTTTGTTTGCCGGCAAACATGACAGCTACATGACATTACGCGTGTCACCTTATTATGTAGTATATAAGGTTACATTCCCGTGACACACGTAAATGTCATGTAGCTGTCATGTTTGCCGGTAAACATTCAGATGCTTCAAGGGCTAAAGCTGAAATTAAAAAGTTCGTCCCAGCGAGTGTTCTTAGACAAATCTGAATCGCGTGCTACAATTAAAACCGGTGTTATAGAGAAAAAAAGCTGTGAGAACATAGTATATGTAACTATTTAGATAAGGACACTGCGTTCGAATATAATATATCTTGAGAAAGGCGAAAGTTAGGTGAATTTCATCAATACCTTTAATTTTTTAAATAAGCAGTAGTATGACTGAGCGAGTCGTAATATAATGTATAAGTTTTTTTTTTTTTAATATATGTAGAAAAGCACTCACAATAATTGTCTTTTCCATGTGCAAGCAGCTTGGGTTCAACCAGCTCGGGATATTTTCCAGTGAGCCACGCTACCCACTCGCCGATAGTTGTCGATGCTCTGGGTCGCAATATGGGGGCAGTGATCTCTCGCAACCCTGTGCTTGAAGGCATTAGAGCTAGCGCGTAGCCTCTGAGAGATTCACCAGTTATCCTATTGTGTGCTTTCACTGTCACTACCAATTGTGGCCCTGGGGATATAAAACAAGTAACTTTATTAAGATCGTTGTTTTGCACTGCCGTGGCGGCCTAATTGTATTCTACGACTGTCGTATTGAAACTGAGTTCTGGGATCCAATCCCCAAGCTGAAAGAACTGATATTGGGTTGTCTGCGCAGTATCAACGCAGAGACTAGGATTTGCAATAAACATGACGAGAAGTCGGCGTGATTGTATGTATACATTATACAAGTACTTAATTACTAGGTATGTATTTTATATAATATGAAAAATGCTTTCGTAGTTTTATAGACATTTGTTATTAAGTAAGTATACGATTTATTATTACATAGTTTAAATCTAGTAAGTATATATACTTACTATACTTACTGCTTATAGGCAGCATAATATATAGGTAGTAAACTTGGTGTTCCTTGATTCAATTACCAATTAACAAATACTATTATTTCTATCTAATACCATTTTCTCAGGTTTGGGCTATCCCAAAAGAATTTGAGGTGGATTGGAAGGGATTTGAAGTTGAGACTAGCGGGCGGTCATAAAAACAATGCAAAATGGTTTAGAATCTACAACATGGAAGGTCTTTACGCTGATTTCGCGACCAGCTCCAGTAAGCTAGACCACTCGCCTGAATAGATTTCTTAATTACAGATAATATCCTTTAATTTCGAAATAAAAACAAAGAGTATTCTTTACAGATTATTTGAATACCTATTTGTTTCATAATATTTGACAAATTTTTATTAGCCTAAAATAAAAGAGGAAGCTCAATATTCGTATTGCCTGAGGGGAGTGAGCAAAATGCATTCAATTTATAAAAAGGTAACAAGGCCCGAGGCGCGCGTTCCGTTATCACCGGGGATACCCTACTAACGGTGTACAAGCGATCCCTCGGCTTAGCAACCACGGCAGTCCCAATGATGATTTGGTGGACCCTACCGCTATCACTGAGGGTGTCAGCGGACGGTACGCTGGCAACCCGCAGCTATTCGGTCACGGGGCCCGGGAGGAAGAAGGAAGAGGATAGAGGGAAGGAAGAGAAGAGGAAGGAGGAGGATCTTTGTTAGGATGATTGGAAGGGAGAGGGAAGGGAAATGTTCGCGAACCCTTATAGGCCTCAATGTGTATTTGGCAACCAAGAGGTATACACATTACGCTATGTGCCTATAGTCGCGGCATAATGTCCGTGCAATGATCCAAGTAACTCAATAAATATCTATTTTAGCTTGATACGCCGGCGAGGAAGGCTCTTGGCTATAGGTATTGTATTAACATAATAATAATAATTAGAATCAAAATTATAGGTTTCGCCAATAAAATATAAGAGTTTCAAAAAACTAAAAAAACTTACAGCCGTATATATTTGTGCTACTAAAAACCATATCGATCGGCATATTAAAGACAGCTTTTTCAGGGTCAGTGCCGATTGAAGACATCTGACTGCTCCCCATGGACAACCCCGAAATCGGTGCCCAATCTGGACCCCATACAAATTCATAGTGAATGCACAAGTAGTCATCGAACACTCCGCCAGAAAATGTCACATATTCTATTTGGCCACTAAATGTTACGAAAAACTTAGTAAGGTCGTTTTCTTTCATTTTTACTATATTGGAAATACATAAATTATTCTTATAATATTCCTCGCCAAAACTTCAGTAATCAAAACAAACATTCGTTGCTATGACAACGATAAAGAATATTGCTAGTAAGGAAAAATCCAAAAGAAATTAAAACATAATTTTAAATAAAGCGCTTTAAAATAATATAAAATCAACAATGTAATCTGCTACATATATTTAAAATTAAAATAAAAAAAATATTAGTCCGTCCTCCTTATTTGCCCAAATAAATATATCTTTCCTATTTTATATTTTTTTTTAACCAAAGACAACATAAGTTACTTCCGTTGTACTGTTTTGCCGACATAATTCTAAAGTTTTGTCACAAGATGGCAATACAGCAGCTTTCAAAACCCTAATCGGCCACCATTGTGAAGGAGATTCCACTGCTTACTTTGAATATTTTAGCGGTTTTTGCGCTAGTTTCGGGAGAAATAAAACGTTTTCTACAGCCAGTTATAACATGCAATAGTTCACACATATAAAATAAGTGGCAATTTATTGTAAAACAGCTTATTTTCAAAATCAAAATGTGTTCAAAATGTCACGCGAAGTGAGCATCAGATTTACGAACACCATACCATGCACTAAATAAATTTAGTTTTCTTTCAAACGAGTGTTTGATGAATGTTAGAAATAAGTGCTTTGTGCTCGCGTTACATGTGGCATGCGTTGGATATTCGAACGAGCGTGTTGCGCACATAAGAGTGTTTCAGAAGTTTCTGTACACGTCGTAAAGGAACGCAGTTACGCGGGCGAAGGCTTCAAAGTTGCCGGCATCATTATGGTGGACTGAAATATTGTTTGTTGACGGATCAGTGTTGGATACAGATTGTAAACAGTGGATCGTGAGGGCCGCGCTGCGCGCACGATGTCCGGCGGTTCGCAGCACAACCCGAATGGTCGACAGTCTCAGCTGGGCCCCAGTTGGAGCCCTCTGCAGGTGGTGCTTATTCATTTATTTACATGAATAACGTTTTTCCGTAGATTCTCAGTCTTAAATCATGTGAAGCCAATTACAAAATTACAAATGCAATACATTATAAACAGGATATCGTAAGCGATCGGTTCGAAACATAGCTCCTTTGTGTATATGTATCACGCAGGTATGTAGCACAGACTAATCAGCTGTTTGCATTGACACTTGGCAGAATGCACTTGTGAATACTTATGTTTTAATAGAACCATAAACATTGTTTCTCTTAACTTTGACCACAAAATATAAAATGCAAGACACTTGTTTGAATGTAAATTGAAATGTTACAAATTTTATAACATCAAATATTAAGAAGTTTAGTAAATATTGGAATAAAGATTCCTTGGACATAAATTATTTTGGATATTGTTCTCTATGTTTTTGATCATAATCTTTTTTTATAACCCAGTAATGTTTTCATATTGTTTTATTGGAATATAAGAAAAATGTGTCTACTCAAATGGGTCCTTAAAAATATGACTCATTACTATTTGGAAATACTGGAGTCCCTTAAAAACTTGCTATAGTTAATAAAGATCAATCATTCATATTAAATATGAGTTGTAAGAAACAGATGAGTGTTTGTGCAGAGATATATATGTTACTACAGCACAATATACACTTACTATGTCATTAGCCATGAATAAGGTAGTAAAAAAGGTCAAAAGGATTTCAAAACTAATCAGGATTATAAACCTAGGTTTTGCTGTGTATGAAAACACTAAAGACACCTGCATGTATACATATTGAGACACAGTTGACGTATGTATGTGTAAGTATTGAAACTATCAAAATACTGTTATATTTTGGAAAAACCAATATCCATACCCAACACTTATTACAGCCAATATATGAAAGTAATAGTATGCACATAATTATTCTATCTTTTGTATAAACATAATTGTGCATATAAAGCCACATAAATTATCGAATGTCCAAATTATATTCACATTGTAAATAATTAAACAAAACAAAATAAAATTAAAGTCAATGTAGTAACCTTAAGTCTATTTTGAAAGTCTTTATTCAATTAATGTTACAAATATAACAACTCAAACTTGTTGTTACCACTGTTTTGGAGGAAAGTAATGAAAAATATATTTTATAATAACAATTACATCAATCAGTCACATAAATAGTGTTAAGACACAATTGAATATGATGTTTGTTCATAAAATACTTGTATTAGTTACTAAAACTCCAAACTTAATATTGTATAGTTGCATAAACATTCAAAAACACTCATCACATATTTACATAGAGGCAGGGCCGCAGCTAGACTTGAATTTTGGGTAGGGCAGCTGGGGTTACAGCTACGGCGGAAGTAAAATGTTACTAGATCTGATCTAGACAATTGATTTTTTACTTTCTTGACTTGTGAACATGAAGAGTGTAACAAAATTCCCTTAAATCCCGAAAGGGAGTTATTCCACCCATCAATATGAACAACTCTTACTATGGGACCAACTTCCAAATCCTGAAATGAAAAACCCACTGCTCCAGACATTTTCATTGAGTATGTATGTATAATTTTTATGAGAGCTGATTTTTTTAGCAATTTCAAAGTTGAGCCTATAGTAAAAGTTGTTCATACTAGTGGGTGGAATAATCTCATTCGGCACTTTAGGGAGTTGCGGTACACCCTGTACCCCGTATTAGTTGATTATTAAGGTAGGGCATTAGTATTTTAAGCTAGGGCATTGCCCCACAGTGACACCCCCCCCCCCCCGCTACGGCCCTGCATAGAGGTAGGCAGCTGTGCAACCAGTGCACCCACTATATGGCATCTGTGTTCCGTCTCATAATGTCACTAGAAGCAGGCCTATATTGAGTATAAATTCCAGACTCCAGGCTTATACTGAATGGAAAATCCAATAGCACTATGCAACAAGTATTTGTACCTGAGGATTCAGGAGCATCGACATATGGCATATACAATACACATACCCTACCAATGCAGTCAGAAAGGAAAGAAAAAATATATTTAATGATTGTTGTCTGTCACTTACAGTAGGGAATTATGAAATTATACTATAAAAAATTGTTGCTTCTATAAACATCTTAAAATAAAATTCTCATGTTTTAAGGTAAAACTTTTTTAAACATATTATGCAAATGATCTGTAATACTCTTTATCTATTTAATAAAAGTAATTGTACAATTATGACCTAGATTCCAATTAGATATACTTTGTTTAATAATAATATTAGGCACAATGAATGACCTTATTATCTAATCTGTACAAGTTGAGTCATAATGAATTGGTATGACTTATCATCAACATAATGCAGGTCTGTGCCAGTTTCCCATCATCTTTGGGATGTTTGCTGTTTAACATCCTAATTTGCTAAATGTCATTGGATTTTAATGTACTCTTAAGTTACCAATTTTAGTATTTTTTCCAATATTACATGCTGTATAATTTATCATATTGTTATGGGGTATGTTGATAATGATGGTGCATTCATTGTAATATATTGAAAAATGCAAATTAAAGAGGAATATAGTACAAAGTGTTACAAAGTCCAAATACAGTAATAAAATCAGGTAGGTAGGTTAGGTACGGCAATGTTTGTTAAATATTCTTTAGACTAGCTTACTCTATCAGTGTTTATATGGATATACATATTATATTTTATGCTTCCAATATTATACATATGAATTATCACAGAGTGTGAAGATAAATCATCTACTCTGTATATAGATTGAATATTGAAAAATATTGCCACAAAAATTAGCATAATTTATAAAAAGATTCGTCCTAAATAAATGCATTTATTTATAGATTCGTGAAAATGTACGTTGGCTCAGTCAACATTGATAAAACATTTCCGCAATATCTTTAAAGCCCCCAATAAAATAATACACAACTTTTAAGTATGCTACGATAAAATAAAGCGACCAATTGCACTTTACGCGTATGTACGATAACTATTTTGTAGTTTAATATTTTAAATATTTTTAAAATAGATGGCCTATGCAGTATGTCCTAGTCTTCGGCCAAATTACGTTGCAACACTAGCTATCTAAAAGACCATTTATGCACAACAGACCTTATTGTTGTAGAATATAAGTCCTGAAATCGCTCAAATTGTGTAGCATTGTGTGAAAACAAGGAGTCTGTCCACCTGTTTGATGTTAACACAACCAACATCGTATAGGCCGGCGAAATTAATGATAACAATATTTTCATGTTAATACACATATATTTAGATAGTAAAGGAGAAACTGATTGACTCACTAGTTTCGGTAATGTTTAATCATTTTAAATTATTAAACCAAAAAATATTTGTGTTGGCCACGATTGACGTCCATTTGTTTAGCACCCAAATGCTTTTCAGAACCTTTTTAGTTGAAAAATATACCGTCCTTTTCTCAACCAACACCTTAACACAATTTAGTATACTTAACCCGTGAGGTAGCTGAATGTTTGCCGGCAAACATTGACAGCTACGCGTGTGACGGAAAAATAACCTTATTATGTAGTATATATGTAGTATATAAGGTTATAATCCCGTGACACACGCAAATGTCATGTAGCTGTCTTGGCTCGCCGGCGATTCACGAGAGACCAAGAGTTAACACGTATGCAGGCAGCATCAGTCTGTGGACTTCTCTTCAGCAGGCCGTCAAGCGAGCAAATGTTTTCGCTGGTGTATATAATGACCACACGTGCTGTGGTAGAAAATTAAAGGCTGCTGTACTGAGTTCTAAGAAAAGATTTTCTAGAACCGCTTTTTATTGCCGCTCAATACAACAAAGAATCAAACCCTAATACAATCCCGGTCCGAAGCCTATTTACAGTGCGATTCACATCTGTTTATAGCAATATCGAACTCAAATAAATATACCTGTTAATATGTCAAGGCAACAATTAAAATTTACGTATTCTGGATAAGGTCATGTCTATTTACGAAGGTCAACAATATTAGTAACCTAAAACATCTGCATCATACATCCACGTATAAATTGGTATTGAAACAACCCTCATACTATGAAACAATTCCGAAACAAATATAATAAAACACTTCATAAGTTGCATGGTTTTTAATTCATATTCATAATAGACTAGGTTTCAAAAACTTATAAGAATAAATCTGATACCACTATTTGTAAATCAATATTTTTATTCATAGAAACACCTTATTATGCCGTGATTTTAGTTTGACCTTCACAATCCAAAAGGAACTTATGGTAAATGAATAATTATAATCCATGCATGTAAAACTGAAGATATTATAACTTATAATGTGTGAATTCTTTACATAGTTACGCTTTCTAGATGCATATACAATATAGACATTTTAAGGAATACCTGGCAATGTGAAATTACGTCCACGCATCGGAAAATGAAATATGGGTTTTACAATATAGAAGTCTTTTGTCTTGATTATTTTGAGTAGTTAATTAATGTACTTTTTTATCTTGTATTTAGTTCGGGGTTTTTATCCACCAAGGTTATGACAATTCCATAGTACCTTATAACCTAATTACAGCTTACAGTATTATAATCTATGAACATAAAAAGGAGGAAAAAAAACTTTATGTAGAAGCAATATACTGTACTTTACAAGATTTATAAAACTAGTGACTTAAAGGCGCCGATTAACGGAAAAATTATAACTGCGACACATACAAGAAGTTTTATTTTTTAAGGTAACTCTGACGTACACCTTAACTGTTCTAGGCGGAGAACTTTCAGGAAAGATAGACAATTGTAATTTTTTATGCAATTAGCCTATTTCTTCAATCAATCAGGACATGATGTCAATCAAAAACGGTTTATTAATTTCGGCCGTAAATTGATACTTGGCCTAAGACTTTATCGATTGACGTCTGGTGGCAAATAGCGAAAAACCGAGTATCATTTTATCTTAATTCCTTCTCCACCTCTTGTATAATTTTTTCAAGGTGTGTTATTTTCGTTGTTATTAGTTACAGATGGCGAATTTATTGGCGCGCGCTCCTCAAGCGCACATGGCGTCGGATAGAGGAGTGACGTGGCACACGCCGACGCCGCCGCCCCATCTATACCATGTGCAGGCGCCTTCGCCCCCAGACCCTTTACAGGTAACCCCCGTACTGACATCCGGGGTCATTCACTCTTCCATAAGATAGTCGAATACCTTTAACAGAAATAATAGTATAATTCATCTAGGGTGGGAAGCGTGTGTATGATCTATGACTAGTTATCAATGGTACTGTGTATATTTGCAGGCGATGAAGAGTGCAGCAGGTAACTCTGTGTTCCGCCACACGGCCACGCCGCCAGAGTTATACCGACACACTCCGACGCCGCCCGACAAACATCTCCTTAGGTGAGCTCTTGCTATAGGTTATAATTATTTAAGGATATGCCTTATCTAGACTATTATCTCCATTTCCACTCGTTTTCTTTTCAAATGTTAGAGTAGTGGCCAAGAATTGTATTTGACTTTGTTTTGCTCGCCACTGCTTACGCGTGGTAATGCATTGACTTTAACATGAGTTTTTAACGTTTACAGAAGTTTCAAGCAAATGAAAAATATGTATGAAAAAGCGTTGAGCGACCCTAGCGGATTACGGAGGTACTGTATGTTTTCATACATATTTCTCGTTGACTTAGACGCTTTCAAAAACGTAAAAAACCTCATAAAGTTTCGGTTGTCGTCTCCCTACATAATCCCGCTATGGAGGAGTAAATACAAGAGTCGACTATTGAAAGTCTCACAACCTTTATACTGCACAGTTAAATCACGTTCATTTTGTCAAGCTAGCATGATTTTTGTTATAGAAAGTAGTTTATACTCTAACATGAGGATATTTTATTTCCTAAATTTTAATTGTTATGTATTTTACACGTGTGAGAACATTACCTTATCATCCACAATACACTTAATAACATCACTGCCTATTATGTACCTACATCTTTATTAGATATGCACAAACCCATCTTCACATAGTATGCGGTGAATCCTTTACAAGGTGTAATAAAAAACACGTACTAAAATCTATCTCTAACAAACTAAAATAAAAGGTGAGTGTAGAGCGCTGATCTGTTAGAATCGACCTGGCGATATCTTAAGTTGAAGGTAGTATTAGATTAGCAAGAAATCTTGCAGAAGTTACTTTCACAAGCAATGTTTGCCGTGTAAACAATTACAAACTGACTTCTGCAAAATTTTGAGCTTGCAGCAATTCGCATATGTATACAACTGTTGAGTTATAGCCGCAGACATAAGAAATCAGCCGAGATTTAATTGTATTAAAATATTAAATTGTTTAAACCATGTGGAAGAAATAAACTTTAACAGTTCTCACTTAACAAATTGTGTGATGGTTCCATTTGAGCCCCGAGCGGGGATAGCAGGCAGTAAGTCGCGCACAAAACTTAACTGATTTAGTATATTTTCTTATTTTAATTTTTTACATTGTAATGACATTCGATGTGCGTAAATTTTAATATCTTAAAATATCATAATTTTGTCGATTTGTGTCAACTTTAGTATTCAATTTATTAGTTTACTTTGATGTCGCCCAACGATTCCCTGCCATTTTTTTTTCATTAATAAAAATGTTTGTCTACATGTTTTTATATTAGATAGAAGTAAACTGAGAACCCGATGAACGGATTTAGATGAAATTTAACACACTGATAGACGAATGTCCTAGATTAATCATGGGTTACTGTTATTCCGACAAAATACACAGTGACAACTTTATTTCGTTAATGTACCTGCACGCAGGCCGCGTCGCGATGATTACTTGATTTAATTATGTAGTTAGAATTTTAATTATGTTGCAAAATTTGTCATTTTTTGCAACATAAGTAATTAAAATTATTTTAATTAAATTAAAAAACAGGATTTATTAAATTCAAGAGGCGTACATATCTTGAAATCAAATTTTAAACTTTTAACACGCTTCTTAAAAAACCTAAAACATGCGATACAGATTAATGTTACTTGTCAGCTACTTTCATTGCGTCATAACACATATTTGCCTGTTTTTTTTCTCCTATTATGGAATAAACGAACCTCTGTGCTATATTTTTTAGTCGGACACAGCACCGACCGCTTCGCTACCCCTCCCTAGGAAAATGACAATACGCCATGTCCCCAAGGGGTAGGCAGCTGTGCAACCAGGGCAACCACTTTTTGGCAAGTGCGTTCCATCTAATGATGTGATAGGGGATTTCCATATAGCTTACCGCTATATCAAGCGTGAATTCCAGGCTCTTGTCTGATACTGGGCAGAAAAACCAATATCAGTTTGTCCGACCCGGGATAGTAACACTGTTATTGTTCGTATAAACCGTGATAAATGTTACGCACAGGGTCAACAATTAAGAACCTTCATTGATTTACAATGTCATGCCTTAACCTCGTGAAGTTATTAATACATTTCAGCTTTTCATTTTTCAATACCTTGACATTACAACGTGTTTTACAAAGATATAAGCTGATCAAATCATGAAATATATTTTATATTTATACAGCTGTAATAACAATCGTACTTCACACATATAAGATCCCAACGGCACACGTCATCAAACATTTGCTATTAAATAAAAATGAAACGCTACTGTTTTCAAGTCATCTCATGCAGGGCCATGAGCAAACTGATCTTTAACATGTCCCAACTTAGGGGCCGTTCAAGTATTAAGTACGTACGTAATTTGGGGGGGGGGGGGGTCTTATAAAACGTTACGATGCGTTACAGAGGCGGGAGGTGGCTTTCGTACAAAGCGTTATGTAACATTGTTTTTTTTTTATTTTAAAAACCATAAAGATATTTTAGCGACTTTCCGGTATTTTGCATAAAATAATTGTGAATATTAGAAATAAAAAATGTAAATTTTGAGTTACATAACTTTTGGAGGGGCGGGGGAGTACTGGAAAACGTTACGGCGCGTTACATGGGAGGTGGGGGGTTCGTCAAAAATCTTAAAAAAATTGCATTACATAATGCTTAAACGGCCCCTTATCACATCGTTTTATGGTGTGTTCACTGTGCATATTTTTGTCCAACACATACCCAGTGTCTCACAAAGGTAAAACGCATTGATCAAGATCTGCATACCTGTTTTTGCAACAAGGAGCGCCAAATGTTCTGTTCGCGCTGTCGAATAAGAACGTTTTCAGCCGTAGTAATTAGCATTTATTTTAATCATACAGCCCATTATTAAGCCTTATTACATAGTGTTACGAGTTGACCGCGACGCACGGTTTAGTGTCCTCTTTGTCAACCTTCTTATCGCACAATACAATATAAATTTTCCGACATATATTTTTTTCGTCCGCAACCCTAGAATAGGAATGGACCAGGGACTAAAACTAGGCGTCTAAGCTGGGAAGTCTTGGAATATTATATTTATCAACATCCTTGCATCCCCTCCTCAGCCGCTCAACGCAACAAACTTTTACACATGTTGCAGCAAAGTTTGGGTAAATTTTTACGACCGGTTGTCCGATACGAAAATGACAACTGAGAAAACAACCAGCGCCTTATCAATGAACATTTTTAATCGGTTATTAACCTTGTTAGTGATTTGTGTTTGATTGTTAAATTATTTAATTATGAAACGTTCAACTGGAGCACAGCAATACTTACATACATACTGTTCGTTGGCAGCAGAAATATACAGCGTGCTATTTTTGCAGACGTACTCTTGCTTTCGAGACAAAGCTTCTAGGAACATTATAATTTTAAAATTAGTTTTCATTGTGGAATCGAATTTTTTATTCTCATATATTCGCGGTAAAAATATTTTTTTTAGCATTGGTCGGCGCTCAAGCAAGTGGCGTTAACTCACCTCGACCGCTCATAAACACTCAAAATTAATAGATTCGTGAATAGTTTGCCGACAATACCGTCAAGTTACTTATTAATGAGCAGTAGTATGCTTACCTACTGATAAAATGTACTCATTAATACTATAAATGTATAATATTAAGATCATTAATGTGTTAAACACTAAATATTAACACTATAATTAAAAAATCTAAAAACGAAGCGTACGGTTATGTTATTTTCAAAAAAAAAAACAAAATGTGGTTTAATTTTCGTAGCGGTAAAACACTATGGTAACAAACTGTTAGAATCTAGTGATACAACATATCATTCCACTACATTCTCAATCTTATATCAAAATACAAATATATTTAATACGAATTTTAAAAACATTTGTTTATGACGTAAAATAGTATTTCGTTTTGGTTCTTAATCTATAGATAAAAATCAAAACACTAATTAAGATACAAGGTTGTGAGGAATGATCACATAACGAACGATATAACGAAATTATGTTCAGATATCATTTGCCTTTATAACATAATATATAAGTATATATTTTTTTATTGCTTTGAATGACGAGACGAGCTTGCTGTTTGCCTGATCGTAAGCGATACGACCGCCCATAAATAGTAGAAACACCAAAGAACACGTTGAATTACAAAGTATTGTTTGGTGTTCCACTGCACTCTCTTCATCTAATCAGTCTTATTATGTTCAGTAGTTGCACCGGCTGCAATGTCCTTCAAACCGACACACAACAGTGACTACACACAGCTGCTTAGCGGCAGAAATAGACATTGCTCTGGTATTTACCCAGGCCGACTATCTCACATGAGAGACATACCAAATATTAACTATTGTATAATATATATTAACTATTCTTATATATTTTCAGACATACACCGTCGCCAGGCGATGTTAAGGGCGGGGCACCGTTACTTCCCGTTGATTTGTATCAACACATGGGACCAGCTAGGGGTGAGCTATACAACAAAAAATTTATACAACATTAAAATAAATACTTAAATTTTATTTGAGTATGAAGTACATTGAAGCAATAGATTAATATTAATTATCATAGTCCAAAATAACAAATAGTGTCCAATCTATGCTATAATATAAAGCTGAAAAGTTTGTTTGAACGCGCTAATCTCAGAAACTACTGTTTTAAATTGAAATTTTCTTTTAGTAATGCATAGCACAAGCCCATGTATTGAGCAAATCCTATATATCATCACTCTATGACCGATAGAAGCAGAACAGAAATGAAAAATGTTGCCAAGTGGGGAAAATTTATTTCCTTCGACAGCTTCCGTTGCGTGCTCTGCGTAAAGGGTTAAAGTTATGTAACGATAAAGTATGACGTTATTGTTCCTCCAAAAAAGTTCTTGAAAGCGGTGGATTTTGTTTTATAAAATATACATTTTAAAACAAAGTCCCCCGTCGCATCTATCTGCCTAAACCTGATAAACTCAAACACTATTCAAGATATTTCGATGAATTTTATTTCGGAGACAGGTTGAGACCCTGAGAAGAATATACTACTTTTTATCCGAGAAAATATACATAGGTACTTTTATCCTTGAAAACTTTTTTACGCGGACGAAGCCGCGAGCAATAGCTAGTATTACATAAGAAGTAAATGACTACATCAATATAAAACGAGTTTTACCTTAACGTTGAATAAAATAGAACAAATAAGAGTATGATGTAGTAGACTAATTATTACTTCTTTGCAAGAATATAATTGCTTATCGTTACAGACAAACTTGTACGCGCCGAAGAACTCCTAGCATACGCGCGCGTTGGTGTGGACTTGTCACTGAGCAGTGCGCGGTCGTCCAACGGGTCGGCGGCGTCGCCCGCGCCCGCGCCGCCCACCCCGCCCGCGCCCCCCGCGCACCCGGACCAGCCCGCCGCGCACGCGCCGCCCGCGCTCCCCGCGCCCGCAGCACCGCCCGCCGCCGCGCCCACACCGCCCGCCGCCCCTGCCGCGCCCGCACTTTCCGTGCGGGATGCACCCACTATCAACAGCCTCATAGCTCGCGCACAACCGCGGCTCCCGCATGCGCGCGTCGATGCACTGCTGGAGCGGCTGGTGCCGTCGCCCGTATCGCCACACTCGGTCATCATGCACTCACGGGCTGCGCCCACACCTTCCCCGCCCTCTTCAAATGAGGTCAGTTATATTCTTTTTAATACATTGATCAATCATTTTGATTATATTATTATTGTACAATAACTTGGAATTGGAATGATTACAGGATTCAGCAGATTCGTGTGGCGCACCTCCTGGCTCGAAACGGAAACGTAAGCCGGAACGCACGGTGCGCGTGCCATCGGCGCCACCCCCGCCTGCTCCGTGTGAGCCGCCACGAGACCCTCCTGCAGCAAACCCTGTACCTGCTAGAGTTTCTCCGCCGCAACGAGATCCACCGTTAGAAAATGGAGATGCGGAACACTTAAAGAACGGACCAGAAGATAAACCTCCCATCACTCAAGCGCCGGAACGTCCCCATGTTCGGAGAAAAACGCGGTCTGGTTCCGCAGAAACTATAGACGATATTGCTGCAATGATTGCAAGCACTGGCGACCCCACTCCACCTACTTCCGACCCACCTCCAATATCCGAACAACCAGAACCAGCCGCTACTGTAACCGTAGATAAATTAAAAAGCGTGTTAGCGAGTCCTGAACCGGAACAACCTGCAGAATCAGAAGTTGAAGCCCCTGTGAGGACAGAAGAAAAGGAACAAACGCCAGCGCCAGTGGTAGCGACTCCGGCTGCGCCGAGACGTCGCAGCGTCCGTACCTCTAATTCAGAAGCGCCAAATGTTCCAGTTGAATCCCCATCTGAAGCGAAACCCGCAGAGCCAGAGACGAGCGATTCTAGGACTGCAGAGCCAACTGCTGCAAGCTTTGTTGAGGTAGAAAACCAGTTAGAAAAGATGTTCGCAGCATTGGAAGAAGAAAAACCTAGTGTTAATTCAGATACTCAGGAAGCATCAGTACAACCATCATCATCGACTGCAAATCCGCGAAAAAGACGAAAATCCGCACCCGCTAGAGGCGAAAGGAGACGGATGAGAGAAGAAGGTCCAAGACGAAAAACGCCTCGGAAGAAATCAGACGTTGGGCGTGTACGAAAATCAAAAGAAGCCCCAATCAAAGATGCGTACGATTCCGGCAGCAATGCTAGTTCGAGTCGGTCAAGAGGTCCATATATTCAGGTAAATAATGATCTTTATTGTAGAACATCTAAGTGCTAATTTATTATTTTATTCAAGTCACTATTTCATTCTCAGAATATTCATTTTTGCTGGGTTTTATTTTTGGTCATATGTATGATTGAATTTATAGATTCGCGGGCCGTGCGACTCACCAGTGTCAGTGAGCGTTATGAACGCTTCCACCGGAGAGGATGAAGACTCAGGCTCGCGGCGTAAAGGCGAGGAATTCCGTAACGGCGCGCGAGCCTCGCGTGGCTTGCACGCCAGTGCACGCGGCCTGCACGCAAGCACGCTCGGCCTCCGCTACGACGCTACCACGCCCGACCTCACCTGGCTCTGCGCCTTCTGCCAGCGCGGACCGCACGCCGCTTCGCTCGGCGACCTGTTCGGACCTTATGAGCTTGAAGAAGACTGCGACGAATACAGGTACAAACATCTATAACATCTGCTCTGGAAACGCATATCGCAACATTGTTTATATGTTGATATTATGTGTGTGAGTCAGAAAAGAAACATTTATGCTCATGAATCGCGTTGATTTGCAGAGCTCTGGACGAAAACACGCGTCGTCGGTTCAGCGCGACGGGTACCGCGATATGGTTCCACGAGGCGTGTGGCGTATGGGCGCCGGGGCTGGTGGCGGCGGGCGCGCGGCTTTGGGGGCTGGCCGCCTCGGTGTGGGGGGCGCGCGGGGCGCGGTGCGTGCAGTGCGGGCGCGCGGGCGCCGCGCTGGCGTGTGCGCACCGCGCCTGCCCCGCGCGCGCGCACCTGCCGTGCGCCACGGACGCGCAGTGGGCGCTGGACGAGCGAGAGTTCCGCGCGCTGTGCCCGCGACACGCCTAGCGGCCGGCGGCCGCGCGCCTGCCTCCGCCCGGGCCCGCGCCCGCCCGTCCGCAGGCTCCGTAGCGACGCCGACGGGCTGAGCCCTTGTCACGCTTCCTCGCCGTGTCGGAAGCGTACACCGAAATATACTCACGTGGTATCTGATGAGAGAATCTCTGGCAGTGGTCGTACATTCGTCGTCCGAAGTGCGACGTGTATAAAGCGACTGTTGTGTTCGTTGATTGTCAACTTGGATCGTAGTTCCAGCTCTAAAACTGTGTTTTACCTGTCTTGTCCACCTCCCCAGTCGTGACGTGAGATGCGTTAGGTGGAAGTATTGTAGATTAATTATTTGTTAAACTTTATAGAATGCATTGTTCTGACGCTCCCATCCCGGCGACGAATATGAAAAAATGTGTACAGAGTATTTTACATATTGACAAAATAGTGCTGATCAGTACGTAGTTTTTAACGATGGAAGCTCTAGCATATTTGTAAATATAGATACATTTATGTAAATAGCAGTTTTATGCATCAGAATACCATTTTATAATGCAAATATGATATGTATACAGGCATTATGTGGCGATTTAATGAAATCAAAGAAAGTATTTGTTAGTGTAATGAACCGCAAGTTTGACGAATCAAAAGTCTTTATTTTGCTTAATCTCTTATTGAATTAGATATCGCGTAAAAAAGAGAATATTTCAATATTATGGCAAAACAGACTGAGTTTGCAATGAGATTCAATTGAAGAGGCCACTATATACGGGTTCATGGTGGACACATGGTATCCACAAATCAAACGAGTGTTTGTCCGCCGACAACTCTTAATAACTGTTTTAAATTGACCTCAATCTGTTGTTAAATTAATCATGTTTTAGCGATTAAAATTCTATTAATGAATGAAATATATGTACGCACGGATATGTTACTTTTATTTTCAGTGTTACGTATGTTCGAATAAATGCATAAATGTCGTCATATATTTCATTCATTTCAGAATTGTTAAAGAATCAATATCTCATATATTGTTTACTAAGTGATGTAACAATACAGTGATATTTTAAAAGTTTTGATGTAATAATTATATTTTATGTAAATTGAAGTGTCTGTTTAGTTGCCATTTATAGTATCAAAACTAGTCTAATATAGAGTCTTGTGATTTTAAAAGTAAATTGTTTGGGGATTCATTGACAAATTTAATATTTTTAAGCTCTGTGAATACACTGGCAGGGGGTCGGGCTACATTGTTGAGAGTGAATTAATTAAACAAAAGGTAACATGGTACACGTTGGTGGCTAGCGCTCTTAAACAAATATCGTTACTTATACCGTCAACTTACGCTTAAATTAAATGGAACATCGATATTTTTAGGCGGTTGATGATAAATTGACAGCTTGCTTGGAATTCATTTATATTTAATGCATGCAAAAACGTTCATTTTAGGTTCAATCAATGTATTTACAACTACGCTTAAGGCCCTGATCGAAAGAAATTTTCTTTTTTTATTACCCTCTGGTACAAACTTTGAATTCTAGCGATCCTGACGCGGCTCGTAAATATTGTATGGTTTTCCACTTAATCACTGTTTCTAGATTTGTTTAAGCAATTCCTTGACTTCATTGCTGTTTCACCCCTCACATAGCATGTTACTGCGAGTATGCTCGTTATCCAAACCTGGGTACTATGATTTACATCTGTCAGTACTTTTAAGTGTGATTATGTTTTATTGTCTTCTATTTTTTACTTTTATACGTACATCACATATTAAAGTACACACTATTGTATGTGCAAGTTCTACATATTTGTAATGATCTTAACACAAAAAAGATATCCATTTCCTTAATATCATATAAGCTTTAATGCTGGTTATCATCAGACCGCGTGAAAATGTTGTGTATTTCATGTATAAGAATTAGTAAGGAAATATATTCGTTTCGCTGAGTACGAGCACGCTATTGGTTCCGCCAACAGCGGATGCGACGGGGCGGGGCGGCGACGCGACGCTGGGCAATTGTAACGAACTTGTTAATATAGAATCCGTCGCATGTAACTGACGCGCTCGACGCCCGCCGACGCGGCGCTCCGCGCAACTCACGAACTGTTCACGCCCCGCCCGCGTCCCGTCGTCGGCGCGCTCCGTCTGCTGTTGGGCGAAACCATAATCCTGCGTGCTCGTCCCGGCTCTATTAATAATAATGTACTTTAATTCCAGTGAATAGAAAAAATAGACTTTATTTAGAGAGTATTAAGGTACAAATTTATTGTAGGAAGAATTTGGCCAGTTATGCAGTTGTGAAAGAAAAACTTGGGACATTTGTGATCAATCTCGGACGCGAACGGATTGACGGTCAGAGCATCCCAAAGCCTTGATATTTGTAAATGGTGTAAGATTTTTTTTTTTAACACTTACGGCAAATGATTACTTTATTAAGTATGTAATTGTTATAAATTATATTTATCATGACATTATAAGCAAATTGAAATACAACATGTTTAAATGAGGTATAACATTTTTATTTGTATCTTTTTACTCATATCAATAAAATCCGTGATTTAGGGTACATTACAAAACACAACTATCTAATTTCATTTGAAATATCAACAAACGTAGATTTCTAGTTGAAATAACGAGGCTGCGAAGGGTAGACGCTCAGGACCAATCTCATTGGGAAATTTGCGAATGCAACTGACTCCAGCCCTCTTAGAATGTCCCCAAGAAACGCGCCTGATAAGTCAATATCGCTTAATTTTGATGTTTGTAATTGATCGCGAAATTAACCCTTTAATGCGTCAGTCATGTCTTAATCTCTCAATGCATCCCAATAAAACGACACGGAATTGTATAGCATTTTTTGTCATATTCTAAGACTGATGTCTAATTCAATTGTCAGTAAGTGCATTTTGATTTCTGATACCCATTGATACTCATTGTCGCAATCGTGCTAAAAACTAAATATAAGGAAATATAAGCTAATATTTTCAAAATGATTGAATGTTAATACATAGTATGTACTGTACACTAGGTACAGGATTCAAGATATCTCTTCTGAATATATTTTTATGGGACTCGATCGACATGGCTGATTTTAATTCAATAATTTGTCAGGTTACAAAAAAATTTGCGTCAATTAGCTATACGTAATATTTTAATAAATAGATTTAAATCTCTTTTTTTTTCAGAGTATTTAAACAAACTAGTTTGGCATTATTTTAGATCTCAGAATATTTACATCAAACTACATTTAGTTACGATTGTTCTGGCCATTTATTTATGTATTTTGATCACACCGAAGTTGTTACGCATCACAACTAATGAAATATAATATGATATATTTATAACTTTTTATTGAACACCACTTAGATGTAAATACATGTTGTAAAGATACATTATAAAACTACTTCACCAACATGCATTTTGCAGTCATAAAATGAACACGTAGCCACAATTGAAGAAGCGTCTTGTTTCCAATCAGCGCCGTACGCGATGCTCTCATGGTCCATATACTCGCAGATAACATCTAATTCCTCGTTAGCCCGGAGTATGCGGAACCCTCCATACATGCAAGCAGCCAGTATTATGTCTGATTTGTTAGGATGCCACTTCAAACGCCATACCCCTCCTTTGACGTCTGCATCTGTGACGCACGTCTTGAGGTTCCTACAGTCCCATAAACGCACTTTTTCGTCGTAACTGAAAAATATATTGTAAAAAATACAAATTTTCCATAATTTGTCGAAGGTTCCAAATAAACATTAACTTAACTTAGCGGCCGATCAAGTATTACGTGACGCAATTTGGGGGAGGGGAGTCTTGTAAAACGTTACGATGCGTTACAGAGGCGGGAGGGGGATTTCGTACAAAGCGTTATGTAACATTGTTTTTTTATTTTAAAACAATAACAAGGGTATTTTAGGAAGTTTCCGGTATTTTGCGTAAAATAATTGTGAATATTAGGAAAAAATTGTAACTTTTACATAACTTATGGAGGGGGTGCGGGGGCGTACAGGAAAATGTTACGGCGCGTTGCATGGGGGGTGAGGGAGTCAAAAATCTTCAAAAATTGCGTTACGTAATACTTGAACAGCCCCATACTATCTTAACTAAAATTACTATCCAGAGGGACGACGCGAGGCTCTTGTTTCTTGAAACAAACAAGGTGCCAAACTGATGGTTGATATCGATTATTAAAATTTACAGAAGATCCAAAAGAACCATCGGCTTTCGTACTATTTTTTTGTTTGTTGGTCTGATCAGACCTCTTCATCACGCGAAATGAGCAAACAAAAGTAAACCAACCTTCCTGTAAGTAGTTGATGTTCTTTGTCTACATGGCTCCTCACAGTTGTAACTCCTGCCTGATGCCGCTTGTTGACAGCAACGGCTACATCTGCCATTCGTACATCCCAGCACTTAAAGACACAATCATCGCCACCTGAATATTCTTTCGGTTATATCACTGATCTGCTATTTAGTGCATATAAAACTATTAAGTATTACAAAATTAAAAAAACATGATATATATGCTTAATATATCATGTTTTTAATTTTGTCATAATAGTTTTTGTTTAACAATCAGCAATCGGTACACAATAATTAGCGAACATTTCGTTTTACATTATACGAAATAACCATTTACCTGAATAAAACAAATCCGTGTTCCAATAATTAAACGCTGCTATCCATGCCTCGTACTCGTGAGCTTTCCATGTACCCAAACTTTGTATGTTGTCTCCAATTAATTTCATAACAGTCACTGTACCCGATGAATCGCTCACTACCATGGTTGGTTCTTCGGACCGTGTCTTATTCGTCGACCAATCGTGCGACAAAGCTAACACATTTTCACCAACCATGTGATCAAACCAAAATTTTAGACTCAATTTTCCGTTATTATCGATCAAGCGATACAACTGAAGAGTACCGTCCGAAGTAACGGTTGCTAAAGTCGGGTGATTCTGAATAGGCCACTGGCTCCATTTTTGATCTAAAATGCCTGGAGTGTCGATAGTTTCTATTGGACTGATTTCAGTTATGTTATCGTTTATAACGAAGAGGTATATCCTTCCGATCCGCTTTTGTTTCGGCGATGTTTGTTCTAAAAACAAAAATGATTCAATATAATATTATATATTTAAATGAGCTTTGATAAATTAATAATAATTCGATTTCCAAGTTGAATGAAAATTATTTTCAGTATAATAAGGTTACCGTCTCAACCTCTATGACATTATAAGTCGGACGAAGGTATTATTTAGAAGTAACAAAAAGAAATAACTATCTTAGGTATCTGATCGAAGTTATCACCACCGCCCACGGACATACTTCCTCAAGTTAGTTATTTTACCTTGTTCTTTGTTATCGAGTTGATACGTGCCGCAAACTAACACGTCACGGTAAGGTTCAATCGGGCACCACTCCACTGAATCGGCACTGTATGTTGTGTTCCAACGCCATTTAGTGTTCCAAGACAGTGACATCGTGAGGCTAAAATTAATAAAGTTTTATTCATGTTCATAAAGTGGACATTTCCGCGAGACGTATAAGTATCGTACCAACCGTCCACGCCGGGCATGTTTAAAACACACAAAATAGACTAGCACAAATGACTTGTAATCTCTAAAACTTTTAAGTTTATTTAGGACTTTGGCCTATCCGCGTGCCAGATTAAATCAAAATCCATTCAGCGGTGTATTTACTTGTATATTTACTTCCAACATACCAACCTACTAATAAATATGTTGACAAACTTTTATAAGTACTCACAATATTAGTCACTTCTATGACCATGATAATTTACTACAACATTACATTTAACCGTCATGCTTAACCTTTTTCTTATGCGTACCGCAAAAAATATCTTAGTTAAGTACTTATAGTGTAGTAGTAAATTTATGTTCTGGTTCGAGAACCAGAACATAAATTTATTGACCTACTTAAATATCATAAAACGTAATTAATATTTTACATTTTATTAATTGTAATAAAAGTATTCACAATTAATTGAATAATTTTATTCTCATAGACTTATAAGTGCAATTAGTGATCTTTGAAAAAGTTTCTTCGGGGTTAGTGATTTTTTTTAAGTGCGACGAGTCACTTTAATAAGCTCAGCGGTACGCACGTAAAAGCTTCGCGCTCTGCAGGTTGAAAATAGATGAATTAAGCAATATTAGGAAATTAAGATTATACCTTTTGTACTTTGGGACATGCACTTTTATGAGTTTCACCGATAAATGCAATAAAGTGCGAAGTACCTAGGCATCAATGGCGAAAGGTAAAATTTTCCGAAAAAGAACCCGACATAACATACAGGTACTACCTGCTGTGCTTAAATGCAGTCTGCAAATCTTTCTAATGATTATTGGATTTTACATTAATTCTAAATAAAGGGAAACCGACAGGAATCAGGTTATATGGACCCTTAACCACTGCTAGGTGTATAAATATAAGTGTATATTGTCTAGGTAACATTGATTATTATCAATGATTATTATCAATATGCAAGCGTTGCGTTATTTACCATGAGGCAAGAAGTGAAGCGGCTTGCTCGACTCGTTATTCAGAACTTCAGATTGTAGACTAATGAGGATTGGGAGATTTTATTTTAAACCTCAACAACGTAATTTTGTGTAGTGAAACGTTATGAAATGGTAATAACTTTACTTAAAATTAAAAATATTGTATATACCTGCTCTAGAATTAGTAGGGACCTACTATCAATAAAATATACATGATTACATTAAAATCGTTTATTATAATAAAAATATGTCCACGATTATTCTGCGGACTACTAGGTACGTGTCGAATCGCATACAACTCCATTTACAAATAATTATCATCAATACTCATAGATGTGTTATAATAATGCTAAAATTTGTACTGAATCATGGTTCATGACTTACAAATTACTTTTGGGACATAAAGTGAAGAGGACCTTACAAATATTACTAGGACTGACTCCTAAACACAATGTCATTTATCTGTAGATACCTAAACAATTGACAAAAATCTTACTGAAATTTATATAAATTTAGAATCATTATTTCGAGATTGGCCTATGATATAGTTCCGGCACCAAGCGCTATCGTGGTTTGAGAGCATTGATTATTTGTACTTTCAAATCGAAAAATGTAAACAGAGCTCTATTCCATTCTAAATAAGGAAACTGTGACACACGTTAAGTGTCGCGCTGAACGGGAAGGATCATCAAATCTGGAACATGCACCAAGGCGTTTGAAGTAATTATAAAAAATAAGTTATTCCCAGCTATATCATTTACCATCGACGAAACAATGCCTAAAATTTGTCTTTTATAAAATCTCTTAAGCAATATGTATTCTAAGTTATTGATGCTGTTTTAGAAGAAATATGATTATTTATCTCTACCACTGGCTACAAGTTTTTTGAAACGCGTAGTATAACTCACTTAGCTTTTACTGATTGATAATTTAATATAAAAATATACCAATTTACCATTATTTTACTCGTATACAGAAATGGTATAGGGTCCCATACGAAAGTGTCTTTCGAGGGCACACGCTTACAGTATACATATACTGCGTTCAATGCAGTGGTTCAGAAGCAGTCCTTTTTATTCTACAAATCTTAACAACAATTAACATTATTCTTTAAATTATGGAAACAATCTGACGAAAACATGCTTCAGGTCATTTTGTGAAGAAACGTTTGATAAAAGTAAGTAGTGTTTCATGCCTAATTTATTTGGTGAGATTTTTGCTCTTTCGTAGGTAATGTGTTACTGTTTTAGCATACCGAATATTTTTGGTTTACAGAGCACCTTAGAAATACAATTTGAATAACAGTAATTTTAGGCATTCATATTTCAATTATTAAACAGTCCTCCACAAAATTCCATCAATTTAAATATTAGTGACACATTAACGATATAAGAGTGTAGAAATATAAATATTGACTGAACGTTGGTATTTAATGAAGCTTAAATATATATATTGAATTATTTCGAAACCGACAACATTTGCTACTTCATGGAAATATAAATTACTTTGACTTGCGCCACTACACAATTGAATACTCGTTTGATACGAGCTTTTAACGATACCACGCATACCCGCTATAGTGGCCAAGAATTTCGAAAACACATTGTATAATAAAATTACTTGATACAAAGACATTCACTTACGCATACAAATGTAAGGTAAAAAGATAATTATGCTAAAAATAAAAAAATATCCATTCAAATTAATTACGGAAGTTACATTATAATATTATATGTAAGTACTTTAACTATTAGTGGTAACTTAGTTTAAAATGTTAAAAACTATTTCGTATTTTTTCTTACATCTAATTCAACTAATGTGTATAAAGTATACTTGACGGCAGTTGGACCAAAATATTCCCTATAGAATTTTGAACTAGCAGAGGTCAAAAGCAAACGGCATTGCATTCTTTTGAGAACATAGTATTTACCGCCGAAGATATATAATATATTTTTTATTGGTCATTTTGATTTTAGAGATTATATTACGTAAGTAATTAAAAAAAAATATGTGGGTGTCTATTTCAGATTTCATATAACTAGACTAATAGAACATATGCAAATTTATTTGGTATATGTATATATTACATAACAAACTTAAATGTTATTTCGCAAAAAAAAATTAAACAGTGGTACGAAATTCCTTTATAATGTTTTAACTATTCCATAAAAAGTGTATTACGAATTAATTTTCTTGAAACAACACTTAGGTAGGATGTGGAATCTTCGTACGTGTTATTCATAATGCCAATAATGTGGTATACATAATGGTTTCTGATATTCAATTTATTGTTAAATACTATTAAGCTTACAAGAGAAATGCAAATACCGTTCATTTAGATACTCTTAATGTATAAGGAACTATTGTCACAGCTGTTTGACGGTAAAACTAACAACTAAATTATGTACAACTTATGGCTATACCTGAAATAAAATAATCAAAATTAATGAGCACGTTTCTCTTAAACACTATTACAGATATAATCTAAAATGAGGTCACCAAATTGGCTTGTACAATAGTAGAAGTGCGTGAGTAGACAAGGATTACTGTTTTCATGAGATGCAAATTACTAAATACGCGTACTTTGCACGACAAAGAGAAAAAATTATGCGTTTAAATTAATGCTTATTATTTCTGTACAGCGTCATCATTGCCGATAAACAAATTATTGAGATTCGGCGCAGTTTCCAATTAATATTTTACTTAAGTAGATGTAGACCACACATTTTTCTCGCCCTGCATCTTGCTGCTGATGGATATTTTGTGGGAGCAAAGTCCCCGATTGCAAATGTGCCGCCCCCTCAGCCGCTATCAACCCTAGGCCACGGCCTATAAAATTGTCTATTGAAATCCAGCACCGATTCGGTGTGATATATATTTAAGTTACTTTTTAGTATCTCCCAATAAATAATGCCAAAATTAAAGAATCGTAAAAGCTTGAAATTTAGAAAAAAAAAGGCGGGACAAGCCCAAAATATTTTTTTGCCTGGCCATGCTTGAATATGAAAGATTAAAAGGTAACCTGTAATTAAGGGATCCTGGGGTCTAGGAAACCACGGATAATGACCCAAGTCGCTCACGTCTTACGCAGTCTCTGCGCTCAACGAGCATTAGTCATAACATTACAATAAGGCAAAGATAAAAGAAGTGAATACACTTAAGTTTAATGATCGAATTCCTCCTGCTCATTGAGCACACTGTTACAGAAAAAATAAGTTCATAATTGAAATATCCATGTTACAAAGGACAGAAACAAGTGTAGAATATTTTCTCTACAACACTTCCTGTTTCAGCTAGGCCACTCCAGAGAAATATAGAGACATATACATATCTTTCTCGCTTATAATATCTCAATACAACTTAAACGCACAAGCCTTAAAAATAATTATAATATCAAAGGAATATTGCTAGCTTGCATCATTGGAAATGAGTGCAATAATGTTATAAACATCCTTATAAACAAACTAACTACTGACATAGACAAATATAAACTTGAATAAGAATATTCTATGTTTAATACCGAAGGGATTCTGAGGGAACTGGTTGTTACAAGGAATTTAATATTAAAATGTCACTCATTACAACAATATGCCGATGACATATATTTAGACACATTAAAATATTTATTTTGTTTCCATATGAGGTAGATGTTCACAATAAATGTTGCGATCACAGCCTGTGTTCGTTCTGATCAAACATCTGTTTGCAATAAATATAATCAGAGGTGAATCTGATGGATCGTAACAACAGGGGTTTGCACTTCTGTTATAAAATTATTCAAATATAATCAGTCTAGCCTACATGAACTCAGATGGATTTATATGTATTCCATGTTTTCTCTCTTGAAATATGAGTATAGAAAGCTTGGCAATCCAAATACCATAGCCCGAAAAACCACAATTTCAAAACAAAAGTGAACATTTTCAATTAAGCCTCTTATTAGGATAAAAGTAATCTTCGTTTTAGTCTATGCCAAGGTTTATTCATGATTGCTTAATAAACGTATAATCATATTAAGAAACTTTTAAATTAGTTAAAAAATATTATATTAGGTATAAAAGTATTATATAAATATTAATTGTTACAACATTAATATTCATCAAATAGACTTTACTTAACAAACCCCTGTGAATATACCTCTGACTATCCGTTAGTAATTACTTTCAACTGCCAAAGACATCATTTACTCCTTATACCTATTAACTGAACACTATTGTTATCAGAGTAATCCATACAAAACTTCTATTGGCAAAATAATAAACAGAATAATTATTGTGGTTTCAAAATTACTTTCTTAAATTTAATTCTAAGTACCCTGAATTATACATTGTAACTCTAATAAAATAGATGCTAAACTTCACAAATTATGTAAAATATTTTGTCCAGTGACAAATGAATAAACTGTATGCTTCCATTGTCACAATCAATAAGTAAATTATAAAATTGGGCAACTATATTTTATTATGCTCATTGTATTTATCAAATTAATCTCGACCAGTCACACTCTAAGCAGAAAATTAGCTAGCACATAAGAAATATTTATTCTCTTCACTTGTGTGTAATTATCCTTTTGCCATGGCCCATTACACAGAAAAACCTAGATATATAAATTATACTTGACATTAATATCTGTGTCCAACACATTTATGTATCCATCCAATTATTTCACAGTACTTAAGGCGATACCTCAAGGTCCATTTTCATACATTTTGTTTCACCTTTAATCTGGGTAACTAAACAAGTATTGGCAAGTAAAGAATTTAAATTCACGTCTAGTTAGTGATTAGTTCTCGCAGTTGAAAGAAAAACGTAAAAATAATTAATAATCATGGATATTTCAGCCTTTAAAATTTAATATGACGAAATTTAACTATCACTAACTAGACGTGAATTTAAATTCTTTACTTGCCAATACTTGTTTAGTTACCCAGATTAAAGGTGAAACAAAATGTATGAAAATGGACCTTGAGGTATCGCCTTAAAGCATACTGCTAGATTTACTTTTGATGAAAATTTTTATTAAGATATAATGAATATCACCTAAACATATATGAATTATTTTACTCTAAATTTTTTTAATAACATATCAAAATCAATATAAAAGAGTTTCAATAAACTAAAAATATGCAATATAACATGTTGATAAAATCCTGCCATTTTTATTGATATTGCAAGGCATTTCTGCAGTGAAAGAGTTTTTCAAAATTATGTTTAAACTACAAGTAAAATAAAATATTTAGTGTCTTATAGCAGTAAGTAATTAATGTATACACTTTATATTATAAAACTGACTTTTAGATGTCTACTGAGATATAAACTAAAAACAAAATACTTAATGGAAATGAATGTAGGCAGAAATATCAGTTTCCTTTAAGCATCAGATATTCATATGATTTGTGTGACACCAAAACTATAAGCTTCTTTAGAAACATGACATCCCACACAACTCTAAACATTGCATCATGGATTCATAACAATGGGTATAGTTAAACAATTTCACCTATTTGTTTGCTTATTAAATTATATACCATTTTGCTCAGTGTCCATGACAGGAAGACATGGCATCATAGTATGGTTCTGCAGCAATTCAACTTCATTCACAACTCATAACTCATCATTCTCAATGACAGTTTAAATTGGGTAGTTATTCATATATATTTGATGCCTATAAATTAACATTGGGTTCATAAAAAATACTATCTATCTTGTTCTATATGCCCACTTGAAACTCTTGTGATAATTTTCAAATATATATCATTAGGTGACTTGAAATAAATTTTATATAGGTGAATACTTTATGCTGTACTTGCAGATTGTTGCATTTGGTTTTGACTTACTATCCATATTAACATAAATGTCCTTACAGGTTTATTATATCAAGCTAATTCAGAACTTGAGGTACATCCAAATTGACTGTGGTATGTTATAGGTAAACAAAACTATTGACGTGCTGACCTCTCGGTCTCAATGAGACACTCTCTTACAAGGATACGAGCATGAACAATGCCACGCTTCAAACGTTCTGCTGAACTGCGACTACCGGAATAGCTTGGCCGCACTTCCTTACCCATTTCTTCTATGACTGCAAGTAATTGAGCGTATTTCGACATCCCATTATCCTTGTCTTTTCCAGAGGACGACGGAGATGAGGCTGGGACAGTTGATATAGTGGCATGGCTACTTGTAGCGAGGTTAAGGTCCTTGTGTACATTCTTCCCACTCATAGGAATCGCCGTCACTGTTACGTCGCTCAATTTTGACTCCACGGCCTGAATATCCATCGCGTCCATGACAGTCTAAAAAAAGGCGGTTTTTAGGAACAGCAAAAACCGAAAGAATTGCTCACAGTAACTGAAAACTTACCAATCTTACACCTAACCGATAAGTGGTTTCGAGATCAACGTCAAGTTCCGTGGACACATAGCAAGTGATAAGTGATAAATTCTACAATAAAATATATGCCATGAAAAACATACCTATCCAATAGGACCGCCTTCAGATTCTTGTAGAAGATAGTACACCACGAAATGTGACACAAAATTCTATAGTTTCATATAATATTGGAATGTACTTAAGTCTCCGGAAACACATATAATTTATGAAATAAAAATATTTTATTGTAAATAACAAACAAGTTCACAAATCACCACATTGACAGGAGACCTACTTTTTTCTAACTATGATATTTCAATGTACTGCCACGGTACCAAAAATATTTTAGTCGATTACACAAATTAATATTTTAGCGTACATTTTTTAAATAACTAATAAATTTATAACACATTATTAAATTTAAATATAAATTTTTTCATTGAAAATGTATACTTTAAGTATTTACGTTTCGTTTTCCTGTAATCCAAAACCAATAGAATTTTATTTTATAAATGGATCGCAAATGTCACATAACGTGAAATGGAATGGGTAAATTCTTTATAGTGTCTGAGTAGCGAGAGACGGTTTTCTTTCTTTATTTTTGCTTTTGCATATTAAAAACCTATTTTTCAGTGGTCAAAACATTTATTATCATAGTATCAAGTTCCCTGACAAAAATAAATGAACTAATAGCGTATTTCGCGTAAGCGGACATATTTCAGTAAATTGGTCAAATGAATGTAAATAATAAAACAATAAGAGACGATTGTTAAGTGATTTTTCCGCCCACTAGATATTCGGGAAGCATTATGCATGTAGTGAGACGCGGCGGGTGATAGAAGAGACTATCGTGAAATGTCGGGTGATGGAGATCGTGCAGTGCGGCCCAACTCTCTGCTGCTGGAGACCCCGCCGCCAGAGCGGGAGCCACTACACTTCGATGTGCAGCTCGTTGGCGCGCCGCCGGAAGTGGAACAATTGGTAAACAACATCAAGCAGGTGGCTGAAGACTTTTTGTACCACTGGAAGACTTTCCCTATTGGTGAGTGTAGATTATACCAGATCCGCGGACTGACTGCAATCGCTTTATTGATAGATGTACATCCAATCGCAATTGGAACACATACATATACCTACACGCCATAAATTTAAAGTACTGACATCTCACTATATTTTAGTTATCACCCTGTAATATTAGATGTTTAGTTCCAATTCTGGCATGTTGGTAAAAATATACAAAGTGGTCCTGCCTATCCAGAAGCACTTGAATTTTTTTTATATGTGCATGGCGAAGTAGCTCCACTCCACATGATGGTAAGTGGAGTATGATAATAGAATATGACAAAAGAATGTCAACTGACGAGAGATGATTACCACTCGACAGTTGACATAATTATGCCGGCCTGTTGGAACAAAATATACAGTCTGATCCTGGAACGTGACACACTTACATGGGCCATTATGGTGGGTTTTATTTCCTTGTGTATGGAGGTAATATACAAAATATACCTTACAATCAGTGAAATATCACCTTTTGGCTATTTGTAGCATACTATAAATACCTGGAGAAAATCATGCGAGGTGCTATTTAATGTACCAAAAAGTCACCACAGTAATAAGAATAGAAAGTTCAAAATCAAAGTTGCAACTGGCACTCTAAAATTAGTTTTCGATTTAAAATAGTCTGAGCAAGATGCACATGCAACAAACCAATATTATTATAGATATAGCCAGAAATTAAATCTTTATTTATCCTTATTATAGATATCAAATACTGAATTGCCTTTTTGCTAGAAAGCTAGATAAATAACTCCCAAATATTCAAACAACCAACAGCTTTGAACACATTTAGCAGTAATACACAGCTGATGACAATTGTATATATTTTATCTCTTATTTTACTTTTTAATTTGTTTCAATGCATACAAACACTGGTGGGTTTATGTATAAGAATTGGTATATGCTAGCTTACTTTTAATAATTTTATAAATATTGAAGGCTGATTAGATGTTTACATGTTCATTAGTAAGTTAAAATTGAAACAACTTTCCTAAAATGTTTGTATTAATCACGTTTATTAAATACTGGGGATTTTTCTGTCACACCCACAAAATCTACCATTTAATTTGTTGTGTAGAACCACGTTGAACTTTTGTTTTAAAGTTTGGTTCTTTGTTTTCAGTACTACCACCATCTCGTTTTACTGGCGCCGGTAACCGTCCCTCAGATATTATCGTAGCCCCGCCGTGTGATGAGATAGATGCGGCTGCGCTAGACGCGGGCGTCGAGCCTCAGCCTCTTTCCCCAAAGCAACTGCACTCCATAAGAGAGAAAGGGTAAGATTATATTTACTACATTATTATAGCACATTATCTGTAATTTATAACTCCATATATTAAAATATCAACCATAACTTTTTAAACACTGGTGTTTAACTGATAAGAGTCAGCGTGCTTACAATAAGTATCATCAATGTTCAATGATTCAAAAGTCCATTTTCTGACAGATTAGGGAAAAATACTAAACAATCTATAAGGGTCAGTGGTCACAATAATTGGAATCAACCAAACTTGCCTGGGAGCTCTGTAATCTTTCTGACTACAGAGCACTTATTTAATGTTAGATGAATAGGGACTCATTTGACGGACACCTTGCTGAAATTGTTTTATAGGGACTTGATATTAATGAAAACAAACACGTAGAACGAAATTGAAAACAAATAAAGTATGTTATCTCATTTACTATAAAATCTATATAGTCTTTTAATAAAGTTTGGCATGGTATTAATCAAATAACATTGAATCTATCATAATTGATTCAATGTTATTTTTCTATGGTTTTTAACATTAGTACTATATAGGGAAAAACCATTGTAGCTTCATTGACCTAGCAGCATACTTCAGGCACATAATTAGGTACTAAGTTATATTTCTGGTTACTAGTCAAGATAATAAAAATGTCTATAAATTGTTGGATCAAACTTGTATGAGTCTGGGCATAATCCCAGCATAGCAACCACGAAGCAAAAACGAAAAAGCAGCAACCATTAGGCATAAGTCCAATTTGGTATTAAGGTCACACTTTATCATATTATAGAAACCCTGCAAATTGTGGCTCGAAAAATTCATAGTTTTATCCAGTTAGATAAAACTATGAATTTTTCTAAAACAGTTGTTTTGGAAACGGCAAGTCAATTACCTGATACCTTTTTTTTTTTTGTTATCGCGGAGAAAGTGTCTTATGACTACTGCCCAGCCTTTGTGGGGGGCGACTGAGCGGTTATGTTGGGGTCACCGTGCCTTACGCCCCGGCGTTGCGCCGCCCAGATTTTGATGTCGACCTTCAGGCGACCGCCGGGCCGAGTCCCTAACCTATATACAACGCACAGCATACAAACTAAAACTCCGCGGTGCCCCTCTTTGGCGCATTAGGGACGACTGCAGGCTTCCTCTGACGGAAATGTCTAAGTGTACATCCACAGCCGTCCCTGCACAGTGCCGCCTAGTGTGGCCCGTCTCCTATGGGGGGGGCTCAGAAGCCCCCGCGCACCGAAGGACGCCCTCGGCGTCTACGGCAGCATGAGGCCTATGCCTACTGCCGTCCATCCCGGGTAATCTATTACCAGGTATCCCTGGTGATACTTATTTTCCAAGTGTATTAAATTTATTATCCTTAAAGTTTTTTTGTTAGAACATTATTTATGTAAAGCCTAAATATTTTATGTTAATAAACCTATTAGGTGCGAAGAATTACCATAGAGATAACTTGGGTGCGTAATACGTCAGATCCTACGAGGCAACGAGACGACGTATATCCATTAAGACTGACGCGATACCGCGCCGGCCCTTATAATTCCATTAAGTTCAATTACAGCTTTGGAACTGACGCCCATTCAAAATAATTATTGTTGACGGGGGTCCCGAGTTGAATTGTTTCATCACTTTCAACTTAGTTATCAAGGAACAAGATTCAAAATGTTATGAAACACATGTTTATAGAAAGAATCCTGCTGCACATGTTAACGAGAACGACTAAAAATAATTTTACTTACAGGCGTCTCGGGCTTATTGTATAATATTTAGTTCGATAAAAATAGATCTTCGTGACAACAACGACGCCCATTCCAGATGTTTAATTTGATGACATACTTTGCTATTTAGAGGGCGAAAATTTCTTTAGCTATATAGTCATTATATTTTACTGAATTTAATTGCAATCCATCTTATGTTTTTGAAAATAATGTTTGTATAATTCACAAAACAATCACGCATTCAATATTTTAAATTTTACTAGTTTCAGTATTGAATTCAGCAGTGCACGCGAGAGATATTATCTTACGGTCGTACAGGTATATATGCCCACCACCACATACTCGAATGATGAAGTGGAAGCTATGTACGAAGACATAGATAAAGTCCTGCACAACACCTTAAGGGCCCACTTCAATGTTGTCATGAGGGATTTCAACATCAAAGTGGGAGTACGCACGGACATCGAATCGCTTATGGGTCACATGGTATTGGAAACAGGAATCACAGGGGGCAGATGCTGGTCAACTTTGATGAATTCGTTCTTCAAAAAGAAGCCCCAGAGGAAGTGGACCTGGCAAAGCCCGGACAGCGTGACTAAAAATAAGATCGACTTTATCATGACGGATAAGAGGCGTATATTCAGAGATGTCTCGGTGATCAACAGGTTCATAACTAGAAGTGATCATCGACTGATACGAGGTACTCTGAATATAAACTTTAAGCTGAAACGCATTCGTCTGATAAAGTCCATGCTCCGGCCTACTCTGTTCCAAACTATTGCTGGCCCCGAAATATTCCAAACGGAACTTCAAAACGGATTCGATGTGCTGGAAACCGAGTGCGCCGTTGACGAGGACTTAAGTAGAGTAGTGGAAGTCGTGAGGGATATGGGTAAAAGGTTTTGTCGAAATAGGCATGCGGGCAGAAAGTCTAAACTTTCAGACGAGATCCTGGAACTCATGAAAGATAGACGCCCAAATACACAGGCCTCGGCGGCAGGCCGGCGAGCAATCACGAAATGTATTCGCAAAGCGGTACGGCGGGATCTTCGGTGTTTCAATACACGCCTCATTAAGGAGGCAATAGAACAAAACCGAGGTTCCAAAGTATTCGTGAAGCATTTCGGGAGGAGCCATATATCTAAGTTGACTACCGCCGATGGTCGTGTCGTCTCCTCTAAGTCAAAGATCCTCTCGGAGATGGAAGACTTCTATGGCCAGCTGTATGCCTCGCAATTTCCGCCAACTGAACCCATCCCCTACGATCCCCGAACTGCTTTAGTCCGACACTATGCTGACGAACTTCCCGACGTCAGCATTGACGAAATTGAGTTGGCCCTCAAACAACTAAAAAATGAAAAAGCCCCGGGCGAGGACGGAGTTACAACTGAGCTTAAGAGTAGGGGGAACTCCTGTCCTTAAGCAGCTACAGCGTATATTTAGATTTGTTCTCCACAAAGCGAGAACTCCAAGAACGTGGAGCAGGAGCATGGTGGTTTTATTTTTCAAGAAGGGGGACAAGACCCTTCTCAAGAACTACCGCCCTATATCGCTCCTGAGCCAAGACTACAAGTTGTTTTCGAGGGATATCACTAATAGCCTGTCGCGTTGGTTTGGCGACTTCCAACCACCGGAGAAGGTCGGATTTCGCAGAGGATTTGGCACCATAGACCACATAAACACAGTAAGGTAGATCATACAGAAGACCCAGGAGTATAATCAGCCGCTGTGTCTCGTTTTTGTGGACTATGAGAAGGCCTTTGACTCCGTCGAAACCTGGTCTGTTCTGAACTCCCTGCAGCGGTGCTAAGTTGATTTTCGATACATCGAGGTGCTGAGAAGCTTATATGAAGCTGCAACTATGTCCGTCCAAGTACAGAATAGTCAAACAAGACCGATTCCATTGCATCGAGGAGTAAGACAGGGGATGTGATTTCCCCGAAACTGTTTACAAATGCATTAGAAGAATATTTCAAGACTCTTTAACTGGAACGGGCGAGACATCAATGTTATAAACGGCGAATACATCTCGCACTTAAGATTTGCCGATGATATCGTAAATTATTACGATATCATCGGCAATAATGGCAGAATCGCTGCGGGAAGAAATGCTGCACAGCCTAAACGAAGCCTCCCAACGAATTGGTCTCCGGATGAACCTGGAGAAGACGAAGCTTATGTTTAATGACCTTGTCGCTCCGGAACCAGTAATCATTGATAGTATGTCTCTCGAAGTTGTCAAGAAATATGTCTATCTCGGGCAACTAATGCAGTTGGGTAGATACAACTTCGCAAAGGAAGCCGACAGGAGGATTCAGTTGAGCTGGGCAGTATTTAGAAGTTGAACCACATATTTTCGTCGAATATACCACAGAGCCTGAAGACGAAAGTGTTCAACCAGTGAGTCCTCCCCGTAATACCGTACGGAGCCGAGACGTGGACACTGATTGTGGGGCTAATCCACAAGCTTAAAGTCTATCAACGTGCTATGGAAAAAGCTATGCTCGGAGTCTCTTTGAAGGACAAAATTCAGAACGAAGTGATCCGTCAGAGAACCAAGGTTACCGACATAACTCTGAAAGTTAGTCGGTTGAAGTGGCAATGGGCTGGCCACATATGTCGCAGAACTGATAACCGCTGGAGTAAGCGTGTTCTGGGGTGGACACCGCGTTATAGCAAACGTATCGTGGGATACCCTCTGGCCAGATGGCGGGACGACTTACACAAGAGGGCCGGCAACGACTGGATGCATTAAGCAGAAGACCGGGCTCTGTGGCGTACCTTGGGAGAGGCCTATGTCCAGCAGTGGACTGCAACGGGCTGATGATGATGATGATGAGTGCACGCGTACATTTTCGCGTATAGATGTGCATATCCCAGTAAATAAAATAGATAAAAATCTATATTACTCACGTAGGTCTATATAAAAGGATCTTATGACAATAAAACACATGTGACCAATAAAAAGTCTGGTACCCTGATTCCCTGAGTAAATGGTATTCCTCAAATAAAATGCAATAAAACCACATATATGTCATAAACACCTATCACACTGATGGATAGCGAGCGGTTTCATTGCGGAACAAAGGCGCAGCGAAAACACTGCGGGCTCGCAACGTGCTTTCAACATGAGTAAAAAAATGTATTCCGACGAGAAAACATTGCTGTTTAGCTTTGTTAATTCGAATACGCAGACAACGAACACGAAAGCAATTACACCAACGAATTACAAAGAATCCAATTTTAACGGATCTACTGGAGATAGCGACTACTATTTATTATTTCGCAAACGAATTTCCTACACACGTGTGAATGTTAAGACGTACATTTAATAACGAGTTGTTGTATGTAACATAAAAATACTTCGACGTAAAGACATACTTATCAAAATTATTTCTAAACGAAGAAACGGTTTGTTATACGTGAATGTACAAAATAGTTCGCAGCGAATTTGCTGCGCCTCCACTCCGCTGTATATTCGCTTCCAAATAGCCAGTGTGATAAAAACTGTATTACCATTTCTTATACCGTCCTTTGTTATCACGAGTATTGTTTGAAAATTTTTATATGAGTACTTAATCGTAATTTGGCGTCGTGGCAATATTTGAGATTCGTATTATAACTACAAATAAATAACAAAGCTGTATATTTCGTTACAATTTTAATTTCCCCAATTGTTCATTTATCGTCGACGTTTACACATAAAAAGTGTCGGGTCTGGACGTCGTTTAGAGAATTTAGTTGTCATTAGCACCTCATAATAGTTTTTCTTTCCATAAAGCTACCACAAGGACAGGATATTTAAGCCGATGAAGCTTAATGCTAAACAGTTGGATTCGATACGCGAATGGGGGTATGTCGGTCTCAAGTGTAACCTTGTCATGTTTGTGTGTAATTTTTCACGTTTTTTTAAGCATTGGTTCTAACATTTGTTGTGTTTTGGTGCTTCGTTTACCAAAAAGAAACTAATTATGATTACTTCAGTTTAATTTGTTATGATTATAATAATTATTTTGTGATATTTCTTTGTATTGTTACAGTCATATATATGACGATCACACTTCCTTCAATACCTCTAAAAATTAAAGTAATTTCTCTTTACATTAATAATAATTTAACACAGTACTACCTACAATTCTAATTACATAACATGAGGGGCATTTATTATATTCCAATATAAAACATTAAACATGTTTAATCAGTTATTAACATTAGCTGTAATTAGTCTCTTTGTATCTTTAAATGTTTGACGTAAAGAAGAAAGGCACAAAACAACTAACAGTGTAAAATATTAATTAGTGACCTTTGCTGTTAAGATGTCATAAAATTTATCTAGGTTAAACAATGAACATATTAATAAAATGTAAGTAATCACTAGTACTAGACAGGTACATAATATGACTTCACATCGTTTCAATTATTCATTTACATAACAGGTTTTAGGTATCAACAGAACAATAGGCTGCTTACAAGTTTGGTTTCTAAAACAACCTTTTGGTATTGTAAAGGCAAGCTCACGTGTTATTTTAGCATAAGAATGCGTGTATCGCCCGGAATCCATTATTTATCATAAAGTAACCATTCTGCATTTGCACCAAGTTCACTACTTTTATCACTTCCTATTAGATGGTAATAAACATTAGCTTAGGCTACTTGTCACTCAGATTCAAAACTACGGCAATATCAATTTTTCACTAAGTAATATCGTCTAGAAAATATGAATGTGGCAAATATTGGAACCAATGCCGCCCCACCACCCTGATTGCCCCAGCATGGTCTCGTTTCAATATTTTAGTCTATGTTTGTGTACTATAGTAGTGTACGAGTATTTTTTGTCATATTTTAAATACCTGCGGGTAAAGTCCCTGTATCCACTGTCAACACCGTTCAAAGCATGGGATGTTTTGATAAATACAATACAAATTTTGTCAAACTGCACGTAAAACGACTGAAAATCAATATTTATAATTATATATAGTTATTTGTACGACATATAGCCGACGTCGTGGTAAATCAATATGTAAATTGTGCAACAGAAAGAATATTATGATACCGTAAACCAACCGTAGAATATTTCAGTTGATATTATTTGTCCATTATATCCAACAAGAGTTTCCAGTGAATCATATTGATGTGGAATTAATTGATTGTATAGTGAGTTCGAGGTGCCGTCGCGGCATTTTCCGGGCCAGACGCACGTATGGCGCGTGAGCGGGTGGCTGCAGCGCGGGCGTGCGCGTGCGCGTGAGGAGCTCTACCGGCACGTGGCGCGGGCCGTCGCGTTACTTGTTGTGGTGGCCCGCGACCGACTGCTCAGAGATCAGCCGCTATCGGTTCGGGCAGGGATTAATTCTCTCATTTATGGGTTGCACAGGTGATTGACTTTATTTACTGTTATTAAAATCGAAGAACCTTTTCCCCTTTCTAACCTGTATTCTTTTCCTATAAAGCTGGCAGCGCATTCGTGTTTTTCTGTAATTGTAAAACATTACCGGCAGTGAAGATATCTTAACAGATGAAGCACTTACTGGTCCACCAACTTATGCTATATAAAGTGTCACAAATGAAATAATCTGCCATCGTGGTTCATCCAAAAAAAAAAATTGATATTTTTTTTTTATTTACACGTGAAAATATATAATATATTTTATAATTTTATTACATTACAGATTACTAGACCTAATATTTGGTATGCCGTCGATGGTGGCTCGAGATCTAGAGAAGAAAATACGAGAGGAGAGATCACGATATTTAGTCGCTGAATTGATTTGTAAGGTAACATTTGTGTCAGCTAACTAAACATATAAAATTATAAAAAATACTTTGCAAATTATCGTAAATTTAATTCGGTCCTTTTGATCCGGATATAACGTTGATCCATGGATTAGTAGGCTAAGGAAGATTCTTAATATAAAATACCTACATTATTATGGGCGTAACATGACTGTTTCATAATAATATAAAGCATTTCTTTACATACATACGTATAATGATGTAGTTAACGCGAGGAAGTGACATCACAAAAATGATTATATCCAGCTTACTACTATACAGCTCTCATACACGCCATTGCAAATCCTGTAAGCCAGGACCGAGAGTGGCACGCTTTTTATGACACCAGGTGATGAAGCTCGTCACGTCTAATTTGTTCTAGCCGAATTTCAGCTACGGCGGCCAATATAAATGGAGAATAACCAGGTATGCAGGAGATATAGTGCACAAGGATGTGTACTCTCTCTTCCTTTACATAGTCTGATGAGACGTCACTCCGACATAGCCGGGAACAGATAAAACACAGGGCCAACGGATCAGCATGTGTTCCGAGTCATGGGGTGAAACACCGCCAATTTCTTGACTCCGAGCTGCGATTAAGCAATGTCACGAATGAAAAAACCCTATTACATTGTTTTAGCCCGACCCGGGGTCTCAGTACATAATCGCACCGCATACATCTACACCACCGAAGCGATAAAGGGCTCGAGTACCTGAGAGTATATAACTGACTACTGATTTTTAACCCTATAAAAAGCTTATAAGAGTTGGTTATTATTTAGGCGGAGCAGGCGGGGTGGGCGCGCGCGCTGGCGGCGTGGGTGATGCGCAGCGTGCGGCGCCGGCCCGCCGACAAGCGCGACCATCCGCCGCTGCCGTGTCTCTACACCACGCCGCAGGGCACGCATGTATGTATATCGTACAATCGCTTAACGTTGCCAGGAAACTGTTTCCATCACCGTTCGTGTAACATTACGGATCTTTTATTTTTAACCCCCGACGCTAAAAGAAGGGTTTTATAAGTTCAACGTGTTTATCCGTGTGACTGACTACCTGTATGTAGTATCGTATCTCCCAAACAAATGGACCGCCGACGTCGAGTTCAAAATAATACTAGATTCTTATATTATACTTACTTAAAGGACAAACACATATTTTTTTTACTATTTTTACCATATTCTTCTTTGAGGTAATAGGGTAGTTGCGTATGTTTGATTTAGTTTATTATTTTATATGTAACAGAAAGTAATATGAAAAAGAAATTCTTCTATGAAATCAGCATCAAGATTGGTTAAAAAATAAAGCAATTATTCATATTTGATGTATTGTTGTAAGCTAAAGTGGGGGCGTGGTGGGGATATCACGCTGTCCTTTACGCACTCACGCAGCGCTATGGCCAGGGGCACTGGGTGACGTCACATTTGAATATTACTGTAATTTAACAGCTTCCCCTTCCACCAAATTTCAAAGTTTTATAACTTATTTCTTATTATGTGGATTTTGAAAATTCTTTTCGCAATAGATTTAGAATGAAATACATTTTTGATAAATATATCTAAAAAAAAGTCGTCAACTACCCTATGGTAATTTATTACTAATCAAAATTTTTAATTTCCATATTATATAACGTTTAGTCGTTCTAAACATAAAGATAAGTACTGTTAATTCCTATAGGTGGATTTACGCCTCTATCGGCGAGAGTTGTTGCGTCGCGCTGCGCCAATCCTTCAAACGTTACTGGAGCGGGAGTCGCGCGGGTGGTTCTTGCACTTTAGAGAACGACAAGCGGCCAACTTGGCTAAAGAGAAGATGCCCGTTAAGGATATTGAAGAGGTAAACGTTTTATGCTACCCTTATAGGGTCTATATTCTACAGTCCTGTCTATATCCTCATCTGAGAGCACAATAATATTGAAACAGAATGGGCCTGCCACACTGACAGATCAAACGATACAAGTGTTCCGCACGCACACATACACTTTCTTGACATTGACCTGTCATGTGAAATAAATGACGTATTTACACAAGAATAAACCAAAAAAAGAGCTATATCTACATTTAAACTTTTGCAGTCTAGTCTTCAGATTGACTGGAATAATGGGATATTTACGTCTTTATCAATAGAAATGTCATTTATAGAGCAGTATAAAAACAGTTCCAAATATAAATTGTTTCCCCGATTTATAATTAATTTTAATGTAGGAGCATAAATATTTTTATTTCTTACTTTGTGTTACTCAAGGCTTCACCTGCGTGAATAATTTTTCCGCTACAAAAACACTGTTCATAACGCCATATGTAAGACAACTCAGCGGCATGTATTAAAAAAAATATCTGTTATTTCACATGGATACAAATTACTTACATAAAAGTAGCCTATGTATTAATTTTGGACAAGGTCTATTCGTGTGCCAAATTTCACCCATTTTTTTTTCAGGTGTTTCTGCGTTTACTGCCCATAAATATCTAAATATTTTCACAAAGTTATGATATCAGTGAGTTTTCGCATTGCACAAAAAGTAACTAAATGCCACATTGGAATGTATCGTATGACTGTGGACGTAGGAGGTGCGCGAGGCGGCGATGCGCGAGTACGTGTCGCGCGTGTGCAGCGCCGTGCAGGCCAGCGCGCAGCTGCAGGAGCTCGGCGCCGACGTGCCCGACCTGCTCGTCGCACAGCTGCGGGCCTTCGTCATTGTTAACAGGTCACATTCATTTATTACTAGCTTTTGCTCGTGAAACTGATTTTCCGAGACCGAATCATTGCTATCTCTCTCACTCTTGTTGGCAAGAAGGTCAGCATGTAAATAACCGGTAGCATATTTTGTGTCCTAAAAATTAAACATATTGATACTTAAATCAAATATATTTTTTTAGGGCTGAAGAAGGCGTTCGGCGTAAGTTAGAAGCAGGCTTGGCTACCGCCGAGGCTCGAATACGCGCCTCCCACCCGATTCTCTCGAGAGCGGATGCGTGGCGTAAAGAAAAATTAACAGCCGCGGCACACCGACTCAACAGCGAACTGCGATGGACTGCTATGGAGGATGCCGCCGCCGCAATGCAGGCGCACAAGCTGCACCAGCACAGATACTTTCTTTTGCGGGATTTGGCTTTTCTTAGGGACCGAGAACCACTGCTTACTAAGGTGAAGTGAACTAAGATTTTTTTAGAAGATAGAATTAAATTGAGCGTATATAAACAGTATGACATTTCTATAGTTCTAATTTGACATAATCATATCATATCTTAATGAAATGTAATTTTTGAAAGACGACCACCCGATCATGTTGTGTTTGCCTGTTTAATATCACTATTTTTTTATTTTTTTTCTTTTCTCATGATTGAAAACTATGATTGTAAATGTAGGCGAATGCACGCTGTACGCCGTTATTTAAGTATGAATCTATGTTCTCTTTTATTTGCTATCGCTAATTTTATTTTATGCCGCTCCAGGTTTAGTCGATTGGATTTCATCTTATCCCATGTTAACGGTGATGTGCGTGCATTAGCTTATATAACTATTGTGACTATGTACAAGAAAGACATGGAAAAAAAAATACAAAAGAAGTACTGAACAATTGATGACAAAAAAGAAAGCCCGGATTTTCTTTCTGCCTTTCTTCTTCGGGTAGTCATCACTTAGGTAGCTAGTGAAAGGCTGGTAGGTTAGCTAGGTTAGGGCTCATGTCCTCGGCGGTGAGGATCGCGACGCGTTACCCTTCTATTTCCCCCTACTTGCCAGCCCAAGCTGGTTACTTCGGTTTATACCTTGTCTTTTGTATAAACTTTATCCCTAATTTAAAATGTCCATAGTTATATAAGTAATTTTAATAGTTGTTTAGAAATAATAATTATTCTTATTCTTTGTTTTGACGTATCATAAGTGCAACTTTATCCGCCTACGTGATAAATAAAGTATTTTATTTATTTTATTTTTACCTAGCGGGACGTGACGTTAAATAATAATGATTACTTTTTAGGAGTTGCGCGCGGCGAAAAGTCCAACGCGTGAGTTCGAATGGGCGCGTCGCATCTGGGTGCCGCGGCGCTGGGTGGTGCTGCGGCAGTGGCGCGGGCGCGCCGAGCGCGTGCCCACCGTGCTGGGCGCGGGCGCCGGCTGCGGCCCGCCCGCGCCCGCGCCCGGCACCATCACGCCGCGCACCGACGCCGCGCAGCCCGTCTACCTCGTGCGCCGCCACGTCGTGCACGTCACCTCCACGCGCTGGCCCGCCTGGCGACTGCTCAACTTGGCGCACAGGTACCGACTGTGCAGATTATATAAGTCGTGGATGCTTTATGGTGGAGGTCCAATTTCAACTTAATTTTGTCTGAATGAGTTAACAATACATAAAAAATAAATTTCGGTGTTAAAAGTAAATTATAAACTTTCCCGATTAATCGATATAAATAAAATCGATTCTGTTTCAAAATACGTTGCATGGCTTGGTTGCAGAATTTGGTGTTGGAGTTGGAATATGATGTTTGTGCTTGGAGTGTTGGTGCCGTGGTGCTCGCCGGTGTCGCTGCGAACTTTGCTTTGCGTCAAGCCCTTCATTCCAGACTTAGAACTCTCGCAGGTATTTACGCCCACACAAAATTGCTGTACAAAAACAACTTACTAAGTTGCCAATGCTGTTTTACCGAAGAACCTTCGTGGCGAATTAGTCTCGTCTATGGTGTGAATGGATAAAACTGCATTTTGTTAGTGTACTGTTGTCAGTTACATGACATGTCAGTTCGTGTGAGACATTAATAATTTATATTCAAGCAAATGAATATTACATTAATATAGGATTTGTACCTATAGGTCTTACCTAGTATTGTCAATTACAGGTCAACGGTGCACTTTATCCAAAACGTAGTAAAGAAACGCAAACGATGTGGTCGCGGTTGCTGGCGCTATGGCGACATGTATCAAAGGAACGGACGCGTTTCGAGACCGAACCTGATACCGGTGCGTTGAAGTTTAGAGTTACTGCTTGCATTATATTTATTATAGACATTAATAGCGGTATTTTTCCCTAGCATTGTGTAGAAAGGATAAGGCATGCTTGTTAAAGACAATTCGCCTAACTACCATCAAATTATGCGTAAAGCTTCTTTAATTTTGCATTCGTAAATTATTATTAGATATAAAATTTATAACAGTCTTACCTAAACAAGCGTTATAATACAAGAACTACCCACAGGTCTACTAGGTAAAGGTTTAAGTCGTCAAGCAAACCGTATATGGAACTACGGCATCGTCGGCGGGCTGGGGTCGGCGGCGCTGCTGCTGCTGTTCCCGCTGGTGAGCGGCGCCGTGAGCTGCGCGGCGCTGGCGGCCGCCGTCACCGTGCCGCTCTGGACGCCGCCGCTCGCGTTAGCGTTACACGCTGCCGCCGCTCTACTGTACGATATAGACTGTCCGGATCCCGACGTGCATAACAGGTGAGGGTTATCTTATGCCATATTAAGAGATTACATTTACAAGATTAAACTCATGAGAAGCTTTATGTGTTAGTGTTTCAGAATATACATTTTCTATAGTCTGTTAAAATTTTGTGTACTACGTATTGATAACATGTTATCATCCAGTAAAAATAGGCTATGTATAATTCCTTTTGTCTTAAAGATACAAAATATTACCAGGTATCACTAAAATAGAAAATAATAGATAGAATAGATAGCACTGGCGAAGCGTCCATACAAGCCGATTCCTACCGGGTTACCTTTTGTAAATTAATTAAAAATAATAAAAGACAAACATAACAATATAACTAGAATAAAAATAGTATATTCAAACAAGTCATCTTATATTTATTAAATTAAATCAATACTTCAATGATATCTGTCGTTCATATTAATTCGTTAAATCGTAACTCGCGCGCAGTGCTCGCGCCTTATAGTGTTCGAAGTGAACCCGGCCGCGCATAGCTTCCCTCGCGATATTGTTGTCTCTTTCACACGTAGCGCGGTGTCTTTGTCTAATCTTTTGGAAGTGACGTAAAGATACATGTGTGCCTGCGTGTGTGTGTACTTCAGGGTAACCCGAGAATTTGCGGCTTCATGTTGAGCTATTGGCGCGAAATATTTTTAATAATTTAGAATGTATAATTAGTGTTTGTGCGTTATTAATTCTTGTTGGACTCTTTTAGGTATCATATTCAAAACATATGATTATTTTGTAAATTTAGAGACTAGACATAATTTTTATGTTAGACGGAAATTATTAAGGATTAAGATAAATTTACTGATTTTAATTTATTGTGAACAGCGTATTATATTATGTTAATTATAGAAAAAAATATTTCGCCGGGTTCCCTTTTGAAATTTTTCACCCTTCGCCACTGATAGATAGTATGAATATAAAAATATGAAAATATAATCACAGATGGTTTCCGCTGGTGGACGCAGTAGTATGGCGCATAGGAGTCTTGGGTGTTTTGCAAGTCGTAATAGCGCTTCTAGTTGCGCTCGTGCTCTGTCCAATATTCTCCTTACTGTTGCTGGCAGGTGAGTATTTAGAACGTATTAGATTTGTTAACCATTATTTTTAATATTGAAGTATCCATCTAACTAATAAGAATAAAATAAATATTTATTCATCCCCAAAAAATCGCGATTTTTTTACAATATCCAAGAAAAAAAAGATGTTTTTTAACTAGATTAAAAAACATGAAATGTTTTTTTGATATTTTTGATTCGTTGAACAGGTGTATTATTAGCTACAATTAAATATGAAAATAAACATGTGACGGAGATGTTCGCGCATGCGTAGGTGGCGCGGCGGCGTGGGCGGCGCGCGGCGCGTGGGAGGCGGCGGCGTGGCGCGCGCTCATAGTGCGGGCGGCGCGCGTCCCGGCGCACGACTCTGCCTTCTGCCGGCGCGTGCGCGGGCCCGGCCTTCACGCGCCCACTTACTACCAGATATCGTATGTCATGCTACGTAAACACGATTATTACAATGAAATATACATAAAATGCCTTTTAAGTATCGTGTAGAGCCACATTATAAAGTTTCGGTGCAAATTATACGTTGGGGCACAAGCTTTGGATAATAGAAAACTTACATACATACTTTCTATTAAACTTTTACAGTACATTCACCCACATATTATATAGCTGAACAAATTAAAAACTTCAAAATATAACCTATAGACTTTTGTATTGCTAACAAATATGTTTCTTTATAAAAATAAAATAAATGATATTTACTTTACTTCACACAAAGAAAAATAAAATTGAAACATAACGTGAACATTTGAATTTTTCTGCAACTTCTGACCGTACATACGCGGGATCGTCAAAGATAACGCGAATATAACAGACTTGAGCCCGGCAGGTGCGCGCAGGCAGTAGCAGCGGTGGTGGCTCGCGCTGAGCTAGAGGTTCTGTCTGCGTGGGCGGCCGACACTGAACGAGCCATTGAGCGACCACTGCGCGACTACGAACACTTCGTGCATGCTTGCTTCGGCCCTTTCTCCGTGCAGATAGCAAAGGTGACTAACGAAGTTACCAGTTAATGGTGTTAATGGTAGGCTTACATACATGAGTACATGATATGAAAGACTTTCCCAAATTAACCTACTACAGTGGCATTTCCTACATTATCATCATTCTGTCCTTAATGTAAATCGATATGGCGTCAGCGCACATGCCTGTTTTTACTAAGTGAACCCTCAAATATTCGGACGTGTTAATCCGGTTAATAACTTAATCTTATTTTTATTTAAGGTTATAGCTTAAGGTCCATTTTCATACATTTTGTTTCACCTTTAATCTGGGTAACTAAACAAGTATTGACAAGTAAAGAATTTAAATTCACGTCTAGTTAGTGATTAGTTCTCGCAGTTGAAAGAAAAACGTAAAAATAATTAATATGCATGGATATTTCGGCCTTTAAAATTTCGTCATATTAAATTTTAAAGGCCGAAATATTCATGCAAATGTATGAAAAATGGACCTTAAGCTATAACCTTAAAGGGCTCCTGTGTTGGCCGACCATTTCACAATATTTGTTGATTTTGCTATATAGTAATATGTACTTGAAAGGACCATTTAATAATTTGTTATATGGGGTGGGGCTGCCTACAGACCGGTTCGTACAGGCAGGTGGAACGTGAGTGCACAGAGTTGGTGCAGTCAGTGCGAGAGAAGCTGCGCGCACGCCGGAGAGAGCTCTCACTGTCGCTGCCGGACACCGCGCGTGCACGCGTGCGCCTTGCAGCGCCAGACCTTACGGTGAGCACGTCTTGTAAATTAGCTTCATTTAACGATTTCCTTAATTATTATTAAGTTATAATATATAATTAATTTAATATTGAAACCATTAAAAGATAGAATAAATAACTATTGATAATATTAATATATAGCTGAAGCAAGAAACATTTGGAGCGAATTGCAAAATCAAACACACGTGATTGGCATATTAATGTTATCTTCAGCTTTAAACAAGCAAAAAAGGTCATTTTTCCATTAATAATTTGAACACATATTGTATGTTGGTGTGTAGCGTACGATCGAGGCGGCGGCGGCGGAGTTGAGTGGCGTGTGGCGCCACGCGTCGCGTGCCGACGACTGGTGGACGCAGCGCGGCCTCGAGCGCGGACACTGGCGCGCGCTCGCCGCTAACACGCTCGTCGAGGTACCACGAATCTGCATACAAAATCTAGTGATTTTTTTAAGTTCAAATTAAACTAAAGGCCTTTGTGAGCTGGAATCCTGTGGACGTTAGGTCTTATACATGCTGTTATTTATTCAGTAACTAATAGTACAAGTAAACTGTAATTTAAAAAGTATGATGGTAATAAGATATTGACTGACTGTGTCCAGGTGTTCGACGCGGAGGTGGTGGTGCCCCTGCAGGACGGCGAGGCGCGGCTGGCACTGGAGGGCGGCGAGGCGGTGCGGTCGTGGGCCACGCGGTGCGGCGCCGCGCCCCCCGACGTGCTGCCCGCGCTCTGCGCCCCGCCGCCGCCTGACCACGACGACGCCGCGCGCTGTCAGTACACCACCCATACCATGCAAATTTACTTGCTCAGGTTTAAGGAATACAATCTAGTCTTAATGTAATTTAGTGCTTAAGTATTCTTTATAATGATTGTGTTCTGTGTAATGTCTTTTGTTAAATAATAATAATAATACCGCATACATATACACACAAAAGCGCTTATGTCAACCGCATTGTTCGCAGCTGAGAAACAAATCCATCCATCCATCAAGTATGTTATTATTATTATCAATTTACATGGATAATAATAATAACATAATTCTTTATTGCACAACCAAAAATACATAAAGAAAAATCTACAAATGACAAACATTCTCTCCGCAACAAAATTATACTGAGTACATTAACATTATACGATACCAGAGATATAATGAGAATCAGAAGTGATGGTCAGTTTGTGTATGTGTGCAGACCTGTGGTGCGAGTGGGGCAGCACGCCGGCGCTGCGCGTGGCGGCGCCCGCGCTGGACGCGGCGGCGTTCAGCCCGCGCGCGCCGCTGCACCCGCCCGTGCCGCACCCCGCCACCGTCGCGCTCGTCCTGCACAACCGGTACACTCGGCGCACTCACACGAATTGGTGCACACGATATCGCACCAAAAGTTCTCTACATAATGTTCTTTCTTTTCTATAAAATTTTATCATTTTGTCACACTCTTCTTTCCCCTTAATCCCCTAAAGCAATCCATGGGCAAGCAGATTTGATGTCAACCGCAGCTAAAATTTTATCTTCACCCTAAGTGAGTGAATAGTCAATATTAACGTTAGCATTTTTCATTGCAGGGACTCTGACAATCCTGTGCCTTTAGAGTCTGATCTGTACGCAGAAATCTTGAAAAGCTTAGAAGACGCGCCTGACTGTACTGAACAACAAGGTAATAATAAGAATAATGTGTTTGCCCGTTTATAGTATGACGGGTCCACGTGACCATTAACACATTGCATGCGCATATATAAAGTTGTATAAAAAAAAAATATTCCTCGATTGTCTTCCAGAGGACGCAGAGCGGTATCGCGGTGGGGGCGGCACCGAGGGCTCCAGCTCCGATGGCAGTGTAGAGGATGAAGATGATGCCAGGAGAGACCGAAGAGACTTCGAAGAGGAGGGTTTATGCCGGTGAGCTGATGCTATATCATGATAAATATCAGTACTTATACTAACTAGGTATCACTGGATACTATTTTCCAAATATAAAAGTAAGACTCTTAAAATATCCTTCCAAATGAATGGTAATAAAATGAGTATAATCTATAGTAGATATTTAATATGATAACCGTCAAATATTTTTTCTTTGAAACTTGTATAACCATAACAAGCCTTTAGTGTTAAGTTCCTCAGCGATGTAAAAAACTGCAAAAAAATAACAATAATAATGCAGCATTGTTATTTTTGTTTATTTATAATCGAATAGAATATATCGGTGCCCAAGTCGCGTTAATACTTGTAGCCAGTGAAGTTGATTATGCGGCGTCTGTAGCTAATATTTGTTTATGTCGCGCAGCGTGTCTCCGCGGCGGGAGCGCGCGGCGTGTCGCTGGACGCTGACGGGGCGCGGCGTGCGCCTGCGCGCAGACCTCGCCAGTCCCGAGGACGTCACCCTCGACGCAGACGGCGTGCACTCCGGCACCTCCGTCTGAAACACACAACGACACGATGCTATACTACGCTACTGCCTACCATCCACGGGTGCCACCGACAGGTACCACACATTTATTGACGCAGTTAGCCACATGAAATGGCGAAACCAGGATTCGGCAGTCAAATCGAAAATGTCGATCTAAAAATTATGGGCAATATTGCTATACCCCATTAATGATGAGCCACCAAGATGTATCTGAAAGAAAAAGAAATTTTATCAAGTAACATTGTTGCAGAATGAAATTGAACGAATCTGAATGCGCTTTTTGAAGATAGTTATTACTGAACCAACTGTCTTGGTCTATGCTCAGGCTTTCAATATGCAGGAGGTATGCTTTAACTCTTATGCAGTACCTATTCAACGTACGTTGTCTATGCACAATTCATTAGAACTAATATTGACTTAGAATAATTTGTGTTTTGAGATGCAATGTGTGTCCATGCAGGAGCTTGAATATAAAGCAAAATGATTCTAAATTTCATGTATAGAAATCGGCATAGGTTACACTGTGATAATACTCCCTGCTTTGGTGACATATATAGATATTCTTTTGTTAGTATAATTTACAATAATCTCTCACAAGTTTGGCTAAGCACATACAAATACGATAGTCAACATAACACTGCATAAAGCTTTACAAATTGTCAAATTACAGAATACGAATAAGATGAATAATTGAAAACAACTTTAACACCCTTTATGAAGTCTAATTAACACGTATTTAAACATTTCAGTTCCTTTAATAACACAATGTGTAAAAGGAACCGCAGAGGAATCTCAAAGGGCGCGCGCGCTCTCGTTTGTGTTTGGGTGTGTGTGTGTGTGTGTTTATGCGCACGTGTGCGCGTGTTTATGTGTGTGTATAAACTTGTCGTTAAAATAACCTTACCTCGGTATAAGTGCAATTCAATTGGAACAACGATAACTGAATTTAGTATAGTGAAGGACTCTGCATTAACAAGTATAGATTTTTTGTGTGCGTTTATATGTTTTGCGTTGTATGAATTGGAAAGTAGATAATTTAAGTAAATAGCTTGCATAATAACCGTATTGTCGCGTTTATTATAGTGAAATATGCGTAACATGGTGAAACAGGAGAATTATTGTTCCGTTAGTCAAAAATCCCATTTATGGACAAAACTTAAAATTGATGGCTGTCTTCTCATTACCCTACAATTTGATTATAATGTGGGAGCATTTAGAGTACAAAACAAATAACTCTGCACGGGACTCGCGTTAAATTAATTTCATATAATGTTTAATGTTTTTAAGAAAGTGGGAATATGGCGAAATTGGATTGAACTGTAGTAATGACTAAGGGGCACTGGATATTGCACTGTTGTCAATGCTGTTAATTGCATTATTGGGTTGTTGTCTTATAAAAGAGTATTTTTATGTGGTGGTATACAATGTGTCTGACAACAATACAAATATTTTATGACTCAAAATGTGGTATGGAATTTGCTTTAAATAAAAATCAAATATAAACCGTATCATGATATATATGTTGCGTATTAGCTTATAACCTATAATTCGGTATACCGAATTCGGTACCTAATTATACGTTATTATGTATAGATAGGAACAAGTACATGAATAAAGTAGCTTGCAAAAGCTAATTGAAAAGTGTGAGTACGCACATAATATTCACGGAATGAAGCATTTGCCAATTTAACATTATAACCTTGAATTTTACTTGTAGAATTTTAACTTTTATAGAGATAGATTGAAATTATTAGAATATTTTTTCATAATATGTTGATTGGTTTATTGCTATACCAACATGTCGTGACTGTGGCATTTATTCGAGTTATTTCTTAGATATCTTCATGCTTTATCAAAATCAATAAGTGACCCTCCACCAACATTTTTTATTATGTGTTATATTAGACTATATTCTTAAAAGGCAACTAGTTACCTCTAGTCTGAGTTTACAAATTTTTATTTTATATTTCACTTTGAGTGAACTTTTGGATTTTAACCTCTGATTTGAAATTATTGGAAGCAAAAAATCGTTGAGATTATAAAACTATGAATGAAAGAGCTGACTAAAGTGTTCGTGCCCAGTTGAAGCAATCGGCACTACGCTGGAAATAGGAATGATGTATGTATATACGTAATATATATTTTTAATAAAACAATATTTAGGGATTTTCATTTTGAAACGATAATATAAAAAAGTTATTCCATCATGACCTAAAAGTATAATAGCACTCGTCTATAGACACCAAACTACCCCGTCAGAGAGTAGGGTATAAAAAATTGGTGAATACAGGCAAATTTGTAGTCACGGCCAGCGCGCGAATAATGTGGGTCAATGTTCAGTACAGTATCAGTAGATTGATGAATACAATTTACGAAACCCAACTAACAAAAGTAACACTTGCCAACGGACTCCATAGTACCCGAATGCTATAGTGTTGACGCTTGTCAGTCACGAAAAAATCAACATACTCGCACTATGAAACACATTTAGAAAGTAATAATGCTAGACTTGTTAAAAATGCTTACTCCATAGTCCATAGCATAGATGTCTATTTATCTACTGAATTTTGATGCGAAATGGCGTTGCTCCGGTACTGCGTACGCGAATATACGGCGGACATAAAGTACGGTTATCGGTATAAAAGATGTTATAAGTGCAGAGATGGGAGTTATAGATTGTTTGTTGTAATAATATTTTACCACGTGCGCATAGCATTGGCCAATTTATTAAATAAGATAAAAAGCTAAAATATACGCTTTAAGCGTCGGCACAAAAAAATATTTTGTCCGAAATGTATAACGCACTTGGTGATAAGTCTAATCTACAAAGGCCAAAGTCGCCCAATCTACGTTTAATTCAAAAATGAGCGAGAATTATGTTTCTTGCAAGAAATTTATTTCCAAAAATTACACTTCCTATAAAATAAAATATATACATGCAAAATTATACATTACTATTAATACCATGCTTAACTTTGCATGTATACTAAATTTATACATGCAAAATTAATGCACAAGACTTAGGCCGTTCTTATTCTTGTTTCATTATTAATATTTGGTTCATCATAAATAATATTTGGTTAACTTACTTGTCAAAAAGTTTAGCTAAAATATCCAATGTTAGGCCTAACTTTCAAAAATCAATTTAACTATACACAACGAATCTCATTAATTCTCGATGCTTAAACCTTCGCTTATTAACCGCACACAAGTTCCAAAGAATACAACAGTCACTTATTACAAAGATAATATTAAATACTCATTTATATTAAGAGATTAGAAATAAAAAATATATTTATTGTAAAATAAAACTAATAGTGCCTAGAATAGACGTTGTGGCGAGCTATAGTAATGTACATAATATATAGTAGCATGGCCAGTCGCAGTAGATTAAATATTATATTTATGAAATGTGTTATATTCAAAGGCAGAAATGAACACTGAAGTAAATTTAAAAATAAGTACCATAAAAATACATGCCAAAGTAAAACAACTGTCGAATTTAGGTTCACATCCATATCCTCATTCTGTAGCTTTGTTGTCAAACCGAAAATGAGTTTTGATTTACCGCTTTCGATCGAATTATTATTTAACTTAAACGTTTTAGGTTACCGATTGCGGATCGACATATTTAAACCATTTATTTTTCTACACACACATAAATACAACAAAAAAAAAGTATAAAAGAATTGTATGGTATAGTATTGACAATACCAGGCACACAACTTATTGCTTGCATGATGTGTGGTAGTAGGGATACCAGCTCAGTATACGCTGTAAAACAGCACTGATTTTCAGCTGAACCCCACTATTAATATAGCACAACAAATCTTTTTGAGTGTACGGTCAGCTACAGCATACATGCATGCATGCATATGAGTAAAGATCATTAATATTTCTCCACCTGAAATACTTTTGTGTATTAGGTTTTCAGTATTATAACTCAAGCGTTGAAGAAATGGTATATTCGATATTAAATTATAATCTACGTCAGTGGCCATTTCTGTTTTCGAGCCTAACATAAATAAACACCGTGCTTACAAAGTGATGCATCGCAATTCGAATATTGTTATGTATGTTGTTTCTCAAGAGAATAGCAACCGCAGAACAGGGTACCGTTTTCATAACATTGTAATATAGCCAGTGGAATTACTATCTGATGTTGAGACAGTATTACGAAGATAGTGCAACACTACGCGGAGCTTTGTAATTCAAAATTTTGTATGGTGTGTGTAGCTGTTGTTTACGGCCAGACATGACCGTTTACCATCGCGCAAGCGAAGTGCTTTTTAGTCAAACGCTGCCTGTCAACTGCAGACAGTCTGGCATGAGAATCTACACAGGTATTAGGTACATAGTAATTGCTATAATAATACATCATTTTGTACGCACGGATCGGTTATTGCTTGACAAATTAATGTTTGATTATTTGTATTATATTTATACCACCAATTAAGAATGTAAACCGTTGTACCTACATGTAAGTCTACGTCCATCGCGCCAATTAATTTTTAACCAAATATGTGTATGAAATTCATAATCTCATGAGGCCATGACGGTAAGAGCAACCATTTTAGACGTTTCACCGTATGCAATTTTTATGCAAACTAGGCCAAGCAACCAAATATCCAATAATATTGTTTGTAATATTAAAATGTTTAATGTTTCGCTTATCCTTTATCTTTTGATTTGTGAGGAAATGTTACCCCCAAATCAAATCAATTAATAAATTATTCGATTAAGTTGAACCAATTCATTATTATTTTATTACTTAACATGTTTTTTATAGTTTACAAGATTTATGCAACTTTTTAGGTAAAAATCTATCATTTTCTCAACGTAGTTATCTTGCAATACAGTCTTTCGTGTTACAGTTGCAAATCAATATATGTGTTTTTAGGTACATATTATGACATTCTGGTTGCCAACATCTGCAACAAGTTTACAGGCTTCTTTTAATACCGATATTTGTAATCATAATAGCTATTATTATTGGATACTTACATCGTAGCCTTGCCTAGTCTTGCAACTTGTTAACTTAAACATGCTTCTAAGTTATAATTGAAATATTATATAATTGGTACCAAGTGAAAGAGTGCGCGTTGCATGGCACAATACACCGAATTGCTTATAGTTTAACGCCTATTAAAGTGATCTGTACCCATGACATTATGTTAAGTAATATTACGGTTAAGTGACAATATTAAAAAATTGAAGTTATTAAAATTAAATCATAGTATTTTTGAGATACTAGCAATTAATCATGTATTTGTTATATATCAATACATATTTAATTGCAATCTTTTTACCATTACATAAAACCAAGAATGGTTTACAATAAATTCATTCAAAGCTTATTTTTATTTATTACGTTGAGCCCCAGTGACAGTTTTGTTAATTTAACATTATAACTTGCGCGTAACTATAATTATTTGTGCTAGTTGTAAGTAGCAATCAGTTTCGATAATTTTTGATTATTCTTATCGAATCAAAAATTTACAACTTCAGTAGTAAAGATGACTTTTATTTTATGACTTATTAAATTAACTCATTTTGCACCGAATATAAAGTGTATAAACAATTTTCTTTATTTTATAATTTTAATGTTCGCACAGCTTTATGGACGTTAAAAAATGTAATAAAATATTTAAAGCAAATTAAGTTATACAAGTGCCAGGTCAATATAAAGTGTTTGCAATTTTTTTATATACTTATTTAAGCAATTAACACGCACCGACCTATCATACCACCTACGCTAAGAATATCTATTGTTTTAAGGCCTAAGTAATCTAATATTTAAGTAGATACCTATTTTCATCACACAGTGAAACACTTGCTCATTTAATTTATACCTAGTCGAATCGGCATATTCTATTAAGTGTAGAACTAATTTCTTATTTGAAAAAACGTTTGAATGCTTAAATGTAACGAAACAACTGTATCTATTCCCGTCATGTCTGAATGAATAAATTTTTCATTTAAAATAGTTTTGTTTTATTATATTTCACTCCCAATCATATAATGATCCAACTCATAATCATAGGTTGATACCTATAGCCTGACTAAAAAATAAATAGAAACTTATTACTTACCAAAAATAATAACTGCAAAAAATAACAAGTACATAAATACTTTATATTAAGTAATTACATATTTGAAGATTGTAATTCGATAATGTAAATGCCACTCAATTTGTTGATTCCATTTATCTCCTTCTAAAGTTCACATCATCTTAGGCATAACTAGGGATTTTCTCTAAGGGGGCAGCTGGTAGAAGTCATAATAGCTCGCTGAATTCAACAAAAGACCTGCACTACGCGAGGCCTCTATAAGCGTAAGGGTTTTTTAGGGTTGGCAAAGACGTTTCGAGGTTAAACGCAGTATATCATAGTCCCGTTTTCTGTAGGCCTATAAAAAATACAATTCGACCATATTTTTTTTCTGTTATATCAAAAGGATTAGGCAGTGTTTACAATGAAAGCTCCCAGTCGGATCGATTTGTTCCGATATCAACAATCATTGCCATATTACAACTTATTTTACACAAAATAGTAATAATTTACACATATTACCAGGCGCAGTCTGAAAGGTTGGGGTCACAGGGGACATGACCCCCCCCCCTCCCCCCCCCCCCAAATCGTAAACGTTAAATTTGAAAAAAAAAACTAAAATAAAAAAAAACATTTTTCTGACCTTTGCCGCAATGCATTTCTTTCTATAGGCGTAGCGACATCAGAAAGATCGTTTTTTATGCTAAGGCGTGTAAAAACTTGGTTGAGAACAAACATGTTAGAAGAGAGGTTGACTGATTTAGCTCTATTAAATATTCATCCAGAGATAGCCCGAGACGTCTCAAATATTATCACCCGAATTGCCAATAAAAATAGAAGACTTATATTCGTTTCATAATGTGTGCAATAAAATAGTGTATTATGCAATAAAGTCTAATTTACTCGACATATTTTATTATTAGTTTATAACTTCAACACAATATTATCAGCTATTCTTACAATAAGAGAGGTTAGAAATAATAATTATAATAGCAGGCAGATGTTCTTTTGTTCCCTAATGGTCCCTTGGGTTTTTGGGTATTAATGAGAGTACAAAAAACGTATTATGAACCTTATAAACACACGTTCTGATGGCGTTGCAATGGACATTGCTTAACATTGAATTTCTTAACATTTTCGCTTATAACTTCTTTATTTATAGTTCTACGACAAAAGTTACTAGACCAAAGTTGTAGAAAATTTAATTTGCAACAAAAAATGTTTATACATTTTTTTTGTCAGATAAATAGTTTAAGAGATACATCGTTAAAACCATTTCAACCCCTATTTTCAAGATGGCGGCCGTGGGACAAGGGTGGTGACCCCACAAACTTGGTTTTAGCTTTAGACTGACCCCCCTACACTTCAAAAAAATAAAATTGCGTCCTCTAAAAAACGCAAGGTAAGGCCTAAAAAATGTAACTTTTCAATGAACTAATGAGACAATCGTATTTATTAAACTCTTCGAATATATATAAGATCACTTCATTAACATAGTGGCAACGTAGGTACGTAATTATATACTATTGTGAATTTATAATTAGTACCAAGGAACAAACCTTGCTCAATATTCCCTAGCGAAACGATTTAACAAATCCTATATTTTACTGTACTTCCATCATGACAAAATGCCGTATATATGATAAGGGTCTTATAATAATGGTTTTCAAATAAAACTCATAATTATTATTGAATGGAATTAAAAATTTATTAATCCTACCTATCTATGCAATAATTATAGCCTTCACATCTGTTTCGCGTTTGTATCACATGGATTTGACCTCATTTTCATTATAGAATATCTACTATGACAATCTTGAATGTATTTTTCCTTTTTGTATCCATAATTATATAAAAAAGAGTAAAAAATTCATTTGATCGCTATCAGTGCGTGAAAGCATGTTTCAATTGGTTTTCTGCTAAAAATTATTATTTATATCTAATATAACAATGATAATTTGAAAAAATTTGTTGGAGCTACCTACCTAAAGATTAAATAAAATTATAAAAAAACAGTACATAATATAATTAATTTGAAATTACAAATAATTCGAACAGCATTATTAAGCGCACTCAACTCACGCAAACATACTACATAAACAAGTTTGGTCCTAATAACAAAAATGCAAATTATAAAAACAGATTATGTATGGTGTGTAAAATGAATATAAAAACCATTTAAAAATGCAATACATGTTGCACATTTGTGGCTCAACAGTCCTATTGTGAAAAGTAAACAATAGTAGATACTAAGGAGTCGTATTCCAATGTACATAAAATATTTTTAAAGCAGTTATTGGTCAAAGTTATTTAGGTATCTGTTAGTATTGCAATGTGTAATTTAGTGTTAATAATATTATTAAAGTATGTTAACCATATGAAAATACATTTGGAACAGACCCCAAACCGATTAAGCTTAATTCTATTTTATAGTTGAAATATCGTAAAAAATATGTCGACACAATTATATAGAATAACAAAAACATTGTTGTCAGTACGTATACACACCGGCATAACGTTACGGTTAAAACTAAATTTACGAGGATATTATGAAGGGCACGGCATTCATCGAGTTTGATTACCTGGGATTCAACACTAAATAACTAAATAACCACACCGCTGTGCAGTGGCCGGTGAGTAGCCAGGCCGTGCGCTTTCATGGGAACAAACATTTTATATTTAAGTCAAAAACTATTGTAGAATGCTATAGGCTTATATTACTCACAAATTAATTCTGAAAAGTCCCCTATCGAATCCGTATCTATACCAAGGTATAAACTATAAACCAAGAGGCACACGAATCGAAAGAGAACTTATCACATTTCTGATGGTAATTGTAGTAATTATTTCCATATCTTAAATATTTTCATCAAGTCCCATTGTACTGGACTATTGTAAAACATCAAATGCAGCCACAATACAGTGCATGATAGTACTGGCCCATAGAAGCGACGCGGTAGTATGGTTATACGCTACTTCGCAACTATTGTTTATACCCAATAACGTTATACTTGCAAATCCACGTACTTCACACATATTTGAAAGCATTACTAATACTACTATTCAGACTTAAAGATATTAGAGTATATCATAGGCGGTAAACATATAAACTTCGTTTAAAGCATCCCTCATCCCCCTTGTTATAGTTGAAACTTTTATTATTATTAATGTTATGATAAACTCAGATGAAACAACCAGTTACTAGTTATTACACCGGTGACTGTGTAATATGCATGCATGTGCAATTTGTCATAAAAGTATACAAATGTCACATCTGAAACTTATATTGATAACTCCAAAAATTCTTATACATCAAAACACTATCCCAATTGGGCATAGAATAAGTCACGTATCCAAAATAATTATTTATTCAAGTTTTGTTTTAATGAGCATTTGGAAACGAGGATTAATTTTAATTGTTTTAATCAAGTGTAGGCATACGTGTAGCGCAGGCAATGAAAGATGCTTCATCATTTCATGAATACAGAAATAATGTGTTTATTATGAACAAGAAACCTTTCCTTACCGTCTAATATCATCGTTAACATTTAACACAGTAATTACATACACTCAGGATCCATAAATAGTGTAATCAATATTTTTATTATATCCCTCCATGTGATATATACTCTAAGTATATAAAAATAAATATGACTCTAATACACATCTAAATTTAAATCATCAAAAACACTAGCAAGCTACATACACACAAATTGCCACACAGAACATTTTGCTTCACACCCATCATTTGAAATACATCATCCATGCTTGAGACTCTATTATTCATATCGTTTACATTTCTAATAGAAAATGTTTTAGAATCGCACAACGTGATCGATCAATCTTACGTGTACCTACTACCTTTGGAAATTTATCGTGACGAAAGAACATATTTATTTCAATTTAAAGAACCAATTAGGTACGCTCAGAGTCCATAGCATAATAACTTCATTACTTTCATTTAAAACATTATAGTTTCCAGTCCGGTTGCTTTCTTTAATAAAGTTTTTAATATACTACACATTGATACTCTATAAAATTTATGAAATAAATCTCTAAAGCAATTTTCGCAACACCTTATATCTGATCAGTATTCTAAACAATGCATTTATCAATACCTGTACAAAATGTACCGTGTCGACAAACAGTAAGTAGTTACGACAGTTACTTACAACATCATGGCGTATACTATAATTATTCAACAAATGCCCATAATTGCAAGATAAGAAATATTAAAACACGATGTAAACGCCATTGTAGTATGACAATTCGCAAGTGATGAGTTTTGTAACAATCTCGTGTATGGCAGTTGTTCTAAGCGATTGGTCATATAAAAAGCGGTCTTACAAAACAATATGCGTTTTTAACAGTTTTTACTCAAAAATACTATAGTTTATTATACAATGGTTAAAGTAACTGCCATACAGTGCAAGCTTCCATGCTACAAAACTCACCAAGCATACTTACAGCTCTCGTTCACAAAAATATGTTTGTTTGAGGTCAAATAATTTACATGAAGGTACATTTTGGCAGTGTTCCTTATTGTTTATATACTTATTAATTTCTCAAATGTAAGTATAGAAAATATCACTCATGGCTGTTGTAAGTAAACTGCTGCTCATTATAAAATCCAACAATGAATATCTTGCGGGACACTGCGATAATGGGAACTGAACCACACAATTTCAAAATTTGTTAGCGTACATAAGTCTGCAATATAGTACACATCGGTTTAATAAGTTTTAATTAACTCTTATTGCTAGAATTGCTATCTTGTATTATAACAGTCTTACTTATAAGCTCGTCTTATGTTTTAATCAATTGCTTTGCCACCGATTACCAAAAATTTTACTTATAAACTTGTTTTAGAGTCAAGAGGTGGTTAAGCATTGCTTAAATAGCTGTCAAAATAAAACATCACCGACGATTAAAAGTTGAAGAGCAGACTAGTCAAGACGTAACTAAGCATAACTTTGCGATATTTTTATAAGTAAGACTGTAAATAATTAATTTTGTACCTGTCAATTGATGCTATATTTCGTCCAATAGTATCGCAAAATTGTAGACGGACTGGGAAATTACCAAAAATGACTGTTGTTAAAAATAAAAATTCGTTGTCGAGCTGCAGATAGACCATAGCAATCTGCGATTCGACATGTTATGGCTATTGCCACAATTCTATTCAAATGGTCCGCTTTTCATATCGCATTTTTTTTTGTACAGCAAATAACAAATTTGATTGAATAGTGAATTCAGTCCGCATACATGTAATGGCCCGATATGTATTTAAGGCGATTAAGGTAGTATTGCTTTGTTTACGACATACAGGCGACGTTAGCAACTACTATTTAAAAAATAAAGTCCATTACAATTTGAAAACACTACTTAATCTAAATATTAATCTAAATTATATGCTTTATATTACTATCATAATATATCGGTACAAAAGGAGAATTCAATATATCTCAAATACATAAAATATTTTTAATTTCTAATATTGTTATTATTCGTTATAAAAGAAAAACTCTATATAGAAGTTCTTTAGTTTATAATTTGATATACTTCAGGCAGCGTAAGAATCTACATATTTAATTACTTATTAATTAAATTTTATAAACTACATAATTTGCGTATGAGTTATATCGATTTGTATTGAAGTAATATTACAATGATTCACTGCACATTGTTACAGAAACCATTATTAGAAATAAACAAGAAATCGATTGCACCGCCTGACTAAAGCCTTCACTCGTTTTTTGTCATAAACTCTAATTAACACAGTGCATATATATTCTATTAAATTGGAGCTGTTTACCTAGTAGCGTGTTGTAGCCGCTTGGTCATGCGCTGCAGTTTTTGGTCACCATAAACAATTGGACAATAAATTATTTACAGGCAGAATTGAATCATGTCACTATCAAATAATTATGCGTCAATCTGTCTTAACCAAATAAAGCTTAAAACCACCATTACCAACGTTCAAAAAAGATCACAGGTTAGTGGTTGCGGATCTAATGACAAATAATTGGCGAATGTGAACATTTCACATAATGTTAGCTAGTGGAGCGATATGTGACTGCATAATCTATTTTTTGTAGTGTTGCTATACAAGACACTCGAAATGTAGTTAAATACAGGGCTTAAAAGCGTAAATCTACGAACAACTAAGTCAGCAGTGCACTGATATTGTATTTTTGTATAAACACAAACGCCAAATTTTTCTATTGAATATAGCAATCCTTAAATAGTCAGCTTATGTTATTATTGGTCCGTACAAGAGGATAGTTGCAAATTCACTCACCACATCTTTGCGACTAATAGTCTTCCATTTATAAGTGTTCTATCCACTCAGTATGATCACGTAATGTAAACTCATATTATGTATCTCTCTACGCTACGTCACTGTGTGCCTTAATTGAAACCACCACGCCCATTACTATAGAAGGTAATATGTTAATAATTTAAATAAAGAATGCTACGAAATTAATCTAATACAATATTATGAATATATGCTTAGGCCGGCCAACAACTGAGCGAGTCAGTTACAGTCAGCTGCTCCTAAAAAGGAAAGCAAATCACTTTTGCAGCGTGTGTAAAAAGTATAATGCATCAAACCCACATTGGAATGGGATTAACAGAAGAATTGACGAAACAAGAAGATCAAACTATAACTTTCAATATGTACTTTTGTAACTTTGTTATGTACGAACATTCACGGATTTTAAGAGTTTCTGGGTCCCTGGCCAAACTTAACTTTTTTTTCAGTTGAATAATATAATTTACAATTAACACAACAAGGACAACCACGCATCGACTGTTACATAAATTCTCAGTGAAACAGGAAAACGTGAACTGTGTTAATTATTTCTTTCGTCTTACAACCTCTATCGATATTATGAATTCATCATAACATATTGTAGTTGATTTTAGTTAGAGAACCCTATTCCGTCTACGAGGGCATATCCATCTTTTTGCCATCATGGATGTTGCTGTAAAAAGAGGTTTTGTAAATCTTTTACCTATAACGCTATCAAAGCTGTCATTCTGTCAGAACGCCTATAGTTGCAAAAAAACTGATTCGCCCCCGTAGACGGAATAAGACTCCTTGACTATATATAAAACCGAACATGTAGTATATAAAAATAAAATCAAACAAAGGCAATAGTACCTTCCATCAAAGACGATCATTTAAAATAACTGCTTAATATTCTGTAACGATAGAAGCCGTTTTCAGATAAATTCGAGACAATCCTCTTTGCGCAATAACCTTACCTACTCATAAAAGGTATCAGGTTTGTAATAGAATTGAAATCCCTTCGAATGTTTTACGTAAACATCATTTATATAATATGTAACATTTGCGAACGAATGGAGCACATTTTTTTTTTATAAATATATATATACTTATTTGTGACACATCTATAACCTTCAAGGGAGTAGGCTCAAGCAGGAGGCTGATCGTAAGTAATGCACCGAAGTATTAGAACTGCTCTAAAAAGACGCCGTGAATTTTTTTAAGAACAAATGATATTTTTAAAAATAAAAAAAAACTGTAATGCTGGTGACACAATTTTTCAATTACGACGTGTGATAGCGCAATTTAATCTGATTGGTACTAAATAAGGGGACAAATATATATTTATACCTAATGCATAAATGTCTGTTGTAATAAGTTTTAAAAATTCTTTTTATTATCTATTTTTAATAACTACCCGTTACACATAACCCTGCAGAGTGAATCCTCAGAAACGGAACAAAATAATTTTATATGCCCAAGACATATACTACGATATCATTTATGACTTGCATTGTATGTTAAAAATGTGACACAGGTTCCTATAAGATTGTTTATAAATGTTAATACCAAAAATTATAAATTAAGGCTATACCTCAAGGTCCATTTTCAAACATTTTGTTTCACCTTTAATATGACGAAATTTTAAAGGCAGAACTATCCATGGTTATTAATTATTTTTACGTTTTTCTTTCAACTGCGAGAACTAATCACTAACTAGACGTGAATTTAAATTCTTTACTTGCCAATACTTGTTTAGTTACCCAGATTAAAGGTGAAACAAAATGTATGAAAATGGACCTTGAGGTATCGCCTTAAAACATCATATTTGTATCAATATCGAAAAAAGGTGTCCATAATTTGATAATTTGATTCTTTCATTATTCATTTAAAATATTCATATACATATAGTATTTGTACCAGGTTCTTGTTTAATAAGTCTTTTTACATGATAATAGTATTGCTTGTTTATTACACCTAGTTTGATTGCTAGCTTGAATTGTTTAAGCATAAAAAAAATATTCTGTCAAAATTAATAGTGTAACTAAAATTAATACTTTTTTACAACCAAAACTGACGCTAAATGAAATACGAAATAGTTGTATATTTTTACAAACAATGCGTGACACTAATACAAAAGCGATGACTACAACTCTTGCTAAAAATATGGAGTAGCTCAAAACAAGTATTTTTACATTCTACACAACTGCCTGAAAAATAAATGACATTATAGAGTACTACGATACAACTGTAACAAAATATAAACATTTTTATTATTAAATAATATTGAAACAAATATATATTTGTTATTTATTTAACTCGAACATGCCACCTTTTTTCTCAAGACAAGTGTGTGCTTTATAGTTTAAAATGGTATTTTAGATGCTATTAAATTTCTCAGTACTCATACCAAAATATTTAAAAAATGCATAGAAAAATGCAACCAGTTAGTGCAAATTACTAACATTTCAAGTATGTGTATACCTAGGATTAGGTATATTGAATAATATACTTATTATACAAATTATTATTAAGCAGAACAGATTTTTTGTAAATAAGAGGCTACATATAGGTATATTTAGTAGTGCAATAATGAAAGTTTTCTCGGTGGCCAAGTTGTAAATGCCCCTTATTTCTTTTGCATATGCTTATAAAATAGCATATACAAATAAAACTGAATTCTAATCAAAAGCAAAAAAATATTTGTTTACTGACTTGCTGGAGGCAATAGTACTTCAGATGTTAAAACATTGATTAATTGATGTCCAGTTTTAGAGTATTCTGCGGGTGCTACTGATGGCGCTGCACGGGTGTCTGGCAGTAGGGGCACTCGTCCGTAGTGGCAGCGCAGGCGTCGCACAGCACGTAGTGGTTGCAGGGCGCCAGCGTGACCGCGCGCGGCTGTTCCTCGCACACCATGCACTTCGTGGCCGTCTCCAGGTACAGCGCCTTCTCGATCTCCTCGAGGTCGGTACGCGCGCGCGCCTGCAGCGCCTTGAGCGCCGGCAGCGGCAGGCCGCGCGGGTCGCGCCGCGCCGTCGTCAGCGCGTCCAGCTCGCGCCGCAGCGCCAGCGCGTGCGCTAGCGCCTCGTCGCGCTGCCGCTCCGCCAGCGACGCCTTGCGCGACGCCTCCTCCGCCTCGCGCTTCCACGCCTCGCATGCCGCCCGGGCCTGCGCCACGCGCTCGTCCCACCGCGCCACGGCCGCGCGCGCCGCCGCCACTTCCTCACGCAACCGAGACACCTCCGCGGCGCCACCCTCGAATGCGCCGAAACTGCCCGCCTTCAACGCGCCGAATGCGTCACTGTTATACCGCAAAAAGGCCGGCAACGGTGATCCGCCGCCGCCGCCTCCGCCAGGCGGGCTGAACCCGCGCAGTGTGGCGCGAGGCTGCGGTATGTTCACCGGTGCGGAACCACCGAGCGGACCCTCGCCGTCGGACAAATCGCGGTCGAGTGCCGCGACCAGATTCAACGGATCATCGAGATGAATATCATCGAGCGCGCATCCGACCACCTCTTGCAGCACAGTGGCATCGAAAGGTGCGGCGCGCGTGAGACGCGCCACACCCAGCTTGCCGCCGGAGCCGCCGCTGGACGTGGAGGCACATTCAGACCCATCCCCGGCGCCGTTAGTGAGCGTCACGAGAGGTGATGCTGCCCGTTCCTGCTTCTTGTCAGCCGGTAGAGCCGAAGACAGCAGTTCAGCAAGGCTGGTGCCACATTCTTGAGGAACGGGATCGCGCATGCTAGGCTCCTCCGCTGTGGATAAACGATTAATAAGGGTCGCGGAGAACAGAATACGGCGCCAGCCAATACTGCCCTAAAAATTTTGGTACTGATGAATGACTCAAAAGTGGAATATAAATACGCTGGAGATAAGTATAAAATATAAATGAGCTGGCTCGAAAAAGGTAGTAAAGCAGTCACGCATGTATTACGGTCCTGATTACGTTTTCTATGGGAATGAAATTCCTTGAGATTCAATGACTACCTTCCATCCATAATCCCTACTCATTTTCTTTAAGACCTCTAATGCATTCATGATTCTTCTGGAACAGTGGACAGTCCTCTCGACTGAGCACCAGGTTTTCGTTTACTTATTTAGTGGACTATACTATCAAAAAAAATCCTTACGTTCGACGTGCGCAAAGGCGCAGAACAGACCGCGCGGGCAGTAGCCCGCCTGCTGCACATCGTTGCATTTGGTAGACTTGTATATCTCAGGGTGGAATTGCTGCTCGGTGCGTGTGTGACAGTAACCGCAAGCGTCACCCGCTTCGCAATTGCTTGGCTCGCCCCATTCTTCTCCGTGCTTCACGTTAGGACACGGCGTACTACGATACTTATATTTTCTTGGGGATCTACGTTTATCCTGGTCGCAAATATATTATACTGTGAATATTTTGTCTCTATAAATTGTTTTAATAAAATATAGGCAAATATAATACTTACTTTGCTATTATGGTATTGAGGGCAAGCATAACCTTGTCTACACAATCTAGGTGGTCTTTTACAAGGTTCTGTTTTGTATGATGATAATACGTAATTTGTATCTGTAATAAACATTATTCATTGAAAACTAACTTCATCTATACTTTTCACAAAAACTGCAAAAGTTTTTTCAAAACTCATGAAAATTTTAATAATTACGAGTCTTTAACAAACTTTGTTGTTGTGGGTAGAAGTTGATACCAAAATCAATATTACGATTCTTTATCTACTAACTAAACACGTACTTTACTACCAGAACAGATAGTGTTATTGCTACTACGATCTTAAATAACGGGTCATCTCAATATATATTTAAGAAAAAGCGAACCTTGCCACTTGGGGTCTTCATTCATAAGGTTCCGTTCGCGGTCGAGCGCATTGGGCGCGGCGGCGTCGGCGTCGGCCGCGTCGGGGTTCTCCAGCGCGTGCAGCTCGCGCACGTCGAGCACGGGCGGGCGCAGGTCGGGCGCGCCGTGCGCGAACGCACAGTGCGCACCGTTCTTAGTGCACAGCCCGCGCGCGTCCGTATCGTGCACGCACATGCAAGTCTTGTAGTAGCGCAAATGATACCGCCGTTCCGTATCCCCGGCCGTACGGTGTAGGTACGGACACCTGCATCAACAAATATCATTTATTTTATTATGTTCACTCCGACAACACAATATTTACTTGAACAATGTGTGAGCGTTGTTACGAGACAGATAGTGGTCAATTTGGGTTGGTCTGGATATTTAATGTATTGAAATTAAAATTATAGGTTTGAAAAAAGGAATATTGGATTCTTCTGGTCAGAATCAGCCTGGAGTCTGGAATGTGTGCCCAATAAGGATATATGCGAAAATGGATGCCCTGGTTGCACCACTGCTATCTCCTTCGGGAATAAAGGTTTGATGTGTGAAACTTTTCCGACCCATCACAATTGATACTAGCAAGAACAATCAGTCTTTTTTACTTGTGTTACCATCATGGTACGTTTTTCCCATAACATAAAGACATAGAATTTATAAATCTAATTCGTCTGGGTCAAAAATGTTTAATCATTTTGAGATAACACGCCTACAGACGGATGGTGTATTAAACGGAATGACAAATCGTAGTAAGCGTGAAAAAATGTATGAAGAAATGCCTCAAGTTCCAGGGACTAACATATCGTAATATGAATGAATCATATTAAACGAATTTGACTGCTTAGATATTAATATTAGGTCTTTACATGTGAAATTGGTGTTTTGTCGTACTGGCCACGTTAATTTGAAATATGTCCTCTTTCGTTAAGAATTCTAAATTCAAAGTTATAAATGTAGGTATTCAACTGATACATTTGAGTTTCGAAAACAGTAATTTAATTGTATTTTTCTGATTCGTTTTTTCTTTGACGTCTTTCATATCGCACAGTGGAAAATATGTAATATCTCTATATTTACTAGTATGAGTTCCACCGTGGCACGAGTGCTGCAGAGACTGCTTGAAAGATTAACGATAACGAAATGCATTTATTAGTTTAAAAATAAGTTAAATAGTGTATGCTTATTACTAACATATGAAATTAAACGTTTTTTTCATTCACAGTTGGGGTATAATTTGTACAACGTTTAAAACAGAGGAAGGCATTTTATTTATAAAAATACAAAAAGTTAATAAGCCGACTAGCCGCGATAGTGGCTGGAGGTTGACTAAGTGAATTTCGGGCAATTACCTTGCTTTCGTCTTGCCAGTATTGAGCTCGGACTACGTATCTATGTAATAAAAAGATCTTAGGGTGGAAGCGAGTAATATAATATTCTTTCCAATTTATGTTTTAATGGTTATATGCACATTCAATATTTTCTGACGAAGTGCCTAATTTAAATTGAATATTTATTTGCATATTATATACCTTAGTTAGCCATTAAAATTTTATTTTTGCGGAAAAAAATGCCGTTACAAATATTGCCCAACCTCAAGGGTGACTGAGCAGTTATATGGAAATCAGTGGAGTTATTAAGACCCAGTATTCAGCTGTCCATATATGTGGATACAATTTATAAGGTGCTCAAATAGAAACACTGAGCAGCAATTGGCCTGACCCCTAATACTATACTCTACATTTTACACTGGCCCACCAACCAAAACCCTACAGTGACATTTCTCAGTTAACTAACCAATATCATTTCTATTTTATAGAAAAAAACAATTTATCATATCAATGTTTGTTACTATATATTATTACTAGCTTTTGCCCGCGGCTCCGCCCGCGTGAAACAGTTTTTCCGGGATAAAATATTCCGTTATAAAAATCACATATATTTATTCGCTATATATTTTTCCAGGATAGAAACTTGTAACTATTTACTGAGCGCACGCCACGGACGCTCTCAAGACGAATTAATTTTCCCCGTTTTTGCAACATTTTTTATTCATGCTACGCTCCTATTGGTCAAACGTGATGTTATATAATATAGACTCTTTAGCCTTCCCTGATAAATAACGTAAATAACTGAAATAATTTTTCAATTCGAACCTATAATTCCTGAGATTAGCGCGTTTCAAATAAACAAGCAAATGATTCCGGGATTAAAATCCTTTTATTTTTTCCGGGACAAAAAGGAATCCATGTCCATACCAGGGTCTCTAACTATCACCATACCAAATTGTATCGAAATCCGTTGGGTAGTTTTTGAGTTTATCGCGTTTAGTGAGGCGGACAGATGTGACTAGTCTTTGGTCTTTGTTTTATAATATTTTTTTTAAGAGAGACAATTCCGACACACCTGTTTGTTTAACAGATTACGCAGCACACGCAATGGAAGCTCTCAAAAGTAATAAATTTTTCACGTTTTTGCAACATTTTTCATCCCTGCTCCGCTCCTAATGGTCATAGCGTGATGATATATAGCCTATAGCCTTCCACTAACAAAGCGCTATCTAACACTAAAATAATTTTCCAATTCGAACCAGCAGTTCTCGAGATTAGCGCGTTCAAACAAACAAACAAACTGCTCAGCTTTACGTAATAAAGTATAGATAACAAAAAAATAAATACAGTTCTAATTAGAGATTCGAAGCCAATGATTTTTAATATTAATAAAGAGGTAGATATGTCATTAGGATGGACAATGTTAAGACTGGAAATAGTCCCAAATGAGATGTTTGCATACTCTATGCGTCAATTACAAATACTTACTGTCTTTTCGTAGCTACTACTTGAAATACGTCATCTCTTTCATATAGCACGTCAACATCAAGAATGTGTACAACAAGTGCATTTAGGGTAACAGAACACTATTTTCATGTGATTTGTTGGGACATATCCTATTCACGCCATAGCATATCCATACTTTTTGAAGAACATTATTTGCTACAGTTTCATTTTTTATTTTTTATAAGCAAAGTAATATTTATTTGATATGTAATAAGAAAAGTGTATGAACATTACAAACATTTCAAATTTTGCATTAATGACGGTCTACACAAAGATGGATACAAAATTGTGTTATATTTAAAAGGAAATTGAAATTTCATATCCTACAAAATGTATAGGGAAAGTTTTTAATACTTTCTAACTTTGATAGAACTCCAATGGTTAACCTCTTGGGTCCTATAGTCTTTTGATCCCAATATTCAACAGGATCAATTGGAATCAAAATAGTTTTTATATAAATTACTAATTTTCATGCAGACTATACATTCTTTTTAAAATCTGTGAATACAGATCTCAATACCTTAGAAAAAGGTGGGCAGTCTTCTAAAAAAGTTTTATTGAAACTACAGTGGTGAAGGCTTTGTTTGCTGCACTGTCTCAAAAATCCATGCAGATATTATTGATTATACTGATCAACACTGGTTGTGCCACACAAACTCAGATAGATAATCCTGTTTGACTTCCTATCCTCATTACAAAAATGCACTTTTTTTGTCTTTTCTTTCACCTTGAAATGTTTAAGGTAAGTACATTTCCTTACGATAGAAAGAAAAGCTGCATGTACAGCAGCCAAAAAATAAGTTATTACATTTTTTTTTCTTCATTAATTTGAATTTTAGAATAAATTATAGATAAGAAATGATCAAATTAATGAGAGGGAATTATTTCCTATTTTTTTTAACTTTCTTGGGGATCGATTTGTAAAGACTATGTAGGTGAAACTTTATAGAACCTATATTAAAATGTTACAAAAGTATTTTTGGTTTTTATTATGATGATTCAAAACACAGCCTCGGACCCACATATGTGTTGCATAATATGAAAAAAACATGTTCAAATTGAAAGAGGCATTCTTTTCCATTGTAAAACTATATATTTTGACTCAAGCGTAATAATAATAATGACATATTAGTTTACCCTGAGACTCGCCGAGCTTCACTGCTCGGTGTCATAAAATGCGTGCCACTGCTGATCCTGGCTTACAGGAGTTGTAGTGGTGGGTGTGAGGGCGGGAAAGTCTCAAGCGTAATAATCCTGCTTTAGACTTAGTAGAGCCTTATGAAAAATCTTTTTGTTCAATACATATTTGCTCTGATAATAAATATTCGATAAGGTAAAGACTTATTTATTTCTTGTTATAGTATTAAATAAAACTATGAAAACTATTAAGAGGATAAAGTTCGAACTTTATTGACTAGAGTTATAAGTTATTGTTTTTTTTTATCCTGGCACATCAAAGAGCATCTGCATCTGATATTAACTGGAGTGGGGTCCAATAGAATGTTGACCGACAAAAGATGATAACCCCTGTACAATCAACACATTTATGCTGGCCTGTTGGAACCAGATATACACAAGGTGATCCCGGAATGTGACACTTACATGGGCCACTTTGGCAGATATTAATTCCTTGAGTATAGTTTTTCTCCAGGTGGATATAAAATATATACTACCACCAGCAAAACAAGTGTAAACAAGTGTACTCTTACTAATACTTTCACTAAGCTTAGAACAATAATATGTCAGTCCCATGTATCATTAAGGTGAATATAGATTAGACTAGAACAATGTATTGTAACATTCTTACAAATGTTACAATACAAGACAAAAGTTCAATTAAAAAAAAAAACATGTAATGTACCAATCCTGTAAATGCTTGACACCATGTTTTATATAATGCTGAAGGCAAGACAACATAAAATTTTAAAATTTATTTTTACTATATGTAACTGAAAAAGCGGCGATAGCCTAGTTGGGTGTGGAACGGACTGCCGAGACGAATATCCGCAGGTACAAATCCCAAGGGCACACACCTCTGACTTTTCTAAAAAAATCATGTGTGTATTCTTTGTGAATTTATTGTTCGCTTTAACGGTGAAGGAAAACATCGTGAGGAAACCTGCACATCTGAGAAGTCCTCTATAGGAATTTCGAAGGTGTGTGAAGTCTACCAATCCGCACTAGGCCAGCATGGTGGACTAAGGCCTAATCCCTCTCAGTAGTAGAGGAGGCCCGTGCTCAGCAGTGGGCAAGTATATAATACAGGGCTGATATTATTATTATATGTAACTCACTCCGCATCACCTTGGTTTGCACCATTGCTTGATAAATTTTACATCAATATGCTGGTTTTTTAAAATCAGGTTGTAACAAGATGTTAAGCATTGAGTCCAAAGTATGGCTTGATAAAATTTAGAAAAAAGTGAATGCTCAATATTCTTTTACTAGTAAATGCTCTTGTATATGTATATTCACCGTTATTAACAATTACACAGAAAGCAAGCCATTTCCAGGATAAAAACATCAGGATTTTTTTTATTCCTTTAAATAGTACTTTTGTATCGTCTACCAATTAGATCTATGTATCCATGTAAGTAATTAATTATCTATTAATTAGTGGATAATGAATTACTTCACTTAATCTTTAAATTTTACTTCTGACATTGATTACACTTTTTTTAAGCAAAACAATTTTAACATTGATTGCTTCAATATTGTTTATAAACAAAATTTAATGAGAGGGTGACATTAACAAAGCGAAGACAAAAGACAGCGCATAAACACTCACTCGTCGCCATCCTCACAGATGCCCGATGTCTCATTATATTTCGTACAATAATTATCGGCACTATAGTTGAACGATCCGTCTCTCTTTCTCACAGGTCTTCGTCTTCTCTGGTTATTGAAATGCCAATGAAAACATGTGAACGGTCTATGTTGTGTACATTTATGTTGTAAGAATGACGGACACTGCTCCACTCGGAATTCCTTCAAATATCTGTAACACGCAGTCGCTGGTTCAGTAAATAAACTTTAACCACATACCACAATATAAATATATGAATAAAAAGATCAGCACTTGTAATGATTTGGCTTTTCTGTTTGGGCTGCTAACAAAGGTTTAGATTCCGACGGCATTTTGGGAAAACTATTATTGCGCCTCTCGCGACGCGCAGGGCACGCTCACCGAGGACCAATTAAAATTCAATATGAGATATGATCACGTGATACACAATTTTTAACAATATTATGAAAAGGTAAACTTATAAAACATCAATATTCCTTTAAAGAACAATCTTGTGTACAAATTATAACACAATTCAGCGCTAAAACCCATTAATTTCTTAAAACTAAAGTTGATTTCGAAAATAACTACATCTACATAACACAACTCTTTTGAGTTTTGACATCGCTGTCACGTAGTGTTTTCTATTTGCTTCACTCCATCCACTACGATTACCAATAAGAAAGACGGAGACAAAAAATAGCACAAATTATCTAAGCACTTTTCCATTTCACGAAGAATAATCCGGGTTATAATCAAAAATAATACCTAACAATATAAAATATATATCTACCTTCTTTATAAAAATAAATGACTTTACTGATTATAGAATTCTCGTATATGAGGGCCCGGTTGGGCGGGCCGTGGTTATTACCATCTTATTACCGCATTGTCTGTTATTGCCACCAACTTCAAGTATTATTGCGTCATGTTGAATTGAAGCTTTACATTTGCTTATGTCTGGTTTTAAAAATTTAAGGGTCGCATAAAACCTGCAATCCTGCAGCTAAACCTATATTTACGTATTTAGGTTTTAAACTGGAAAACAATGTAACAATGTTTTTAATATTTAATGAGTAGTACTATAATTTAATTGAATTTTATGATTAATATTTGACGGATTTACGAGTTTTTTTTATAAAGGCATCCCTATTTATCAATGATTCAAAGAGAATTATAATATAATATATGAAAACGACAATTATTTTATCCATGTCAAAGTATACAAATCCTTGCACTGAAAAGATACACGGTAAAGAAGCAATGTAGATTTTCGTCCGAGAGAATTATAATATATATGTAAAATTTTCGTCTAGTTTAGAGCTGAGACAAACACACATGAAGTAATGGGTGGAGGGCGGTGCGGAGAGGGAATTATTAGGTTTGACGTCTTTTATAAAAGATTTTTTATAAAGAAGGCGAGATTCGTGAATATATACTTATTATTCACACGTTTTGTAAATATATTGCCATAATAAAGGGCAGCCAAGGTTAGGCTACCTTTCAAACTAATTGTTGGCAGCATTATGGAAGGAATCAAGTAGGTACGAGCATTTTTCTGAGAGTATTTTATTTGTTCATCACACATTAATAAATATCTTATATCCTCATTTATTAATATTGATCATTTAATATGACATTATAAATTGTAATACAATTTTATATAAAACATGATTACCTGCTAAATATATTACCTAATTTTAAATAGAATTTATAAGTTCATAACTGCGGTCATGGATTTATAATAAAAATCATTGCCATAGAATGCACTGAATTTAAAAATTACGAAATATTAGGGCGACCAATTACGTTGCGAAGTAATATAGTTATAGCCAATCAGAAGCACTCTTTATAGACCAATAGTAGACTCTTTTACATATTCTGTACAGCCAATCAAATAGCAGTATGTTAGCGTCAGTTTCACCCGCCATTCTCTTCGATCGTCGTCGCCATCTTGAGCATATGATCTTTGTTGTTTAACGACTCTAACAATTTAGTTAAAAGTGTGTTTAATTTACTTTAAAGTTTATAAAACAACTTGAAAAAGGTGCAGTAACACAGTTTAATTTTATGCACATCAAATAATTTCCTTGTTTTATCATCACTCTGTGTTTTCAGACCTTGTTTATGTGGATCATATTCTGTGTGATCCCATAAAGCATCAGTCTACTTCATGCGTGTTTAATTACAGTATTTTTGTTTTGTTTATAGTAAAATATGGCTCGTACTAAGCAGACTGCTCGTAAGTCTACTGGAGGTAAAGCTCCTCGTAAACAATTGGCTACCAAGGCAGCCCGAAAATCGGCACCCAGCACTGGAGGTGTGAAGAAACCCCATCGTTACCGCCCTGGAACTGTAGCTCTCCGAGAAATCCGTCGTTATCAAAAATCGACTGAGTTATTGATCCGCAAGCTGCCTTTCCAACGTCTCGTGAGAGAAATTGCCCAGGACTTCAAGACTGATCTTCGGTTCCAGTCTGCTGCGATTGGTGCTTTACAAGTAAGTTTAACGTCTATGCAGTACATAATTTTGGATGTAGTCATATTATGTTCAGCTAATCATGAAGAATTCCTTTGTCCTCAGGAAGCAAGCGAAGCTTACCTAGTGGGCTTGTTCGAAGACACCAACTTGTGTGCTATTCACGCCAAACGTGTAACCATCATGCCTAAAGACATCCAGCTCGCCCGACGAATCCGCGGGGAACGTGCTTAATTTAGTTTACTTTATCATAAATTATTTTTAATTAAAATAGTTATAATTTCGTAACATTTTGTCTCTTATTAATTGATCGTAATTAACTTTAACATTGTAATCATTATCATAAGGAGGCAGCAGAACTGAATTCTCTTAATTACATTCTTATTGTGTAAGAAGCGCTATGTATTTGTGTGGAATACTGTATGAAAAATGTTATTATTTACATTTAGCAGAAATTCGTCATCATCTTACTACAGTATCCCATGTTAAACATAGGTTTATAATATTTTAGTGGTTCAAGTGTATTCCAAGGTAGTGTAATAGATAATGTTGCCAATTGCACAGCATTGTGTAAATTGTATTTGGACTTATTGCATTCTATGATAATGTGTAATGAAGAAATTGGTGTTAAATAAAGAAATTTAGAATTACAATGTTTCTCAGTGCACATCATTTACATTTTCAATCTGGTTTAAAATGTGTTATATGTCAATCTTTTTAAGCATCTATTTGACTCAATACATAATGATGCAATACTAGAGAACTGTGAGTAACTTAAGGTTCTCATTAAAAATAACAAGTAAATATATTATGAATTGTTTCAACAATGACTCATTAAATATGATTAATACTAATACCAGTACATAACAAAACTTTATTCTTCATTAACCCATGCATATATTTTGAATGCAGAAGTTATTATCTTGAGGATTAACAGTAAAATTAGGTACTTATTTTGCTTTTTTGATTTCTGATGAATTTATTTTTCTTTCATGCTTTTTTGTCAACATTGTTCGATAAAAAGTACAACTAATAACAATTTCAGAGTGCTGGTATATGTAAAATATACACAGTGCAAAGAATAGGTGAAGTGACATTGTTTAGGATAGTTGTAGAATTCACCTGTGTTAATAGTTGACTCATAAGTGGTATCAACAGCCTGGTTGTTATTGACCCAGTCCTAATAAATTATAATTAAGCCATATCATTGATACTGCTGCTTTCTACATCATGGAAATACACTTTTTAAGTGGAAGTGTAAGACACCTATGTCACCAGCCATGCCAGGATTCAATTTCCATGTAATAGAGTGAGGGACTATTACTATTTACCAAGCGGAGTTCCGCCATAGTCAAGGATGATATTGAGAAAACTCAATTTATTATGACTTGAATTTAAACTTGAACATCTCAGAATGGTAAGTCATATGAGTGGTAATTTACAAGTACAACACCACAGGCTGTATGCTGCTTTCTATTTTCTTTATTGTGTAGTTTTTGCTGGACTGCCTCAGTGGCGTAGTAGTACTGCATGTGCGGTACGACAGCGCTCTGAGGTCCTAGGTTGGAACCCTGGGTCGGGCAATGTGATATTTAAGTTTTTCTACTCAGTATCAACCCGGAGTCTGGAATATGTGCCCGATATGGCGTTAGGCTAGCCCCTATCACATGGGACGGAACACACTAGGTGAAAAGTGGGTGCTCTAGTTGCACCTCTGAATACCTCTTCGGGTTTAAATGCGTGATATGTATGTGTGTGTGTAGTTTTTGATCTATTGAAGACCAACAGATCATTAGATTGAAGATTGCTTGCTGTTTTAGAAAATATCATGCAGTCTTCAACCTTCGCAAAATTCAAGCCAAGAGACTGCCCAGTAATAAGCTCTTCAGTCCTTTTAAATTAATAAATTGTATTGAAAGAACAATATCCAAGAGAAGATTTATTTACAAACTACACTGCTTACAACAAATAAATAACTGTTGAATAATTTTAACAAATTATATTACTTCTTTATTCTATTCTATTTCTAATTCTTTTAACCGCCTCTCTATATCTACAACACTTAAGCCATTTTCCTTGTTATACTTGTATGACTGAAGCAATTGTTCTTTTTCTAAGCCTTTAATCCTCTCGTAGAGAGTCTTATTAAATTCCATATCAACATCATTTTCTTCTCTTAATATGCAAAAATATATGAGGAAGACTGCAACACTGGCGACAACTGAATATGGCTGATACCAGGGCATGTTAATGTTTGTTTTATTAACAAGTGATTTCACAGCTTTTTTTGCAGCTCCGCTTGTTGAGAATTTAATTGGTTCATTTTCGGCAGCCTCAATTTTGCTGCTGAAAGCTCGCCGATGATTCGACAGGGCAGATTTGCTGAAAAAATCAAAGTATATTACTGATAATTCTCAAATAGATAAATTATTAACGGTAGAAAGGTGATAATGATCACAATATTCAGCACTGGTTTTAAATATGACCAAAAGGCGACTTAATTTTCTCGCAATAACTAGTAAGGTATTTTTAATGAATTTCACAATGGTGTGCTGCTGAAGTTTGGATGACCAAAGTGGTATTTATTCTTTTTAGCTTATGATAAAATTGCGGGCAAATCATGATCAGCAGTCTAGTGAGAAAGAGGATTTATTCATCATTCACGAGGTAAGCCAGGCAGCCATAAAAGAGTTTAAAACGAATATTTATGTATTGACACCATAAAGGGATTGTTTAATTATCCCAGAACATAACCTTTTCAGTTGTGTAACAAATATAATGAAATAGAAAACCTGGGAATACCTGACGCGATGTAAACGTTGGAACAGTTTCATGGTCGTGTATTGACGAACTAATCCCATGTTTTTTTTTGTAATAACGTGAACTCTAACCAGCTATCATTATTATTAAACACCAACTGGAAAAGTAGGTATTTTTTGGGTAAATTTTAATCTATTTATTGTGTCAACTACTAAGCGGCTCCCGGCAGCACTTTGAAAGCGACCTTAAAATTTAAGCAATAACGTCTATTTTGGTTAATTATCGTTTGACAGCCCGTACAGTACATGTAAATGTAGGTGTAGGTGTAAGTCAAAGAGAATTATAATATATATGGAAAGTGTAAGTACTCTTTTATCATTGTATGAGATCAATACAAATTGTACAAAGCCCGTTATGACATTTTCTTTTTAATTTATTTATTACGGCTCTGGAGACAAGTCCATTGAGGCCGTCTTCCATATACCACAATTTCTTAAAATTATTCAAGTTACCTACAAGATTTCTAGTTTCAAACAAAAAATTACAATTCTTCGATCGTAGATCGCTCATATTGGAACAGTGGTCGGTAAAATATGCTCTTCTTCAATAATTCCGTAACTGATTCAAGAGTATTAGATAGAAGCATATATTAATTCAATATTATATTTTGAATAAACCTCACACAATTAATATGAGAAATAAGTATAGAGCAAGAGCCTGTGAACCCCAGACCTTCGTTATTTTATAAAAGCTGAAAGTTTGTCAGCGCATGCTCCCAACACAGGTAAGAACGATGGGCCATTATGAAGTTTGGGTTACAGTGGCTTTGGCAGGTACACGGTACTAAAGGTGTGTGAAATACCGATCTAGTTTCATTAAAAAATAAAGTGAGATTTTTTGATATTATCTTCAGAAAATTATTAAAAATCACGTTATTCATTGACAGACACTTAACATCGTGGCAATCCCTTGCCAGACACCCTTAATGTTCATGAAATTATAATTTTATTTACGTTATAGTATAAAAGCTGATTTTTATATATAGTACTTGGGTAACAAGGAAATGATGTTTCCTCGTTAGCCAGACGTTTTTGATCGGTGAAACTAGATCGATATTTTACACACCTTTAGTACCGTGTACCTGCCAAAGCCACTGTAACCCAAACTTCATAATGGCCCATCGTTCTTACCTGTGTTGGGAGCATGCGCTGACAAACTTTCAGCTTTTATTAAATAACAAAGGTCTGGGGTTCACGGGCTCTTAGACTAGCAGATTCGATTGAATACTATTTTTTTTTCTTTCATATTCGATTTTATTTGGCAACCCTACCGATTTCGCATTTTGTCGCTAGAGACCACTTAGGTATGCCAATAATGCCATATAACAAAATTTACTAACGAGGCAAGCACCAGTGACCAAGTGAAGCAAGAACACTTACCTAAGTATAATGCATCACGTCGGTGCATATTCCATTATACTTCTTGATTCTTAACATTTGCAACCATTTGTTCCGAATAGCTAAGAGCTTCTTTTATACTGTAATGGAAAAGTAATACATATTCTATTAGTACCATAACTAGGCAAGTATCTTCAGCAAAAAAATTGGATAGGTAGGTAGTCCGTAAATATGTACCTAGAATTAATAACTGAAATCTTGTGCAAGGGCTATGAAGCCATTATGTTTGATGCTGGGCCAGATTTCGAAAGAAAAAAGACTGCTTCCGGTTTTCAAAAATAAGAGATAGATTTGAGGCGTGAGTAGCCGTATTCTGGGATGGGCCAACAAGATTCTAGGGTAAGTCTGGCTTACAGGTATAATTAAAAGTAGGTAAATACCCATTTAACAGGTGAGTTAACGCGCTGCGCTGCGGCAACTTAGTAATAAGAACAATATTTTTTGGAGGTGCTAGGTTTTTGAAACACAGTTAAGAAAATCTTCTACCAGATTATTAATACTTAGGTGCTACAACTCTTACCGAATGAATTCGCTATCCTTCTCGGGTTTTTCTAATAAGTTTTTTCGTTTTGTAATTGCCTTTTCACGTCTCTCTAGATATTTTTCAATTTTTTTACGATTTAATAAAACATTTTCAGAATGTTGCTGATTGTGTGAATTAAGAGTGTGTGCTAAATCAATGTCTGTAGCTTTAATCAACAAGGTTCTCGCATCACAGGATTCGGCAACAAATTTCGTTGCTTCGCTTAAATCTGCCCGTAATTGCCACACCGAGGCAAGTTTGTGGTCCTGATAACAACATTTTAATGCTTAAATACGTATGTAGTAAGTAATTGGGGTTGCGAAGTAAAGAATTGGTTTGATGAGTAACATCAACAGATTGAAATCTAGAATTTGTGCCCGATATATTGCAAAGTTTGCTTAATTACATTTTGAAACTAATGGAATACACACACATGGCGAAAAGTGGATGCACTAGTTGCGCCTCTGCCTACCTCTACAGATAAATGGCGTGTGTGCGTTGATCAGTTTGACGAAACAAAAAATATCTAAGTATCTATTTTGATATGTGAATTTGTTGTCATCTACCTACTGTGAAAAAAAACGAAGTTGAAACCAAGTGTATATCCTAAAATCCATTAATATTACGAAAAAGTCACTTTATCAGTCTAATATTTTATGTTTTCACGACCATATCAATCGTTATTTACTACAGATCCAGGAAGGCTAGTTTCTTTAGGTAATACATACCTCCACGTGAGGAAGCCGCGAGCAAAAGATAGTACCTATGTACTACATATACTTTCCACTGCCGAAAATCATAATCTTACTACCTATCTTATTTATGTTATGTATAGGAAATTAAGCGTAATTCTAAAGATTTTCAAGCTGTTTGGATGATTGATAGAAGTAGGCATAGGCGGTATCGACAGATGATAACTTGGAAAATACATACATATAGGTAGAGATTCCTTGAATTCCAAAGAAATACATAGTAGGTCTATTATAATGTCGATGTAGATGCAAACGACACAAATACTGCCGTACACACTTACCGATTCTATTCGTAAATGATTCAGTTCTATGTAACATTTGTCAACTTCGTTTGATAGAGCATCTTTTTGATATTTCTCTGAATCCATTTGATGTTGAATATTTTCAATAACTGTCTGCATTTGTATTATTTCTTGTTTTATTTTATCTGTTTTCAATTCAACATTGCGAATTGAGCGATTAAGATTGGAAACTGCAACATTAACTACGCGAACCATAATTATTATATATCTGTGAATAGCTAACTTTAAACTATAGTCTGGAGAATAAAAAAATAACTGTAAAGGCTGTCTAGATGCATCCCTGACCAAGAAAACAGCTTCGAATAATTCGTTTTATACTTGACTCGCGAGTTACGGGCGGAAATGTGCAAAGATTTACGAATTATTTCTTGAATAAAATAATTTTAGGTCTATTTGAAAATTTTAAACTTAATTTAATAGTTCATTTTAGAGAAATTAGTTAGGTGTGTTAGACGTGTAAAAAATATTAAACAGAGTAATGATCTTCCGAGTTCACTATCGGAACGATTCCGTGATAAATTAAATTGTGTTTTATGTAAAACTCTGTTATCAATGGCTCAAGACAGAAATGGCACCACGTTTCCTGTAAGTTGACGTGTCTGGGTTATTTTTACCTTAAAAATTGGTATAATTTAGATACAAACTTTACAATTTTAGTTTATTAAATCTAGAAATATATTTTATTGTAGGTACGTTGTCATCAAAACTACAATTGGTTATAAGGTTATAGCCATAGTTATAGCGTTTTATCATACGTATTTTGTGCATATTTCGACCTTTTTGGTAATTATTTTGTCAATTTGATAGTGCATATAAATTTTAATGTCTAATCCTCAGAATAATGACAAGCATAGAAGTAACACTATGACATTTGAGCGTACTCTATCTTAGACAGCAAGAAATTTAATTGTGTTGCGATCCCTTCTGACATCTTATCGATATCGATAGATGCTTTGTCTATCGGCTATGTTAAATTCGCAGACCTGCTAAAATAAACACTTTTCGGTCAGTCAACTACAAACCGTTGCAAATTGCTATTTTAGATAAAGGTTAAAAAAAGATATCAAAACCCTGATTTGGTATTCAAGTACCAAATGAGGTTTGGGTATATAAAAGCACTCGTTAAGAAGCTGTTAATTTACAATAAACTATAGAACTAAGTACCGAATTTCTTCGAACTACAGTTTGTTTAATTTTCATTTGCTATTTACAGCAGTTTCCATGCCTTCCGCAATGTCATTCACACAAAAATGGCTTAGCATTTAGATTATTAAATTAAGAAAATATTAGAAATTTCGGAAGGAATGGAAACTGCTGTAAGTAACAAACAAGAAATCGGCCGGAATTTTGTCTAGGAGAAAGCCAGTAAGCCTTCTGTTCTTTTCTGACTTTCTTAGGGATTAAAAGGTACCCAAGAGGTGTGATTTGACAAAAGCTACTAAAATGGGACAGTAAAATTAAAACAAAGTGGTATCATTCGTATGTTTGTTAACTTATTTCAATGTTAATAAAACTTTGTCGAAATGCTTAGAGCAAACACGATGCTGTTTTTTCCAATGCCAATTGGGACGAGCTATGGCAACGATCCATCATCTGTGGGGAGTCTGCAATGAAACACATTGTATGAAACCCTGTGAAAATCAGATAGTTTCCTCGACCCCAGCCTTCGCGCACGGTTTCCAAGTGACTTTTACCATTACACCACCGTATATTGAAATTAAAAGGGAATTTCTGCAAAATAGAAAACTACAATATACCAACATCTATGTTATCGACAGAATATGCAGCACAACACTATTGAACACGACTACGTATATTGGTAAAAATGAAAAATACTTAATAATGACTGTATCGAATGGCCAACAGCAGTTTATAATATGACTACAGCAAATAAAGTATAATTAATAACACTTTTTGCACTTATATACAGGGTTTAAGCAAATATAAGGTTTTTTGTTTACTTACCGATGGAAACTGATGATTTCAGTTTCATTTTCTTTACGAGTAAAATGAGATTTACACCCCACAATAACGCAGGCCATTGCTTGTTCGTAGGGCTATATTTTACTTAAACAGCACTGTGTATTTATTAAAATTAACAACAAAAATATTATAAAACATGTAGCCACTTTTGAAAAGCACGCGCAGAAGTATAACGTAACTAAATTGTGTGGACGCGTTTGTGACATTGTTTTGAGATTGGCAAGTTGGAACTTTTGACATTTTATTTGCTTTTTAATTCGGCATCATAAAGAGGACCAAAGGTAACCATTTGATAATTTTAAAGTGTACGCAAGCCGACTTTAGCAACATAATATTTGTCTCGTTCTTTTCAACGGTTTTGGCCTATTTGTAAAAATAGGATAAGTATATGAGGGTAATTTAGATTCCTTCTATGCTTGTTCTTGTTCTGAGGTCTAATCGTAATACTTATAGTCCAGTCAAATTAACACTTAAGGCGATACCTCAAGGTCCATTTTCATACATTTTTTTTCGGCTTTAATCTGGGTAACTAAACAAGTATTGGCAAGTAAAGAATTTAAATTCACGTCTAGTTAGTGATTAGTTCTCGCAGTTGAAAGAAAAACGTAAAAATAATTAATAATCATGGATATTTCGGCCTTTAAATTTTAATATCTGCCCGCTACGTCATTGTCCGAGTGTAAAGGGTCGCATGCCTGCTTTTTGAAATTATTTACGATAAAATTATTTACTTCTCTAAACCTGGGAAAGCTCAAGTACAATCAACAATATATTCATCACAAAGTAATGACTGCATATCCAAAATGTCACTTATATTTTATTTTTACATGCAATAAAGTCAGGTGGGGCAAGTGCGCCGACGAGGTAGGTGCACCTACCTCTCAGAACAAGAACAAGCATAGAAGGAATCTAAATTACCCTCATATACTTATCCTTTTTTTTCAAATAGGCCAAAACCGTTGAAAAGAACGAGACAAATATTATGTTGCTAAAGTCGGCTTGCGTACACTTTAAAATTATCAAATGGTTAACTTTGGTCCTCTTTATGATGCCGAATTAAAAGCAAATAAAATGTCAAAAGTTCCAACTTGCCAACCTCAAAACAATGTCACAAACGCGTCCACACAATTTAGTTACGTTATACTTCTGCGCGTGCTTTTCAAAAGTGGCTACATGTTTTATAATATTTTTGTTGTTAATTTTAATAAATACACAGTGCTGTTTAAGTATAATATAGCCCTACGAACAAGCAATGGCCTGCGTTATTGTGGGGTGTAAATCTCATTCTTCTCGTAAAGAAAATGAAACTGAAATCATCAGCTTCCATCGGTGAGTAAACAAAAAACCTAATATATTTGCTAAAACCCTGTACATAAGTGCAAAAAGTATTATTAATTAATCTTTATTATGCTGTAGTCATATTATAATCTGCTGTTTGGCCATTCGATACAGTAATTATTAAGTATTTTTCATTTTTACCAATTTACGTAGTCGTGTTCAATAGTGTTGTACTGCATATTCTGTCGATAACATAGATGTTAGAATATTGTAGTTTACTATTTTGCATAAATTGTCTTTTACTTTCAATATACGGTGGTGTAGTGGTAAAAGCCACTTGGAAACCGTGCGCGAAGGCTGGGGGTTAAGGAAAGTATCTGATTTTCATAGTGTGTTTCATACAATGTGTTTCATTGCAGATTCCCCACAGATGATGCTATGAGGCAAAAATGGATCGTTGCCAAAGCTCGTCCCAATTGGCATTGGAAAAAACAGCACCGTGTTTGCTCTAAGCATTTCGAAAAAGTTTTATTAACATTGAAATAAGTTATCAAACATATGTGACATGAATGATACCGCTGTGTTTTAATTTTATTGTCCCATTTTAGTAGCTTCTGTCAAATCACACCTCTTGGGTATCTTTTAATCCCTAAGAAAGTCAGAAAAGAACAGAAGGCGTACTGGCTTTCTCCTAAACGAAATTCCGGCTGATTTCTTGTTTGTTACTTACAGCGGTTTCCATTCCTTCCGAAATTTCTAACATTTTCTTAATTTAATAATCTAAATGCTTGACCATTTTTGTTTGAATGACGTTTCGGAAGGCATCAAACTGCTGTAAATAGCAAATGAAAATTGGACAAAATTTAGCTCGAAGAAAGCCGGTAGTTATAGAACTAGTTTTTTTTTTTAGTTTATTGTATTTTAACAGCTTCTTAACGAGTGTTTTTATATATCCAGACTTCTTTTGGTACTTGAATACCAAATCAGGATATTGATATCTTTTTTTAGCCTTTATCTAAAATAGCAATTTGCAACGGTTTGTAGTTGACTGACCGAAAAGTGTTTATTTTAGCAGGTTTGTGAATTTACCGTAGCCGATAGACAAAGTATCTATCGATATCGATAAGATATCAGAAGGGATCGCAACACAATTAAATTTCTTGCTGTCTAAGACAGAGTACGCTCAAATGTCATAGTGTTACTTCTATGCTTGTCATTATTCTGAGACCTACCCTAAAAATATCGAAAACTATTTATGTTATAAGTACAATTACCGCAATCTTATATCTATGCTACGAACTGAAATACAGTGCCACTAAAAACATAAATGGCTATGTTCATTTTAATACGATTTATTCGCCATTTTATTTTAAGTCTCATTTAGACCTGTAAACAGAGATGATCCCGTGTAAGATAACATCAAATATTTCAAGATATTTAACATATTTCTGTAAACCAGTAAGGTGAATACATAGTTTAAACCTTTTGTTTTAACTTCCTGCCTGAATTTTATTTATATATACTAAAATAAAGGATTTTTTATAAATGCGAAAAAATTTACCTAAAAATTGTCGAGTAGGGCAAGTGCGCCATAGTTAATAGTCGTATAGCGCACTTGCCCCTGATCCATATATAACCAACCTTTTTTGAGAATAAGTTTTACTAATATGAATTATTATTATTAAAATGTTATACTTAACAGCAGAATTTTTTGTACTCAAGGTATTTTGTTTTGAGCCGACTTAAATAAAAGGGGGTATTAGTTAAAGAAAAACTGAAATACCTTAGTTCAGAGCAACTTTACGTGAATAGGTTGCAACTGTTCGATCAGGCACGTTATCTGGATATAATGCAGCTAAAATATATCAAATGTCATAAGGCCAAATTCTAAGTAATTGAGTTATAACGCATTCAAAATTGTTAATTCCTACATTTTTGTATGTTTTTTTTTTTACTTTTTAGAAATAAAATGGATTTTATATTAGGGCTACCATTTTTTTATTCCAACATATCCCGCACACAAAACTCTAATATAGCAAAAAAAATCTAAAATGTTTTGAAGCCCTGATTTACATATATATGGCGCACTTACCCCGAATTTGATTTGACAGCCATATTTTGTTATAATACTGAGTGATTAAAAATTATCCAAGAGCAATGCGAGTAAAACTTATTTCTCTATGGACTAAAATGAGTGTTTTCTTTATAATGTTTCATATTGGCGTTTTTTTTTACACAGGCACACTTACCCCATTTCCAGAGGCAAGTGCACCTACTACCATTTTTTGTTACTTTGAGCAAAATATTATTAATTTATGGTCCGATTTCCTTGAATGGCTATAGGTTGTTATCACAAAATACCAAATATTCTTAAATTAATAAAATTACATTCTTAAGTCAGCACAAAAAGAAATGATATTGCATTGAATCCAGCTATGAAAATTTTATGGCGCACTTTCCTCGACTGACCTTAACTGGTTGAGATACTAAGTACATCAGCCATTTTTAATAGAGATGAAACAATAGGATACGATCTGTATACTGATCAAAGTATCTTCATCATACTAGATCTGGAGTATGCCTACTGGGGAAACCATGTAAAAAAAATGTGCCAAGTACATTACCTCGTAGATGGTGCGGAAATGTGTGCATACATATATTAATAATCTGTACATATGAAGGAGTGGCGAACAAATAAATTTTTCAACTTTTAAAATAGCGATATCTCGCGAACGGTGATTCGTATGAAAAAAAAGTATTAGAGCAATTGTTGTAGAGAATTGTATGATCTACAAGTACTGTCTGACCTATTTTTCGATAATACCTCCAGTTTCAGAGAAAAATGGGAAAAACCGAAATTTTTGACCTTTGACCTTGAATAAAATCTTTTGAACACATAGGATCGAAGTGGGACTTTTGACATTTTATTGGTTATGATGTATTTAACGTCTATACCAATTTCCAGCTCTATGTGAATTTTTCTTAAGGCGATACCTCAAGGTCCATTTTCATACATTTTGTTTCACCTTTAATCTGGGTATTAAAACGTAAAATAATTAATAATCATGGATATTTCGGCCTTTAAAATTTAATATGACGAAATTTTAAAGGCCGAAATATCCAGGATTATTAATTATTTGTACGTGTTTCTTCAACTGCGAGAACTAATCACTAACTAGACGTGAATTTAAATTCTTTACTTGCCAATACTTGTTTAGTTACCCAGATTAAAGGTGAAACAAAATGTATGAAAATGGACCTTGAGGTATCGCCTTAACTCACAGGTTTTTTTTTGTCTACTTTGACTGGACTATTAATTGATAATATGTACATACTAATATTATCTACGTTTTAAGACGCACGTCATGACCTATCCAATATAAATATCATTATCAACTTTTTAAAGTTTTAGCTTACATTCTCTTTTTTCTTTTAGTTTAGATTCCTTAATTTGTTCTTGAATTTTAATTTTTTCTATGGTCGCGTCCACAGAATCATCCATTTTTCCGCAAAATAGCGCCGCAATAACTTGTTTATAAATTAATTATTATCATCAATTACACAATAATAATTTACAGTTATTGTGGATGAATGTTGTAAATTGCGGCTAGGCTCATGCTAATAATTGATTGCTAGGCCGTAACGGCTAAACTGTTTTTTTTTTAATAGTTAAGTATCTGCTTATGCAAATGAATCATATCCATAAGATACCTACAATGCGATTCAACATTGGAGTGACCAAAAAATTGAGGTCCACAATTCGTAAGCGGGGATTCTCGTAAATTTATCTGGTTTGATAGTAAAATACTTACTAAAATGTTGGCTTGACTTCACCTATCAATGTACATACATACGTAGATAATATTGACAGGGGTCGTAAGAGGCACAGTGACCCCAACATAACAGACGCCTTCCGCGAAGGAAGGGCGGCAGTTGTAATGCACTTTCTCTGGGACACCAAAAAAAAGGTCCAATGGGACCAGCAAAATTTTAAAAGGGGTCTATGAGAAAAATATAGTTTGGGCTGTTCTAAAGAGGATTCCTTAACTTTTTTTTTTTTTTGTTGTCATGGATATGAGATATAGTGACTATAGCAACAAGTGATAGTTATTGAGGAATAAATACCTAATTCTCTTTGACCTAATAAGACGTGGGAAGAACAATAAATTGTAGATAATAAAAAAAGTGTTTCTAAACATTGCTTAATAATGCAGAAACCTGATGCCAATGGTTTTATAAATGTCAATTGGCCAAGTACTAATGTTCCGTACGGAGGTATTTTCCATACAAAGATTGCAGCGCCTACATCAGAACAACGAGACTTTCTTAAAAGTACGTAATTATCTACCAATTCAACTTATTTTATAATAGATAGGTTCACATAAGTACACCAGAAATAAAAATTGAACATGTTTAACCGAGGGATTATATTCGGTTTGTGCATACTTAATGCATTTTATGTAAGGTTGAATGCCTACCAAAGACATTAAACTAAGTATATAGTTAGTTATAAACCGGACAACAGGGCCAAATATTTGCTCCAAATTACCAATTAGATATTAATACAAAAATAAGATATTTACTGAAAATATGGTAATAGGTAAGTATTAGCATTGAAAACGTGCAAATCATGATATGGAAAATATATAAAGTATTTTACATTGAAATTTTCTATTTCACGGTAGATTGAGTAACCATCACATCACATATAAGCGTAAATTTTTTGTATGACAATCTTCCCAATGTTCGTTCTATATTATCTTAGAACACTTTGATGCCTACCCAAAGATGTTTTTATTACGTCATTGTGCCTACCTATCTATTGTTTCATAACCTAGACTGAATTAGACGCGTAGTAGGGATCGAATAATTTAATCAATTCGTTTCTCTTTAAATCTTTGTAAAAGAAAGCTAAGTAATATTTAATCAATTCGTTTCTCTTTAAAGTTCTACTAGAAGAATCTAAACTAAATATAGCTCAGCGTAAAAAGGACTCCCCCGTAATTTCTCCTGAAAATAAAAAAACCGAAAAAAATACTTCAAGACCAGCCGTCCGTCCTCGCACATCACGACGTCGCTCTTTATCGACTATTAGGGGATCTGAAGCAATCGATGACTTTCAGTAAGTACTTACCCATGCATAATAATAGGTAAGTATGTACACACTTACTACCTTATTGGTCTCTGCTTACTACATAGGTGATAGCGATGCTAGTGAAGTTCTAGCCATGCGCAATTTATTCGTCATTTTTGAACTGATTATACTTAGAAGTAAGAAGGTACAATCTCAATATCATCACATTAGCTAAATTAAATAGCGCCCGAGACGTCCCGATCACATCTTGGGACGGAATCCACGTGGCGAAAATTGGGTGTACGGGCTGCGCCTCTGCCCACTACTTCAGGGATAAAAGACGTGAACGTACATACTAATAATCACACAAATTCAAGTTTTAACTTAGTATATATGTACCTAGCTACTATTTCTATTGTAAGACATTGGCCATCGAGTATAATTATAAAAATATATTAAATAATAACTTAGTAGGTAAAAATTATTTTAGGCGTCGTTGATAGGTCTCTGGTCCGTGAGACTATGACTAGAAATAATATCTATAGCATCGCAATGTTTATTACGCCTCCAAAATAGCACTGTGAAAGTACTGAGTACTGGCAAAAAGCCTTGCCACGCATGGTTTATAAGATAACATGTATACCAAACAGCTTTCTGAAAAAAAAAAGTGTAACAAAAATATCAATGAAAAACTGTGCATAGTATTGAGTTACTAATTGAAGCAAGCACTGGCAATTTAGATAATTATAGCAAAGAAAATATAATAACAGGAGAGTCATCACGCCACACTAGCACAGTTTTACTCAGTAGGTTTTATGAGTTACAAATTACGTTGTAGGTGCATAATATGTACAATACCTATAATTATATTTGGTCCCAAGTAAGAAACTGTTTTTATTTAAAATTTTAGGTATTGCCCACAAAAACGTGGTATGGATAGAGAAAAGATGAAAGAGAAACTAGCAAACTTGATGACATATGGCGATAATGATAATCAAATAGTAGTACCATCGTCACCATGTTTTGGCTCGAAACCACTTCCTAAATTACCAACTTCTAAGGACATGAAGAAAGAATGTAAGATTTTATTTTTATGATTTTGATCATATTATTGATTATATTATGATTCGTTTATCTTGACGTTTATGTTTAAGTACCGAATTCTCTTTTGTCTAACTTACATACTATAAGAATCACTTTGAGACATGAGTACCTACTTACCCATTATTTATTTTTTATTTTTAGTGATAAATCAAATTTGTGAAAGAATGAAATGGCTCGCGGAAATGGAATGTTTGGGTCAAGCCGAGCCGCACAAAATAATTATCAACGATCAAATAGCAGAGCGTATTCGGGCACTCGACGCTTTGGGCATCGATACCGAAGGTTCATCAGCTAGATCTACGGCTTCGGGTTTTAGTACAACCAGGAGCAGGGAGCAATTGCAACTAAATAAACCATTAACGAAAAATGGCACTAGTTCAGGTTAATATATGTTTCAATAATTTTGTATTTTATGTAACAAATAGGCCTTTTGATAGACAACGATAGGCAAAGTGGGGGAAAATTGATTGAATCCAAAATAAAGAACTCGACTTTACCTGTATTATTATACTTAGCAATCGACGCGACGTAGCAAATGGCAGTTACCAATGGATCATTTTCATAAATTCATATCCCGTATTCGGTGACATCATGCATGCGGTATGACCGAGTTGATGACTAATTAAGATGAAGCATATTAGTTAGTTTATTGCATACTAGCTTTTGCCCGCGGCTCCGCCCGCGTTATAAAGTTTTCCGGGCTAAAGTTTTCCGTTATAAAAGTCACGCTATATATTTTCCCGGGAGCCTATGTTCTTCCCAGGGTCTCAAACTGTCTCCATGCCGAATTTTATCCTAATACGTTGGGTAGTTTTTGAGTTTAACACGTTCGGGCAGATCGATGCAGCGGGGGACTTTGTTTTATGATATATTTTTGTAGAACTCTTTAAGAGGAACAATCCCGTCATACATTATTGTTGCATAACTTTAACCGTTTACGCAGCGCACGCAACAGAAGCTCTCAAAACTAATAAATTGTCCCCGTTTTTGCATCATGTTTCATTACTGCTCCGCTCCTATTGGTCATAGCGTGACGATATATAACCTATAGCACTCCAGGAACAAAGGGCTATCCAACACAAAAATATTTTTTCAGTTCGAACCGGTAGTACCTGAGATTAGCGATTACTGGTCCGCTCCTATTGGTCATAGCGTGACGATATATAACCTATAGCATTCCAGGAACAAAGGGCTATCCAACACAAAAAGAATTATTCAGTTCAAACTCCTAGTTTCTGAGATAAGCCATTACTGCTCTGCTCCTATTGGTCATAGCGTGATGATATATAGCCTATAGCACTTCACGAACAAAGGGCTATCCAATACAAAATGATTTTTTTTAGTTCGAACCGGTAGTTCCTGAGATTAGCCATTACTGCTCTGCTCCTATTGGGTATAGCGTGATGATATATAGCCTATAGCACTCCACGAACAAAAGGCTATCCAACGGAAAAAGATATTTTCGGTTTGGACCGGTAGTTCCTGAGATTAGCCATTACTGCTCCGCTCCTATTGGGTATAGCGTGATGATATATAGCCTATAGCACTCCACGAACAAAGGGCTATCCAATGCAAAAAGAATTTTTCAGTTCAGACCGGTAGTTCCTGAGATTAGGCATTACTGCTCCGCTCCTATCGGGTATAGCGTGATGATATATAGCCTATAGCACTCCACGAACATAGGGCTATCCAACGCAAAAACAATTTTTCAGTTTGGACCGGTAGTTCCTGAGATTAGCGCGTTCAAACAAACAAACTCTTCAGCTTTATATAATAGTATAGATTAAAGTAATAAAAAAAGGTAGGTTGCTTAAATATCTATTAATTGCATAAGTCTGACAGTTTCAGATATTACAATCTACGTAAGTACTTATCTACACCATAAACCCTAGTCATTTCATTGGCTTCAAAGTCTTCCCAGCGATATGCAGGCGTTGTCGTTTCGGTATGCCTGGTGCACGTGCTATTATAGACGTAATCCTCATAGTTCGTATGAACTTACAAAATTCATTATACAACGTCGCTATTCGCATTGGCTCATCGTGCAATGGGGCATTGCACGATGTGCTGTTTTAAAAAAGGGAAGACGTGGATTCGATTCCCGCGTGGAAGTAGTTTTTTATATTATGATTCGCGAATATTAATTGTGTGTCGATGTCCTCAGTAGTACCTGGCACCAACAACTGAACGCTTATATTTTAGTGTGGGGTCACAACTATAAGTGTAATTTTTTAATGTTTTGGAATGTCAATTAAGAAATTTGATAGATTATCTGGAAACTACTATAACCTACGTAAATAACTGGCGACATCTTAATAAATGTACATGTGTCGTGGACATTTTAATAACATAGATAATGCTTTTTCAGCATGCTCAATGCAGAGAAAAGTCTCTGTAACACCCGTGCTCCACGTTTCTAGAAGTAACCGAGAAGAAAATGTAGCAAGCTACGGCCAATTGCCGTCACTACAATATTCGCCGCGGCGACGTGTTTGATTATTAAATTCTCAATTTGTATTTTCGCTTTATGTACCATTATTTTTCATAAATAAATAATCAATTAAAAATATTTTTTATTTTAACCAGTCTATACATTCTTTAAAAAATAAAAATATTGGAAGATTGTTATTATTTATGAGAACTAGTACAATTATTATCAATCATGGTTTTGTTAGCATTTACATGCACACAGTGTTTTAAGTTGTAAGTAAATTTCCATTCATTTGCTTAGTACTTGTAGTGTTTTTTTGGACTCCATTGAACAAGTGTTAATGGAGAGATCATGCTTCCTGCAATTGAGTAGAGTAACAGAAATTAAATTCATTATTATAGGTACTGTGTTCATTAATATGTAATTAATCAATTACTACAATTTTTGAAACTTTGGCCTCAGATTCTGCTTCAAATGTAGTTTTCCTTTTCTTGAATGATTTTACTTGATGAGCCATCTCTCTACTTGTTTCTTTTTTATTATTCTGAGAAAGTGGTGTATATTTTCTTATTGGCATTTTCAAAGAAAAATTTGTATCATGAATTGAATCCATACATGGGCCTTTTTTAATATAACTTATTGTAGTGTATGATGTAAAATGAAAGTCTTCAACAAGGTAATTTTCCACTAATAAGAATGCAAGGACATCCTCTGCCACTTCACGGGATAACTTTGGTAACTTTCCTTTATGTCTGAGTGCCACAGGTCCTTTTAAAAACCATGCATCTAATAATTTATTTGCTGTAAGCTTTGTGTCTTGATTTTCTGCAATTTCTATAATAGATACCAGAGTTTTACAATGCCATTGTAAATCAATTTCTTCTATTTCACTTTGTTCATCACTACAAATATCACACATTTTATTGCAGTCTGTGTCACCCCAGTCCTCATCAAAATGCTCAGCAATGAGTTGTCTCCTGCATGTTGCACCATTGAGACAGTACTTGACCATGCCATATAAATGGTCCAAATTACCTATTGAACTAAACACCATTGAGCTAACTTTGAAAATGTCCTGCATACGATACATAGTAACGCACTCTGCATGGTTGCCATCTCTGCCAGCTCTTCCACTTTCTTGATAATAATTCTCCATAGTTTTGCTTATAGTGTGGTGAATGACAAACCTAACATCTGGTTTGTCTATGCCCATTCCAAATGCAACTGTTGCTGCTAAGGCTTGGTATTTTTTTTCATGCCACTTGGTGTGAACTTTAGTTCTATCATTTGCATCTAAATTAGCATGGTAACAACCCACTTTTAATCCTCTTTTAGTTAACTCTATTGCTATATCCTCAGAATCTTTTATACTATTAGTATAAATTATTCCAGTTTCTCCTCTGTAACGGTGCTTTAACAAATTTTCTATTATTGATATACATTCATCCTGTGATGTGGGTTTCTTTATTATTTTATAATATAAATTAGGGCGGTTAAATGTGGATTTTATAACCAGACTGCCGGGGATACTGAGCATTTTTTGAACATCTGACAAAACATGAGCAGTGGCTGTTGCAGTCAAACCCAGGATTGGAGTTTTTTGGAACATACCTGATAAAATGCCCAGATATTTGTAATCAGGTCGAAAATCATGACCCCATTGTGAACAGCAATGAACTTCATCTATTGCAATTCTTTGCAATCTGCCATTAGCATAACATTTTTGTAAATTGGCCATAAATCTTTTGCTCTTAGCAAAGCGCTCTGGAGTAACATATAGAAGCTTCATATTGCAATGTTTATCACTAATTGTGTGTAAAATTTCTGTTATTTGTTCTTTAGGAGTGGTACTTGTGATATATTTTACAGCAATCTGTTTTGAAGTAAGTGAGCGGACTTGGTCCTCAATGAGGGACACGAGAGGACTCACAACAATGGTCAATCCCCCCTGAACCATAGCAGGCAGTTGATAGCATAGACTTTTCCCTGCTCCAGTAGGCATAACAGCAATAACATGTTGGCCTGATAATGTTGCATTTATGACACTTAATTGTTTGGGTCGAAATGACTCTAACTGAAATACTATTTGTAAAATATCCTTTACATCATTTGACCATGTATAGTTAGTGCCTTCCCAATCAACTTCAGCCAATTTATCAGATTTCAGTTTGTTAATAGCATGCTTCAATGAATTTTTCTTTTCATGCAGCATGCGTTGACGACTCTTTAGTTTTACAATTTCGGACTCCACTACACCGAGTTCGGTATCAACATTTTTTAATTCCTCTTCTAGCTCTTGTGCAGGAGTCATAATTTGTCATAGCCTACCGCCTTGCTAAGTACAAAGTGTTTTATTCTCAATAGAATCTCATGACAACACACATATTAAAAAAAAAACTGTCGCGATAGCGCAGTGAACGTTTTTCGTTCACTGTCTAACGTCGTTGTTATATTTCTTTCTACTTCACTGCCTTCCATTCAAGACTCAGACTTCAGTGTCTAGACCATAGAGTAAGTAATATACTACGTAAGAAGAGGCGGCACTTAGTACATTGATTTTGAGTTCAAGCACACATACATGATCTCAGTTTATGTAAGATTTTGTACCAACGCTACGCATAAAAAATTTCGCAAGGTTGCCAATTAATGTTGAGTTGGACATACAAGAGGCGGTACATTTGTCCCGTACATGACGTCAAAATGTAATTATATATTGTACTACTTCAAATTTTATGTCGCGGCAGTCGCGTTACTCATTCTCCGTCTCTGGTAAACTATAGGACGAGGGCAGAGAGGTAGAGAATTGTATCATCGTATGCTTCAAATTACAAAAGGACGTTATTCTACAATGAACATTACGTTACTGCGTTTCGAGTTGCGAGCGAGAGGGAAATATTTTGAGTGTTAACCAATGACTAAATATAAAGAGGCCTCAAAAGTTAGCTATATGAATAAGTTATATTTATGTTAGGGAAATCGACGCAGAATTGTCAATATATATGTCTATCTCTTTTACTCAAAGCTTATTTGGAACGCAACAAAAAAAGACAAAAATAATTGCTTTCTTCGCATATGGCACTATTTCGTTTACTTCAACACACTGGGACCGCCTTGCGGCAGAAACGCCATTTTATGGTGGCCAGTCGGCAAGTACATGTAGTGTCAGACGATGTAAACAAATCTTCATAAATATTGAATTTAAAGTAATATAATCATATTCTCAATTGTTCAGTGTGTTTATTAGTGTATTTGTTAAGTTTCGAAAATGACTCAGTGTTGTGTGAAAGGATGCAAATCGAATTCACGCAAGAAAGACCCCGAAATATATTTTCATAGGTTAGTAACTGTTTTTACCGAAAATTAGCAAATATCTTTGTATAATTACTTTTTTGGATGTGTTTTTATCAATTAAAATGATATGTGGATCTGGTTTGTTAAGCTTTGGACCCTTTTAGGCGTGATTTATACACATTAAAATCATTATGTTTGTTTACACACGAGCTTAGGGATGGGTGGGTGGATTTGTTTAGAAATTATTGATATCGATATTTTAACAGACGCCCGTTTATCAGTTACGGTTTTTGTCTTTGGAAAGAATGTTAGAGCACACATCAATATTGTATTATTCAGAACGACAAACTAAGTGAAATTAGAATATTTTTTAAGATAACCAAAAAATTTAAAAACCAAGGCAAAATGAATTGAGAATATTGAGCGACGTGATTGGAATCCTACACCAAATACATATTTCTTTACATTTTGAGAAGATATGCATAAACCACACGTTTAATTAACGCGAGTAAAGATAACTGTTTTCCAACAATATTCCCGATAAGTAAAATAAAAAATAAAAATAAAATACTTTATTTATCACGTAGGCGAACAAAGTTGCACTTATGATACGTCAAAACAAAGAACAAGAATAATTATTATTTCTAAACAACTATTAAAATCACTTATATAACTATGGAGATTTTAAATTAGGGATAAAGTTTATACAAAAGACTAGGTACAAACCGAAGTAACCAGCTCGGGCTGGCAAGTAGGGGGAAATAGAAGGGTAACGCGTCGCGATCCTCACCGGTGAGGACATGAGCCCTAGCCTAGCTAACCTACCAGCCTTTCACTAGCTACCTAAGTGATGACTACCCGAAGAAGAAAGGCAGAAAGAAACTCCGGGCTTTCTTTTTGTCATCAATTGTTCAGTACTTCTTTTGTATTTTTTCCAAGTCTTTCTTGTACATAGTCACAATAGTTATATAAGCTAATGCACGCACATCACCGTTAACATGGGATAAGATGAAATCCAATCGACTAAACCTGGAGCGGCATAAAATAAAATTAGCGATAGCAAATAAAAGAGAACATAGATTCATACTTAAATAACGGCGTACAGCGTGCATTCGCCTACATTTACAATCATAGTTTTCAATCATGAGAAAAGAAAAAAAAAATAGTGATATTGAACAGGCAAACACAACATGATCGGGTGGTCGTCTTTCAAAAATTACATTTCATTAAGATATGATATGATTATGTCAAATTAGAACTATAGAAATGTCATTATTATAAAAAAAAAAAGCATGTGAGACATGTAACAAAAGACATTTTAGGCAGTTAATTAATTACTAATGTGTGCTAACATGGTGGGTCATTGTGTGCAGGACAAACTTTCCAAACCGTCTTATCATTAAGGTAATCAGATACAGTATAGTATCCTTTACACATTAATTCACGCTTAACATAACACTTGAATTTTTGTTCGGTCAAATTGGTAACTTCGAAGGGAAGTTTATTATAGAACTTAATGCTATTAACTAAGAAAGATTTATTGGTTTTACAGAGCCCATGATTAGGGACAACCAATTTATTTTTATTTCTGGTATTTAGACTATGCAAGTCACTGTTTTTAATAAAAGTACTAAGGTTTTTACGTACGTACATTATATTCTGAAAAATATATTCGGCCGGCAAAGTCAGTATATTCACCTCCTTAAACATTTGCCTAAGGGAATCATGAGAGCGAAGGTTGTAAATAGCTCTAATCGCTCGTTTCTGCAAGATAAAAATGGTCTGCAGATCTGCAGCAGAGCCCCACAGAAGAATACAATAGGACATAATGCTGTGGAAGTATGCAAAATACACTAGCCTTGCCGTAGCCACGTCAGTTAATTGTCTAATCTTCCTAATAGCAAACACGGCAGAGCTCAGTTTACTAGACATTTTTTGAATATGGGGGCCCCATTGCAATTTACTATCGATTGAAACCCCGAGGAAGACCGTTGAGGGAACTAATTCTAATTTATCCCCATCTAAATCAATATTTAGTTCCTTTTTTTTATTCAGTAACGAAAATCTGACACATTTCGTTTTTGCGGCATTTAAAAGTAAATTATTAGAAGAGAACCAGTCAGAAATCAAACTAAGTACTTTATGTGGCTCACCGAGATTCTCATCCCTTCTATTTAACTTAAAAATTATCGAAGTGTCGTCAGCGAACAATACTACATCTGCCATATTATCAACCATGTAAGGCAGGTCATTTATGTAAACTAAGAATAGGAATGGACCCAATATGGAACCCTGGGGAACCCCAATTCTAACTGCGGACCCGGCAGAGGAGACGTTGTCGATAAATACTTTTGATTTCGACCTGATAAATATGAAGATATTAGTTTAAGTCCAATTCCTCTAATACCATAATAATGAAGCTTTAAAATGAGGGTTTTGTGATCGACGCAATCGAATGCCTTGGAAAGATCACAAAAGACCCCTAGTGCATCCTGGGATCCCTCCCAAGCATCTAACACAGCTTTGACTAAAGCACGTCCAGCATCTTGCGTGGATCTGCCTTTTGTAAAGCCGAATTGTCTATTATGTAAGATCCCATTTTTATTAAAAACACCAGCATTTGGTTAAGCATTAGTTTTTCAAATACCTTACTTAAGGCTGGTAAAATAGAAATAGGTCTGAAATTAGAGGGGTGTTAGAACAACCTGCTTTAAAAATTGGTACTACTTTGCTAACCTTCATAAGATCAGGAAATATGCCGTCTCTGACGCAGCAGTTAAAGATTTCCGCAAGAATTGGGGCAATGTTGTCTATTACTGACTGCAACGCTTTAACAGATAAACCCCATAGGTCTTCAGTGCTTTTTATGTTTAAGCTCTTAAATACTTTTATTATATCAGAGTGCGTGACAAACTCAAATTCGAAATTTGGAATCGACAGATCAACATTTTGTTTTAAGAACGACTCAGCTGCCCCTGGTGAGGATGGCAGACATTTTGTCGTTTCAAAAGGTATGTTAGTAAAAAATGTTCAAAGTAATTAGCTATTCTATATTTATCTGAAACTAGCTCGTCATTAATGTTCAATAAAATCTTGTCATTAGTTTTATTTTTGCCAGTTTCAGTATTAATAATTTTCCAAGTAGTTTTAATTCTATTATCTGAGTTTTTAATATGACTACTGATATAGGCAGCTTTAGCATACCTACATACACGTTTAAAAATTTGAGAGTATGTTCTCACATAATTATTAAATTCGACATTGGGTGTAAAGGACCTTCTGTCATATAATTCATAGAGAACATCTCTACTACGTCTAATACCGTTTGTTGCCCAAGCACTGAATGATATTTTATTTTTTAGTGGCACTGATTTTACACTACATGTTTTATTAAATATGTTTGTAATACCATTTAATAATGTTTTAAACATATTATTTGGGTTGTCTGAACCGCAAGTCAGCATAGGCAACACCAAATTAAGCCTAGCACTAAATTTCTGTAGATTATATTGGGTTAGGGGTCTAAATTGTACTATGTTCTTACTTCTATTGCTTTCACAATTCAGTTTGACCATTTGACATGTGTGGTCTGAGCGAACGCCAGCTAATAATTCTTTAGAGTTAATTTTAAAATTTGAAATAACATCAATACAGGTAGCTGAAGTTGTAGTTAATCTAGTCGGCTCGAGAAATTGACAGTTTAGATTAAATGATTGAAGTAAATTCAAAAAGTCTTTTATCTGTGGAATCCACTAGCAAATCTATATTAAAGTCCCCACAGACTAAAACGTTATTATTCATTTTAAGTTTTTTAAGAATATCCTCCATTTTAGAAATAAATGCCAATATACTTGATGAAGGAGGCCTATATACACACAATATAATAAAACCACTGGTCTCTGCACACGCGACCTCACACACTCGTTCTACAGAAAGTTTTACAATATCCTGCCTATCCTTGTGAGAGACACCATCCTTGATGAGGATCATGGTGCCTCCACCTTCTGCTGATATCCTAAAGAACGAGCTGGCGACTCTGTAGCCACTAACACTAAATGCCATTTTATCTGCTTTTAACCATGTCTCCGTAAAACATAAAATATCAATATTATATTTTTCTGCTAATAATTCTATGTCAAGTATTTTGCCAGAGAAACGATTTATATTTTGATGAGTTAATATTAAGTCACTTTTCTCTGTTGTCATAACTAATTGTTTAAATTATTTACTACACTTATATTAGTAATACTACTAAAACATGTAGTAATGGAGGACTTCGTCATAGTACTTATGACTGAGTTAATATTAAATGCTAACAATGTAGCAATCTTAACTTTAACTAATTTTGACAGATACATAGTATCTCTAGTCAATGAAAATCTACAATTGTCTGTAAATTTATTTATGTCAAAAAATAACAGTTTATCACTATAGTGACTTACTAAAAATTGCATATGATTGTTTAACCCGTGAGATAGCTGAATGTTTGCCGGCAAACATTGACAGCTACGCGTGTGACGGAAAAATAACCTTATTATGTAGTATATAAGGTTATAATCCCGTGACACACGCAAATGTCATGTAGCTGTCTTGGCTCGCCGGCGATTCACGAGAGACCAAGAGTTAACATGTGAATGTGCTTATTTAACCTGTCTGGTACATTGGCCAGAAAGGGAAATGCACATAATATTACTTTTTTACAATTTAATTTGGTCATAGAGGCAATGCTTTCTGTAATATCCCTTTTACATAAGTTCTCACTATTGCCCACTAAAAGAGCAATACAAGACTGAGAACTATATTTTTACTTATTAAACATTTAACAATATCCTTATAGTGCATTCCTGACAGGCAGTTATTAGTAACAGAGTGCTCGAGACTGTTACTTAGCAATGTACCAAAACCTTTCCTATGTTATCTGAAAATACCACCGTAGAAAATCCCGCACAATGGGTCTCTTCTTTAGCGTTACTCATATTGGTAGACTGGTGGTTTAACTGACCGATACACTGAACATCACCCATGACAATCTTTTCTGTGTCAAGCAAAGACACAGTGCACTCAGATGCCACAGCAGTACTCTCTGACAAGTTTTTACAGTTATTATTAATATTTGTAACATGATCTAACTGAGACACTGTTTTATTATCTAATTGTAAAAGAAGTTCATCAATTTTATTTTTAGAAGATATATATTTATTATATGTTAGGCTTAGAGATTCTTCCAGCATTCTAATTTCATTTAACAAATGCTGGGTGTCAATTTCATAAATCCTCTTGCTATCTTCTAATTTTATCTGGAAGTTATTAAATTTATCTAATAAAGCCCTACGTTCCTTCCTTAAAGCTAAATTCTTGGCAAACTGTTTTTGGTTCTGGCTAAGTCTTTTATGTTTTTTAATAAATTTATTTAATTTTATATATTTAATTATCTTTTTATGACTCAAATTATGCACATTAGGTTGATTATTATTTAATAGTGAGTCATCCTCAGTAAGATCAATTGTTAAGGTAGGTTTCACTGGGTGCGGGTCAAAATTTCCACAAATTAATCTATACTATTATATAAAGCTGAAGAGTTTGTTTGTTTGTTTGTTTGTTTGTTTGTTTGTTTGTTTGTTTGTTTGAACGCGCTAATCTCAGGAACTACCGGTCCAAACTAAAAAATTCTTTTTGCGTTGGATAGCCCTTTATTCGTGGAGCGCTATAGGCTATATATCATCACGCTATACCCAATAGGAGCGGGGCAGTAATGGCTAATCTCAGGAACTACCGGTCCAAACTGAAAAATTCTTTTTGCGTTGGATAGCCCTTTGTTCGTGGAGTGCTATAGGCTATATATCATCACGCTATACCCAATAGGAGCAGGGCAGTAATGGCTAATCTCAGGAACTACCGGTCCAAACTGAAAAATTCTTTTTGCGTTGGATAGCCCTTTATTCGTGGAGTGCTATAGGCTATATATCATCACGCTATGACCAATAGGAGCGGAGCAGTAATGAAACATGTTGCAAAAACGGGGAAAATTATGAGTTTTGAGAGCTTCCGTTGCCTGCGCTGCGTAAACGGTTAAAGTTATGCAACAATGATGTATGACGGGATTGTTTCACTTAAAAGTTCTAAATAATATAACAAAGTCCCCCGCTGCATCTGTCTGCCTTAACGTGTTAAACTCAAAAACTACCTAACGTATTAAGATGAAATTTGGTATGGAGACCGTTTGAGACCCTGGGAAGAACATAGGCTCCCGGGAAACTGCTATTTTTATAACGGAAAACTTTAGCCTGAAAAACTTTATAACGCGGGCGGAGCCGCGAGCAAAAGCTAGTTCAGTATATAAGCTTTGGTTCACCGCTGCCTCAGAGCACTCCTTTTCTACATTTAGATTATTTATAATGTTGTTGGCACTATTTAATTCTGATTCTAAGTCCCTAATCCTACACAGAGCCGCCTCATATAAAGAACTACAGTGAGTAAAGGAATCTGTGACCGCTTGTAAAGTAAAATAGTAATGATTATTATACTTCACCTAATAGTAATATTACTTTAATATATTGCTATGAATAAAATTAGAATTGTTACATAAAAGAATAGATAAACATAAAAGAAACAACATAAAGATGAAATGTAAGATATATTTTTACAATTGGCGGTCTTATGTTTCGAGCAACCTTTGCATGCACGGAAATAGATACATAATCATATTGTTGTTATGGCAAATAATTATTATAATTGATTATCTTAACCACCATTTTTACGGTCATTGATTTTAGTTTGCTGAACCATAGTTATGTTTCTCGATCAAAGAGCATAATAATAAAATAAAATAAAACCAACCAAATAATTGCTGGCTACGCTATCTTATTCCATTTATCATGTATTAAATAAATATCTTAATCTGTAACTTAATTTTTTAGCAAGGAATAGTGCAACATACAAATATATATCAAACACAACTGGATGTTTGTCACAACAGGTACTGCTTTGTTTAACAATTGTTACTTATAAATCAGTTTCAGTGTGTTTGTTTACATTATGGTTTGTTATATTTATATTATGGTAGTTCCTAACCCCTTTCGTATTTGATCTTTTTGGGGCTTGTTTGTCTCTCTTAATTCTTCGATGTCGATACAAAATTTTCGGTACTAGCATATCACTATTGTAAGGGGCGGAGTCGGCACCATTTTGTTCATGAAATGTGCCGCATGTCACGTGACCATATTACCCATCCTCTATACTTCTGTTATCATTGGTGTTAACATTATAAAATATTGTAAATCGCGCATTGAAGCGCCCAGCCTCATTTGAAGTAGGACATAGTACCGGCTCAATGTTAGAAAGAATCTACTCTTATAAATTCTTTTTCATGTGATTTCCTACCCAACTCTACTGCCAACTTACTATAAATCTTTTCCTCTCCAGGGACGTTATATATGATAACCTAAGAAATTGACATTACATCTCATTACGGGTTTGTTTTTTTTTAACTTATTCCCAGCCACGGACCCAAGTCCTTCAGACAAAAATTTATTTCATGTTTTTCCACTTGCAAATTTACGAAAAACGTTTTTTTTTTTATCAGATAATGACAATTTTATCAGAATAAATGTATAACAATAAGTTTTCCGAATAAATGAAAATAATATTCTGAATTCAGGATATTGACGTCTTTGACCTTAATCCGTTTAGAGTTTGGAAAGTGGAGACTAGACAGAAGCTTTTTACGTAACTAGTGGTCATAATAATATTTTTTGGGTACTATACTACCGGGTGACAATTATTAGGAGTCATTTATATAATTAATTTATCTCCTTAACTTCTTATCTTTGCTTTCGCATTATATTTTGTGCTCCACTTCTATGTATATAATAATTTATACCTTATTTTTAATGTCAAACAAGAAATTGAAACGTATCTCATTCGTCTTATTTTCTTTCGGCAGGTGTTACCTTTTAACTAACTCCAGAAGAAGGAAATTACCTCAATTGTTTCTATTAAAAAGTTTATTAAGCTTTTTATCGCCCTTTTAACAGAATTTTTAAAATATTATTATTTTAACACCGATGTTAATTAACTTACTCCCTTATTCATTGTCGCTTTTTTATCTAATAACGGAGCCTAATATGTTTCGGTTCTTTCCAAACCTCACCTAAAATTATTTATAGTATCATAATCGCTGTCTTACAAAATAAGCCACAAATATTTATATTTCGTCGGCATAATGTTGTTGGATATGATAATATGGCTATTAATTGATCATTCGAAATTACGAAACAGAATTACATAATACTTCTATAACTTAAGCGTAAGCGAAATGTATTATTTTACGAAAAAACATTAGCTGCTGTTAAACACTTTTGTTAAATAAAAAATTAAGGCGCTACCCATAGCAAAATGATACGCGAATCGTATAGAACCTATCCATTAAAAATGTATAATAATTAAAAAAACATTATATTTGTACAATATCATTACTTTGGTTGCTTATTTTTTTTTAATATGTGGGTATTCCTCTGTTATTCTCATAATGAAAATGACACTAAAATTGTTAATTATATGTATCTCCTCTTAAAGCACACATCATTATAATTTTGTAACCTAGATTATGAAATTGACTATTTTATAAGGATTGTTTCGGTAATTAAAACATTTGAAAGGGCCGCCAAACATGGAATGCATTACTTTTAAATCGTTCACACCAATAAAAGAACACGTTTAAGATCTACACTACGAGTACCTAGTTTAATCCGAATTGGTCGTTCTCTATATCCCTCAGACATTATGATTCATTGTTGGACAGGATGCGACAGCGTAACGGTCAGACATATTATTTATTTAAATAATACATTATTATTCCTGTAGTGACGATGTGGAGCGAAGTATTTGTAATCTTGACTCTGTAAGTTACGTAAACGATTTTCATATTGGATAAAGATATTTAGTACATATGTTTAAAGATGTGAATTTAATTAAATGTATTGTATGTTGTTAGCAGATGCATATTTGTTAGCAGTAGTCAAATAGGAGTTTTAATTCTTGCCAGAGGTGGTTCTAAGAGCGTTCACTTGAAGAACCTCAAGTTAGTGGGTGGTGTGAGTTTGGTGTGCCGTGCAGTAAACGTTGCAAAAGCTGCTGGATTTTTTGATGTTACGGTATCTACGGATCATCATTTAATAGCCTTGGAAACAAGGAAATGTTAGTTTTTTTACCGATAACAATTATTATAAACAGGAATTAAAATATTGTCAAAATATAATCGTAAAAATGTTTTAGGTGATGCCACCATTTTCCATCGAAATAATACGACAGCAAGTGACTGGGCACCATCGATTTGGGGAGCACAAGAGTTTTTGGACCACAGGCCTGATATTGATATTTTAATATTGATTCAAGCCACGTCTCCATTCATTCACCCTGAACATTTGCGAAGTGCAGTAAAAATAATATGGCAACCCATGTCCTTTGATTGCGTTTTTTCGGCTACGAGGTAAATATATGGCCTTCGGTATTTTTTTATATCTTTTACAATTATAAAGCTACAAAGTATGTTTGTATGTTCGATCGTGCTAATCTCAGGAAGTACTGGTACAAATTAAAAAACTCTTCTAGTGTTGAATAAACGTTGTTGCAAAAATATGGAAAAGTTATTCCTTCTGTTGCATGTACTGCAAAAACTGTTAAAGTTACGCAACAGTCATATATGACGAAATTGTTACTCTTAAAAAGTTCTAAAAAATATATTTTAAAACAAATTCCCTTGCTACATCTATCTGCCTGCCTGAACGCGATAAACTCAAAAAATACCCAACGGATTACGATGAACATTGGTATAGAGATAGTTTAAGATAGATAGGAAGGACATTGGTTACTTTTATCCCGGGAAAATATATAGCGCGATTTTTATCCTGGAAAACTCTTTCACGCGGGCAAAGCCACGAGCTAAATATAATATATCCAGGCAGTGGCGGCCGTAGGGAGAGGGGCCGAAGTAGGCAATCGCTCAGAAACTTGCACAGTGCCTTGGATGGTTTGTAGCACCTTACTTATGAAACTATTAAATCGGGAAGCTTTTTTTGATCCGCCTAAGGTCTCGTGTCAACTAAGATCACCACTGTATATATGCAAAAGATTTATAGAACATTAAACTATTTCTGACTTTGTCCTTTTACTTTTTCGCTTTTACAATATTTTTGCACTGATTTGGATTATAATTCTAAACTTTTTATAACAGCTAAACATGAATTGTTTTAAATAAACATGCACAGATGCGTTGCCTATCAACTAGTCTAATTTTATTTTATGATCTTGCCACATACCACCTTCTCTGCATATTTTTCAATGACTAAATTTCTAATTCTAAATATCGCCACCTATCGGGTCTAAAATACTCCTATCTTACAAGCTGGAATTAATCAAATATTCAAAATTCAATTGAAATCGGTTAGGTTAGGTTATGCTTCCGGAGATTACGGTGTAACAAAAAAAATCTTTATACTTACGAAGTCATCATTGAATTTTCCGACATTTTCACTCTTATTTCATTGATTTCTAAAAAATATTTCTTTATATCTATGTCCATCAGGATAATACAACTAACACAACAAAAAAGGAATCACCAAATAGGTCGAGCCAGGTATTTGACTGTTTGATTTTGTGAATTTTTAGTGTGTAATAAATATTTGTACAAAAAAGAAGTCCTTCTGTGAAAACAGTATTAAAATTCGATAAGAAATGAGGCAGTACTTAATTTACAAATATTACTATATGCAGATACGGGCGTGGAGTGCAGATATCGCTAAATCTCTTTCTTTCTCACGCATCGTAATGCCCGCTGACATCACATGAAAATATTTCGTTCCTTCTCTGTTTTTGACACTTACCTCTACTACCTAATTTTAATGGCTTATAACTTGTGGATTTTTCATCAGTTTTCAATGATTTCTTCTATTTTAGAATTTATACCATACACATATTTTATAAAAGTTTAAAATAAAAAGAAAGTCAAATACCCTACTGAATTTTGTTTACATGATATATTTATTTAAATTGGTCATTGTTATTAAATGTTTTAAATCACAAATATTTTCATACTCATAGAATTAAAATTGTTTCTTATTGTTATAACTATTACTTTACTTTATCCCATTTTGCACATAAATGCGAAGGTAAGTGAATTAAATGTCTAGACATTTTCTACTGCTCAACATAATAATGGTCCATATACATTTTACTGTCGATAAACAAAAATGTGCTTTGATTATAATATATTATGATTCTGGTTCATCCATGATATTGATATTTTATTAAGATCGTGAAATTATTTGTATCTTTTACAGAAGCTATAAGCTCCGTTGGCAACGTCATAGTGCTAGGCTTATACCGTTAAATTTCAATATAACGGAAAGACCGCGGCGGCAAAATTGGAGTGGTGAATTGCTGGAAACAGGAGCATTTTACGTGACACGTAAATCTCTTATTATCGAAGGACTTTTTCAAAACAATAAGTGAGTTGTTTATAATTCCCACCAAAAATAAATATCATACGTACCATATTGGCAATTAGATTTATATGTAAGCATCTACTGAATATAGCTCGTAATTCTAATGAAATTATAAGGTACCTAAATATATATTTTCCATCCATAGTTAAATCTCAATTAGACAAAAAATATACTAAGATTAATGCAATTTTATTAAAACTGGGTGTAAGAAAATATTTTCTTCGACTTTATCCCTATTTAAACATACTGCAGTATAAGATATTTCAATATCAAACTTCAATAAATAGATTGAACATTCTCACTATTTTTTATAATAAAAATAAGGGAATAACTTGTTTGGAAAAATCAGCCATACAATCGTACCCTATAAGGTACTACATGCCCATAATATATCTTAATATTAAATATTGTCTCGTTGCTAAGAACTTTACTTTGAATCAGGTCCATAGTGAAATATGAGAATTAGCTTCCGTGATACATATACATGCATACCATTAAGCCTTTTCCCTTTTCAGGGATAAGCAGAGGTATAATACACAATAGTGATGTAACGAATATTCGCATTCGCATTCGCATTCGCGAATATTCGCATATTTTTCGGATATTCGCATTCGCATTCGCAAAATTTCTGCGAATGTTTTGCGAATGTCAATATCAGAAAAAAAAAATTGAAGATAATAGTAGACTGCCTCGGTGGCATAGTTCTACTGCATGTGCGGTACGGCAGCGCTCTAAGGTCCTGGGTTCGAATCCCGGATCGGGCAAAGTGATATTTGGGTTTTTCTGCTCAGTATCAGCCCGGAGTCAGGAATTGGCGCCCGATATGGCGATAGGCTCGCCCCTGTCACACTATTAGACGGAACACACTTGGCGAAAAGTGGGTGCCCTGGTTGCGCCTCTGCATACCCCTTCCGAGATAATATTCGTAATACTGTGTGTGTAATAGTAGGTTAATAAAATCAAAATCTAAACTAAAACAATATTCTTCTACAATAAACTATAAATATAGTCTAAACAAACAAACAAACAATTATACTCTCAAAGAAAAATACCTCTCTTTCTTAAAACATACCAATTAATTAACTATTTTTACCATGTTTTTAAGTTAGTAATTAAACTTCAGTAGAGGAATATTAAACTTTAAAAATAAACAAAATTATTTCGTTTACTTTAATAAAGCTTAAAAATGTAATTCTCATTAGAACTTGTAACACAATAGCAACTAAGAAATTAAAAGCAATTGAAAGAAACAAAAAAAATTCTTCTATAATTTTTTTATCAGTCTTTACATAACTTTTTAATGTTTAGATAATTATCATCTTAGATAATAATAAAATTTAGATAATCATCATAGAAAATTGGCGCCAAATTTGAACAAAAACTAAACATTCGCATTCGCATTCGCGAATGTCGGTAGCAGATATTCGCATTCGCATTCGCAAATGTTCAAAAAATGACATTCGTTACATCATTAATACACACACATATTGTCCAATGCAACAGGGCCGCAAGGCTATTGTAATTTATCGGGCACAATTCCACAGTGCGAATTGGTATTAAACAAAAAAACTCAATACCACTTTCCTGTCCTGGGATTTAAAGGGTGTAATACCGTGCATCCAATAGGACTACGCCACCGAGATAGTCAGTCAAAGCGAAGGTTTCATGTAAATTTCTATAATTTTATTCTTTTCTTAAAACATAAAATATTTCATAGATTGATTAATAGGGTAGTTTCTTATGTTTGATTTAGATTTATTATTTGTCACAATGTCAACGAAGCTTTGCCTAGTTTGTAGAAAAAAAAATGTTTTAAGTACAATTAGATATATATATATAAGTAGTAACTATCATGTTGTTATTATATGTAATTTTTCCTATATTTTTACTAAAAACGCTAATATAAAGGAAAATTCAGAACGTTAAAGATGTTTATGAGTAATTCATCAGTAAACTATGAACTAATATAGAGATTGAAATCGAAACCGCCTGGAATAACGGTTCGTTGCTGTAACGCTCACCACTACGAACTAAGTTGAAGAACAAAGTATCATACAGCTGAGTCTGACGGAACATGACATTTTATTTGACAGATCACTCTATAATACGCCTCCTGTAAACCAGATGCCAGAGACCAATTACAATAAACTACACTGTAACCTATCATTTCATCATTTGTCAGTTCGTATCTAGTCTTTTTAGGTAGATTCAAATTAATTTCCTTGTTTCTTCAAAGTTCAAACGTTTAGCTGCCACCAGAGACCAATAAACTAGAGCTGCCACATTTTATGATAAAGTTTACATCAATGTGATATAGTATAGTAGTACTACAAATTACAAAATATTATTGGTCTTTCACAGTTGCTCCGTCGTGGAAGTACCCTTCCCTTATAACTTAGAAATTGATTCTTATGAAGATCTACAACTTGCAAATGCAGTCGTCGAAAATCATTTACTATAACTAAAAATACCTGTTTTCAAGTTTTTCTAAAGAGGTACCTAAATTATGAATATTATATTCTTTAAGCAAAGTATTTCATTGGGGAATAGGACTTAGACAATCACATCAACTAGTTTTTTTTTTTAAATGATATAGGAAGTTTGTTTCATTATATATTACGTTAGACATAGTAACAATGCTTCATTATAATTTTATAAACTAAGAAACATGCTCTGCTCTGTTCATGCACATTGTTACATTCCAATTATGACAAATTTTGAAGTTATGAGATTAAAGTAAATTTTAGTCATAATTATTTTAAAGTCTATATAATATCTATACTTTCTTAATTTGAATGTTTTCAGTATCTAACTAAGTTTTATCAGTCACATGACAAATATGGACATAGAATCGGTGACTTTTGAGGGTTTGGAGGCTACAGATGTTATTACTGTAGAATTAGTGCCAGAGAGGAAAGGCCTCATTCTGAAACATTGTGAATATTATGTAAGTTCTAGACGATATGGCACTACAGTCACAAGAAGATATAATGAATTTGCACAGTTATATGAAATTTTATATGCAAAATATCCTTATCGGTAAGTTACTTGTGTAGTATGCTTATCATAACACATGTGTGTTAATTTTACATTATGTGTTGATATGTGTACATGCAAAATCTCTTATCTATTTTTAATTAAATTAATTTATTGAATTTAAAGGTACATACACTATGTGATTAAATTTGATTTTAGTGCAATATGCCGCTTGCCACCAAAACGCGTAGTTGTTGGTGGCGGTAGCCCACACTTCTTACAGCGGCGTCGGATTGCTCTTCAACGTTGGCTAACACTCATGGCGAGACACCCAGTCCTAGGTCACGATGCAGATCTGAGGATGTTCTTGTGTGAAATCGCTCCCAAATTAGATAAGCCTAAACATGATGAATTTGTGTTAGCTGGAACACAGGAGATTGATTCTGTATGTATTTTTAAATATTTCTGTACATATTTTTCATGTGATATCACAAATTTGTGGTATATTATCTATTTCTTAACTCTTGTTTCAAGCATCCAAATTGGACATTACAATAAATATGATGTAAGTGGATGTATATTCCCTAAGTTTGCTTCAGACAATAATTCATTATTAATTACTGTTTACACATAATGGTTCAATCTGCCTCTGTTATTGTATTTGTGATTCCTCTTATTTAATTATTTCCATTTCCAATGCAAAAGGAAAATAAAGTATTGTTTTAACCATCTTTACACATTCAGGATAACTTGACTCCTGAGGACATGCAAGCAAAGTTTATAGCCGAACAAGAACAACTACGCTTAGTACAGTTAGGACTCAGTAGGATGTCACAAATTTTTCAAAAAGGTTTGCTTACTTTTTTTATAATTATGCTGTTCATAAAATTACAGAAATGATTAAATTGCTTATTATAACTTCCATTACTTAAACAATTATGCACTTTATATTACAATTATAAAGTTAAAAACATCCTAATGATGTTTACCCTATATTGGGAGATTTGTCTGCAATAACATTACAGGAAATTGCTATAAAATAAACATCCATTTAACTATTGTTGTAAGTACCAATATACTTCATTAATTTCAGTGGAAAATCGTTATGAAGTGGAAATGAATGACATCCGGGAATTGGGTGCCGCACTGCAAGCTCTGTCCGCGCCCGCCGCCGCCGCCGGCGACACGCCTCGCTGGGCGCGCGTCAAGCTCGCTCTCGCCACCGCAGCGCAGTTAGTATCATTTCAAATCTTACTTCGAATAGAATAATATTGTTTTTAGCTCTATACAAACAATAGTATTTCTTCTAGTATAATGGAGTTCATTAGACAAAAATGCTGATTTATCACTTGGGCATTCATGAAAATCACAAAGCTAAGCTCACTGTAACAATTAATTATTTATAGGTTGGCCCTGAAAAGTGACTGTTCTGGTGAACAGGACCTTAGCACTGAGGCCGGCGAAGCAGAAGAGGCGAAGGAACGCGTGGCGTTAGCCTTAGAAGCGCTGGCAGGCGGACGCGAGTTGTACGCGCGGCTCACGCGAGGTCTGCACGCGGAGCGCGCGGCAGCAGGTGCGGCGGCGACGGGCCCGGCCGCGCAGCTGCTGCGCGCCAGGCATAAGTACGCACTGCGGTGTGCATTGCAGGTACCAACCACACCTACTTAATCTATTAAAATATTAAATTATTATACACTTATAGAACTGTATACCATATGGGACTAGAAAGGATAGGATAATAAGTCTTCACCCGTTTAGTTTACTTTAACAAACATGTTAACTAACTTCTTATTTATTAGTAAATAAGTATGTATTAGTAAGATCGTAATTGGCGTGTTGGTGCAGGAGGCGAGTGTGGGTCGCGCATACGCGTTGAGCGCACTGGAGGCGCTCGGAGCGGAGGCGCGCGCGGCGGCCTCCGCGCATGCGCGCGCCGCTCGTCACTGGAGCGAGCTGCACGCAGCGCTGCGTTGATTTAATGCGGGTCATAGCGTGATTTAGTTCAAATTCGTGTTATTACTATAAGTTCAATGAAGCAATTCGGTATTTTGCATTAAGTTTTGCTTTGAGGATCATTGCACATACGTTGTCGTTGAACGAACACGAGGCTTTTTATCGCGATATCACGCTGTGAATTTTCACCTGGTAATGTGGCCCCAGCACATTAAAAGTCTATCCACGTGTCTTGGTCGCCAGGTAGCTAACGCTAAAACGCATGTAGAACTCCACATTCCGTTAATATGACTGAATCAGAATCTAATCAAATACTTATTTGCTCATATTTTTATTGTTATACAAATTACTGTATATAACATAATATATGTATATACAGAATAATTTTTGTCGGTCTTCAAGGCCAAACTAAGATTAGTAGGACTAGCGAAAATGTATCAAGAGAATGGTCTCGATATAGAGAAATACTTATAATACCTGCATAATATTAGGATTATTCCCTAGCTGGTGAAATAAAGCTACTTATAATATTATTGTATTATGTAACAATTAAATTTTACAAACAAATATCAAGTAGGTCTAAAGTAACAATGTTAATATAAGAAGTCAATTAATAACAATTGTTTTTACAACGAACTTAATTATTAGTCTTATGTCTATGTAACGTAAGGTTGGGCTATCTGCGAGACGCTGAATCATAGTAGATCATGCATTACAATCAAAATTATACCCAAATTACTAAATTATTAAGGACTGTTATGATGTAAACAGGGCTTTCCTCTTGTTAGAAGTATTATTCTTATATTGATGGATCTGACCGGATATCATTAGCCATCACAGTATATATTTTTTTATTCATAATGTTAGTATGTTATCTGCATGTTTAGGGTAATGTTTTGTTATATACTATTAATACTAGTATGTAGCTGCGTATATCTGAAACTACTGACCTGATTATAACATATTTTGGCTTATTAGTTGACCTGGATATAGCAAATATAAGATGTATACGATACCGACAATCTATAATCCGGTATTTTATATAATCAATGTAAATACCTAAAACGTTAGGTAATGTATGAAATATTATTTATTTTACACTTTGCCCAGGTAATCTATACCTACAATACTGAACACGCAGTTGGAAATGTGTGTAAAAGACGAGAGCAGGGAATGTTTTATGCTTAAACATTTATTTTTGGCGTTCGCCAGCGACTTCCACGGAATTACTCAATATCCCAAAAGTAAAACACCTTAATATTAACGTGTTGTATTTGTCGGTCATTTTATAATTACATGAAATTGATAAATACAGACGAAATTTACTTTAATATGTAAACTTTACTTTACTTTAATTTTCGCCGGTGATAAAGAGATATACCCTAGATAAAGTATGGAAAGAACAATAATATTCATGCTATTTTATAAATTGCTCACACGACCCAGCTATTCTGTACATTGCCTATGTACTATATAGAATGCTTGAAATATAAAGATCGTCCGTAACATATATAAACACACGTCATAATATTTAGATATTATTTTGATACATTGGGTCAGGGATGGCGAACCAATGGCACGCGTGCCAGCACGTGACGAAATAATTCGGGCACGCGATTAATATACCAAACAGTGTATATGTATCTTTCTTTGGGCCTAACTTCGTTTAACATCAGGTGGTGAAGCCACTTTACCGAGCCCCGATTAAAAAAAAATAGCAGGGTCATAAAAAAGTTGCTAAAAATGGGCACTCAGATAGATAAAATCGGTCCTGGATGGCACGTTACAGGCTATATTTTAATTAATAAATAAAGGCACGTGAACCAATAAAGGTTCGCCATCCCTGCTTTAGATATTAGTGACAAATGGAAAAAAAGTAGTTACCTACAAAACCATACATTATTACAACCATTTATTTGTAATAATATAGAATTATATTCAGCCATTGAAATATACAGAGTGTAACACGAACGAGGGATCAACTGAGCAGGTATTTTTTGTTTTTTTTTTTTAATGTTTATTCAAGAGTTTAATTTCTTTCTGTCTTTAGAGGACAATAATATGCATCGAGTTATCCCCTATATTATATCTTGTAGATTTTATAAAGTTCAAACGTTATTTAGATGTTTATAAATGTTAAGTTTACTATTAAACTTCCATTAGTACTCTAGGTAAGGTCATAATTTTATAACTAAGCTATTGAGTATTTTATTGTTTTTCAAGCAACATACATACACCGCCTTATTACAAAACGAAGACTAACTATAGTACCGGGTTTAATTCCAGGTTTAAATTATGGACTAAGAAAAATGGTATTACAAAACCGAGTTTATCGCTAGTCCGAGGACTATCTGTGGTACTAAAGTTAAACCGCCGTGACCCCTAGTTTAACTCCAGCACTAACCTCGAAACATCAAATTTCAAAGTTGATAATTGTGTTTAGAGAACCAAATATAAACTAAAATAGAAAAAATGGAAATCAATTTGATTAATTTAATGGATTTAGAAGATTTAAAAATGTTAGGAACAAATCTGCGGTTCAATAGACCCCGTAGTTTTCGTTAGTGAGTCGTTTTTACATAAGTCATGGTAACTAAATATTCATTACAAAAACAGCAAAATTTACTCACTTATTTGTTTTTTTTCATTCTTTCCATCTTAACATATTGGTACTCGTCTTGGTTGATTTATTATCTAATATGTAAACCGACTCGGAAATAAGTTAAAGTTTCTTGGATTAAGAAGGAAATTTGTATTAATTGAATAACATTTTAATTTATTACACTGCTCATAACCAAGATGATTGCTTTTAACTAACCTTTTCTTGAAAAGTCCAATATTCGCCTCGTTTGTTTTGATTTATTGCTCCATATTTAATTGGTATAACTAAAATATACGTAACGTACGTGATTCCACAACAAAAACAATTACACTTGTGATGCTGTTGCCGTGCCTAAATTGTTTTAAAAGAACAACGTTTCTTTATGATCAAAATCATAAATAAACCGAAATGTAAACATTTTGATAATGTTCAAATATGCGCGCCGCACACTTCATTCCATTGTACGCTAGCTTAACAAGTCAACAGTGAATTAAAACAAAACTAAGCCATTTTAAATTATTCAGCTTTAAGATATATTTAAATAGCAAAATAGTATATGTATATTTAGCATCATCATCATTATCTAAATCACATTTTAATAAACATTTTACCCTTCGTTTTATACATACTTGTGTTAAAAGGAACGGTGCGTCAAACGCGGAGTGAATGAATCAATGGATTACGCAAATTTTTTGCTTATACTCTGTGGATATTAATTAATCAGGGACTATCTTCGGTACTAGTTAATCCTCGGTTGGTCTTGGATTTGTAATAAGAATGAATTTTAGTCCGAGTACTAACTTTAATACCGTAACAAACCTAGACTTTTTAGTCTTGGTTTAAACCCAGTACTAACCTATCTTTTTGTAATAAGGCGGTATATGTTTAATACATGTGTTTGCGCCTGTTTATTACAAAGCTCTAGTATGAAGTAAGCGTGTTGTATTGTGTGTATTTTTATTTATAAGAATATTTTAATCTCACCAATAAACTAATTTTGCAAGTAGATATATTTTGCTATTATGCGAATATACTAAACCTTTACATTTATCCTAATACAAAGTATATATCCATCTCCCTCTCTCGAAGGCTTTTTTTCAGTAGTTTCACTTTGCCGTGTGTGAATAGCACTCACATTTTTTTTTATTTAAAAAAAAATATTTATCCGGTAGGGTAGATGACTCCATTTATTATATTTTTTACCAAAAATGCAAAGTAAAGTACAAAAATATATAAACAAAATTTCCGTTGAATCCTTGATGACAAAATTTTAACTAAGTATTTTTTTTTTTTGATAATTTTTACTACATTTATATACACTGTATATTTCATAAAAAGTAATACATTAACGGTCTTATTCATAATAAAACTATCAGAATTATCGGAAGTTTATCTGGGCGTTATCGGAGGCATGTAAAAAATTGGTATTCATAATGGTTCAATTGCGCTAAAAGTCTCCGATAAAGATGCTTTAATTTATCGAGCCTAACCCCCGTCTTTACACCTATGTTAAGCGTTCGATAGCAAAAATGGCTGACGTCGGTCAGCTGTTTCGTGTTTGACGCTTGTTGCCAAAGTCAGTCTGTACTTAGAAGTAAACAACATTTCGATCATTTTCGTTTCAAGAAATAATTTTATTTAGTTACGTATTAAAAATGCAAGCTAGGCTGCTTTAGGTAGAAAAATGTCTCGTCAGAAATTAGATCCGTTTTCTCTGGATAATTATGAATTCCGTAAACGGTATTATTTTTCCAAACATACGGCTGCATTTATAAGTGACTGATAGTCCGCGAAGAGTTGCTGTTTCACCGTATAGGTTGTGGCAGATCACCAGAATTGCAAGTATTAATAAACTGCATTGACATGTTGGGATCGTCATGAGGTAAGTTAATTCTATTCCATATTTATACAGACTTCGGTAAATACGTATACCTAATGATGAGCTACTTTTAGGTTCGTTTTCTTAATAGATGTAAGATGTTGGACACCTCTATGGATTATCTAAAGCCACTACCAGTGGTATGTATGTAGCAAAGTGGAGCGTGCGCTCGTATTACATGCTGCAGATTATAATTATGCCCCACTTCTTTTCAGAGGAACCCTTGTTAAGGTTGGAATTTCACCATGTAAAAGACTGCCCATCTATAATTGGTTGTATTTTCTACACTAACACTATATAGAAAAGGATATTATTTCCTCAATCTTGTTGTTCAGGTAAAATTTAAAGGTTTGTTGTAGGTGAATTGTGATGCTAATCTTCAGATCAGAGATATTGTTAGATGGCAAAGCAGCACTCATAACTCCCGGATATTGCAACAAGAACTTTGGTGTGTGGAAACAGCATTTTCAATGCCTGTTTCATGGCATATCTTAAATTTGGCAATGTGAAGACTACTATTGTGGCTCTTGCAGTGTTACACAAAATTGCAATTGCTCAAAGAGAGATATATGCCACAGAACAGTGTGTCCAATATTGAAGAGGTGTCAGTATCAATTATTATCATCATTGACCCAAAATCTAGACTAAAGTTGTTCACACTGAAAGGTACCTAATTATACAACATAATTAAAGTTAGTCATTGTCATTTATTTTTATAAAATTTATATTTTTCTTTATTAATATATCTCAATTTTATTTTTTATTTCACTGGAGCTCATTGTCCATCTGAATAGCATGCAACTCTTTTCTGTGTTGCACTTCTATTGTTGCAATTTATTCTGCAGATGTGGGACAAACCTGAAATTATGCAATGTATAAGCATTCAACATAATTTGAAATAAAAAATGTTTATTCAAATATACAACAGTAGTATCCCACAGGATTATAGTATAAATTATAAATTACTTAATGATGATTTGTTAATACCTCCCTTATATTTCCAGGTGGAGGTGGATTATAATATAATAATGCATCATATGCATGCCTTAATCGGTGGTCTTTACAAATTGTAAATCATATTTGATTATATGTTGACTTGTCATAAGAGCCTTTTATATATATGCCTACATGATAAATAAAGGTTTTATTTATTTTCCTTTTATTTTAACTAATAAAGACCTCAAAATATATTTTACTTATGACCTACCTAAAACAACAATATCCTACATGATTATAGCATAAAATGGATACATACATATCTCCTTTATATTTTCTATTGGAAGTGAGGTCTGAGGAGGCACAATGAGCATTATCTACAAAATAAAATTGATTTATTCCTTTTATATTTCATTGTGCTGTTTTAACTTTATTATTTGTGCTGAATGCCACCAGGGTACATAATCACTATTTTATATTATCCAAATATTTTATTTATATGAATATTTTAAGAGTGGCTATCATAGTGCGTATTGTTGGACATGCGCAATGCATGAGTAGCAATATTACATTTCAGTTAGCACAGCTCCCCAAATGAATCTACGACACCTATATGAAATTGTAGTTCGTGACGACATTCACGTTCAAGAATTCATATTCTTTTAGGGAAGGTTTTGGTTAGGGAACGGGTTCATACCCGCTCCCTAATCAATTTCAATCAATTTCTTGTAAAAAAGTAATAGTTAGTAATGCAGGAATGCATATCGCAAACGTTCAAATACAGAAAAGAGCTGCACCAACCTTGTCTTCCTCCAACTACTTTTCACTTCTCTACCATTTTATCGCAATTTGCTGCCTGCGTTCTTCCAAGTTTTACAAAGAATTTCGAGAACAACAAATAAATTTTCCTCCTGTATTTATTTTATTTACTTTTTTGACAAACGCCATTGTGACAATGACAGACAATTTTTTTTATTGTCTGTTTCCAGAGACAAAACTTGGTAGTAATTGGTAGAACTTATTTAAATTTTTTTTTCTACGAAATGGCAACATTGTGCACATTTAAAGGCCTTTTTGTTATCGGAGGTTTATGAAACCATTATGAATAAGAAATTTTATCGAATGCTCGATAAGCTTATAGGACGTTTTAACTATTTGCGATTTATACCTTCGATAAGGGTTTTATTATGAATAAGACCATTAGTTTATTAAAAGCTTATTAGTTGTTAAAATAGTTTTTTAATATGTCTAATGTCTAACTATAATGGTCTTATTCATAATAAAACTATTAGAATTATCGGAAGTTTATCTGGGTGTTATCGGAGGCATGTAAAAAATTGGTATTCATAATGGTTCAATTGCGCTAAAAGTCTCCGATAAAGATGCTTTAATTTATCGAGCCTAACCCCCGTCTTTACACCTCTGTTAAGCGTTCGATAGCAAAAAATGGTTGACGTCGGTCAGCTGTTTCGTGTTTGACGCTTGTTGCCAAAGTCAGTGTGTACTTAGAAGTATACAACATTTCGATCATTTTCGTTTCAAGAAGTAATTTTATTTAGTTACGTATTAAAAATGCAAGCCAGGCTGCTTTAGGTAAAAAAATGTGTCGTCAGAAATTCGATCGGTTTTCTCTGGATAATGATGAATTCCGTAAACGGTATTATTTTTCCAAACATACGGCTGCATTTATAAGTGACTGATAGTCCGCGAAGAGTTGCAGCTTCAGCGTATAGGTTGTGGCAGATCACCAGAATTGCAAGTATTAATTAACTGCATTGACATGTTGCGATCGTCATGAAGTAAGTTAATTCTATTCCATATTATACAGACTTCGGTAAATACGTATACCTAATGATGAGCTACTTTTAGATTAGTTTTTTAATAGATGTAAGATGTTGGAGACCTCTATGGATTATCTTAAGCCACTACCAGTGGTATATGTAGCAAAGTGGAGCGTGCGCTTGTACTTATAACATGTTGCAGATTATAACTATGCCCCACTTCTTTTCAGAGGAACCCTTGTTAAGGCTGGAATTTCACCACCTAAAAGACTTCCCATCTATAATTGGTTGTATTTATTACACCCATATACAATAAAAAATATGGTTTGTGATGCAGCCTAATATTATATAGAAAAGGATATTATTTCCTCAATGTTGTTGTTCATAAGATTTAAAGGTTTGTTGTAGGTGACTTGTGATGCTAATCTTCAGATCAGAGAGATTGTTAGATGGCAAAGCAGCACTCATAACTCCCGGATATTGCAACAAGAACTTTGGTGTGTGGAAACAGCATTTTCAATGTCTGTAACATGGCATATCTTAAATTTGGCAATGTGAAGACTACTGTTGTGGCTCTTGCAGTGTTGCACAACATTGCAATTGCTCAAAGAGAAATATATGCCACAGAACAATGTTTCCAATATTGAAGAGGTGTCAGAATCAATTATTATCATCATTGAACCAAAATCTAGATTAAAGTTGTTCACACTGAAAGGTAACTAATTATACAACATAATTAAAGTTAGTCATTGTCATTTATTTTAATAAAATGTATATTTTTCTTTTATTAATATATATCAATTTTGATTTTTTATTTCACTGGTGCTCATTGTCCATCTGAATAGCATGTTGCACTTCTACTGTTACAATTTATTCTGCAGATGTGGGACAAACCTGAAATTATGCAATGTATAAGAATTCAACATAATTTGAAATAAAAAAATGTTTATTCAAATATACAACAGTAGTATCCCACAGGATTATAGTATAAATTATAAATTACTTAATGATGATTTGTTAATACCTCCCTTATATTTCCAGGTGGAGGTGGATTACGAGTATAGTATACTAATGCATCATATGCATGCCTTAATCTGTGTACTTTACAAATTGTAAATCATATTTGATTATATGATGACTTGTCATAAGAGCCTTTTATATATATGCCTACATGATAAATAAAGGTTTTATTTATTTTATTTGTTATTTTAACTAATAAAGACCTCAAAAATGTTTTACTTATGACCTACATAAAACAACAATGTCCTACATGATTATAGCATAAAATGGATACATACATATCTCCTTTATATTTTCTATTGGAAGTGGGTTCTGAGGAGGCACAATGAGCATGATCTAAAAAATAAAATTGATTTATTCCTTTTATATTTAATTGTGCTGTTTTAACTTTATTATTTGTGCTAAATGCCACCAGGGTACATAATCACTATTGTATATTATTCAAATATTTTATTTATATGAATATTTTAAGAGTGGCTATCATAGTGCGTATTGCAAGAGTAGCAATATTTCATTTCAGTTAGCACAGCTCCCCAAATGAATCTACGACATCTATATGAAATTGTAGTTCGTGTCGACATTCACGTTCAAGAATTCATATTCTTTTAGGGAGGGTTTTGGTTAGGGAGCGGGTTCATACCCGGTCCCTAATCAATTACTTCAACAAAATCTTGTAAAAAAAGCAATAGTTAGTAATGCAGGAATGCATAGCGCAAACGTTCAAATACAGAAAAGAGCTGCACCAACCTTGTCTTCCTCCAACTACATTTCACTTCTCTATTTTATCTCTCTCCATTTTATCGCAATTTGCTGCCTGCGTTCTTCCAAGTTTTACAAAGAATTTAGAGAACATCAAATAAATCTTCCTCCTGTATTTATTTTATTTACTTTTTTGACAAACGCCATTGTGACAATGACTAGACAATTTTTTTATTGTCTGTTTCCAGAGACAAGACTTGGTAGTAATTGGTAGAACTTATTTAAATTATTTTTTTCTACGAAATGGCAACATTGTGCACATTTAAAGGCTTTTTGTTATCGGAGGTTTACGAAACCATTATGAATAAGAAATTTTATCGAAGGCTCGATAAGCTTAGAGGACGTTTTAACTATTTGCGATTTATACCTTCGATAAGGGTTTTATTATGAATAAGACCATTAATATCTTACTTTAGGTACAACCAATTGAGTTATTAGTTAGGTTGTCGTTTCGATTAATTAGTTATTTCCACGCAAATAAAAATTAAAGTTTAAGTTTCGAAAAAGTGCAAATAGATTACACAGAAAAGTCACTGAGTTACAGATACTTCTAATTATACCTACTTTAGTACTTCCACAACTTGAAATACAGTTAATTATTGTATCTAGGAATCCACATACATATACCACATTTTTTTAGTTCGATAAACTATGTTACAATTTTAAGTACCTGCCAAAATATTATATTAGTATTTAGTAAAAGTGAAGAGTCCGATTGCAAGTGTCCGATCCGTTTCTGTTCCTTTTTGATCTGTCTTGCTGATAACATGGCCACACTATCAAGTTGTTATTTAATATTATGAGTAATTATTTACTCTTGCGAATACAACGTTTCATTACGATGATAGCATATTACGCAAGCTTTACGTAATGTTACGTTGAATTTATAAACATCACCTATTGTTATTCGCATCCCAATTTACTCCCAAATCGACCAATTGATTTAGCGAACTAGTATTCTACAGCATTCTTAGACAGATGGATGTGCTTCTATTGGCAACTTGGCTATGTGTAGCCACTGCTGAATTCGCAACGGACCTCGCTCATATCGAAGCTTTCATTCAACAAGAGAAATATCTGCTCAGAAAAAAATACCGACCAGTGTATCATATATCGGCGCCCGTCGGCTGGCTCAATGACCCGAGCAGTTTTGTATACTTCAAAAGGCAATATCACGTGTTTTATCAGTATCATCCTTACAATGGAGCATGGGGACATACTCGTTGGGGTCACGCAATTAGTGATAACCTCGTGGACTGGGCCCATTATCCACCAGCGCTTGTGCCCAAAGAATATTACGAAAAACATGGATGTTTGTCTGGTTCTGCGTTGGTACATAATAATTATCTGACTGTTTTCTATACCGGTCATGTAATTTCTAATAATAAAACTTATCAAACTCAAAACGTGGCAATAAGTAGCGACAGTATTGTCTTCCAAAAATACCTCTATAACCCAATTATAAGGAAAGGGCCCTACGGAGTATCCGACTTCCGAAACCCCATGGTATGGAATTACCGTAATTGGTGGTACATGATGGTAGGGACCGCTAAAGACGGACTGGGACATTTACTGCTTTATAGCTCTGCAGATTTGTTTAGCTGGACGTTGAATGGCACGCTCGCAAAATCGTTCGGGGACATGGGACACATGTGGGAGAACCCAGATTTATTCGAAATAGACGGTCTGACCGTTTTGATTTTGTCTGTTCAAGGAATACAAGCTGAGGGTTACAGATTCAGAAATTTATACCAGACCGGTTACGTCGTGGGAAAGTTTAATTATGTTACTGCGCGATTCGAGGACTTTGAAGTGTCTACAGCAACATTCAAGGAGCTTGACTACGGACATGACTTTTACGCTGCAAAAACCGTGCAGGCCGCTGATGGGCGCAGATTATTAATTGCTTGGCTGGGGATGTGGGAGAGCGATTTTCAGGAATCAAGAGATGGCTGGGCTAGTTTATTAACATTGGTGCGTGAGGTAAAACTCACATCCCAGGGCAGAATTCTTATGATGCCAGTCAAAGAAACTGCTAATCTCCGCACAGAAATTTTGGAAGATGCTTGGTACAGCCCAGGAGAAGCATTCAGCGCAGGTACTAAATCGTTTGAGTTAATTGTGAATTCGACAGCAGTTGTTTATGACGCCATAATTACATTGGAGTGGAACGGCCGACGACAGTATACCATCGGTTATATAGCGGATCAGGGGCATATCACCGTGGATCGCGGCGGGAAAGACGGCGTGAGGAGAGCGGATTGGTTACCAAACGGACATTTACATTTGCGTATTTTTGTCGATTACAGCTCCATCGAAATATTTTGTGGCATGGGCGAGGTTGTCTTCTCAAGTCGAATTTATTTAAAAAGACCTATTCTAGTGAAGATCGGAGGTGATACACAACTTCATATCACGCAATATAAGCTTAGGCGTGGTGTCGGTTATGATAATAAACTCCGTAAACACCTAAAGGAACATATTATCGCAAAAAAAGGATAATTATTTAATTTTGTCTGGGCATATCAAAAATACCTATATCAATAGTTACAAGTTTTATTTCCGTCGGCAAACTATTCACATGGCAATTTTTTTATTATGTTCTCAAAAACAATGTGCGGTATAAAGTAGTGTTAAAATATAACTTGACTGACTGTATGTGTAGGTATACAGGCTAGGTTGTGCCGAGTGCTATCTCAAGTACCAGGTATTCCTAAAGCTATTTAAACCATAGGTCACTGATATTCAAAAAGTGTAGATACCTATGCGGTATGCCATACTTGATCAAAGGAAACCAAAAAGTATTCCGTACCCACTTCACTTCGCACACATATACTTACATATTCGCGGCATTGAATTCCTGTGAAAAAGATGCGTACTTGTTTTTATGTATGTTTCTCTCCTATTTGTAAAGAAATGTCATATTTGTTAAAGGGCCCTCCCCGAGCAAACGACCTTGCGCAATTCGTTAGAATGTGCAATAATTTACAAATACCTAATATGTAATTAACTAAAGTAAGTTTTAGGTTTAAATATAATGTCTGTTTCTTTTTTCTATATTTATGTGTTATAAATTTCGAATAGATAACTTTAAAAAATACGGTTAATGCGCCGTTTTGCTGGGATAAAGCCTTAACGCATAAACTATTATAATATGAACAATAAAAAAACTAAAACCCGGTTACGGAAAAATGTGCCAAGATAAGGACTACGGTTAAGTTGTACACAGGACTGTATTATCGTACTTTTGTAAGTTAAAGCTTCATATTCTATCTTCATGTTCGGTTACCATTTTTCAATAGTCGGGTTTCAGTTGTAACTGTTTTTATTTCAAAACTGTAGTATCCGACACAAGCATTGGTGTCTGTTTTGGCCACCTTCGGCAGGAGCTTGGGCCTTCGAGCAACACGGATTAATAAAGACGAAAGATTCTTAGCAAGCGTCACAAAATCAAACGAAATAAATATATGTTATCATTCACACGATTTTAAAAAGTTTGTTATTTATGAAAAATTGCAAGGCAGTTTTTATCATCTCTTGACTAGCTTAATTTAAGGCTTTTGGAGAATTAAATAATTAGATAATTATCACTCGTATTTTATTTCCGGCGGAACGTTTCTATTTCTGGTCATAGAGTAGGTACCTAATATATTACATAAGAGTTAGCGCTGAGTGCATTGATTTTGAGCTCACGCAAACATAGTGTATAAGGTTAGTTTAGGTATAATTTTTTACCAACGTTACGCATAAAAAATGACACAAGGCTGCCAACTTATTATAAATCTGCTCCTCTCTAGGGACGTTCTTGATTCATACACACATCACGCAAAATAAATAAAATACACTATCACAATGGGAGTCAATATCTCGGAATAATAAGTCACTATTTCGTAAACACATACGACACAAATACCTTCAAGAAAAATAAACACGAAATGAAGGAGCAGGCTCAACTTAACGTACTCGGCAGAAAACTTCAATTATTATTGAAAAAAATCGTAATTAAAAGTAATTAGCAAATGAAGTGTAACAATAACAAATCTAGCGTCAATAATAGCGGACAATTGTCAGCATAATGATAGCCAACATATTTCCTAGATTTTTAGGTCTACTATGTTGGTACTAGAGGTAACCTACACTTTTGTCAAAAAAAAATCTATGTACCGGAATTAAGATACATAATCATTCTTAGAAAAGTATGACCCAAACATCATTACACAAAATGTTATAAGTGCTACTGGTCCAGCGAGAACGCAATTGACACATGACAGTTCTTATTGGTACTTACTCAGAACAATGACAAGCATAGAAGTAACACTATGACATTTGAGTGTACTCTGTCCTCAGAACAAGAACAAGCATAGAAGTAACACTATGACATTTGAGTGTACTCTGTCTTAGACAGCAGGAAATTTAATTGTGTTGCGATCCCTTCTGATATCTTATCGATATCGATAGATACTTTGTCTATCGGCTATGGTAAATTCACAGACCTGCTAAAATAAACACTTTTCGGTCAGTCAACTACAAACCGCAAACTGCTATTTAGATAAAGGCTAAAAAAAGATATCAAAACCCTGATTTGGTATTCAAGTACCAAATGAAGTCTGGGTATATAAAAGCACTCGTTAAGAAGCTGTTAAATTACAATAAACTATAGAACTACCGGCTATCTTGGAACTAAATTTAGTCCAATTTTCATTTGCTATTTACAGCAGTTTCCATGCCTTCCGAAATGACATTCACACAAAAATGGTTTAGCATTTAGATTATTAAATTAAGAAAATGTTAGAAATTTCGGAAAGAATGGAAACCGCTGTAAGTAACAAACAAGAAATCGGACCGAATTTCGTCTAGGTGAAAGCCAGAACGCCTTCTGTTCTTTTCTGACTTTCTTAGGGATTAAAAGATACCCAAGAGGTGTGATTTGACAGAAGCTACTAAAATGGGACAGTAAAATTAAAACACAGCGGTATCATTCATGTCACATATGTTTGATAACTTATTTCAATGTTAATAAAACTTTGTCGAAATGCTTAGAGCAAACACGGTGCTCTTTTTTCCAATTGGGACGAGCTATTGCAACGATCCATTTTTGCCTCTTAGCGTCATCTGTGGAGAATCTACAATGAAACACATTGTACAAAACACACTATGAAAATCAGATAGTTTCCTCGACGCCAGTCTACGCGCACGGTTTGCAAGTGTCTTTTACCACTACACCACCGTATATTGAAAGTAAAAGGTAATTTATGCAAAATAGTAAACTACAATATACTAACATCTATGTTATCGACAGAATATGCAGCACAACACTATTGAACATGACTACGTAAATTGGTAAAAATGAAAAATACTTAATAATGACTGTATCGAATGGCCAACAGCAGATTACAATATGACTACAGCATAATAAAGAATAATTAATAACACTTTTTGCACTTATGTACAGGGTTTAAGCAAATATATTAGGTTTTTTGTTTACTCACCGATGGAAGCTGATGATTTCAGTTTCATTTTCTTTACGAGAAGAATGAGATTTACACCCCACAATAACGCAGGCCATTGCTTGTTCCTAGGGCTATATTTTACTTAAACAGCACTGTGTATTTATTAAAATTAACAACAATAATTTTACACAACATGTAGCCACTTTAGAAAAGTACGCGCTGAAGTATAACGTAACTAAATTGTGTGAGCGCGTTTGTGACATTGTTTTGAGATTGGCAAGTTGGAACATTTGACATTTTATTTGCTTTTTAATTCGGCATCATAAAGAGGACCAAAGGTAACCATTTGATTATTTTAAAGTGTACGCAAGCCGACCTTAGCAACATAATATTTGTCTCGTTCTTTTCAACGGTTTTGGCCTATTTGAAAAAATAGGATAAGTATATGAGGGTAATTTAGATTCCTTCTATGCTTGTTCTTGTTCTGAGCATTTTATTTGCTTTTTAATTCGGCATCATAAAGATGACCAAAGGTAACCATTTGATTATTTTAAAGTGTACGCAAGCCGACCTTAGCAACATAATATTTGTCTCGTTCTTTTCAACGGTATTGGCCTATTTGAAAAAATAGGATATATTTTAGATAATATGAGGGTAATTTAGATTCTTTCTATGCTTGTTCTTGTTCTGAGACCATAGGTAACTGGCAAAGGTATTTGATAATTGTAAAGTGTACGCAAGCCGACCTTAGCAACATAATATTTGTCTCGTTCTTTTCAACAGATTTGGCCTATTTGAAAAAAATAAGATAAGTATATGAGGGTAATTTAGATTCCTTCTATGCTTGTTCTTGTTATGAGGGTACTAACCTCAGATTTTTAAACTTATTATAGTCTGTGGCCGGCAGTGAGAAAGAATTAACAGATAGGCAGTATGGTTGTAAGACTATAGCCTGTCTTCTGGCCACTTAGAACATTTTGTGTAATGATGAATGATTATATATCTTAATGCCGTTACGTAGAGTTTAGTTTTGGTTGACAAAAGGACGTCTCATCGTAACATCTTGTACCAACATAATAATCCAAAAAAAAATTAAAGCATGTTGGCTACCATGATAGTTGATAATTTGCCGCCATTATTGACGGTAGATTTGTCATTGTTGAAGTTTATTTGCAAAAAAATTGTATAATTGCGATTATGTTCAATAATAAGTTAAGTTTTATGTCGAGTATGTTGAGTTGAACCAGCTTTTCCGTTTCGTGTATATTTCTTCTTGAAGGAATTTGTGTAGTGTGTGTTACAAGATAGTGATTCTTATTATTCCGAGATATTGACTCTAATTCTGTTTACATTTGTGTAGTTTATTTATTTTGTGTGCGAGAATGGGGAAAAGAATTAATGCGTATAAAAATGTGAGGTTTGTGGCATACAAAAGTACCCAAAGTCAAACATATTTATGGCTAAGTATCCACTTGATCCACACCGGTAACAGAAAATTTATATTATGATTTAAAACATTATATAAAAGTGATGTATATTTAATTCAAATTTACAAACTCAGGTAGTCGTTGAAGAGAATACTCTAGATTATGGAGTTTTAATTCTATGCTTAGTAACCTAATCAAAAAGGCACGTGCGAAATCTATGAATTTGCCCTTGCAATAATTGTATCATAGTAATTGTTGATTGGACGGAAAAAGATCATATCTGTAAAGTATCGAATTTGACAATTTCCATATAAAATTGGAAATAAATAACGGAAAACTGGAGTGTTATGAATTTCTAAGTAGGAGACCTAAACATTATACAATTTATACATAAGAAATTCACGTGATAATATTGTGTATTTTCTAATTAAATAAAGGGAATTATGAAAATTGTGGACGTTTTATTTTTAATATTTTAAATTCAATCACAATTTATACCAGTGTAAGATTTATGGTCAGCAATTTTTATCGATATAAAGCTGTCGATACAAAATTATCGATAATATCGATTAAATAAGGAACATCCCTAGAAACGAGCAGATTTATAGTAAGTTGGCAGCCTTGCGTGTCATTTTTTCTGCGTAATATTGGTACAAAATATAACTCTACTGGGCTCACGTATGTGTGCGTGAGCTCAAATTCAATGTACTAAGTGCCGCCTCTTCTTACGTAGTATATTACTTACTCTATGACAAGTGCTTGTTCTTGTTAATGAAAAAGAGAGAAGGCTGGCATAGTTTCTGTGCCTCTATTTCTCCCAATACACATCCTACTATTGTTTGGAATAATATTAAACGTTTTAGATCTGCGTCGGTGAACCCTTCCCCCCGTATTTCGGAATCATTAGCTAACGACTTCTTGGATAACCTGGCTCCTCCGTGGGTTCCTCAGGAGTTTATTTTGAAACCAATGTCTATATCTATCAGCAAAGATGTTGATGGCTGTTCAGCCTTAAAATTACCATTTCACATTGACGAATTAAAAGGAGTTGTCCAGAATACTGTAGATTCTACTCCTGGATTTGATGGCATCCCATACTCTTTTATATCTCATCTGAGTGATAGCGCTCTTCAATATTATCTGTCATTTATTAATTTAATAATGTCAACAGGAAGCATTCCCCCAATGTGGAAACGTCACATTGTGTTGCCAATTCTTAAACCTCACAAGACTCCAACCGATATTTCCTCATACCGACCTATAATCCTATCCTCAGTATTAATGAAACTGGCAGAACATTTAATTAAAAATCGGCTTGATGGGTATGTTGAGAGTAGAGGTTTTCTGGCAAATTCCCAATTTGGCTTTAGAAAAGGAAAAAGTACTTTGGACTGCCTCAGCATTTTTACCACAGACATCCGCATGTCTTTTTCAAAAAATTGTTCTACGGTAGCTGTATTCTTAGACATTAATGGCGCTTACGATAATGTATTACCAACTATCCTTCAACTAAAAATACAATCCCTTCAAGTACCATCTAATCTAACGCATTTAATTTTAAACATTTTAAATAATAGATCAGTCAGTATTTTGTCATCAGAAAACCAGTTAACCCGACACGTTTGGAAAGGTTTACCGCAAGGATCAGTGTTAAGCCCCTTGCTATATAATGTTTATGCCTACGATTTAGAATCTTATATTACTAATGGCGTTAAAGTTCTACAATATGCAGATGACTTGCTGTTATATTACTCTTCCGATTCTATTGAGCACGCATGTTCAGTTCTTAATTCTTCATTAATTTCCTTATCGTCATGGCTTTTTAAAAATGGTTTAGATCTTTCCCCATCAAAGTGCGCATCCGTAGTTTATACCAAAAAGAGAACTTTACCTCCAATTAATATTGTATATAACAACATTCCAATTCCAGTTAAAAGCGCTTTTAAGTATTTGGGTGTTTTATTGGACTCTAAACTGTCTGGGACTGCTCACTGCGATTATGTTGCTAACAAAGTGGAGCGTCATATAAACATGTTACGATGTCTCAGTGGAGTATGGTGGGGTGCGCACCCACAATCTTTAAAACTAGTATATAATGCTATTATTAGAAGTATTTTTGATTATGGTTCATTTGTTTTTGAACCCGGCAATATAAATGCTTTTAAAAAATTAGATCGCCTACAGTCAAAATGCTTACGCATTATATCAGGGGCAATGAGATCAAGTCCAATCAACGCCTTGCAAGTTGAATGCGGTGAATCTCCTCTTTTTCTTAGGAGACAATTTCTTTCAGATAAATATTTATTTAAAATTATTCAGTTTTCAAACCATCCTCTCATTCCGATACTAGAATCACTCCGAAAGCATTACCTAAATAATCCATCTCATAAATCTCTTCCGTGCATAATAATAAGTTTTCATAAATTTCTTGCTTTTTCCGCACCTACTTGCTGTTTTAACCGACTCGCTTTATATAACAATAGCTTTGGTTCATTAATTTTTACTCCTAAAATATTTTATAATTGTATTGATAAAAAATCTGGTAGTGCTAGGGCTGCATTTAATGAAATCCTTGCTGAACGTTTCGAGGGTTTTCACCACTTATATACAGATGCTTCAAAAATAGGCCCATTGGAATGCGTTGGGATTGGTGTTTTCCACGCACAATTTAATATTGTGCAAAAAATTAAACTTCCTATGGAATCCTCTGTTTTCACAGGAGAATGTTTGGGTATATTAAGGGCCATTGAATATATTCTTCTATTTAAACTTGATAAAGCAATTATTTTTACTGATTCCTTAAGTGCTCTTCAAGCAATGGCTAAATTTCCTTTTAAAAGTAATAACACTTTACCCCTTATTATACAAATAAGAGAATTGGCGTTCAAGTGTCTTTCTAATGGCATTTTGCTCCATTTTTCTTGGATTCCCAGTCATTCGGGAATCGAAGGAAATGAGAGGGCGGACACTCTTGCTAAAGAGGCAGTGAATTGCGGGGACTTGTTCCCATTTAAAAATTATAGTCAAGACCTTCTATCTTTACCAAAAGCTTATCTTTATAAATCCTGGAGAGAAGTTTGGCTCTCCAGTATCAAATTAAAGGGCCGTTATTATGCCAATATACAACCGGATGTGACATTAAAACCTTGGTTCTTTAAGGCTAGGTTTAGTAAAGTTGAGACATCTATTCTAATTCGTATGAGACTTGGCCACACATGCTCTGAGGCTCATCTAGCTAAAATAAACATTTTAAATAGCCCCACCTGCCCATGTGGTGCAGAGGTGGGTGACCTTAATCACATCTTGTTTTCCTGTCCTCCAGTCCTTATTGCGTCGCTCAGTTCCTTTACCTTCCTCTATTGTTTGTCTTCTTCACTCTAATGACATGTTAGTTTACCAATGCATTACATCTTTTATTATTAAAAATAATATTAAACTTTAGATATTTTCTTTATATTCTTTCATTCATCATTACAATATAAATTTCATTTAATCATTACAATTCATTAACGTAATTTTTATTATGTATGTAAACCAGCCCATCAACTCCTATCTGTTTATGTATGTTCTATTTCTTTATATTTTAATTCTTAACCCACTTGATAGTATTTTATTACCAATATATCTTCCTCCGAATTGATATCGTACAACATTCTTATAGTTTCCCAACCTTTGTATCCTATGTTCCTATCCTATCCAAATAACTTGACATTGGCTAAATGCATCTAAACTGCGAAGCCAAAAAGGAAAAAAAAAAAAAAAAGTGCTTGTTCTTGTTCTGAGAAAATCATGATAAAATATAATTGCCAGCCTTCTGACACTTGACAGTAGTTTATTGGTCTCTGCTTGACAGCTTTGGCCTTTAAGCAGTGAGCTGTCATCGTTCTGAGAGCGAGCTTAGTGATTAATTTTATTCTCTTTGCCCGAAACGAAAGTTTTATTTTGTCCTGTGCGCGCAAACAGAATTGTTATCAGTTCTCGGAAGGTGAAAGGTGACTGTTAATAAAGTTGGAATAGGGGATTTTATAACAAATGAACTTCTTATAAGAATCAATTATATTTTGTTAGAAGATATTTATTAGAAACGTTTCGATTTTGTATTAAACGTGTGTTCCATACGTTTTAATTACTGCAAACAGTAATAATGGATAAGAGAATCACGTCTTTTATGGTAGCAATATTGTTTTTTGCGTTCGTCAATACAGAAAAAGCAGCCTTAAAGTTTTACCAAGAAAAAGTAAGTATTTTGTTGCAATAAGACAATAAACGAAATTAAACCTCATAAACATTGAAATATATTTGGTATTTATTAGTTTGCAATTTTTTTTGTATAATTTTCTAATATTGCTTATCAGTCCTAGCGAAGTATGCTGGACCTACTCCATTAATTATAAAATATTTATGACCAATATAATATCATTGTGCAGTCTTTTCCTTAACGGAAATACCACTTTGAAAGTAGTGACTGTATAATTTAAACAAGAATGTAATCATTTTGATTAGACTTGTGTAATTTGTTTATTTTTAAGAAATTAAACTGATATTTGTAACTATAATATTATTATGAAGAATGTGTTAAACTCGTTCTCTGAAATGTAAGTCCAGAAGTAATTTGAATAAAATTATTATTCTTATATGGCCAATTTAACAGCTGGCCACTTGACATACTGTACACATTTTTTTGTTTATTTGCTACACATAAAGCTATAATAAATGAAATTAACTTATACTTAATTTGTACTGTGAGTAAAACAAATGTGATGAATGAATAAAATCTATCACAGTGATTTAGTTTTATCTTATCTGGATGTTGGCTGCCGCCATAAAAAATATAAAATGTAGTTATTCTTTGATAGAGAATATGTGTCTTTCTGTATCATCATATTATCATGTTTATCAGAGAGCTGTTTCAAATAACAATTTATGACATAACATTAAATGCTTCAGGGTCTCAATGTTCAATAAAACATCAGAGGTAGGTAGAGATCTTTAGTGGTTTGAAATAACTTTCATTTTTGAAACAGTAAAAACATCTCACCTCTCTGTTAAATATCTGTATACTAATTTCTCAGACTTATTACTTTGAAGAACATCTCTTCTAACCATAAATGATTGTTTTTAGAATTTCCATGAACCTCAGGAACTATCAGATGACAATGTCAAAGATATAGCAAAATTAACTGACATGAACCACTTTAGACAAGTTTTAGATGAAATTCTCATCCCTAGAGTTGTAGGAACGCCAAACCATGAGAAAGTTGGTAATTTTATAGTAAATGAAATGAAAAACTTGGGTTGGGATGTAACAGAGAATGTTTTTCCTGATCAAACACCTGTGTTTGGGACACTCAACTTTAAAAACATTATAGCAAAACTGAACCCAAATGCAGACAGATATCTAGTGCTTGCCTGCCATTATGACAGTAAATACACCAGGGAACATGTTTTTGTAGGTATGTAGTAGTGCAAAATATTCTTACTTATATTAATAATTATTATATAAATTAGTTTATATTTATTTTTCTAATCCTCTCACAATTTATGTGTAAAGGTGCAACTGATTCTGCTGTGCCATGTGCTATGCTAATAAATATTGCCAAGGTAATGTCAACGCAATTGAACAAAGTAAAAGATGCAAATCTCAGCCTTATGTTCATATTCTTTGATGGTGAAGAGGCTTTCCGGCAGTGGGGGCCTAAGGATTCTATTTATGGTGCCAGACACTTGGCTCAGAAGTGGCATTCCTCAGAATACAAAGATGGAGCAAATGATCTTCAAAGAATGGTAAGTAAATTATAATATCCTGACAAAGTAAAGAGTATAAAGAGATATTAATACAGTGGTCTAAAAATACACACACATTCAGGCCTTTTCCCTAAAAGTTGTAGGCAGAAGTGTAACTCCCACAATGTAATCATAATATAATATTATTTAAGTTGAGACATGTTTCATTACACTTTTCTTTTTTGTTTTTTGTTTTCGCGGAGAAAGTGTCATATGACTACCGCCCTGCCTTCGTGGGGGGGCGACTGAGCGGTTATGTTGGGGTCACCGTGCCTTACGACCCGGCGTTGCGCTGCCCGGATTTGATGTTGACCTTCAGGCCGGGCCGGGCCGAGTCCCTAACCTATATACAACGCACGGCATGCCAACTATAACTCGGCGGTGGCTCTCTCCGGCGCATTAGAGACGACTGCGGGCTTCCTCTGACGAAAATGTCTAAGTCTACATCCACAGCCGCCCCTGCGCGGTGCCGCCTAGTGCGGCCCTTCTCCTATGGTAGGGGGCTTAGAAGCTCCTGCGCACCGAAGGACGCCCTCGGCGTCTACGGCAGCATGAGGCCAACTGCACACTGCCGTCCATACCGGAGGTCAACCGAAAATTGTGCAAAGACGCACAAAGATGCACTAGGGCGGACAGCCCTTTGCTGCCCGCCGACGATCCCCATCGTGGCCCCTACTAGTCGCCTTTTACGACGGGCAGGGGATACCGCTGTGAAATTCTCCAAACGCCCCCACTCCACAGGGCGGGAGACGCCAGTCAGTCGTCTACCCGGCGCCTCCTACGTCTCCTCTGTGATATGACACTTGCTTACTCTTTTTACCAGATTTAAAAAGCTCTTGTAATATAGTTTTGCACTGGATATTGTGTATTCTGTCTTTTTTGTATGATATTTACATGTATATTACGTTTTTAGGACGTGTTAGTACTCCTGGACCTATTAGGAGCGCCGGATCCGGTGTTCTTTAGTTATTTCCAGTCTACGGAGAAGTGGTATGTGAGACTGGCAGTCGCGGAAAACCGTTTGTCCGAGCTGGATATGTTTGAAGGTTATACTAGAGGGAAATCGGAGCAGACTTACTTCAGGCTCATGAGCTCCGGAGCATTAATTGAGGATGATCACGTGCCTTTCATGAGACGAAGTGAGTATTTGTTTTTATAGTTGACGGTGCATATAAACAAATTAAAGTACCAAATAGTGATAAAGCGACTCGAAACCAAACTGGGAACGTATTTGGATTACAAAATCTAGTACTTACTTAAGTATAATGTAAAACATTTTTGATTTTCATGACCATTATTTGATACGAAAGTATTCTTAAACATTTGTTGAATTTTTTGATTAAACGTTTGTTTAATATTTTTACGAACGAATGTGTAAATATTGAACAATAACACGTGCCACAAATTGTTTCTATAGAAATATTGTGAATACTGACATGTTAAGTAATTTTTATTTCAATTAAATTTTACTTATTTAATTGGGTTCATTATAAAAGAGATGAGTGTGAGTATGATATTGACTGGTCTAGATATACCATTACCACTTCAAGATTTTGCCTATGCGGCTCAGCGTTTAGAATTGGTATCTATTATTTATGTATCGAAGAGACTAGTACCAACACTTAAGACAGAAATGAGAAACTGGTCTTGAAACTTTTATCAAGGCGTTTCACAAAGGTGAACCTAGTTAATTAAAGTACTTACTTGAATGTTTCTTTGTGTGTCAGTTTCAATGTTGGCTGCGTCGATATCTCTGATATTACCAATCACTTTTGCCGGCTCAGTCACGTACCATCAAATACATTAAATCGTTGTTTTACGACCTTTACGAAGTATTCAACTACATGTATGATACTTATATACTTGGATACTTACTTAATATTATTTATAGTATTATTTCCTTTCCTATAAAGGTTTAGCGAATGAACTTACATTACGCAATAGTCGTATATACTGACCTCCTTATTTTATCACCCTAGAGAGTTAAGACATAAAAAGGACAAAATGTGCTTACATAATAATATAGTTTTGAACAAAAGTATAAGTATGTACTTAATTTCATGACATTCAACGGAAACTTGAAAAATACTGATCTTAATTGTAGTGATAAAAATGTTCTAGTAAATAATACCTAGTCAGACATGGCTAGTCAAACCAGTTTCAGATCCCTCGACGGATGTAAGTAAAAATAGATGGTCAAAAGTCAAATTTAAAGTGTAAAACTGAATCGAAACTAAAACGTCGGTTCAGTTCTTTCTCCACTACATTTTACAATACTTAAATGAATGAAATTTAAATTCAAAATTATGTTTACTTACATGAATTGGTAACATAAATCCTTAGCTTAAATAATAATAAAATCGTTTTGAAGGTCATCAATGTTTTGTAAAGAGATCGGAGTTTGTCGTAACTCGTATGGAACGTAACCTTGTCGTTAAGGATAATAATGTCTTGTTAATTCATTACACACCTAAATTTTATACTTGACAATCTACTTACTTCACGGAACTAAGGAAAATCCTGCATATAACTGGGGACAAATTATAACATTTGATTGAAGTCGTTTAGGGTGCGTTGGGGGAATATCGGACGCTTTATCCGCGTGTTAAACAGTGTTTGGCGAGTTACTTTTTTACGAGAATTCTATAAAAGTTATCATAATTAATCATTAACTTGACTATATTTTATTAAGTAAATATAAGTAAGTAAATAAGTACTAAAAAGTTAATATTTTTTAATCTCTAAAAATAATAGTTTAATGTTTTATAAGGCTTTAAATTGGTAAGTACTTACCATATATTTAAAGATATTTGAGAAAGATAGGTACCTTCACAGGTATAGTTCGGCCTACTCTCTAAAACCATCTGTCTAGACTAAGATGATTCTATGAAAGGAGCATAATATTTCGATCTAGGTAAAAATCTATACAATTTCGAAAAAAAATATAAAATCTTAAAATATTTTTAGAAGCTAAGTTTGTTTTTTGTCTACGTCTAGGCACCAGATCTTACCACTCACCAGTGTAGCTAGATATTTTTAATATTTGAAAAATGTATAAATAAATCACAAAATCAGATATTCATATGAACCAGTAAAATCGACACTATCATTGAGTTTCTACCATTTCGTGTAAGTAAGTATAAATTTTGACAAACATTTGCAATATTTTACAAGTGCAAAATCGAATGATTTTAACACGTTCTTTAACGGCAAATTATTGTATGGGTAAAGATCAGATCTCAGCGTATAGACGTGTCAGGGCCGTAGCTAGACTTGAATTTAAGGTAGGGCAGCTGTTATTACAAGCAGGGCGGAAATAAAAATATTACTAGATCTGATCTGCTCAATCGATTTTTGGTTTTGCTAGTCTTGACTTGTGAAAGTGAAAAAAAAAGGTTAATACTTACGTAATTGTTAAGGTCATATACAGATTGTAACAAAATTCCCTTAAATCTCGAAATAGAGTTATTTCACCCATCAATACGAATAACTTACTATGAGACCAACTTCCAAATAGTAAAATAAAAAACCCGCTGCTCCATATATTTTCATTGAGCAGTAATGTACAATTTAGTTGATTATTAAGGTAGGGCATTAGTATTTTAAGGTAGGGCATTGCCCCACAAGGCCCCCCCTAGCTACGGCCCTGAGACGTGTTCCAAAAAAATTTAATATACAAGCTTATTTTTTGCTTTATGATACCATATATTTAGAAAATTAATTGAAAGCAATAAATACTTACTCAATTAAAATTAGGCAAATTCTTTCATGGGGTTAGTCCGGATCTTCCAAGGAACGCTAAAATACAGCTACTTATTCTGTTTGTTAGCTCCGTAAACATTAAGTAAGTACTTACTTGTCGGAATCACTCACAGGGACTAGTGGAACGTAGAGAACAAGATGGGGTCGCCGGAAACATAGGCAGAAAACAAGTGACACAATAGCAAGTTACTTATTTGATTTATTCTATGTTACACCTCCTATGATCTTACCTCAACGCACGTTATACATCTTCTTAAATCGATAAGCTGTGGCTGCAACATTGAATAGTAGGCAATAAATAAATGAATTAATTATATATGTAACAATATTATGTTCGATGCCTTGATAAACTATAAAGATAACTGGTCCGTATAATATTTTATCTACACTCACTAAAATATGTTTATCTTTTTATCAAAACATCAATCGTAATTGCTACTGCAGAATATCATATGTTCCAATAATACCCAGTATTACGATAAGGAATTTATTTAACTACATAATATTATCCTAAAGATATACTTATAAGTAACCAGAATCATCTTTTCTAGTTAGAAATTGGCAAGTGAATGTTAAAAAAGTTTAGATCATGACTATTTTACAGTATATTAATAAAGGTTCCTTCAACCTAATGCGTGAAGGAAGGACTCTCCCATTCTACCGTGCAATCAACATTTTTTGTTTGTAGAATTCAAAGAACTGACGAGCAAATGGCTCGCTTGATAGTATCGCCAGTAGTATCTACAAACTGTAGCAATACTTTGAAATTACAAAGCATTCGTGAGTCGCGCCTTTAAATAGAGCTCGCTACCTTGAAACAATTAAGTCATAAGATCCTACCAGGACCAAACGGCCGTATGCATTACTTTATAGTTTAAGGTTATAGCATATATAATTAATAGGCATGGATATTTCGGCCTTTAAAATTTAATACGACGAAATTTTAAAGGCCGAAATATCCATGCATTCTTTACTTGTCAATACTTGTTTAGTTACCCAGATTAAAGGTGAAACAAAATGTATGAAAATGGACCTTAAGCTATAACCTTAAGTATACATTTTCGGCGCACGAGTTAATGATAAAATATCAACATTATAAAAAATCGAACCTATCGAATCTAAGATAGCATATTATAGAAATATTATGATGTATATATTTTTTTTTGTTTAGTTTTCACAAATTTCGAGTATATCTTTTAAAATACCAATACATAATATCGCGTTCAGACAGGCAGACAGATGCGGCGCGGCGGGGGACTATAGGTTATAATATATTTTTTAGAACTTTTTAAAAGGAACAATTTCATTATACATGATTATTGTGTAACTTTAACCGTTTACACAGCGCACGCGACGGAAGTTCTCAAAAATAATAAATTATTTTTCATTAATGCTCTGTAGGTTGATTCCCTATGCTACTCGCGATAACACACCGTAAACGCGTGTTGTCAAAACAAGCTCTAAACACAAACGCGTTTCATATACGCGCCACGATGTGTAATTGAAAAATAGGTATTGTGTATGCCATACGATAGGTTGTCTATGCTTAATATTTTTATATTACGAAGTGTTAATGCGTTCAGAAATCTTTCATCCCCTCGAATCGGCAAGTATCGGTTTTTGAAAAGGCTTTTTTGTTTGTATTCGTGATATTAAATGATGTAACTCGAATAAATCACTGCCAAACTTTATTTAATCCCATTTTTGTATATACTTAAATGTAAGAAACATGAAAGGAATATAAAAATAATTTAAAGAAATTTCTGTAGACTGTGATTGTTTTCAAACGAAAAATATAACTTCAAAATTATTGTCAAATGTCAATGTCATAGACTTATTTACTTGATTTGTTTACTAAAGCCACATTTTAAAAATTGAATTGAATTGATATATTTAATGCTACTGAAGATTTTACACGAATGCTGTTATATGAGTAATAGTAAATGCTGTTGTGCTAATGCAGTTTGTGCTAAATTGGCGCTAACAACGTATATTAAGAGGAATTCTACGGACCTTCCATCATAAAATTTGTTGCAAAATCGTTAAGGCATTAACTCAAATTCTTTTTTTTATTTAGTTAAATAATGTGACGAGGATGCCGTTTATCTGATGATAAGCGATACGACCGCCTATAAACAGTTACAATGCCATCCGGAACTTTGAATTGCAAAGCACTATGTGACGTTCCACAGTAGGTTTTCAGAATGAGACAAAGATTTTAGGTCTTATAAAGTAATTACGCTAGTTACAATTTCCTCTAAACCGGTACACATCAGTCCATGGACACAGTTTAACTTGGCTATAGAAACAGACATTGCCGTAGACACCTTATAACTATCAAGACAGACATTCACATATAACAGACTTACCACCAATAATTAAAATAAGTGTATATTGCCTATTAAACGTGATTTTTAAAAATGTATAGCTCTATTACCTAGTAACTTCTATTAGCCGATCAACCGGTATTAATCTTTTTGGAATAAAAAGTACTCTATTCAATCCACAGCTCACTGTCTGAGTACCATATTTCATACACATTCATTTAGTTATTAAGGTGAAACTGATTAATTAACAAACATTCAAACTCATGTATAGAAATTTTACTTATATTATGTTATCTAAGACTGAACAACAAATAAAAAATAAAACAAAGATAATGTGTTGTTAAAACTGAGTATATTTTACTATTATTTATTTGGAATATCTTGCATTCCACTATCCTGTAAAAGTAAATAATTTTATTATTACATTTGATATTATCAGTTTTGTTAACATTAGTATTCAATGTAAGATGCCTTTGGTCTCCTAAAATAAAAAGGAAGTGTTTGTGCAAACAATTTTAGATTCAACATGATTACATACTTTTGTATTTAATTGTTTAAAATGATTGGGATTACCAACATGAAATTTTTGCTTTGTTTCCCTGGATCGATATTCACATTTTGAAGATTTTGATATTTAATTTAAAGCTGGCTAAGCCCTTGATTAAGACCTCTACCAATTACTTATAACAACAATAATGTATAACTAGTAAAAATTTCTTCAATAATCTTTATTGTTATCAAACTTTATAGGTACAAAACTTTCACCACAAAGAAACTACATAGTATTAATTGTAACGTACATAATTAAGAAAACATATTGTTTAAAAGATACCTTCATTAGTGTTTTATATTTGTTTGCCTATCTATTTACTAATAGAAATATTACATCGAAGTAATAAAAAATAAACTTGATTGACCTCAATTGTTGTCAAAAGTCGGGTTGCCAGTAGTAAAGTAGCTTATTTTTCACCGCTGAGCCCATAACACAAATTTGACTATCAAGATACAAAAACATAGGTTTGAATATTAATTCGATCATTTAGGATTTATGTTTGTTTTGTTTCTGATAAGGTAGAATATTATATTTGAGTTTTCACGATGTAAAGAGGATACTATCGTCAATAGAAATTATACAGTCGTTGTATCTAAATAATTAATTTGTCTAAACGCGCATAGACGCGCTGGATTGCCGCACGTTATTTTGACAATTCGTAACATGCCCGTAAGGCGGATGTGTCACACCTCATCGTGTTCATGAAATGTCAAATTAGCATCCAGAATACTCTTACACAGTCATAACACGAAGTTAACGAAACACGCCGTGTTACAAGTTCGACATTGTCGTAGAGAATCATGCCCCTGCTCCTTTTCCTCATATCGTGATGTTATATTTAACCTATAGACTTTCTCAATAAATGGACTATCCAACAATGAAGGAATTTTTCAGTTCGGAAAGGTAGTTCCTAAGATTAGCGCAATCTAACAGACTCTTCAGCTTTATATAATAGTAAAGATATAGATAACACGAGCTATAATAACTTATTGCAAGGGTCGCCAAATGGCGGGCTGGACCGTATTGCGCAACTATATTGTGCGGACCTTATGTGACATAATTTTCCTACATTTGTTACTACAGTAAGCTTAAGTCGAAAACCGAAAGCGGCCTTAGGGGGAGGCGAACCGGACGACCACCCCGGGCGTTGCGCGGTGCCTTGGAGGACCTTTTTATGATGTTACCGACGATACTGTTAAAAACCGGGGAACTCATTTTTCTCCGCCTAGAGTCTCGTGTAGTTCTTTTTTTTTGCTTTCGCCGAGGGCCTCGCATCGTTTAGGGCCCCCCCTGCTGGTATTTTCACAGCACTCGCACACATAAAATTTTACAGTATATTAGAAAAATGTTGCAAATTATTAATATTCGAGGGACAGATACATAGGTGTCAAAACACTATGCTATATTTCCTTACTTCGTTGCTACGTCAACAATACTTTGTTGAGACAAGTGGCGTTTGTATAATCACAGAGACCACGCACTCGTAATTTGTGAACGTGTTGTACGCGTCAGCTGTTGTTAATTAACTTTAATTAGAATTATTTCCCGCGTTCTGTCTTCGCCTAATCGACAATTTTTTGTGATATACAGCTTGGAGGGGTAGGTTAGGGGGTGTCTTGAAACCGTACGGACCGCGGCGGTCATATAATTATAAAAGACGGACCTCTAATGAAAGTAATAACTACCCTTGCCTTAACATGGAATTCTATGTCTATTCAAAATTATTTTGATATTTACCTGCACATTTACGAATTGATGAGTGGTTGAAGTCGAGGCAATTCGCTCGTCGCCATTCAACTTGTGGCACTAACATAAAGGCCTCATTTATCTAAAAATATGTTTTCTTTTTTAGATGTCGACATACTGCACGTGATACCATCTCCGTTCCCGAGCGTTTGGCACACGGCCGATGACGACCTTTCAGCTCTTGACTTCAAAACAATAGAGAATTTGAATAAGATATTCCGAGTGTTCATCGCTGAATATTTACATCTTGTGTCATAGCGACATACTTTAAAAGAACTTTGGCGCTCAATATCTTCCATTGTCCATACAGGACCATCGGCCTACGAGTATAGATAAGTAATTATTTATAGCTTTAAAATCGACTTCGAGCACAACATGTCATACGCTAAGAAAAAAAACTCAAAGGCGTAGTCACAATGCTTTCATGGCAAAAATTAGAATGACATTGACCAGGTCCGGAATAACTTTGAACGCCAATATTTTTTTCAAATACTCATTCGTGCAAGAAATTAGTATTATGATTCGATTAACTTGATAATATAAAACAAAGGTTATGGTTGATTATTACAACACAATATTTGAGTTGAAATATAAACATTAATTGTTTAATAAATTGAAGAGATAGCTACAATTAATAATTATCTTGTAAGTACTTACTGTTTTCACATTGCCCTTTACGTACTTACCTTTCAAGTGAAGTTTATTGAAATTCCTAAGTTTAAAAATTTGTTTGCATATTATGTATTTGTGTATTGTGTGATATAATATAATATATTGCGGCGAATAGTGCCAGTATCTCAGGCAAAAAGACCCATATTACGTAAATAAGAACCATAGAGTTTATATGTTTAAAGTTTCAAAAATGGGTATAATTTTTTCTCATAATATTATTGTAACCATCTTGTGGTTGGCTAACTCGTACTCACTCGTGCGGCAATGTTCTTATCGCTTCATTTCTTCAATAATAATTATTATTTGAAACGAACTAATAATTGTATGTATGGGGGTTTTGATACTAATGTAATGTTGATATGTTATAACTGTTAACCAGTAAATACATCGATAATTATTTGTTACAAAATAAAATTCTAAAACAATTTTTCAGGAAATTATAAATGAATAGCTGCCATTCACGAATAGACCCTTCTAAAATCTCATCTCAAAGAACTAATTTGCACGTTAGACCATGCCTGCTTCTAATAGTCTTTACTGTTACATTTATTAACATTCCAAAAAATATTTTTTTTTACTGCGGGCGATTTTTGCGATTATGATGTGTGTTTTAACAGAAATTCCTGATTTCCGACGATAAATGTTTATAAGTACTGAATAATGTTGGACGCATAAAAATTAACTATTCAACTCCAGGAATTTGGGATACGTTTTAATCTATTTCCTGTAAATTTTGCTTAAAACAATTACCAGGTTTACACTGGATATCGATACTAAACCCTGTTTCTCAAACGAGTAGTGAATTATTATTATAAATATACTAGCTTTTGCTCGCGGCTCCGCCCGCGTTATAAAGTTATTCAGGCTAAAGTTTTCCGTTATAAAAATAGTAGTTTCCCGGGAGCCTATGTTCTTCCCAGGGTCTCAAACTGTCTCCATACCAAATTTCATCTTAATACGTTAGGTAGTTTTTGAGTTTAACACGTTAAGGCAGACAGATGCAGCGGGGGACTTTGTTATATTATTTAGAACTTTTTAAGTGAAACAATCCCGTCATACATCATTGTTGCATAACTTTAACCGTTTACGCAGCGCAGGCAACGGAAGCTCTCAAAACTCATAATTTTCCCCGTTTTTGCAACATGTTTCATTACTGCTCCGCTCCTATTGGTCATAGCATGATGATATATAGCCTATAGCACTCCAGGAACAAAGGGCTATCCAACACAAAAAAGATTTTTTCAGTTCAAACCGGTAGTTCCTGAGATTAGCCATTACTGCTCCGCTCCTATTGGTCATAGCGTGATGATATATAGCTTATAGCGGTCCACAAATATAGGGCTATCCAACACAAAACGAATTTTTCAGTTGAAACCGGTAGTTCCTGAGATTAGCCATTACTGCTCCGCTCCTATTGGTCATAGCGTTATGATATATAACTATGAGCACTCCACAAACAAAGGACTATTCAACACAAAAATATTTTTTCAGTTCGAATCGGTAGTTCCTGAGATTAGCCATTACTGCTCCGCTCCTATTAAATATAGCGTGATAATATATAGCCTATAGCTCTCCACGAACAAAGGGCTATCCAACACAAAAAGATTTTTTCAGTTCAAACCGGTAGTTCCTGAGATTAGCCATTACTGCTCCGCTCCTATTGGTCATAGCGTGATGATATATAGCCTATAGCACTCCACGAATAAAGGGCTATCCAACGCAAAAAGAATTTTTCAGTTTGGACCGGTAGTTCCTGAGATTAGCCATTACTGCCCCGCTCCTATTGGGTATAGCGTGATGATATATAGCCTATAGCACTCCACGAACAAAGGGCTATCCAACGCAAAAGAATTTTTGAGTTTGGACCGGTAGTTCCTGAGATTAGCCATTACTGCCCCGCTCCTATTGGGTATAGCGTGATGATATATAGCCTATAGCACTCCACGAACAAAGGGCTATCCAACGCAAAAAGAATTTTTCAGTTTGGACCGGTAGTTCCTGAGATTAGCGCGTTCAAACAAACAAACAAACAAACAAACAAACAAACAAACAAACAAACAAACAAACAAACTCTTCAGCTTTATATAATAGTATAGATTAGGTACCAGCTAAAGGTGAAATATTTCGGAAGGGGACCAAACGAAACATACAAGTACTGATGTGTGAATGGGTATGCAAATCGTTCTAATGATTAGATTCTACATGAAGGGAAGCCAACAGGAATCGGGTTATATGGACCTTTCGCCACTGGTAGGTACCATAACTATACTGTATGCTGCTTGTCACGGTCCTAACGAGGAAACTAGAAACAGATTGTGATATTGTACAGCACTGGAGCGTAAGTTATATAATTTTATTTTTTATTATATGAACGTCATTCTATGTATTATTATATTAAAATAGTAGTTCGAGTGATGCAATAAATTATAATTTTTTTTTTTTTCTTAGTCTATGTATTAAGTATGAGAGTTTTTGATTACATCTATTATAGGAAAGGCTAAATAATTATAATTATTACTTTAGTGGAAAAAAAAACATTTGAGAATGTAGGGCGAAAAAATTGGATTCATATTTTGCATTGGAAAACACAAACTATGAAATCAGAAGTGTCGTGGTTTGAGAAATCACACAGATGAAGTTCCTGCAACGTCATTCCTCAAAATAAGTCCGTAAAAGTTTAAAAGGATAATATACTATTAGAAATAATATCTATGTATTGAAACCAAATTGTCTATAAGTCGTTTAAACTTTTGTGCGAGTGGCAAAAATAATTTTTAAATTAATAATTTTGTTCCTATGTTGGTTGTGCAATAAGACAACCTAAGTACCTTCAAAAGTATATGTAATCATATCGCTCAGTCTTAACCTGTTCACGGAAACATGTAACGGACGCAAAACAGTCATTAATAACGTAGTATAAGGTCAACCAACTTCCTGAGGCGGAAGAAATGAATAAAACGAATCCGGCTCAATTTGACGCATAAGACGGGAACTAGGAAGGGTTCTATGATGTTAATAGTTCAAATATAATAATTATTTATTAATAAAATTTATTATAAAAGCCACATTCCATTATAGTAAGTACTTAATATTTACACAATTAACACGTAACTATGGTGGTAAATATTAGTAATATAAGTTTAATGTTCAAATTTATATAATATAAAAAAGCTTGTGTTGATTGTAGACACGTTAAATAGTCTAATAAAATTATGCAGGCTGGCTCTGCGCTATTTATATACATCATGTATTCTACATACAAATGCTATTATTTACATAATATTAAATATTTATATAAATAAAATGTTACATTGTTTGAATGTGTTTTATTTTGTCTATCAGATCTCAGCTCAATAAACCCCGAAACGTTAGTTAATTTCCTTTTTTGAAATCGTGTAGGAAATAAATTTTCGTGTGGTTAAATTACATACATATTATTGAGTTCTTTGCTTATAATATAATGCTAGCATCTGTTCAAGCAAGCATTGCCGTTTTTGGTTTTGTAAGCTTTGGATATACATAATAACTCTGAATAATTATGATTGATAATTCACTCAAATGATATTTTCAGTCTCAGATCAATATATTGAAATCACACTGGTAATGAATTCAATGTGGAAAAACATAATCTTACCGACCCGTTTTGTATCAAAAATTGAGTTGTAACTGTTAAAAACAGGAACTAACAACTTAGCGTGCTCTGTGTAGCGTGGAATCAGTGGTTATTTCAATTATGATTATGAGTCATAGATTGTAACAGGCTATTGAAAATACTACTTTCATTAATTGTATTCGGTGGAATTGACAAATGTGGACAAACTTTATGTTTTAAACAAAAATGGTTTTCTTTGTTTACGTTTCATTTTTTCCTTTCGTGGACATGGGAAAAAATCGTAGTTGAAAGACCTGTAGTGTTATTTTTTAAACAAACGTTTTAAACTGTTTATTTATATTGATAGGACTTCTGAACACATTCGGGTAAGTATATAATTTAGAATTATTTCTTATGTCTACGCGAATGTTTGACATCGAAATAAGACTATTTTTCGGATTTTATCGCAGTTTTTTATATATAGTAATTTTCTCCCTACGTTTCGAAGACTGCAGCGTCTTTTCAGTCTTTGAAGCGTTGCAGAAGATTATTATAATATAAAAACTGCGATAAAATCAGAAAAATACTTTTATTTCGAGATATAATTGAAAGTAGTGAATCGCTCAATTTATTGGAAACATCAAAATTGTCCAACATCGTTATTGACCAGTTGGAACAACACCCGGAATAGAAGACAGCTTTGCATGCCACTGAACTGCAGTTGTTCTCATTTCCAGTTTTTTGATGATGATATTAATAATAATCATCCTAATAATAATGATATTAATAATAATCATCCTAATAATAATGATATTAATAATAATCATCCTAGGACTTGAATTAATTCTGGTCAACATTAGCCTAGCCGTACTTGGCAAGTACGCAGCAGATATTATGTGCAAATTTCTCCGCAATACACAGATCCATCCTCACACAGATGAGTGAAAGAATCAGATTCCAATCTATCAAATTTGACACGACCTAGTATGAGATCAGGCGCAAGATCAACAGCTTTACACGTTTTTCGAAGCACGGAGGTGTAAAATCGCCAAATTCCTGACTCCTAACTGTGACTGAGTAATTTCAGACAAAAAAAATACGATAATTTTTTCGGATCAACTGGTGACTAGGACCACGACTGTCCATAGGCTATAACCACACATCTCTATCTCGGAATTACAAAAACATTACGCGGCATTGTCATTCTACGGAATTACACCTCTAGTGTTACGACACTAGAGATCAAGATATATGGCTTGGTAAAGTGATGGAACTGAGAAAACGTTAATCGAGAATATACGGGAATACTGGATCTGAATTGGAATCCCCATTACGCTCAACTGATACAGCGGGTTAGTAGATTTCCTTAGAATGTCTCACTTTTAAAGAAAAAAAAAAAATATATATAATAAAAAATATACACATATTTTGAAGAAGTCAAGTGCGAGCACTAATTTGCCGATCGGCGTGTCAGCAATCTTCTACTTGAATACGAAATAAAATGCTATAAAAACACCTACATACATTCCTACATTTTCTTACATTATATTTACATAAATAGTTATACATCTTACGCGTTAATCTCACTTCACCTAAAATATGCTATCTAAAAAAGAGCCCTTAAATTTTTTCAATGCTTTTTCTTCCATTTGCTTCATGGTTTCTTCAATATTTTTGTGAATACTAGTTACGTTTTTTCTTTCCACATTTTCAACACACAAGGGTGTTTTATCAACTGTTAATTCAATACCTTTACTGTCATTTAGTACCTGGAAAACAGTTTGTGGTTTATTTTCAACAGATATCAGTTCAGTTACAATTTCAGATGTTTCAATGTTTTTTAATTGTATGCCTTTCGCTTTCTGTGAAGCATTGTTGGCAAACTTGCTTTCATTGCTCTCATATTCTGATTCGTAATCATTTGTACTTGTCAGACTATCTAGAATTCTAGTTTTACAGTTGTTAATTGGTTCTGTAGATTTTAAAATATCTTCATTAGTTATCATAGGTTCCTGCCTATGTCGATCATTACCTGTTTGGTTCAAACCAACATTGATATCATCATTTTGGAAGTTGGTAATCACATTGTCTAATATACTTCGTACTGGTAAGTCTGGTACATTGGATATTGAAGATTTTTCAACATTTGTTTGTATTTTTGTTCTCTTAACCTTAATCCCAGACACATCTTTATTCTTCCTAGTTACCTTTATTTCCATTTCTGCTACATTAGTCTGTTTCTGAAAATAAAAAATTATTTCACAATTTCATTCCACCTTTATTCTCAAGTAATATGCATAATATTACCATAACTATTTGATATTGGAATATACCTTAAATGGTGATAAACCATTAACTCTCCTCAGCACAACATCTTCCATTACAGCATCAATCAATATTAAATTGGCTAACTTATCATTTGTTTCCTTCATTTTAGAAAAGATTTCCTTTGTCATTTCTTTTTCTTTTGGACAAAGCCAACCATAAATACTCCAAAATACTTCTAAATTTGTCTAAATGAAAAGAAACAACAATAAGTACAATATCATGTCCTGAAATGTTTTTATCGTATTATAAAATTATATACAGTCGAATCCGTTTATAATGACATCGAAAGGAATTGACAAACACGTCATAATAAGCGGACGTCATACAAAGCGTTTTGTAAAAAAAAAACATTTTTATGTAAATAGTATGCATGTATTTAAGTATTTTTATTTTATAAGTTACTATGTTTCTCTATTAATAGAAAAACATAGTAACTTATAAAATAAAAATTGCACGTAATAAGTACATACGTATGTATGTATGTATGTACAGTATAATCCGTTTATTATGACTCTGCCTATATTGACCAACCTCTTATTATGACGTAATTACACTACGAAGTTTGGTTTTCATATAAGATTCTTTATAAAAAAGTTGAATATAATGACTTCCCTTACAGTGACATGTCGCTTATTGTGACCCCTTTTTAATAAATTATGTCCGGTTATAATGACCGACATGATTCTTTACGCCTTCGGTAATTTTCGTTGATTCCCGACGACGTTCGGCACGTGGCTCGTTTTTGTTTTGGATCTCAGTGATGGGGAAGAAGAAGTCGAGGAAGAACCATTACCTACCGCAGAAGAGGCATTAAAGCTGCAGAATTATTATCCCGATTTGTTCATAGCAATATTGAAAACGATAATTTGACCATAGCGATGTCTTCTATACACCATAGTATTAGAGACTGTTTTTACAATAAAATAAAAAAACAAAAGCAGACAAAAATTACAGATTACTTACATTAAAAAAATACAACTTTTATGTACATACATACATACATACGTATGTACTTATTACGTGCAATTTTTATTTTATAAGTTACTATGTTTTTCTATTAATAGAGAAACATAGTAACTTATAAAATAAAAATACTTAAATACATGCATACTATTTACATAAAAATGTTTTTTTTTTACAAAACGCTTTGTATGACGTCCGCTTATTATGACGTGTTTGTCAATTCCTTTCGATGTCATTATAAACGGATTCGACTGTACATAAAAGTTGTATTTTTTTAATGTAAGTAATCTGTAATTTTTGTCTGCTTTTGTTTTTTTATTTTATTGTAAAAACAGTCTCTAATACTATGGTGTATAGAAGACATCGCTATGGTCAAATTATCGTTTTCAATATTGCTATGAACAAATCGGGATAATAATTCTGCAGCTTTTAATGCCTCTTCTGCGGTAGGTAATGGTTCTTCCTCGACTTCTTCTTCCCCATCACTGAGATCCAAAACAAAAAGAGCCACGTGCCGAACGTCGTCGGGAATCAACGAAAATTACCGAAGGCGTAAAGAATCATGTCGGTCATTATAACCGGACATAATTTATTAAAAAGGGGTCACAATAAGCGACATGTCACTGTAAGGGAAGTCATTATATTCAACTTTTTTATAAAGAATCTTATATGAAAACCAAACTTCGTAGTGTAATTACGTCATAATAAGAGGTTGGTCAATATAGGCAGAGTCATAATAAACGGATTATACTGTATTTATTTTTATTACAAAGTTCTATTAAAAATAAAAAAATAAAAACATTTAAAAAATTACCTTCATATCAACGGAAGTCATCCAAATTTTAAAATCAGTCTTAAATCCCTTTTTTAAAATGTCATTAACAGCACTGTCATCATCTATAACAACAATACTCCACTGATGACTCACAAGTGAAGCCAGATTACTCCTTGTGTTAACACATACCAACATCTTTTTAGTATTCAGATTGATTGGTTCTAATAGCACACCTAAAAAGAAAATGTTTTTAAATTCAATTATTGTGATAATGTATTAGTCACTTTCTAGATCTTTTTCTAAATATACATAAATTTGCGGAGCCACTGGTTTGCCTATGTGGTACTATTTACTTATTTACAGCCATTAACAGTAAACAACTCAATCATCCTTGGAGATCCAAGCATGATTGAGTTCATACTCAGATCAGATGATCTGAGTATGAACTAAACAAAATAAGGCATTTGTAAGCATGTTTGTTCCAATGGATCCATTTTCATATTGGCTCAAAAAAAGTTATTAAGATTGTAAATGAAAATGGTAAAGCAACTAATTCAACACTTTTGCAACCACTCCAACTTAGGGTTAATGCAGTCCACATTCACAAACATGTTGCACAAAGGATTTGCCTCTTACTTTAGGACCAGTTACCTCGCTGGTTTGATTATCCTCTAGAGCAGCTATACTCTAAGTGTGTTCCGCGGAACCCTAGGGTTCCATGATACCTCTGTCGGGGGTTCCGCAAGAATTTAGAAAAAAAAAAATCAAAACACCTCTCTCAATAATAATTAGTAACTGTTACATTGTACTTTTATTATGCTGACTAATAAAAAATACACTTATAAAAACAATTGTTTTATTGTAGGGTTCCATCAAGTATTTTGCTTCCCAAAAGGGTTCCGTCATTTAAAAAGTTTGAGAACCACTGCTCTAGAGGATCCAGACCCACAAAATTTCTTTTAAAAAAACCCACATGAAGTCACACCATATCTGGGAAGTAAACCCAGTTCCAAATAGGGAATTTGCTGCCAACTCACTGAGGACTCAATAAAGAAACAATGGCATGGTTGCTTATTAAAGTTTAATTAAAAGATTTTTTTACAAATTATATAAATAAATTTTATATGTACACAAATTATAATCAATCAAGTCTTATAAGTTTATATGTACTTTCAAAAATATTATAGGTCAGTTACTTACCATTTCCAAAATCTGTGAATACTTGGAGATGTGACAACCAGTGTTTTTTTTCATGAGCACCACATAATATCAGTATTGGTTGTTTCAACAAACATTTAACAGCATTTAAAAACAATACTATTTGATGGGTTTTTCCACTTCCTGTTGGGTCATTGAGTATCACACCAGATTTTTTCTGAAAAAGTTCAATTATTAGTTGGTTGACAAGTAAGATAGCTCAGCAATGTACACTAGAACTAATGATAAATACAGTGCAGTGGACAAGTGTTACATTGGGACTTGTGGATGATTAAAAAAATATGATTTCTATTTAATAATGTTACGCTAATATCTCACAGGATTTTAAACAGATTTTATAGAAAATTGTAAATATTTAATAGATTTCATAAAATTATAATTGATGGTTGCTGTGCCCTACTTCAGGTATCAGTCAGCAAATACTGTTATATTTTTATGTTAAAACAAATGTAATGCAACACTCTGCAGAATTTTTTACAACCTATAAGTATTTTTATTGCCTGGTCTAATTGCAAGTGATGGGGTAGCCAGTCCCCATATATAATAAATTAAAAAACCTATGCAATAGAAATTTATTATTATAATATTATAGTAATGTATTTTATTTGAAATTTATTTATAAAAACACATTAAGTGATACCTTAGTAAACTGTTTGTAGAGATATCTGATACCCTCAATTTGATGTGGTAGAAGTTGGGGCACATTCACATAGATGTTTTTATCACCTTTAGCAAGGTCTAACCTCGCAGAATAATTATTGTGGTACACCATTTTCAGTTACACACTTCTGTAAGTAGGTTTAATAAAATTATAAAAATATTTTTTTGTAGAAAAAAGTATAGTTAGCAATAATATATGTCTTCATCACAGTCCTGATTTAAGAAATATAATATTATTTACTGTTCGGTATATAAGCTTGTCAATATTGTTTAGAGGATATCACATATTCTTTAAACGTACCGTAAAGAGGGAATTTTTACAGCAGATTTTGGTTTAGTCTGTTAAGTATTGATAGGGTCATAATAAGAATATACAACATTTCCAAATAGAATAACGCCACGAACACAGAAACACTGGTTTTGTGGACATCTGTGTCTTCAAATTCTTGCATGATCTGCCGACTTCTATAAATGTGATCCCAAAACATTGACGATGTTATTTTATGAAATCACGTTACCAAGTTGTGGTATTCACAAATCTCTTCGTGCGCTGATCTTTCAACTTCTAAGTTATGTACTGGTTAAAGATTTCTTTATCTGTGGTTAGGTATTGTAGATTGCAATAATTTCGAAAATACCTTTAATGATACAGTGGATGTAAACGCCAACACACATCAAGCAAGATGCCGAATGGTTCACCAGTGTTTATATTTTAGGTGACTGTCTGACGTAATGGAATTTAACCAAAAATATATGGTTTTCACTAAATATGTTACTCAAATTATATTGATTAAACTATATTTGTATAGCAATTTCGATTTACGATATAAATATGCAAATGCATAAGTAGCAACTACATTGCAAAATCCCGATTTGTCACAATTTGAAGTAATTTGACAATCGCTCATGATCGCTCATGTCAAACGAAAATAATGTTGCACAATATAAATAGGTATTTCAAGTACATGCCTATGGATTTGAATATTCAATTTTAAATCGTGAATATTAAATCTACACGGTACATATTGTATTTAAACGTTAAAATTTATTTGTATAGGTACACAGCAGAAAAGTACACATTTTCAACAATCAACTCAGCCCGATCAACTTCATAAAATTTTAATCCAAGATTCCAATATCTAAAGCAATAGATAGGTATAATAAAAACATATTACATAAGTACATAACGTACAAAACATAGCATAAAAGAATGACAACTAATCATTGTTCTGAGTTTCAGTCGTTAAGTCGTACGTGTTATACCTAATATAAGTATTCACCTATTTACATAAATTTTATTGATATAAAAAGTCCCCACCATGCAAGTAGATTGTGTGATCGGCTATTATACTATGACTAGCTTTTGCTCGCGGCTCCGCCCGCGTTATAAAGTTTTTCAAGCTAAAGTTTTCCGTTATAAAAATAGTAGTTTCCCGGGAGTCTATGTTCTTCCCAGGGTCTCAAACTGTCTCCATACCAAATTTCATCTTAATACGTTGGGTAGTTTTTGAGTTTAACACGTAACAGACAGATGCAGCGGGGGACTTTGTTATATTATTTAGAACTTTTTAAGTGAAACAATCCCGTCATACATCATTGTTGCATAACTTTAACCGTTTACGCAGCGCAGGCAACGGAAGCTCTCAAAACTCATAATTTTCCCCGTTTTTGCAACATGTTTCATTACTGCTCCGCTCCTATTGGTCATAGCGTGATGATATATAGCCTATAGCACTCCAGGAACAAAGGGCTATCCAACACAAAAAGATTTTTTCAGTTCAAACCGGTAGTTCCTGAGATTAGCCATTACTGCTCCGCTCCTATTGGTCATAGCGTGATGATATATAGCTTATAGCGGTCCACAAATAAAGGGCTATCCAACACAAAACGAATTTTTGGTTGAAACCGGTAGTTCCTAAGATTAGCCATTACTGCTTCGCTCCTATTGGTCATAGCGTGATGATATATAACTTTGAGCACTCCACAAACAAAGGACTATTCAACACAAAAATATGTTTTCAGTTCGAATCGGTAGTTCCTGAGATTAGCCATTACTGCTCCGCTCCTATTGGGTATAGCGTGATGATATATAGCCTATAGCACTCCACGAACAAAGGGCTATCCAACGCAAAAAGAATTTTTCAGTTTGGACCGGTAGTTCCTGAGATTAGCCATTACTGCCCCGCTCCTATTGGGTATAGCGTGATGATATATAGCCTATAGCACTCCACGAACAAAGGGCTATCCAAAGCAAGAAGAATTTTTCAGTTTGGACCGGTAGTTCCTGAGATTAGCCATTACTGCCCCGCTCCTATTGGGTATAGCGTGATGATATATAGCCTATAGCACTCCACGAACAAAGGGCTATCCAACGTAAAAATATTTTTTCGGTTTGGACCGGTAGTTCCTGAGATTAGCGCGTTCAAACAAACAAACAAACAAACAAACTCTTCAGCTTTATATAATAGTGTAGATTTGCCCTAAGAGCTCGTCGCCCTACATGCTTGCCCAATGCCCGGTTTAAACCTCTTACGCCAGTGTTGGACGACTGTATGAATGACTCATGTATAGTAGTGTGGAGCGTATTTTTTTTTTTTTTTTTTTTAGCTGTGGAAAAAAAGGCGGGAAACTGTGAATAAGCAAAGGCGCCCTTTTTGAATTATTTATTTAAAAAAAAGCTTTTCTGGTATATTTTGCACATTAGCCTTCACATATTTATTAAATAAGTGTGTACATAATTAGTTAGCCCATCAAAATGGGCAGGAAGAGACGGAGAAAAGATGAACTTGAACCTCCGGATCCAGACCTATCGAGCTTCGGATCTTCAGACACGGATTCGTCGGAGTCTCCTGAAGCTGCAGGATCAAAACACAAAGACCCCAAAGACAAATATAAAATATACAAGGTAAAAGGGTACACACGTAAGTATCCCGAGGATACAAATCAAACTGAACTAATAGTCTTCCTTAACCACCTGGACGAGAACAAAGTATTCAGTGATAGGGATCGCATGGCCCTTTCAAAAGGTATACGGGAGCATGGAGTATCAGGTGTTATGCATTTGCGCTCCATCAATAAGTACAAAGTTGGAATAACATTTGATTTGCCCAACAATGCTAACATGTTCATCCAAAATAAAAAATTGCTCGACCAACTGTCTTTGAACGCAACTATACCCGCTAGCGATACAGAGGTCACTGGAGTTCTCACTTCGGTTCCTATTGATATGTCCAATAAACAGGTCTTTTCGTTGATTGGTAGTTCCAAAAACGTAGTGCAGGTCAGGCGCTTTATGCGCAGGGTGAAAGGGAACGACGGTGTGGTAAAATTTATTCCGACCCAGGCAGTGGCTGTAACCTTTGCCTCCACCATCCTCCCTAACTATATATATCTTGACTCGTGGCGACACGAGGTAAGTAAATATATTCCTCCCGTTAAGCAATACCTTAAATGTTTAAAATATGGACATATTGCTAAATTCTGCCGTAATGCAGAAGTATGTTCGATTTGTACATTAAATCACAACTTTAAAAATTGCCAAATTGACTCTAAAGATGCCACATGTGTCAACTGTAAAGGCAATCACGTTGCTATTTCGTCGACATGTCCAATAAAAAAACAAAAAGTTGAAGAAAATAAAATAAAATCTAGAAATGCCACATATTCAGAACTTTTTGACTCCAATGCATTTCCAGCTCTTTCTGCTCGTACTTTAGACACGCAAATTAATAATTTAATGAAATCGGATACATTTATAAGTACATTAGTTGAAACAATTATTAAAATAATCTATACTATTATATAAAGCTGAAGAGTTTGTTTGTTTGTTTGTTTGTTTGTTTGTTTGAACGCGCTAATCTCAGGAACTACTGGTCCAAACTGAAAAATTCTTTTTGCGTTGGATAGCCCTATGTTCGTGGAGTGCTATAGGCTATATATCATCACGCTATACCCAATAGGAGCGGAGCAGTAATGGCTAATCTCAGGAACTACCGGTCCAAACTGAAAAAATCTTTTTGCGTTGGATAGCCCTATGTTCGTGGAGTACTATAGGCTATATATCATCACGCTATACCCAATAGGAGCGGAGCAGTAATGCCTAATCTCAGGAACTGTCGGTCCGAACTGAAAAATTCTTTTTGCGTTGGATAGCCCTTTGTTTGTGGAGTGCTATAGGCTATATATCATCACGCTATACCCAATAGGAGCGGAGCAGTAATGGCTAATCTCAGGAACTACCGGTCCAAACTGAAAAATTCTTTTTGCGTTGGATAGCCTTTTGTTCGTGGAGTGCTATAGGCTATATATCATCACGCTATACCCAATAGGAGCAGAGCAGTAATGGCTAATCTCAGGAACTACCGGTTCGAAATAAAAAAATCATTTTGTATTGGATAGCCCTTTGTTCGTGATGTACTATAGGCTATATATTATCACGCTATGACCAATAGGAGCAGAGCAGTAACGGCTAATCTCAGAAACTAGGAGTTTGAACTGAATAATTATTTTTGTGTTGGATAGCCCTTTGTTCCTGGAATGCTACTTAGATAAGATGATATCCTAAGGTATATTAAAATACCTTGAATATAATGAATATTCTAAATTTTGAGCTGAGGTCACATTAAGATCGTTATGATTTAAGATATCCTATACATTAGGGTGGAGCGTCAAAGTATGGAGAGAAAAAAAGTCATCAAATCGATTTTGAACACCTGCAGAAAGTTGCATATGGCAAAATTATATGTAAATATATTTATATTTATTTTTTTTGCATATAAGAGGTTTTTTAAATCAGTACAAAGTAAGTTCAAAATCAGTAATCTATTATATTTTAGCGTAAACTACTAATACTATGAACTAAATTCTTTATTGAGGGAAAAATATGAAAAATCAATATGAAATTGAAAGCCAAAAATAACAGAATCGTGAAAAATTGCGTAAATAATTCAGATTTTTTGTGTACTTTAAAATGGTTTTTGTTTTAAAATATGATATAATTGCGTGCGATTTTATGTTAGATAAACACAAAAAATGAACTTCTTTGTATAACAGGATCAATAATCTTTTTAATGTCAGCGCTCAAACATCGGAAAAATTCTATTCATTTGTAGATGTGGGTTGGCCCTTTTTTAAACGAACTTTCTTTCTTTATACAAAACCAGACAGTTAAAGTTTTCCAACGCTTTCCCTATTGGCCCGGAATAGAGTTGAGGGCTGCTGATTGTTCCATCTAATTTTATAAACAATTGCCGAAAGGATAGTTTATTCGCATGTAGCAGACAAATAAAACAGTGTAGTGGTCTGCTTAATTACAAAAAAGACTTGGAAAAAAAAATACAAAAGATGTGCTGAACAATTGATGACAACGTAAGCTCAGAGTTTCTTTCTGCCATTCTTCTTCGGGTAGTCATCACTTAGGTAGCCAGTGAAAGGCTAGTAGATTAGTTAGGTTAGGGCTCATGTCCTCGCCGGTGAGGATCGCGACGCGTTATGCTTTTATTCCCCCTACCTGCCAACCGAGCTGATTACTTCGGTTTGTACCTTGTATTCATTATAAATTTTATCCCTAATTTAAAATGACCATACTTATATAATTAATTTCAATTGTTATTTAGAAATAATAATTATAATTATTCTTATAAGGTAGGTGCATCTAAAAAGGGCCGGTTCCAAATAAGGTCCATCTTTTCGTTTTGTAATAATTCTGAAATAGTAATGTTAACATACTTTCAGAACATGGATTGGCAAGGTAAGTTACCAAAGTTATTGCTTTTTTATCTCGATTTTGTTTAGTTTTTTCAGGACATATCTATGTGCCTATATAGGTCCACTTTTTTCGGCCCAATAAGGGCCGGATTTTATTAGGGGTACTTATTTTTAATATAAGCATGATCAGTTACTTATATAAGTGTAAATAAGCACATGGCATATTTTTGCTACGATAACGACAGTTCAGTACACTATGCACAAAAATACCACTTGTCTAAAACTCTTTTCTTCGTTGGATTTTTTCGCTTTCAAGTTTTATAACATTTTATTTACGCAAATTAACAATACATTTGTCAAAAGTATTTTTTTATTTTATTTTAATGATTGTTCATCCATTAATATAAGTTTATTGTTTTTAGTAAAGGCAAGGATAGAATCTTTGCAAAAAAGAAAATGGGGCGCAGGGTGGTCTCTGATTGATATTGATTTTACTGATACTGATTTTCAGGATGATATAAAAAACAACGAAATGTCTGAGCGTGCAGCAGCTATAAACTACAACATACCACGGCGACCATTGAAGAATCATATAAAATCTGGAAGCGTGGTGATGAATATGGGAAGAAAAACTTTGATGAAGTCATGCCACTCTCAGAATAATAAAAAACGATCTGATATTTAAGAGTCAACTTTTAAAGAGTTTCTAACTAAGGCAAAGCCGAGACGAAAAGTATTAAATTACGTCAGACTGAAAATAACCAAAGATTTATTCAAAAAAAGTCAAGCAATAATACAAAAAGCACTGTCAGACTAAAAATTATAACAACAATACTAATGGTCAAAAATCAAAGCCAAGAGAAAAGTCACCTAAAGTACTTAAGATTAAATCAGATAGAATCAAATCCAAGCAAAACAATTAAACTGAAACATATGGTCAAAGCCAAAAAATACAAAAAAGTAATAAATAATAATAATTATTGTTAAGTATATGTTACGTTCTCTAACAATTTTAATTTAGTTTTTAGTTAAGGTCAGGTGGGGCAAGTGCGCCGACGGGGTAAGTGCACCTGCCCTAAAAAAATCGAAAATATGATGTTATACAATTACCGCAATCTTATATCTATGCTACTAACTGAAATATAGTTCCACTAAAAAACATAAATGGCTTTGTTCATTTTAATACGATTTATTCGCCATTTTATTTTAAGTGTCTTTTAGACCCGTAAACAGAGATGACCCCGTAAAATATAACATCAAATATTTCAAGATATTTAACATATTTCTGTAAACCAGTAAGGTGAACACATAGTTTAAACCTTTTATTTTAACTTCCTGCTTGAATTTTATTTATATATACTAAAATAAAGGATTTTTAGCAATGCGAAAAAATGTACCTCAAAATTGTCGAGTAGGGCAAGTGCGCCACAGTTAATAGTCGTATGGCGCACTTGCTCCTGATCCATATGTAACCAACCTTTTTTGAGAATATGTTTTACTAACATGAATTATTATTATTAAAATGTTAGACTTAACGGTTTATTTTTTTGTACTCAAGGTATTTTGTTTTGAGCCGACTTAAATAAAAGGGCGTATTAGTTAATTCATCGTATATTTGTTGTATTAGATGGTTCGTTTTTAAAAAATAAAAACTGAAATACCTTGGTCTAGAGCAACTTTGCGTGAAAAGGTTGCAAATGTTCGATCAGGCACGTTATCTGGGTATAATGCAGCTAAAACATATCAAATATCATAAGGTCAAATTCTAAGTAATTGAGTTATAACGCATTCAAAATCGTTAATTCCTACATTTTTGTATGTTTTCTTTAGTTTTTAGAAATAAAATGGATTTCGTATTAGGGTACTATTTTTTTATTCCAACATATCCGCACACAAAACTCTAATATTAATACCTAAATATAGCAAAAGAAATTGTAAAATGTTTTGAAGCCCTGATTTACAAATATATGGCGCACTTCCCCGAATTTGATTTGACAACCATAGTTTGTTATAATATTGAGTGATTAAAAATTATCCAAGAGCAATGCTAGTAAAACCTATTTCTCTATGGACTAAAATGAGTGTTTTCTTTATAATGTTTCATATTGGCGTTTTTTTGTACACAGGCGCACTTACCCCATTTCCGGAGGCAAGTGCGCCTACTTCCATTTTTTTTACTTTGAGCAATATATTATTAATTTATGGTCCGATTTCCTTGAATGGCTATAGATTGTTAACACAAAATACCAAATATTCTTAAATTAATAAAATTACATTCTTAAGTCAGCACAAAAAGAAATTATTTTGCATTGAATCCAGCTATGAAAAATTTATGGCGCACTCCCCCCGACTGACCTTATTTGATGACCAAATTATAGGTAAGTCGAACGGTGCCACTGTTTAATTTATTTAAGTTTATTTTAATTACATTTATGTTGATAACCAAGCAGAAAATATTTAAGTACAATAAGAATATATATATGCATATTTATTTTTAATCTTTAGGTGCAGTGGTTGTCATATTTGTTATTTTCAAGCACTTAATAAGGTCCAGACTGTGATTAAAGAAGTGTAATACCCAATAAGGTCCAAAGACAAAAACAAAAAAACTGATTGATTAGTACATTTTATGATTTTCTTAGCTAGAATCAATAAAAAATAGCATAAAACTACAATTTGTCTCATTTGAAACTCGAAAATAAAATAGTTGTTACATATATATATTTCCTAATACTTTATAAGGCCCACGACACTAATTTATAATAATTTCCTTTTCATTATACGAAATCCACAAACTTAATAGTAGTTTAAAACCAATGCTTTCTTAAGATGTGATTTTTCTGGCATATAATGCCTAAGTTCCTGCAGTTCAATTATGGACCTTATTTAGAGCGCCAATGCCCAATAAGAACTTTAGACAAACTTTTAAAGAACTTTTTTTGTAAGCAACTGGCCACTGCTGCCTTGTTTTTGTACAATGTTTACTCTTCACATAAAAACGGTTTATTTGATCATAATGTCTTACATAGCAATTCACTTCCCAAAATTGATTTATAAGGATTTCCAAAAACCCGGCCCTTATTAGATGCAATTACCTTATACTATTTATATAAAGCTGAAGAGTTTGTTCGTTAGTTTGACTGTTTGAACGCACTAATCTCAGGAACTACCGGTTCGAATTGAAAAATTCTTCTAGTGTTGGATAACCCATTTATCGAGGATGGGTATAAGCTATATATCATCACGCTATGACCAAAAGAGCGCAGAAGTAATGAAAAAAAAGCAAAAACGGGGAAATGTTATTACTTTTGAGAGCTTCCGTTGCGTGCGCTGTGTAAATGGTTAAAGTTTTGCAACAGTAATGTATGACGGAATTGTTCTTCTCAAAAAAATATTTAAAAAACAAAGTCCCCAGACACATCTGTTTGCCTGATTGAACGCGATAAACTCAATAACTACCCAACGGATTTCGATAAAATGGTATGGAGATAGCTTGAAACCCTAGAGAGTATAAAGGCTACTTTCTATCCCCGGAAAATATATAGCGCTATTTTTATCCCGGAATCTATACTTACGTAAAGCTGAAGAATTTGTTCGTTTATTTATTTGAACGCGGTAATCTCAGGAATTATAGGTTTGAATTGAAAAATTGTTTTAGTGTTGGAAAACTCATTTATCGGGGAAGGATATATGGTATATATCATCACGTTGACCTATAGGAGCGGAGCATCAATAAGAAAAATGCAAATAACGCGCTCTGAGTAAACGGTTACAGTGATGAAAGAAATAATTATGTATGACGGAACGGAAAAAGTTGTAACAAATATATTACAACACAAAGTCCCCTGCTGCATCTGTAGGTATGGTGTCTGACGCGTTAAACTCAAAAACTACCCAACGGATTTAGATGAAATTGGTATGGAGATAGTTTGAGACCCTGGGGAAGAATATTGACAACTTTCTATCGCGGGAAAATATTATACAGCGTAACTTTGATATCAGAAAATTTAAGCGCGGAAAATCTTTATCACGCGGGCGGATTCGCGGGCAAAAGCTAGTTACACTATAAAAGCCAAATAGATATTAGAAGTATCATCATAAGTATTACAAATATTAGTGGAGTAAAAATTAAACACAAAAAAAAAAATAAAATTCGTATATTTTGTATAAACCTTTTTGTTTTGGTTTTATAAACCCACTAGAAAATTGTATATAACACTTAATATATATCCACTTGATTGCTTGATATTAATACATTTTCTTAAAGAATATTTTGATTTCATTCATGTAATATTCATGCAATAAATATTACATTGATACACAGATTTTTTTCAAAAAGACGGTAAACGGTATTATTCATTTTTGAAAGATGGGGCTCTTTTCTCAACAAAGGCAGTCATACCCTCCTTTCGGTCTTCCTGTAATAAAAAAAAAACATAACAATTATATTTATGTCTAATCTAAGAAACACAGGTTAAAAGTATAGTTTCGAAAATGTTAATATAGTATGTGAAAATATGAATACAATGACATTTTGTTTTATAATTTGCCTGCATGATTTGTACTTATATTTAAAAAAAAGTCTTAGAGTATGGATGATGTTGTGTGCATAGCAAAAATCCCAATAAAGCCACTTAAAATGAAAAGAATGATCTATTAAATTCAGGAAATCAAATTGATACACTCACCGTAGCAAAGGTGCCGTAGAAAACAGATTTCTCAAACTGGAGACCTGCTCTCAAGGAAGTCTCATATGCTTGGTTAACCGATTGTTTGGCCAGTTTAACGATAAGGGGAGAGTGTGTGCCTATTCTCTCCGCTAACTTGATAGTCTCTTCTAATAGTTTATCAACTGGGAATACTCTGCTGACAAGACCTGAAAAGATTTATTACATGATTACGTAATTGGTTAGCATAATTGATTTAATGAATTAGCAGTCCTGTCACAACATAATAACAAATAAATATTGCTTTCCGTAATTTCCTAAATAAACGTCTATTGGCAGCATCATTGTGTTGTTAATTGCGAGGTTTTGGGTTCGATTTCCAGAATAGGAAAATCATATTTGTATAAGTTTTCCTGGCCCAATGTTATTCTTGATATTGACAACACTAATGCAACAGATGTAGAATAATGTAAAATGATGCTTAAATAAATGTATTCATTTTATTTTTAGAGCCAAAGTGAGAGGAGTGCTTGTAGATTCAACAATATTAATAAGAATTATTTACCCATTTTTTCAGCTTCGTGGGCATCAATAAAGTTGCCAGTGAGGACAATCTCCATTGCCTTTGACTTGCCGACATATCTAGGGAGTCTCTGGGTACCGCCAGCACCAGGGATTGTGCCTATGTTGATCTCAGGCTGGCCAAATTTTGCTTTCTCACCAGCATATATGATGTCGCAGAGCATAGCTAGCTCGCAACCACCACCTAACTGTTAAAACACATCAACTATTGACTTATTCTTTCCATATTGCATAGTTTCTGAAGACAACTGACACGTTATATGTAAATAACATAATACTCACAGCAAATCCATTGACGGCGGCAATAATAGGTTTTCCGCAGTTCGAGATATCCTCCCACTCACGCAAGAATCCTTCTTTCGTGTTGTGACTGTAGGTGTTGTTTTGCATTTCCTTGATGTCCGCACCAGCGGCGAAAGCTTTCTCATTTCCTAAGAAAGAAAATCATTTTATAAATCCTTTATTTTAAAACATAAGTAACAGGTATTATAAATATACATAAATCTGCCATAAGTTACTGACCAGTGATTATAATGGCTGCAATGTTGTTGTCTGCATCAAAGTCATTAACAGCTTTTCCAAGCTCAACAAACAGTGGTTTGCAGAGAGCGTTGAGTGCCTTCGGCCGGTGCAACTGTATAAGCCCAACATTTTTTTTCGCGCCGACAACATCTATCTTAATATTTTCGTACGCAGGCGCTGAAAACAAAATGTATACTATATTTTTCCGAATTTGCTGATAAAGTATGTATTAAATTTCGCTATTGACATAACATATTAAATTTTGAATATTTAGTAATAAGTTCTTAAAAATGAATCTTCTTTTTCTGTTCTTAAAAATGATGTAAAACAATACGACTCCTAAGACGCTTGAAAATTCAAGAAATATACCAGGAACTAGGAAAGATGATTATAACCAATTTTATTAAATATACGACCAAGGACAAAAGACGTTTCTGTAAGTACCTACACACAATTACCATGTCTAGCATTATTACTTATTCTCATGATAAAATATATATATAAGTATATAAATATTATTTACAGCTTCAGGGGACTGGCTATTGTTATAAAATAATTGTTATATTTTATAACTTTAGAATAAGCATAAAAAAACGTTTTTTCATGCAGCGATAGCCTACTTTTTTTTTATTTTTTTTTGGTTTCGCGGAGAAAGTCCCTTATTACTGCCGCCCAGCCTTCGTGGGGGGTGACTGAGCGGTTACGCTGGGGTAACCGTGCCTTACGGCCCGGCGTTGAGCCGCCCGAAATTGGTGACGACCTTCGGGCGACCGCCGGGCCGAGTCCCTAATCCTATGTACAACTAACCCTCGCACGGCCTACCAGCTAAAACTCCGTGGTGGCCCTCTTCGGCGCATTAGGAACGGCTGCGGGCTTCCTCTGACGGAGTTGTCTAAGTCTTCGTCCCGAGACGCCCCTGCGCGGTGCCGCCTTGCGGCCCGTCTCCTATGGGTGGGGGGCTCAGAAGCTCCCGCGCACCGAAGGACGCCCTCGGCGTCTACGGCAGCATGAGGCCAACTATACACTGCCGTCCATGCCGGGGGTCACCACAATGTGCTAAGCATGCACAACCTACACCAGCGGCGGACAGCCCCCTGCTGCCCGCCGGCGACCCTCCGATGGCCCCTATTAGTCGCCTCTTACGACAGGCAGGGGATACCGTGGTGGAATTCTCCAAACGCCCCCAGTCCACAGGGCGGAGCGATTGCCTACTGGCGAAACAGACTACGGACGAAGTTGCTGCCTTTTAAGTTTATATCGTACTTTGACCCCACCTCACGGGCATGCCATTTTTTTGCTTTAAAAAAACGAGACGAGTTTGCCGTTCGCCTGATCGTAAGCGATACGACCGCCCATAAACAGTAGAAACACCAAACAAAAACTTGAATTATAAAGTATTGTTTGATATTCCACTACGCTCGCCATCCCGAGACATTAGATTTCTTATTATGTCCAGCAATACACCAACTACAATGTTCTTCAAACCGGAATGCAGTTGTGACACACTGCTGCTTGGCGGCAATTCTGATATAAGTATATTTTCGTGACCTCATTTGTAAACGAGGCCCTTGGGATAGTGTATTATAGGATCATAATATTATAGGAAATCATTTATATTTATACGAGTATTTAAGTTACCGACTAAAGTTCAAATGAACCTGGCCTCTTTACGTCAGGCAATATTATTATCGGTGGTGCACCAGTACGAGTGCCATTGTACATTGTTCTTCGTTCAATATTAAATATTATTGAATACATACAAGTCGATATCCTCAATTGCCATGTTGTTATGCTTGAATACGAAGCCATTTACAGAATTGATATCGTGTACGTGCTGTATTATATGTTGTTTTATTATTTCTCTATTGCGTTTATAAAAACTAATGTTTAATAACACTTTTCTTGCCTCGTTACGTATTTTATGGCCGACAATATTATTTAGAAAATAAAAAAATATATGATTTGCAAACGATATATACGTAATATTGTATAATGCTCTTTGTGTAGTAGTCATTTTCCATAGATAGAAGATATTACTATTTGCGCTGGATAGGGCCAACTCCTCTCCGTTAGCAAAGTTATAAATTAGTAGATACTGACTGTATTTCGGCAGCCGTGAGAATTAATTTCCCCAGTAATGCGTAATTAATATTTCGTTATTATCAGCTGCAGGACGTCCACCGCTGAACATGGGCCTTTTTATTATTATTTACATTGATTTATTTAATGTTTAAAATATCATCAATTATATTTTATGAAAATTTGAAAGAAATAAATAAGTATTCCATAAACGACATCTATATAGTAAGGAATTCATCTACGAAGACAATATTAAAACAAAACTGAACTAAGCCACTCCTATGATGATGACGCGCTGATGTGCTGAGGCGTTGTTATAGAACTTATAGACGCAGTGCGTATATAACTGGTGATAAGTTACAATTCGCTTTCGTTATTATGTGTCAACAGTGAAATATTAATTATAACTTACATAATTTATTTAATAAATCACAGTGTAACGCAACAGTCATTAGGAGATAAGATTATATTAACCTCCGATCAAGGCCTAGTTAATGAAATAATATGAGTTTTTGATTACAACAATAGCTTTATATTATTACAAATTGTGGGTACATACTATAACATGGTTTTTTTTTAAGTCAAAGCGACATGCGAGTCAAATTATCCACAAATGTAAACTGCTAGATAGGTTCGTAACACTAACGAAGCATTACTTAGCTATGTAGATTGTATATTATAAGTTTTATTTATATATACATATCTTGAATATTTTGTAATTTTATTTTTTTATTATAATATTTTGTTATTTATTATTCCTAATTCATGTTACTATATATTTATGAATTCTACCACTATATATATGAAGGTCATTTCTGCTTGGAGTTCTATAGCCCCTTTTTGTCGGGCCATGGGCTAATTGACACCAATTAATACCTATGGATAGGTATTCATTAAAACAAATTTAAATATTTTATTTTTTATAATATTCGGTGGTCGGGTGTGGCAAAGACACTTGATAAGATATGCGCGCGGCAATCCTAAAGAATTTAATATAAGTACATACTCTTTGATATACACTGACAAGATTTTAATATTAAATGAACCTCGCAAAGTTCGAGGATGTGCAGGTAATATACCAGGTAATATATATTTAAGAATCTCAATGTTGACCATGGGTATCTTTTATAACAAGATGTAAGATTAGGCTAAACAGTAGATTAATGGGCGATTGAAATAAACGATCTTAACCGGATACATAGCGAAAACAGGCGAACTAGAATAAAGTTTGTTAAATATTTATATATGCGTGATTAGATTGGTCTATTCTTACTATTAACGCATAGTAAGCGGTTGGGTTAATTTATTGTAAAGGCTTAATAGTCTTTCACGATAAGCGAGTTTGACCACTTTACACATAATTATATTAATCGACATTGTTATAGGAGCTATGCCAAGTAAAATATTTGTTAGACCCCTTTCATTTTTTTAAAAGCTTACTTATTTATGTTAGTAGTAATTACGTTTGTTTATAAATAACCGTGTGCGAATCGTCAGTTTTTTTTTTGAAACACTTGATTAAAGTCACAATCGAATGACATTTTGATGAAAGCGGGTAGTAAGGACGTGACTTTGCTTTAAATTTGCCATTTATCGAATATAAAATCAAATTCTAGTGGAATACCTATTAAATTTGTACTAAGTATGTAGTAAGTATGTCTTTCGTCAACCTCACCGCTCGCGCCAGAATATAAAAATAAAGAACCCGCGGTTTTCTTTTTGTTTATTAAAGAAGAACTAGACGTATCAGTAACACGAATATTTGATAAAAAAAACATCACATGATATGGACTGTTTATTACAATTAATGTTAATCTTACGGACCGTCAAAAATTAAAGAATGAAATACGACTTTATTTCATAACTATAAAGGTCGCTCTTAAAAAGCTGTCGGCAGCCTCTTGATAGCGGGCGGAAATTGACACGTTTTCTTTATGTTTGGGTCTGCAAATGCATGATGCTTATAAAATGTGTCTACTTAAAAGAAAGTAACGAAATGAGAGTGCGCAATGATACATACTACAAGCATATTTGAGTTAATTTTAAAGCAATATCTCGTATTTAAGCTTCGTCTATGAACCGGTTCGTGACACAACACGGAGTTTATCTATTCTCTTTTGCACTTATAATACCCCTAGCATGTATATTTGTGGTACTTATGGAATAAGTTATAGTTTTGGTTGCTTAAGTAAATGTTTGTATAGAAATTTGGTACTAAAAAAGGCAGTACAATGTCCCGCGTGTAATCTTCAAATAGTAAGCCGTGTACCTATAGAACACTGTGTGTCAAAATGTATGGGACTTGACAGCATGAATCTCTTATTACAGCCAGCCTTAATGTCTTACAGACAGATTACACAGTTGAAATGCTTACTTTGGTGGTTTTCTGTGTTCCTACAAACTAAGATAGATGAGAATACCATATCTGTGAAGTATAACTATCTATCGGTAATAATGTTGAAAAAAATAATGGTTGGAAACATAAAACATACTCAATACATAACAATACTAGTATAAGTTATTGAGAACGGTTATTTAATATTAACTTACCAATACAAATACTTAAGGCACATTTGTTTATTATTCATGCTTAAGGTAGGCACCAATATCATTTTGCAACTTGCAAGAGCAAAATAAAGTGAACAGAGCAATATTAGTTATTTAATTTAAATTAAGCAAGTTTTAGAATTACACAGTATAAATAAAATTATATTACTTTTATAAATTGAATTTTCAATGCTTGTTAACAATGTGTCAATTAGTACAATTTCATTGAAACCTACCATTGTCTGTATCTTTTGATAAATTTGTATGTAATTTCATGCCACAATTTTTGTGATTTTCTTTATATTTTTATTGCCAAAAAATTTCTCATGGCATAGTACGATAATATAATGAACATTTTGTTTCCCTAAAAGTTTCACTTTTCAGAAGCTTATTTAACAACTTTTTCACAAAAAGTACTGGAAAGCTGGGTACAAAATTACTTCATAATTTTCAAAGTAGTTACTCTTAAGTAGCTCAAAATTAAATAAAAGTTTTCCAAGGTCTTTTCTTCATACCTTGAAAAATAAGATTTATCTATATAAAATACCTCTACCAACACTTACCTATATACTTAATATCACTAGCATATGTTGTACTCAATACTGAATCTCAATAAGCACTTGATGCAATATAAATTTAAACTTGTGTTTAAAAAGTAGGGACATTGATCCAACCAAGATCTATTAAATCCATTAGTGTTCCGAAAAGAGTTCTAGGTTCTAAGTACCTACTGTAACAGTTATATGTGAACAAATTGATTATGACCCCCCCCCCCCCCCAGGCTATTCTTGTGCGCTCGGTCTCCATACCGAATACACGCCCATGCATGGGGGGAAATTTGTCGCGGCCCTAGGCACACAAAAAGTGATGCCTACACCCCCATGGTTGCAAGTTCACTTGGGGGGTCTGACAGGGACTCGTAGAACATTTCACCTCCTTTTCCTCTCTGCCCATCCTAATACTTCCTCTTCCTTCCCCCCACACTCCTCTCCCAATTCTTCCCTCCCACTTTCCTCGAGGCCCCTGCAGTCGTTAAGCCGGGAGGAACCAGTATACCGTTCGCAGGTTCCTCCAGGTGTAGACTGCAGGATCAGCCGTTAAAAAAAAAATAGATTATGGGCTGTGGCACGTATGATGGCCTTGAAACCGGTTCCGATCTCTTTAAGAACCATTTTTTACTTCTCGTGATGGAATATTATTTACACCTACTTACTTATTTAAATATAAAACGTAAAGAGTAGGTATCTCGTCATAACCAGTAACTTTATAATATAGTCAAAAGGAAGTAAAACGAAATATTTGAGACATAAGTAATACACAAATATCAAAAAGTGATATTTTACCTTACTCAGCATAAAACACTGCAAAAGTTGGTCATGTTATAGAACCAGTATAAAATAGTAAATTTCTGCAATATATATAATTAATTTATGTAAAGATTTTCTACACTAACCTGCGCTATAGAACTTGATGCCGGTATTGGATACGACAGCAACTCTGCTTTTGTTGATTACATTCTTTCCTAAGAAGATTCTAGAAACGACACCCATTGAAGCCATATTTTTTTATTTGATTGCAGTAAGCTGCCGCCTTTATCCGCTACTAAATGATAAAGTGAGCGATAATGGTTAACACCGGCAAAAATAGCTAAGAGACAAGTGAACTTTGATACAGTGATAGCAAAACGATAAGAAAAGAAACAAGTGTTTTAGACTAGTGATGGGCACAGGGATATATCGAATTTATTCGATGTTTTCCATACGATATATCGGATTGATTCGATGTTTTGATAAATATTGTTTGTATTCGATATATTTATTTATAGAATCATCGAATATTTGCTTGTTTTGTGGAATTTATAAAAACTTAAATAATTTTAACTATTTTAATTTTAAATAGAGCTCATTAAAGCAGGGACAATTTGAAAATAGTGACATCTGTGAGTGATCAGCTTAATTCATAGCTTAATTACCTTATATAGTGTGTAGATTCTATACGTTAATTATATTTACTTTCTTTCACAGTTTCATTCAACACTTTCACTCATTCTCACTCTTCTTGCGTCATCGGTCATCTTCACCTCTTTGGCCGTGCCGTTGGCGATGAGGCAATTTAAAATCGTTGTTTTAATTGTTTATATTAGACTTTTACTTGCTAGTTCTTAGTAGTACAATTCTATTCAAGTAGCACTCATAGAAAAGCACTATTATTACACTACACTAATATAGCTATGTTATTATACATAATATTAAACTTTTGTAGAAAGTATGCGATATTTAAAAAATATCGATATTTTACATCGAATATAAATATCGATATATTTTTTAAGTGGACACCTAGGCTTGCATGATATTATACTACTTTTAAATCATTCTATTATAATTATTAAACATTTGTATTCGACTTTGCTTGCGAGAACTGTTTGGAGTACATGCGATTAAACAGTAAGTATAATATTAATTTGTTTTTAATACGTATTCAATACAACATATTATTATAATAATAAAAAAAAATATCAGAACAGGGTCCGATATCAGTTAAACATTCGATTATGTTAACCATCTCAGATCACACGACTCTATTTAAGGTTGCCAGTGTGTTTTTATTATTCCGTAGTGTGCATAAAATAATAAAATAGTTATGTATCAAGGTATAAACATTCCAGAGAATAGATATATCTATTTTATACATTCGCTACTGATCGTACCTATTGCAAAGCAAACATGTGCAATTTTTCACCGTAATAAAGTAGTGATAAAATGCTATTTGATCATACACATTTCTAGGACTTACTTCATAAATGTTGTAAAATTCTTTATACAACATGAATGAAACTAATGAACAGAATGTATGGAACGTTGATTGTCTTCGGTGAACCCACAGACCCAATTAAAGAGCGCAAATGATTACCAAAGTTATGGAAGACTTCCATAATAATCTTCACTGCTCGTATAAAATTCGTAAGAAACATAGATACAATGCATTACAAAGATAGGAAGGTATTAAGTACTATGCAATTCAAAGGTAGGTATTATGCATTACAAAGATAGATACTATTTTATATAAAGATAAAGGATGGTGCATGGTTATTTTTTTACTAAAATCTGAATGAATAGGTAGCATATTAGAAAACTATTAAGTATGTTTTCTGTATAATACATTCTAAATAATTGTACCTGTCTTGACAAACTGTCTCAAAGAAGAACAAAGCTATTAGGTTACCTACCACAAAAAGAGTGTGGTATGAAAGGACCTACAATATATAATATAATAAAATACCAGTATATTTTATACGGTATTTATTTTATGTAGGTACTCTGTAATATCATTTCTCGAAAAACAGGCAACCCAGGAATTCTAATACTCAGTACCGGCTGAAGGACATGTATCCCCGGCTATAAAAAAATAAAAATAAGTAAATATGTATGTATTCATATTTCAAAATCTGTTCAAAATAAAAATTTAAGACGAAATTTCAAAAATCATAAATGTCAATTGCGATTGAAATTTGCTGTGAAAGCTGAGAAATATATAAATTGTTTTGATTTTTAACGAGAATAACCTTTGTTGGTTACTTATGAAATGCATTAGTTGTTTAGGGGAACTAGAACTGATTACTCAATTATTGGCAATATGGCCAATAAGTATAGATATTTATTAATCACAGGGGATCCAGGTATAATATTTTATGACAATGTTATTTAATAATAGTAATTTTAAGGTCTAATAATTGCCTTTTATGTATGGTTATTCTATTCTTTTTTAATCTTTTAACATTATATTTTAGGAATCGGAAAGACGACTTTGATTAAAAAGATTTCGTCCATGGTTGCAGCGAATAATATTAAAGTATATGGTTTTTATACAGAAGAAATAAGAAAAAATAGGGTAAGAGAAGGATTTGATGTAGTCAGCCTTGATGGGCTACGGGGTCGCTTAGCCAGAGACCTAGCTCTCCTCAACAGCCCTGTTAAAGCTAAAGTTGGAAAATATGGCGTGCTTATAGAAGAATTTGAAAATGTTGCATTGCCTTGTTTGAATGAGGTACATGAATATTTTAATTATAGCAATTAAATTAATTTTCTACTTAAGTATGATTGAATGTTAAAGATTGGAAGTATCTAAAGTTGTTAATTGGCTACTGCAATGCCTCGTATATCACTCTCCACAATGATATACATTCCAGAGCCTTTCCATGATATTGTGAATACCTTTTAGTACTGTGGTATAATAAATAAAAACTAAGATTAAATAGTATATATTCATTTCCACCATCTGTATACAAATGTGTCTAGTTTCTTATATTTATGGTGTACAATAAAGTTTTAAATAAATATATTCACACCAATTATATACAGTGAATTTTTAAGATGGGACAGCAGGGGTAGTTACCGTTTCTACTGTAACCAAAAGAAAACTTTCATAGGAAACTGTACATAATTTTTTAAAACATTAAGATTTGAGTGAAGATATTTAAAAAAAAATTACAATTGGAAAAAATGGGCAATTTATACAAATATTTTTCTAAATGCCAATTGATTCTATTATCTATAAGAGTTTAAAAAATGTGGTACCATTAGAAGTATGAATAGTTTTAATGTTAGAAATTAAGTATAGTCCCATATTAAAAATTAATTAAAATTTGGTTGTTTTAAGAAAAAAAAAACCCAATATAGTTTAGAGTGCTTAATCTAAAGATCACAGTAATTACCACTACTGGTACATCTATGTTTCTTCTTTATTGAAAGTGAAATTTAAAAACCTTATGAATATTATTATACATCATTTTTTTACTCTGTTTCCAGAAACAATTTGGATCTCAAAGTTTGCTTGTCATAGATGAGATTGGAAAAATGGAATTCTTCAGTAATGCATTTAAAAATAAAATTAAAAATATATTTGACCAGCAATTAAATTATACAGTTTTAGCCACAATACCTATTACAAAAAGTGACAAGCTAATTGAAAATATAAGAAATCATAATAAGGCTAAAGTGTGGGTGGTAAGTATCTTGTATGTTAAACTTACTAAGTATGAGGATACATTGACTGCTTCTCTCTCACAAGTAAAATTTTACGTTTATGCATCCCTCAACATTTCACGCGAAATCCGAGCCTATTTGCGGTTTCTCACTCGTATACGAATTACGCGCAGAATTCAATAGTGAGCCGACTACAAAGAGTTTATAATAAGAAGTTTATGTCAGCTGACATTTTTCATGCAAGCAAAAACAAATTTAAATGTGATGTTTTAAAAATTCTTTATGAAGACAATGTAATACAAATAAATAACTAAATAATACATATGTAAATGTATAAATATATATAAATGGTGACACGCACGCACACACACACGCACATACACATGCACACACACGCACATACACACGCACACACACACACACACACACACACACACACACACATATATATGCTCCTCTAGAAACACTATCCCACTTTTGACTGCCTGTTATTTAAACGTGTAAACAAAATGTAAATCCGTTATTGGCCTTAAGATAAGTGTATCAGATTGTGTCACTCTAGTATTAAGGGCTGTGGATTTTTTAAATAAATAAAATAAAAAAAAAAAATAAAAAATAAAATTCCATTGCGCTCGCCATCGAGACATGAGATGTTAAGTCTTTTTATGTCCAGTAGGGTACATTGGCTACAATGTACTTTAAACCAGAACACAACAGTGACTACACACGGCTGCTTGGCGGAAGAAATAGTCATTGAGGTGGTACCTAACCATGCAGACTCTCACATATGTGAGACCTACCACCAGTAAAGACTTTTTATAATAGTTTTAAAGTTAATTTATAATATGGGTGTTTTGTCCGCCTTATGGGTATTGCTTTTGTAGTGTTCAATGTTGGAAAACATAGTGGCCTCTTGCCAGTAGCGTAGCTTGCCTTCGAGGGGCCCTATATCTATATTTGTTGAGGGTTCGTCAGGGCAGGAACTTTTGGGCGCACACTTGTTTAATGTAGGTATGGGCCAAGAGGGGCCCCAAAGCTCGAGGCCCCGTATCACAGATACGGCTGATACGGCGGTAGCTACGCCTCTGCCTCTTCCTATAATATAATGTGACTGACAGGGCCATTAGCGGTGCAACTGAGCGTTGTTGGCCTTTTGAGCATCCAGTTCTATCAATTGTGTAATATTATAATTTTGATACAAAATCTTTATTTTCAGGTCACTTACGAAAACAGAAATCACATCTACGAAGAAATAATGCAAGAAATTGAAACCAGTTTAAGTACAAAATAAAATATTTGATAATTTGGATCATTTCTTCTATTTTAATTCTAATGACTTTTTCAACAAAAGCGTTACTTAATATTATTGCATACTATATCTACTGAGATTTACGCGTCTATGACGACCGCTACGTGTCGTAATTGTGTACAGCATTCAGCCTTATTATTAGGCCGAAACACATTTCTCTCTTTTTTTTTGACGATTATAGCTCTTTCCCGCGGGTTGAGTATAGCTGCTTTAGGGGATATATAAGGTCGGAGGAGACCTCTCGATGCTGGCCGCAGTCTCTTCCATTGTCGGCGGTCAGAGTGCTTCGCGTGCTGTGTAATTGAATATTGTATTTAAATATTGCACTTCGGCGAGGTGGTCATGTCGCGTAAGGTAGTGTCGAGAGGGATCACAGCGTTTGGAGGAGATACCTTCCGCCCCCAGAGGAGACGTAGGAGGCGCCTATGGACGATTGACCGGCGTCTCCCGCCCTGTGGGTTGGGAGCGTTTGGAGAATTCCACCACGTTATCCCCTGCCTGTCGTAAGAGGCGACTAATAGGGGCTATCGTGGGGTCGCGGGCGGGCGGCAGGGAGTTAGTTTGTTTGTATTGAGCACATTGCCATGATCTTCGGGATGGATGGCAGCGTCAAAGGTGGTGTCGCGCTGTCGTTGACGCTGAAAGTGTCCTTCGGCGGAGGCATCTGAGCCCCCTCCACATAGAAGACGGAAAAAAAGAACACTCTGAGGGAGGCGCCAATCATTATCTGCGACTAGACAAGCCACAAATCCTCGCCAAAGAACACCGATTCCTGCCTAGGATGATTCGCGAGGCTATTGAAATTAAAAAACATCCTAATTTCAATAGGGAAGATGGTTGGAAGCTTGCACAAGCCTGGGATCCAGTTCTACATTTAATTAAATCGGAACCCAAAAGACCGGCTGCCAGACTTCAAGACACTGTGAGCTCATCCTGCGTAGATCGGACCACCAACAGCTAAAATTAAAAAATTTAAAAAAGTTGTATAATTGTAAAATGTAGGTAGATATTGTAACTTTGACTTTACGGATGAACAACACCTCAGTCCCCCCCGTGACCATGAAGGCTGCAAAGTCTTCGAAACGTCGGGAGAAAATAAAATACTAGCACCGCGATAGAATCCGAAAATTAGTTTAATTTCAATGTCTAACATTCGCGTAAACATAAGAAATCATTATAAATATTAAAGGTGCGCGCGAGTACCATTGCATACACTCTACACGACCGTATTTTCGTCCTCGCCACGTTCCCCGTCCCCCCGACTCTTCTATTAGTTTCGCCTGCGAGCCGACGAATAAAGTAACGGGTAGATTGTTTAGTACGCTCATCCCATAATCGCTGATGTCATGTCCTGAGCCCAGGTTCTGGTGGGTTGCCTGTAGCATGGTCACTTAAATTATCAAGGTTTTTTTTTTGGGGAACTGTCGTGGTTATCACCGGGGGTACCCTGCTAATGGTGTACAGGCGATCCCCGGCTTAGCAACCACGGCAGCCCCATGATGAGTTGGTGGGCCCTACCGCTATCACTGGAGGTTCGGTAGCCTCTCGCTAGGCGGTCTTAGGGCCCAGGAGGAAGAAGGGAGGAGATAAAGTGAAGGAAGAGAAGGGGAAGGAAGAGGAGTTTTTGGGATGGTTGGAAGGAAGGGAAGGGAAATGTTCTCGAACCCTTAGACAGACCTCAATGTGAACTTAGCAACCAAGAGGCATACGCACGAGCTGTGCACCTAGGGTCGCGGCAAATGTGCCCCCAAGCATGGGCGTGCATTTGGTGTGGAGACCAAGTGCACAAGAATTGCCTCGGGGGGGAATTATCAAGGGTTGCGAGTGCCTAAAGCGCTCACCCAAAAGCCCGATGTGTGTGTATAAGCCGACCCTTGTCGGGCTAACAAACGTATGACAGGTTAAAAAATAAACATGTACTGTACTATCAAAAAAGATAAATTTTCGTGGACCTCCATTCTTTGGTCATGTCAATGTAGAACCCCTCAAGTCTCCCGTGGAATCCTAGGGGTCCAACTCCTGGACCACTTTAGGAATCAATGATCTACAATCAAAGTAAGCCATTTGTAAGTATTTCAAAAAAACTTTATTCTGGTTGATCCATTTTCGTTTTATGTTTATGTTTTTAGTGTTGGAGAGCCCTTTCATCTAGGAAGGCTATGGGCTATATATCATCACGCTATGACCTAAAGGAGCGGAGCTGTAATGAAATTGTTCCTCTGAAAAAGTTCTATGAAATATATTATAAAACGAAGTCCCCCGCTGCAACTCTCTGCCTGTCGAAGGCGTTTAACTCAAAAACTACTCAACGAATTTAGATGAAATTTGTCATGGTGATAGTTTGAGATCTTGGGAAGGACATAAGCTATTCTCTATCCTGGGAAAATATATAGCGTGACATTTGTCACGGAAAATGTTAGCCCGGAAAATCTTTATCACGCGGGCGGAGTCACGGACAAAAGCTAGTGATTTCATAAAGCTTTTTTGTCGTTAATTTGATAAAGGCATTCCTCCACATTTATGAATTATATAAATTTGAAAATGTGAGAAAATATTGGTGAGTTTGTAACAAGCAAATACTTACTGAACAGATTTGGATGAAATACGGTAGACGGGTAGATCATATCCTTGACTAACATATAGGTACTTAGGATCCTTTTCATCCTGGGAATTTGATCCCATGCTGAATAGTGAATTTTTAATGTTTTTTAATAGATGGTGCTGGCGTTTGCAATGGTTTAAGACTTTTGTCGCGGGAATGGTTTTTCACGTAAGTGAAGCTGCGATCAACATAGTGACAAATAAAAAGATGGTTGTAATTTCTTCTGTTACAAAGTAGGGCATTTTTTTGTTGCAGAGTAGAGTTGTTAAACTAGATGTTGTTGCCAGCTACGCCTTTGTGATCTTCCCCGTAAAAGACTTACTGCGTACTTTTTAGAGATAAAAACTTAGGAAGCACTTTATAATGTTAGCCTAACAAAATCACTGTAGTGATCCAATTCGCCATTTGTACTCGCCATCTATTTAAGAAAGCTAATCAACATTTTTTATATTCTTACAGGAGAAACATTCTAGTATAAAAGAAGCATGATATGCATTTATAATATATGGCTTGTCGGTGTGCCACATTTCATCCATAACCATCCGGAGGTTTGTAACCAATATCTAAAAACTTAACTCGTATTTATAATATTAGTATTAGTAGGTAATAGGTAATGTAAGAAGATAGGTAGTAAAATTAAGCAATGATAATCATATTGACTCTTTGTTTTGGCATGTAAACTTTTAACTTAATATCTGATGTCTACTTGGGATATTGGATTAACTTAAATCTAGTGCTGCCCCTCAATGTGAGTGGGAACAAATGTAATTAAATATTCGACTTCAGTAAACAAAAATCATAACCTTAACTCTTTAAATATTATGCAGAATAACATCACAGAAATTATATAACATAGGTTCTAGAATATAAAATCTATTATGAAACCAGTCATATGAATCCAGTACTGGCAGTTAACATTTAAATGAGTTGAAACTTAACAATTTGTCACAATTTAGGCCAGATTTTTATCAAATATCAACTAAGGCACATACAAGTTGTACTTTGTCAAATTATTGTAGGAATTACTATAGCAAGCAGATGTCTTCTTTTATTGCTTTTAGTTACTAATCAGCTTTCATCATCGGTACAGTCATCAAACTGACCATCGGACTCATGCTCTTCAACAGGGTTGCACAGTTTCTCGTATTTAACTTTTTCCACAACAGACACTGGATGTGCATCTATTGGACAAAAGTTGCCCTCGTCTATTTTCTGTTTTACGAAGTAGGCCCATGGTGACATTGGTGGTGTCATAGTCCTATAATACTGTGGTATCCAATAATCATCCGAATCCCAATCTTCTGGCGAACTTGGCGGATCATATTCTGATTTCGGACATTCTGTAAAGAATATTAAAGATTTTGGTTAAAGTATATTATTCAGATTTAGATGAAAAACCACCCTCGCAATGATAGAAACATTAAATACATTTACATGATATTAAATCATTAAATCTTTGTAAGTTGGTGAAAAAAATGTATCATACTTAAATAAAACTAAAATCCCACTGAATAGCATTAACAATAAAATTTATGTTTTAAAATAAATGCCTGAAATAAATAATATGAGATTCACATCACAGCTATGTTTGCATGCATAGTAAGTACTGAGTACCTTAATTTTATTTAAGATTCATACTCCTAGTGATCCGAGGACAGAAGGCACAACTTTTCACAAGTCAGATACTGTCTTTTCCAAGATGTGAGAGGGGATGTGTATTTTATTATGAAAATTATGTTGTACCTAAATTTCTTAATTTAATTAGGAGTGGTGTAATAGTAAAACAGCTAAAACATAATTATATATAATGTTTAGAACTAACCTTTGCTTGCAGACACCTCAGATAGATCATCATCATCTGAGAACTCATCATTTGATTCCTTTTCTTCTAATTTCCTGTAAAAATAAATAAAAAATAATATGATGATAAATATTACATATTTGTTATTAAAATGTAAAAAATATATTATACCTTCCTTCATTCCTAAAATCACGGCTCAGTCTTAACCTCTGCTTTTTTATAACATATTCATTATCTTGTACTTCTTCAAAATAATTCTGAGCAAAGTCTATTTCATCTAGATTTGTGATATCATAATGAATTTCATACAAATTGTTATCATACAAGTCAAGAATTCTTAAATTTGTTAATTGATCTAAATTTATAGGCAACATGCAGAGTTCATTACTATCTAGCAACAGCTTTTTAAGTTTAGTTAACTTGTAAATATTGTCAGGTAAATATAATAGCTTATTGCAAGATAATATGCATACTTCTAAGTTTGATAAATTACAAAATTCATCTGGTAAACTGTGTATATAATTAAAAGACAAATCTATATGTCTCATATTTTTATAAATATCTATGTCAGAGTTCACAGTATACAACTTGGTATTACATAGATTTAATGATTCTATATCACAGCATTTGATCAAGCTTTTGCATGGCACTTCTAGTAGATTATTACATATGTAGTGATGATTATAATCTTCATCTCCAATTTTTAACATTTTTACTTTTGGAAATGTTGTCAGTAAATCATAGCTTTTTCTTAATTTGCAATGATGTATATTCAAATGTGTAAGTAGAGTTGTGGAATCTAGAATCTTTAGAAACTTGTCACAGTTTGGTGTAGAAGCTATATTTGGATTACAGCTGATATCAAGTTTTTCTAAATTTCGAGGGGTAGACAACCAAATCCAGAGTGGTGGTCCTTTCAAATTATTATTGGAAATATTTAATTCTTCTAATGTGTTACAAAACTTAGGTTCATCATCGAAATTATTTATGCAATTGTGGGAGACATCCAGAATTTTTAAATTTACTTGAATTAAGACGAATTCAGGTAAGTAAGTCAATTTGTTATGCGACAGGCATAATTCTTTCAGACCCGGCGGAAGTTTTATATCTTCATCTTTACCTTGTATATTATATATTCGACTCAAATCCAAGACAGTAACATTTTGATAACTTCGTTCTAATTTTAATTCAATTGCTTTGACTAAACCATTCGAGAACCCATTCTTTTTTGGTTCATTTTTAGTTGTCTCCTCCATGAATAAATGAATTAACTTATATATTTCGGTTATGTTTATCACTTAGCGTAAGTTATTGTTTTATTACATCCACCTTGGTGCATTTTATTAACTTACAAGTTAGAATTTAAATTAAATGAAAATACCATAACAACTTTAACCTCAAAATGCCAAATCAGGGGCAAATCAAAGAGAATTATAATATATATGGAAATAGAGAGCCTACTCGTTGGGTTTTTGTGCCAATCGACATTACGGCTGCTTCATACTTGTGAGGTAGAGGGCGTTCGCGATTTTCGTTGCGTTGTACGATTCAGGTTTATTGTGTTTTATTATTTTGCAAACGGTTTTAAAAGTGCAGAAGACGGCAATCCAAGTATTAAAATACTTAGAAGCAGATCTGTATTTGCTATGCCGTCGTAGTATAATATTTCTGACATCTTATTTACAGTGTACTTCTATCATTATCAACACATAATAATTCGATAGTAATAAGATCTAAGAATAAGATCGTTAATCAGACAAACATCATATTGAAAATATTATTTTTATTTTATTTTTGCTATAACATTTTGTGTACAAAATGCTTATAGTAAGTACTAATGATATTCACATTCAATATTAGATTTACAAAGTATTACACCTCTATTAAGCTATGTAAGCGCTGATAATTTGATCTTAGTTATTAATTATATTCAATGGAAAAGTAAACGATACTACTTTAAAATAAACTGTAATACACTGTAAAATTCCGAATTACTAAATAATAAAATATACTTAAAATTATTTTATGTATAAAAATACATACTGTGACGAATAATAATTAACATTGATATTTATAATATGCTAAAACATTCTCAATTGTCAAACTATATTTTTATAACAATTGATTTAACTTTATAAAAAATATATGAATTCTTTTGTATTTCGATAATCATTTTAATGTATCATCAAATAAATATCAAGTATCAATGTTCAAATAAAAGAGAATTTATTATTTTTTATAAAAATTGCCTAATAATATACGATTCAATATAGAAATACATAAAAATTTACAAATCTAGAACAGCAATTAACTCTGAAACATACTAGCTAGCCATATTATTTATCTTTGTCTTCATCAAAAGGAAATTCGGATTCTAGCATTATCTTTCTACACAAACAAGTGAAACTAATATTAACAAGAACAAACTTATTCTAAGCCAAACAAAATTATTTCACAAATAAGTCACGCTACTTTTAAATTGAAAATGTTCACTGGAAAAGAAATTAACATCAAGTTTACAATGATCATTATACTTATCCATAGAAAAAGGAACTATAAAGATTAGCATTCATTAAAATATACTTTCTTCGTCATGCGAAGGTTGTTTTACTTATGATAATAATATAAAAATATTTTATGTAGATATCAAACAGATTAATTTAACAATTTGTTAAATAAGAAAGATTAAATAATTATAATAAGAACTGATTTAAAACAGGTCTATGAAACCGGGTAGTAATCAACAGCGAAATGCGAATGCGATACAAATTGCCAATACATATTAGATATATACCATAACAGTGGGTATATGATCTAAATAGAGTAAGTACTAAAAAAAAGGAGAGATTCGAACAATTTACGCGATAAAAGCAAAATAATTTCGCACTTGTGTACATGATATTATCTTTAAATTGCCATCACTTAACTATTAATTATGGGTTACGTGGTGGTTAAATTACAACATACAATAAACACAAAATGAGCATTATGATCAAATAACGAAATCATAAATGAGTCGTACAGAAAATGATAATTGTTACATAAAATATAAAGGAAGTAATGCGAATTGCTGCAGAAATGTAGGTACCGGTTGTAACATTAACAAAACATCAACTAAAGCAAGCAGGTCGACGCAGGAAAGATTGAATATTTTCTGAACGATGCAATATTATTAGGCGACACAGAAGGGTTATATATATATATATATATATATATATATATATATATATATATATATATAAATTAATCCTCTATCAACCTGGTATAGCTGGTCCTTCGTTAATTTGACACCTGTATAACTAAAAACAGATAAGTATGTATTCCTTCATCGAGCCAATTTGTAATTATATGTACAGTCATGATGCTATAGTGAATAGTGCGCCGTTTTATGTGCAATTTTGTTAGTCTATGACGCGTCTATTTGTAAAACGTCTTTGCCGGTGCCACACACAGACAAATATTAGAACACTTGTTTGAACTCATGTTTGGCACGGGTATTTGCGTATTTGTATTCTATTACAGACACTGACCAAATTAAAATTTTTATGGCTTTTACTTTTAGGTTTCCATATATAATCAGTTCTCATTCAAGCAACTCGATAACTTTGAACGCTTGATATGTAGTCGTAAAACCGATACCGAATGACAAGATAATACGTAAACATTTAAACAAACTTTGCACAAATACGAAAATTCCCGTGCCACACATGAGTTCAAATATTTTTGTTATCTGTGGCGCCGGCATAATATTATCTTTTGACATTGATAAAATATGACGATGTCTTAGTTTTTTTAATAAAAAGGAAAGGTGGACCAAGGAACAACTTTATTCAACTGTATGTGTGACGTCATCAAGAATTTTTCGGTTTTTTATTTTTTTGTTTCTTTGAAATTAAGTATTCAAAAAATATGAAAAATACATAATCGTATTCAGGGTAGAAAAATTAAGAAATGGTATTTTTGTTTAAGGCACGTTAACATTTTGAAATGTAAATTTTACGCTGAAGCTGTTATCCATGAAGGATACATCAGTAAAAAGAATCACACTTGGACTTGATAATTTATCTATTTTAAACTCAAATCAAAGTCGTTTGCCCTTATGGTAATTTTAAAGGATCTTTTAGTAAGGGACCGTAAACACTGTAGTCACAAGAAATCAATCTTATGAGACTGCTAATCATTTTTGTAGATACATATTCTATTTTTAAGATGGGACAGCAAGTGCAGCACCTTTTACCATTTAAATATGAACGTGAAAGATAAAAAATATCTGTATAAATAATAATAAACAATACGTGAACAAAAAAAAAGCGGCGTTGGCCTAGTTGATTGTGGAACGGACTGCCAAGACGAATTTCCGCAGGTTCAAATCCAAAGGCACACACCTCTGACTTCTCTAAAAATATTATGTGTATATTCTTTGTGAATTATCGCTTGCTTCAACGGTGAAGGAAAACATCGTGAGGAAACCTACAAACCTGGGAAATTCTCTAGAGGAATTTTCAAGGTTGTGTGAAGTCTACCAATCCGCACTGGGTCAGCGTGGTGGACTAAGCCCTAATCCCTCAGCAGCTCCCTCTCACTAATAAGCAACCTACTTAAGTATTTAATGTCTTCTAGCTTCTATATATATATATATATATATATATAATAAGAAAGTCGTGTTAGTTACACTGTTTATAACTCAAGCACGGCTAAACCAATTTGGTTGAAAGTTGGTGGGGACGTAGCTTAGAACCAGGAAAAGGACGTAGGATACTTTTTACTATTATATAAAGCTGAAGAATTTGTTTGTTTGTTTGAACGCGCTATTCTCAGGAATTACTGCTTCGGACTGAAAAATTCTTGAGTGCTGGATAGCTCACTTATCGAAGAAGACTATAGGTTATATATCATCACGCTATGATCAAAAGGAGCGGAGCAGTAATGAAAACTGTAGCAAAAAGGGGGGAACTTTATAACTTTTGAGAGATTTAAACGAAAAACAATATCACGCGGGCGGAGCCGCGGGCAAAATCTAGTTTACAATAAATAAAAATCGATACACCCGTTCAATGAATTAAATAAATTGTTAAGTAAAAGTGTGAAATGTACTAACTGACGACATTCTGCTGGAATTCTGCTCTTGCCGTTAAATGTTCAGCCGCAACAGCTCATAAACGGGGTTGTTATTTGTCCTTTAACGCGTATTATGTCATGTTACCAGTCTTTTCCTTTCCGTAAATATACAGCTTTAGTTACATCTTTCTTTAACCAACTCTGTTATGGGACCGACATTAACGGGTGCCTGGTCGCATGTTGTGTTGATTACGTTAAGCCCAGCATCAATGGCATCTTCCAAGACAGTTCGTATTAATATTTTTAGCTCTATCTTATTAAGGTGGTAGCTTGGCGTAAAATAATTAATAATCATGGATATTTCGGCCTTTAAAATTTAATATGACGAAATTTTAAAGGCAGAAATATCCATGATTATTAATTATTTTTACATTTTTCTTTCAATTGCGAGAACTAATCACTAACTAGACGTGAATTTAAATTCTTTATTTGCCAATACTTGTTTAGTTACCCAGATTAAAGCCGAAACAAAATGTATGAAAATGGACCTTGAGCTACCACCTTAAGTCCATTTGTGAAATAATATGCTATTGGCTGATTAGAATATTTTTTTATGCCTTTTATAATAAAAACCAAAGCGTAGTTAGAAAAAGTGCATTTTTAATGTGAAGCAAACTCTTGTATCTTTGTATGGATCATATGACACAGACACAAAGACCTGAGCAAAAACAATCTTTTTCCTTTATTTCCAACAGTGGAAAAGTCTAGGAGTTATTGCTGGGAGTATGTTAATGTGGCTTAGTTCTCGGTGTACGGTTCATGATGATGGTAGAGTAAAATACTTGCATAAAAAGTTTATAACATTTAGGACGTTTTTTGAATAAAGACAATGACAATTTTTTTCCTCTGGTGAAAATCGTCTTCCCTTCGCTTTCGTAAATGTTTTATATTTTTTGGAATAAACCAATTTGAGTATTGTATACCGCGTGTCTTCGGGACCTACTTGTAAGGCAGTAGATATGGTCCGAAAATACTTTAGTAATATCTGAAAAATAAAACATTAATGAATATTACTGTTCGAGCAAGGAAAAGTAACTTGTTGAGTAGGACATATAAGAAGCGGTACATTTGTCCCGTACATAACGTCAAAAAGGAAGAGTGGCTCAAAATTATATATTGTACTACTTTAAACTTTATGTCGCGGCAGTCGCGTTACTCATTCTCCGTGGTTAACTATAGGACGAGGACAGAGAGGTAGACAATTACAATAGGACGTTATTTTACAATGAATATTATGGTACTGCGTTTCGAGTCGCGAGTCAGAGGAAAGTATTTTGAGTGTTATCATTACAAAATACTGTAAGGCGCACATTAAAGCGCCTCGCCTCAGTACGCCTCGCCTAATTTGAAGTAGGACATTGTACCGTCTCAATGTTAAAATGAGGTTACTCTTATAAACTCTTTTTCATGTCATGTCCTACCAAATTCTAATTAGTAACTATACGTTATCAAATATAGGATGGTAATTTTGACAGCTCCTTCACATGAAGTTTCGTATTTTTTTTCGGTAAAATTTACTACAGGTAATATCATATTTTATTTTGAAGTGCCACTCATTATCATAATGAACAATCACGGACTATCGCAAATCGCCATTGAAATAAAATAAATCGATAATATAAAAATTTGTATTTAGATTTAATTATCTTATTTTTTGCAAATATTCGAGTTGTTTGTAATTTATCACATTTATTGGTAAAAAAATCTATAATTAATATATCTAATGTTTTCAGGATTTTAAATAGTTAACACAATGATAACTGCAAGTGGTGTAGGGTTTAAAAAAAACGTAAATGGAAATGGCTTACCAATAATAAATAGATAATTCAATAAAAAAAATATTTATATCATCTGAACATACCAAATAATTATACAACTATCGATATCAAGTTTTATAAAAATGGTAATCGATAATCGAATACGTTCAATAACGATTATACCTTAGCCTCATCATTAGTGTGATTTGTCAAAATTAACATCCTAAATTTTAAAAAGTTTAAGTAAACATTTTCACAACTTTAAGTAAGATATGTATATAGCATTACCGGTGAGATATGTGCTTCTTTCGGCCATTAAATCCATGTTTTCATGAAATGAATATCCGGTGTATAATGTTCTGTAACATAATTCGATATGAGAGACATGAACGGACAGAAAAGTGAAAGCCGAGATCTTTAGAGAAGATTTTCTCGTAGTGTCACGCACGTTAAAAGCCCTTCCCGCTAGAAAAATGCCTAAATAACAGTATCGATGCATAGCACTGTCTATTTTATATTCAGATTCACAATTAAAATACTATCCAGGGGATAAAAGCACCCAGCCTATCTTATATTATTGCAACTTTGTCCGTGTGCCAAATTCGCTTAGCACACATTTATTATACACACATTATAAAAAAATTAAATAAAATTATATTAGTAAGCACTCAGGCTGCTGTTGTGCTGTCGCCTGTACTTTTAGTCCCAACTTACATACTTTTTTTAATACGGTGGCATGTAACCACGGCAATATCCTTTTTTTTAGTTACTTTTTCCAATTAACAAAGCTAATAGAAATGTTTCCTCATCTGAATTCACTCTATTACTAACTGTCAAAAATGCGTAGCCAACTGTGAGCCCGCTGCGTGAACGCTACGCACCCACGGCTTGTTCGCTGCACGCCCGCCGCGAATTTACAGCGAATTCATTATGCATTTGATATATCGTATGCCGTCAGTGTGATATATCTAAGGGTACAACATCTAGTCTAAGCACTTTTAAGGAGATATATAATATATATGTATCTGAATCAGTTCAACCTGTAAATTTCTTGGCGCAACATGTGGAAAACATCTTACCTAGATTCAAAGTGGGAAATGTAGTTCTACATAAAGCACCAATATATAATTTATAACAGCTCTCAAAGTGCTTATGTATATGTGTACCGCAAGTTTTTATGTATATTCTTGTCCTCTGTTAAGAGTTTTATCGAGAACTTTAATTCAAACTTGAAACCTTTTGTCCTGCCAGGATTTCCACCTATAACTAGTTGCTTTAGGGACATAATGTAATGGTCCTGAAAAATAATACAATAATTTATTAAAATATAATAAATAATAAATGATGCCATGTATTTATAACACAATACAAATGCAAGGAATTAGTCCATTAGAGATACAGCTCTGAAATTTGTTTATTCAATAGTCAAACCAAACTACTTGTCTACCAACAGATTTTTCATAGTTTAAAATCAAAAATGAATATCGCATAATTTTAAGGTATGCAGATTCCCACACGTATTTTAAAAAAGACTATTTAAATGAGCAGATTTCGCCATCGCGGTGACTAAGTAAATATTATGTACGATTTTAATGAGTACTATCGATATTATTTTTATAAAATATATAAATGTCATTTACCATCAATCGCACAACCAAGATAACATGAGACATTTTGTCCAAATATTTTATCAGTTCCTTATCGCGTGCAAAACAAATAACAAAGCCCAGGGGTGAATTAGTAAGAAGGCAGCGGTGGTCCGTTTGAATAAGCAAAGTTCTTTCATTATTTAGGAAATCGTAATCGAACTTATCGCACACAAAATGCAATGGGAAATTTGAAAATTTTCAACCGGAATTCAAATTACGGAAACAAGGCGATATTGCCACTTAATGCAATAAATATTTTAACATGCTTATGAGAAAATAGATATGTAATTTATTGGAAACTAGAATAAAATTTAAAAAATTGAAAACTTATTTCCAGTGTCATCTAACTGAAAGTATCTTACAACAAAATTAATTTGAGGTTAGACCAAAAACAAATAGAGTGACTGTTTGAGAGTGACATACCCCTGGGGGCAAATAAACCAAATGCCAAATATATTTGACATTTGTAACATTGTCCACTGCTCAGAACCATTGACTAAATATAAAGAGGACAGGCCCCAAAAGTTAGCTATATGAATAAGTTATATTTATGTTAGGGAAATCGACGCAGAATTGTCAATATATATGTCTATCTCTTTTACTCAAAGCTTATTTGGAACGCAACAAACAAAGACAAAAATAATTGCTTTCTTCGAATATGGCACTATTTCGTTTACTTCAACACACTGGGACCGCCTTGCGGCCGAAACGCCATTTACGCAACCCAGTCAGCAAGTACATGTAGTGTCAGACGATGTAAACAAATCTTCATAAATATTGAATTTAAAGTAATATAATCATATTCTCAATTGTTTAGTTTGTTTATTAGTGTATTTGTTAAGTTTCGAAAGTGACTCAGTGTTGTGTGAAAGGATGCAAATCGAATTCACGCAAGAAAGACCCCGAAATATCTTTTCATAGGTTAGTAACTGTTTTACCGAAAATTAGCAAATATCTTTGTATATTTACTTTTGGATGTGTTTTTATCAATTAAAATGATATGTGGATCTGGTTTGTTAAGCTTTTGACCCTTTTAGGCGTGATTTATACACATTAAAATCATTATGTTTGTTTACACACGAGCTTAGGGATGGGTGGGTGGATTTGTTTAGAAATTATTGATATCGATATTTTAACAGACGCCCTTTTATCAGTTACGGTTTTTGTCTTTGAAAGAATGTTAGAGCACACATCAATATTGTATTATTCAGAACGACAAACTAAGTGAAATTAGAATATTTTTTAAGATAACCAAAAAATTTAAAAACCAAGGCAAAATGAATTGAGAATATTGAGCGACGTGATTGGAATCCTACACCAAATACATATTTCTTTACATTTTGAGAAGATAGGCATAAACCACACGTTTAATTAACGCGAGTAAAGATAACTGTTTTCCAACAATATTCCCGATAAGTAAAATAGTAATGATTATTATACTTCACCTAATAGTAATATTACTTTAATATATTGCTATGAATAAAATTAGAATTGTTACATAAAAGAATAGATAAACATAAAAGAAACAACATAAAGATGAAATGTAAGATATATTTTTACAATTGGCGGTCTTATGTTTCGAACAACCTTTGCATGCACGGAAATAGATACATAATCATATTGTTGTTATTGCAAATAATTATTATAATTGATTATCTTAACCCCCATTTTACGGTCATTGATTTTAGTTTGCTGAACCATAGTTATGTTTCTCGATCAAAGAGCATAATAATAAAATAAAATAAAACCAACCAAATAATTGCTGGCTACGCTATCTTATTCCATTTATCATGTATTAAATAAATATCTTAATCTGTAACTTAAATTTTTAGCAAGGAATAGTGCAACATACAAATATAGATCAAACACAACTGGATGTTTGTCGCAACAGGTACTGCTTTGTTTAACAATTGTTACTTATAAATCACTTTCAGTTTGTTTGTTTACATTATGGTTTATTATATTTATATTATGGTAGTTCCTAACCCCTTTCGTATTTGATCTTTTTGGGGCTTGTTTGTCTCTCTTAATTCTTCGATGTCGATACAAAATTTTCGGTACTAGCATATCACTATTGTAAGGGGCGGAGTCGGCGCCATTTTGTTCAGGAAATGTGCCGCATGTCACGTGACCATATTACCCATCCTCTATACTTCTTTTATCATTGCTCAGAACACAGAACAAGATGCTTGTCATTGTTCTGAGGTCCACTGACAAAAGATATTTTTAAAATCCATATAGAATCAGCTACGGTTAGAGACTATGCTGCCAAGGTAAAAGTAAATTGTCAATGTATAGACCGAGTTTATATATCCGTTTTACCGTTTCTAAATTCAGAATCTGAATTCTAAACGCTCCAGAACCAATTTGTCGTTGGCGTTCCCTCAAACACATAGTGAACGTCGTATGGGAAACATTTCTATTTAATTTCTTAATTCATTGTTTAAAATTACTTAAAATATCGTAATCATATCATCTCATCCTCATGTCGTAAATTTGTTTTTCTAAGGTCGTCTAGATTTATTTATAACTTTATTTTACACTTTGGAATCTTTGGATTTATTTAAATACTTTGGAATATCAGAAAGTTTTGGGACAAGCATTCGTTTTTCAGACTCTGTAATAAGTTTCTGGATTCAGATGAGATTCCGTATGTATAAGCTGGTCATGTTGTCAAGATTTTTTAGGTCTAGCGATGCCTTTGGCGATGTCTAAGGAGTCATTAACATTTTTCATTATGTAAAATGCATTTATTATTTTTGTTAAAAGCCGAAATATATCTAATGACACCAGCCTTGTATTTTGTAATTAAATTAATTGTTTTATTTACTTCATTATACCCGTACACACAATCGATTTTGCACAATATTAAGGTAGATACTGCTTACATAGTATTAATTGATTTCTATATAATATATGTAAAATAGTAACAAGTAGCTTATGTGTTGATCCAGGACATGGTTTACCCGAGTACCAAATTTTAAATAAGTTTAGTTATCTCTGCGTTTTTTTTTACAAACCCAGAAACATTCAATTCTTTTTACAATAAGTATTAGTTAAATGTAAATTGATTCCATATACAATGACGATAGATAAGTAGTATTATCACCACGTTTTATCATAAACATAGCTGCCGGAATTCCATACTTTGAGCTGACACTGCGCAGAAACACCCAACATCACTTGAACTGACCCTGGAATGAAACTAGAGCTCAGCATGGCAGCGCAGTAGTATCTATCAAAACAACTATGCCATCGTGGGATTCATTGTAATAATACTAACAAAATCGCTAACATAAATTTGATATCTATTTTATGGTAATTTACTTCGAGGGTAGTAGTTAAAAAATCTAATATAAAGTTCTTGGACACTCACGGGCAAAAGCGGGCCTTTCAGCACAAAAAAATAGTCTTTGGAGTCTATAGTATATCCCAAACAAAATATGTATAGTATATAAATATGTATAGTAAAATCGGTACCTACCTATATCCTTTGAACTAGAGTTGCAAAACATTATGAGTTTACAAACATTCTTTTGTGACGAAATAGCTTCCTCTGAGGTAAGTACAAATTTTAACTTGCGATAAAATTTCTTTAAACATCGTGGAAACGATTTCCTTCTTTGCATTAAACATTAGGGCAACTAAACTCGTTAACAACGTTCAATGATTTTCAAAGAGTGTATTTTAAAATGTGTACTCACATTAATATTTTTGACATTTGTATGTGGAGCCAAGAATTCCGATGAAGTTAATAAGCCAGATATAGCCAGAACGGGCAAAACAAAAAAGGCAAAGATGGGTAAGTTATGTAAAAAAAATCTAAAAAGAATTTACACAATTCCTACAAACGTCACATAAATTATATCCTCGAGGATTTATAAGTCATAAATCTCACATATTATTCACATATTATATGGTTCCCTTACACCTATGAAACATGTAACTCCATTCACCTAAGAGAACCTGATTTGTGGTTCCATGATTACTTGCTACGTGTAACTTTTTGTTAGTTATTAATTTCTGGAACAATATGTTTTGGGCTATAACTATTGTTTAAGTATTATTATTTCATACATAGTATCACGCCTCTATCCCATAGGGGTAGGCAGAGACTATGGATTGCCACTTTGCACGCACACTTATGCATTCTGGCATACTTCTCGCATTTCTTCCACCTTCATCAATCTTTTCATGTATTCCCGTCATAAAATAATGCATACATGATTGCAACCTGTTATTTATAGTGATTCTTGGGTGCAATCACGGTTGCGTTGCAGATGGTAAAATTAGAAAATAAAGTTAAATTTACTTTTATATTATACATGTTATTCCTAATAAGTAAATTCCTATTTTAAAGATCTTAAAATGTTTTTCTAAATTAAATATCTTCCTATTCCATTTCAGCACAGAAAACTGCAGTCGGCACTTTTTCTAACGTCATAACACAAATACAAAACTTACCTAACATGGATCTCGGTCGGAGATTTAGAACTCCATGTAAGACTGGGAACAGGTGTGGAAAGGTAATTTCTATGTGTAGTCTTTATCTAAGTATTTTAACTTAAATGTATACTGTAATAAGGTAGGTATGATTGGTAAGTAGGTAATCGGCAAAGTAACTATAAAACGTAATGAAACGAGAAAGCAAAGAATTGTATGTAAATTTAGAAGAAATTTTGTAATACGTGTCAATCTTGATGAGTGATAATAACTTAAAAACGATAATTTGAGTCGTATGAATACAGGTAATCAAAAGATTGATGGTGCCAAAATTAGCACAACTGGAAAATACCATAATGGGCATCATGAAAGAGTTATCCAAAATGCCGCCCGGTTCTCGACTTCCTGATAAGTTTACCAAGACGGAACCCATTAAACTGCTCTTGGACCAAAATTATAAGTAAGAATAAAGATTTATTTTTACTGTTTTTGTGCATTAATCATCTTATTTATACACTAAGATATTATTTATAAATAAATATGTGTAAGTATTTAAAACATCGTAAGAATCTCTGTCTAATATAACACAGACCGGAGTCGTGCAGAGTAGGAACTTACGTCCTCACATTTGGCAGTTACTAACTCAAGGAAACGATACATTAATTGTCCTTTGTATCGGGCTGCCTCGGTGCCGCAGTTGGATTGAGTACGCAGTACAACTTTCGCTGTAAGGTCTCGGGTTCGAATCCCGAGTCGGGTACAATTATATAGGGTTTTTATTCTTAATATCAGCCCGGAGTCTGGAATTTACCCCCTATTTGGCGATAGGTTCGCCCCCTATAAAATCATGGGTAAAAAAATACGCCGAAAAGGTGTAGGGTAGTTGCACTACCCCTTCAGAGATAATGGCCACGATATGCGTTTTATATATCTGTTACCCATTCTATTTATATTATCTTTGCCGCAAATTTGCAAGCACGCAAATAGGCGTGCTTAAATTATGGAAATTAATTGAATATTTTTACTCATAGAGATTTTACTTTAAATTGCTAGTGGACACTTATTATAAATATTCTAAAATACAATGTCTATTTTCAGAGAAGACATCTGCATGGACAAGCTTGAATCATGTTTAAAGGAAGATAAACGGCGCAAAAGAATCTTAAAGAAGTTGTTCTTTAAAAAGTACAACTCTCTTAGGCAAGAGTTGATCGGCTATGGAGGACGGCGGCTCTGGGGTGGTGAAGGGAACTTGTTCTATAAAAGATAAAAATTATAGTAATCATAAAACATATGTTATATGGACACGCTGTTTTTTATTTATCTATTTCTGGATATTAAAAAAACTTTGCATTTTCCGACTACGTGAAAACATAGGATAGGTATTTTTTTATTTCGTACCTATATAGTTATATTTACAAAACACACATCATGCATTTATCCCCGAAGATCACTTCGGGGATAAATGCATGATGCTGCATATCAATGCAGAGGCACAACCAGGCACCGACTTTTGGCAAAGTGTGTGTCGTCCCATGATGTGGTAGGGCCATATCGGGCACAGATTCGAGTCTGAGCTAATACTGAGTAAAGAAATCCAAATAACATTTTGCCCGATCCGGGATTCGCACCCAAGACCTCGTAGCGTTGCCGTACCGCGCATACAGTACAATGAGGCAGACAGTTATATATACGCGGTATATCTATCTTACCGTGATCCCAAGGACCCACTTTGAGTAATGACCCGTTTTAACTGTGGTCTTAAACAGCACTGTAATGCTTGGAAATGGGTTATTATGAATGGTGTAGATAATGAAGGTCTATGCACCGTGATGTTCAAGAAGCTGAAATGACATCTTTTAATCTTTGGAGATCATCAAAAACATCGGTATTTAATAACAGTTATTTAGAAAGAAAAACAGACATTAGTATTACATAACTATTTTTATTGAAGCTTAAAACCAGGGATGTTATGGATATGAAATTTCGGATATGGATATAGGAATAAAATTATATCGGTTTCGGATACGGTTATGGATACGTAATTATTTCGGATTATCCGTTAGTTTCGGTTACGGATATTAGATTAAAGTAAACTAAAAATATTATGTAATACAGTAGGGCGACGATTACTAACTATCTTTAGTCGTCATCGTCTATTACTAATTATCGATGAACTAATTGAGGGACATGGGTGTTCGGAAAATCTCTGTGTTTTATTTTGAGATAAAGTTTCAGTGAAGTAGTTCCACCTCTTCTACGTGAAGTTTTTATCACACTATTTACATTTTGCAAAATTACATTCAACTGATCAAAAAATGTCCAAATTAAAGTACATACGTTGGAAGCATTGTGTCCTAATAAATCAATTTAGTACGTAACACACCACTATTCATTCACTTTATTAAATAAGTAAGTACCTACTGCTAAATAATAAAAATACTATTTATACATAAGATTATGTTATGACTAAAAATTACAATCAAACTACATAAATAAGATGATGGTGTGAGCGGTGAAACAAAAACCTGTCAAAACATATTATCCGTAACTTATCCGAAACTTTTTTAACGGATACGGTTACGGTTATGGATATATTTTTATTTCGGATATCCGATAGTTTCGGTTACGGTTACGGAGTTCCATAACATCCCTGCTTAAAACTTGAAAGGGCAGGCAGGTCCAAATTGGTAGTAGGGACAGACTTTAAATGTTAGTCTCATAATGTGTTTAGTGGATAGCCTAATGTCATAACGAGCATAACATCTAAATGAGTAAGTTACTCGTGTTTTTAGAATGGCAAAATCACACAAGTTCGGACACGGAATCATACTTGAAACCTCATGGTTTATAGAACCAGGAAGCTGTCTCGAGACCAATAAGATATGATTCTGTTCAGACTATGCCATATTGGTATCTATTTAAAAAGGTTATTCTAAATTTAAAATAAACTTCCAGTTATGAATAGGTACAATAACATCATGTTTTGTACAACACAGCTAATCCGGGCTGGATGTCTCAATTCACTGTACTGTTTTATATTTGTGTGAGTTAAAATTACAATAACAACGCGGCATGAAATTAATTATAACATATAAGTAACAATATGATTTGCTGAAGTACGTATTACATTAGCCAGAATAAGCCTGAAAGATGTATAGATATTTAAATAATATACATGTTGCGTCTCTCTTTTTTACGTTTGTATAATCCATTAAAGTATATAAACTATCAAATATTTTACAGTAAAATTTTATATAAATAACATTTTTATAGGTATAAAATGTTATTTATATAAAATTTTATATTATGGGCACTCCTACTTGCATAATTTTCCAATTTTCTTTCGTCTAAGTTACATTTATGTAAGCAAGCGGAAGCATATAGTTAAGGGGCTTTTCGCCATTGTGCACAATATGTTTTATTATTTCCGTCTATACCGACAAAGAACTAGAACAATAACTGACGTTTTAGTAAACAAATGGGTATTTTATAAACTTTGTTCTTAACGGAAGTGGCTTGAACAAGATTTTTACACACGTAACATAGAAGTCTTTTAAAGTACAATACTATTCCGAAAGCGTTGTATTAAAAATGAACGGTTAATTTAAGTTTTAATATTTAGCAATGCCATTTTGAAAAGAACATAAGTAACATATGCGGTTATATGCTGATGAAATAAAGTAAAGAATAATATTAAAGTTAGGTTACACATTACTATGTGCGAGATGAAGCTTCAAGTGGTGTTAATCGTTTTGTATATTACATTGAAATATTGTTGGGCTGTCGATGATTGTAAGTGTGGAATCTTGTTTTAATTATTACTTAAATTGTCATTTTTGAAAAAACGTTAAAGAGTACTAATGTGTTTTTATTTCTTTTTGTATTAATAGGTAATTATATAATTGGTACAGCTTCTGGACTTAGGTCCATAACATTCAAGTGTATTTTTTTATATTATTTCCTACTTAGAAGTAGTTATAAAATAATTGGCAAGGAATACTAGCATATGATATAAGGTATTAGATATAAACATTCAGTTTTCGTTCCGTGTTTTTTTATTTAATGTTTTATGTTATAAGTAAATATAAGGTAATAGGTTTTTTTATACACTATATTAAATTGATACGTATTTAGATAAAGGTACATTTTTTTCACTTTGTGTTTTTTTGTCTAGCTTTGCTGTTCTCCGTGACTCGAGCTCCTCGATATTTTGGCATATTGCAAGACCATAGAGGACAGCCGTTGTCAGTAGAAGTTTCAGAAGAATATATGGATCAAGATTATATAGCGACTAATAGGTAAAATATAACTATCTACTAAAAATGTTGATTTCTATTGATAAAATTCCTAACAATGTCAATATTTATAGAACGTATCATTATAAGTGTGCTTTGTGCATTATAATAAGTTGAGGGATCTCAAATTCTCAACTAGTCGACTATATCTAAAACTAAGATAATATGTTCACAGGAAACGTCACAAAATCGACTGGAATAAGTAAGTACTTAATCATTCTGCACAGCTCTTTTAAATATTATGAATAGTATATGCCAAAATTTATAAACATCGGAACACACAGGCAACGCTGAATCTACGTTAGGCACCCAAGGTGCAGTCAGGATGTAGGATGCTCTGGAAATGCTAGATCCCCTGATCTGCTATTGTGTCAATGGGTGGTGGTTATCCAAAATATATTTTTCGAAAGGAAAACATCATGGTTTAAACTGCAAAGGTTTGATAATAGGTAATTGTTTCAGAAACCCTCTTGATATGGATGATTTTGACGACGACGATACTGAAGAGATATTTGACGAGAAGGATAAAGATGTAAAAGTTTCAAACAAATACAATTTGCAAGCAGGACCTGTATAGATTAGTTAATGCAATAAGTTCAATAAACTATTTCATATTGCATGTTGATTATTACGACTAAACTGTCACCCTATAAAGTAGATTTAAAAATATATATAGCTAATTTATTAAAGAGAATAAAGGTAGTGTATGATTTGATGGTTATAGTGTATAACACGCCTGTGTTTCTGCCACTTTGTTTTTAAATATACTGAAAATCGTTTCAAGGAGAACGATAAAATTTTATTGAATCTTAACAATCTTTACATATTTTAAGATTTAATAATAAAAAAACTAACACCAAAACGTGTATGTTTTTGCATTACAACACAACAAAAAATCAAAAACGTGGATTAGTCATATTAGTAACTGGGCTATCTTCAGTCATGCTAAGTACCTTATTATATTCTTGAATATAATAGCAAGTCTTTTAATAGAATTTGTTTAAGATTTTTGAATTTAAAAAGCGATCTTTTGGATTAGATTACAATCAAAATTGTATAAACAAAATTCTATCATAAGTTAATAAATATCATAAAAGTTTTGTATAAAAGTATATTCGAATATGAAAGTATAAAAAATGCATTAAAGTCACACATCAATGTCGCTATACATTTTATCAAACCGCTCTTCTGCAGAAGGGGGGACGCCTTGGGGAAATAGAGGCATTCTGGCCATTTCTAATGATTCCTCGGAGTAGTCTGTAGTTTCGTCAGAATATTGCTCGGCGAGATGGTCTTGGTATATTTTTTCACATTCGCTCGGATGTTCGCTCTTTATTGTACTCGGGTGGTAGCCAATCGCATCGATATGTCCCACAGTTAGATAAGGAACGGGAGAAGTTACTTCAAAATGTTTCCCTGAAATAAACATTTATTCTTCTGTTATTAAGTAAAAAAGCTTATCATGAAAGTGTTATTAAACATAAGAAAATTTTATGAACAAGATATCCATGATTTATGACTTCTATTAAAAAATGGTTTTTGAATCTCTTGTTGTTCATAATCAGAGCTGGAATGAAGGAGCAAGTGTTAATTAACGGAACATTACAGTGAAAAGAAAATTAGTCATTCAAACGCACGATCAATGTGGTCAGGAATGACAACTGTTGCCACAGTTTTTGCCACTTTGTCGTCGTAATATTCAGCAAATATGTCGATTTTTGCGCCTTCGTACACATCACGTCCCTCCGGTTTCGGTACACAATCTTCTAAATGCCTTCTACCAGAGTGGATGTGAGGATTATCTGGTGGTGGAATTTCAGTCAGCGGTACGAATGTTTTGCCTACGTTGGCTCCTACTGGTTTGATTTTTATTAACCTGAAATTGTATGATTGCTTTATAAATATGATCGTAAGTAAATAAGAGTCTCAGACTTATATAGACTTTAGGCATTAAAAATGAATGTTATCAGCATGTAGCTCAAATTCAAAATTATCGTGGTCTTTTTTTTTCGTTATAAATTAGGCAGTTGATCTGTGATAAACATCACGTTTTCAAATTCGATCATAATATCGGGTTCAAGAATTGCCGGTAAATATCGTAGTATCTTTATAGTGGACTACCAAAGCTGAAAAGACTACTGATAATGATTTTCGTATGTAACATAATGTACTAATATCATCATCATCATGGCCTCCTTCATTGAGCGCCACAGGGACCGGTTCAGGGCCGCCCTCATCCATCGGACTCCGGCGACCCTCACCAGGTCGTCTTTACATCTCGTGGGGGGCCTGCCTACACTGTGTCTTCCGGTTCGTGGTCGCAAGTACCTATACTTAATTATTGCAACAGTCAAATGCAGACAATAAACTTACCTGTTAACAATTCGACTGTCTCTTATTTCACCAGACACATAACTAAGCGCAAAAGTGAAAATATAAAATAGTATTTCCATTTTTAAAAAATGTACATCCTATTTTCAGGCTTAAAAATATAAATGACTCGTTGTTTCGTCAGTTAAGTCTTTTAAAGCTTCTTAAATTCGTTTTATCCTTGTTAGTATAACGTAACAATGCCGACTCAATACATTGTTTGGGCGACAATGCACCAGGTGGTGTTTGGTTCCATTTTATTTTTAATTGTGCAAATTGAATGAGAATTAGAGCAAACGCTAAGACTGATACAATATTTAGAACATATTAGTACGGACTCGATAAGTTACCACAAATAAATCAGCAAATTTTAAAAAGGTAAATATTGATTCCAAGTCAAAGTAATTTTAATATACAATTATTTTAATTCCTTATAGATACACTTCGGGAATAAACCTTATTATCTTTGTTTAACTATTTCTTATATAAAATAAACGTCTCTGACTTTCTTCTAGATTTTGTAAAGTATGTATAATTTAAGAATATGTTGAATTATTCGAAGAACTATTTTTGTAGATACAGGCCGACAACCTTGTATCCTTATAATATGTTAAGTGATCGCCCGAGGCAAAGTGGGTAGCTACGAAGCTGATATAAGGCGTAGAATAGTGATTAGAAGCAAATCGAATTACTATACTGTAGTAAAAAGGATGTTTAACAATAAATGTAGTTTTCATAATAAAACTTGTTGGTATTATAGTTTAAAAGAATCTGGTTTTCTTCTTTTTGTAAACGACAGGGTCCAAGTGCCACGTCTGGTTGCCGCCACAGGAAACTAGTGTATAGCAACCGCCGAATACTATCGGAGGGTCTGTATCAGGCACGCAGATGTTGTCTTGACAAAACGTTGCTGTTCCTGGAAAAAAATATTTTACCTTGTATTTTTTTATTATTTATCACTGTTTTATAAATACTTGATTCTTTTTTATAAATATCCAATAGCAAATAGTAGATAGGGAGAGGTGTCATCACGATGGTACAATGCGGGTGCGTGAATCGTCTGAGTATCCTTCATTCTTTCACCACTTACTTATTTTCAAGTTTGTTTTCGTGGTGGAAACGGTTGTGGATCTCATATAATATCCATAATTTCCATCCATTAAATTTTTTTTAGTTTTTATTACTGCATTGAAAGTTTCTTTTTTCCTCACCAACATATCCAGTAGGGCGCGCTTGTCTCTTATTTTTGACGTAGTCGACGACAGCCTTTGCAAGCGCGTAGAAATGTTTGCTGGCTTTATACCTCATTTTGGCGAGGGCTGCGTCACAGTCGCTCTTGTCGGCCCGACAGTGGTATACGAGGTTCCGCGTGTTCGTCTTGATCATTTCCTCGCGAAGGACTTGGTACTTACTGTCAGTGTGCAACATTTGGGCGAAGCGGACGTTTACTTAAACATTGAGACAATTACATTTTTATGTGAAATCATATTTGCGCCAAGTTAACGTTGCGAACATATAATTTTCAATTAAATGCCGCTACTATCTGAATCTTCATACCTAATATATACATATATTGTAAATAAATGATTGGAACACTTCGTAAATGAACTCGAAACTAGAATGTAATGGGAAAAGTTCGCTTTCTTTGGTTCTCAGATGAATAATATGGAATGGGTAGATACCAACGACGGCTGAACACCCAAGTAGGCATAATGTATACTGCATATACTTACAGCCCGCTCCGACAATATATCCATTGAGATTTCCAACATGATTTATCAAATATATAAGACCGCAGAGAAACAATTCCTTTCTCATGTTCCTGACAGTCAGTCGGGCAATGCGTCGTAGTTACAGCCGAATGGCCAATTTACATCAAACTTTATGTGCGTTTCACAGCCCTATTAATTTTGTAGGTGATTGGCAATTAAATAATATTATTTTGTAAGACGCTAGAAGTGTTTGCGGAATTGTAGTGTTATATTACGTTAGTAACCAAATTAAAAAAAGGAGGAGGTTATTACTTGGTTTGTACTTGAAATTGATTGAACTCTCGATTCTCATAGTCATGACGAAGACGTTCGTTCCGTTCTTTCTTAAGTTATCGCTGCTTTATAAATAATAATATGAATATTTCGAATTATTTATAGTTAGGAGAAATTAATAAAGACTAAAGAAGATTCGAGTATGATATACCATTCGCATCAAAACTATACCTATTATTGTTCTAATCTTAATCTTAATCCTTTAGAATTTTGAAAGATTTATCTAAACTGCAAATGAATATTATTAGTTCATGTGGCACAATACGATTTCATTCAATTAATAATTTCCTTCAAATATATTACAATCAGAATCTAAACAGAGGGCCGGGAAACCAGTTTGCCCAAAAATTTGCATGCGTGTCATTCGGGCAATTAATTGCGTTGTTGGCTGTCGAGTCCAAATCTTGTTGAAGATAAACAATTTAGGAACAATTAACAATAGATTGCACAAACGTGAGTCATCGGTTATAGAGCATTGTTGGAACTCGTTAATTACTAGCTGTCGACTCCGTGATATATCCAAATTATAAATGCATTTCACGCAAATACTCTCTACTGATACCTAATGTTATTTCCGCTCAAAGACTTAGTTCTTGTTTTTATGGTTTTTTACTTATGTAGAGCTGTTGTGACATTTTACTTACAAGATGAAAATTAGGCAATTTTAATATGGTTTTAAGTTTTATACTTTCAATATATCAAACTGTGATAAAATAGTAATAACACCATAGAAGTTAAATCTAAGCAGGCTTAGGGGTAGTATATAGTGGTTTATCTGATTCAAAATATAAAATCACCTTTTGCGGTCTTATTCACGTACTATTTTCTTCATAAAAATAAAACAAAAGGATTTTACTGTACACACAAATAAAACAATATTTTAATTAAAGTTGACGTGTAAAGGCGATTTAAAGTTGTGAATTTGCTTAGCTTCTTTTGTGGTTGACTGTACATTGTAAGTGTTAGGAACTTAGAGACACATTATAATAATATCAGCCCTGTATTATATACTTGCCCACTGCTGAGCACGGGCCTCCTCTACTACTGAGAGGGAGAAAGACACATTGAATCTTGTAAAATATTATGAACTATAGAAACATTCCTCTTCATACGGAGAACGATATCAAGGTTTCAAGCTCACGTCTAGTGTATCCATTGCGGCAAGGACTCTGTTTTTGTTGGCGCTACAAAATGCGCGATCTACTCAATGTTTCAACCAACGCGACTTGTTCCTGTCTTCCATAAGCGTTCGTACAAATTGTGTACAGTAGTAACAAACTCACTAATTGTTCAACAAAATAATACATCAAAGGCTTATCTATCTCCATAGCGGGTCGGCGCCGAACAAATAATTAGCTCTATGCGGTTGCATTGTCTCAAGAATTTCTTGATTTATGGCCACAGAATCCGGCTGGCTATGCCTTGATAAAACATTAGCGAATTTAGGCCTCTGTGGAATTTTGTTTTGATTTAGGATTCTTGATGGTGCATAGCTGAATAGACCGGTGACATACTTGCAAGTCCTTTTACAATGATCTTACTTATATTATAAATGCGAAAGTCAGTGACACGTTTTGATGTTTGTTGTTAGAGTATAAACAGAAACAGCTGAACGGATATAAATGAAATATGGCACACGGATAGACCATATCCTGGTTTAATATATAGGCTTTTTTATCCCGTTATTCGCTACAATGGGAAAAATGTGACATTAAAACATGGCGCTGGGATGCTGGTGGCACTATAATTGCTATAGTGTTTTAGAAACTTTTGTAGCGGGTAAGGCTAATAAGGCTTACCCGCTGCTAAAGTTGGCGACTTCCCCTTGATAATAATCAAGGGCAAGCAAGCGACACCTTGTTACATTATAAAATACCGGTTCAGTTTCCCTAATCATAAGCATTATATATTAATATTTATTTGTAGAATTCAAAACTAAAGAAAAACAAATTTATATAAGTTATAAATAAGTACCAATAATAAATCGATTTAGAATTATTTTAAAGTACATCTTGCACGTATTTGCGATCTGAATGTATTTTCCTTTGTAATCTTAAACAATTTAAATTCGCTTCCTTCTATTGAATGAATAATTACAAGCAAAGGCCTTACAAAACCAGTACAGTATTCAGGATCCGTGAGCTCTAATGGGGTGAGACGGTTATCGTGGCTATTGTTGCCGCTATTAGCAGATGGATGCCATTTTATAACTGCATTGTTTCCACCAATAGAATTGGCGATACGGCACGGTCGGTGGCGGGAACGACCGATGAGACACATTATGTTTTTCAATGTATTGGCTGCAATTTGTTTATTCAGTTTTGATTCACACGAACTAAATTATAATAACATTAGGACTATTATATTATTATAATTTGGAGATAGAATTTTTGTCAAATATAACTAACGTAAGATACGAAAGCGTGAATAATGAAATTCAAGCCTTATGAATACCTAACAATCTGAGCTAACGATGCTAACAATGATATTTACTTTGTAAGTTGACACAAGTTAATATAATTATTTTGTTTCTCGTTGCTGTTTAACAAATTAACGATATAGACAATAGATATATTCCACTCATTTTACTAGATGTGTAGACAAGTAGAGTAATTGAATATTATTAGTAATTTTCACATACTATTAACTCTCAGCTAGTTTTGCGATTCCAAATATATTTATATTTTTTCAAATTAAAGGACCATATTATTTATGTCCAGGACGACGAAGGACCATATTATGTTTCGGCAGTCTACAGAAACAATAACAGCAATCTTATGATTGAATACTTGTTAACATAACTCGGTATTTATTGGTTGAAAATAATAACCGAGTAAGTGTTGCGCACTTAAAATTATGGTAAACATCAGGAATGGGAATTGAGGCAATTATCCTCAAGAACTTCTCACCTTTCCGTATGTTGGTTAATTTTTATGGATTAGATTTATGTCGACGTAAACAGACATGCAATTATAGTTTGTATTTATAGTTTTCAAAGACTTTCAAAATAAAAGTCCTATTTATGAGGATGCTCAAAGAGAGTGGCGGCGAGCCTCAAACCGTAATATAAGATTATGCAATTCATCTTACTCATTATTCATTAAGACAGGCAGTATCATTTCCTGTAGAGATACTGACATGTCTAATGAGTGAAAACATATCAGAATTCAATTTGCTTTTAGATAAACAGGGAGTTGGAAGTCCCTATATGAATGACAAGCACGAAGGATATCGAGAACGAAGCGAATCTGCAAACATAACTCATTAATTTGTTACGCAAGACGGCGAGCCAGTTGGATGACTATCGCGGGAGCAAAGTCGTGGGCGAAAGATAGTAATTTTTATCTATCACTTTATCACAAATGCAGAAGCAATATCAGAGCCCGTCTGCGCGGTGTCGTGTACAAATGTTGGGCACGCGCGTAAATACCCACTATATTTTACGTTCGTGCCACAGTTGCGGTGTGGATTAAGTAAGGCGTGTTCAGCGGGTTTAAATGGGAAATTTTTACTGTAATTTTTACGAGCCTTTGTGATAGTTAAAGAATCTATTTAATACCATTCCATTAAATGGTTTTGCTCTTTTTGTGGCGTTAAACCCATGTAACAAGTTCACATTTGACGTTTTTGGAATGATCTTTCTTACTTTGTGATAACCCATATATTTAGAAAAGTCAGTATGCGTGTTTTCCGGTTTTAAACAAATTATTTTTTTTGTATTTACTAGGCTTTATGAGACTTGTGACAAAATAGAGATAGCAAACTGTTTTATGAAACTGTTGACCACTATCGAGAGTAACTTGTACATCATTAGTATTATGTATTACGACTATTTTTGGTTATTTAAACGTTACGCTTATTATTTATGCCGCAGAACAAATCTGAACCGAAGGAACTAATATCGAGGATCTGGGTGTTCTGACGCAACCGACTTACTCTTAATACCCTTAATAACTTTTTAGTTTAGTTCCTTTTAGTGCTGTTGTTTGGAACAGCTCATTTCGCCGAGCTAGAGAATGATTGCGATACCCTTGTTTGTTTTGTTATCGTGATTATTGTTTGCTTCTACTTTTAGTTGTTTCTTTGATCTTGAATAGCTTTAACTACAGACGTGATTATATTCGATTGAATAGTTAATCTGGATCAATGGATTCTAACGGTAATTGAAAGGGAAGTCTCTAAACATTCTAATACACTAGTAGTTGACTTTGTGATTTATAAAATCTCATCGATGGAAGTGGTACGTCAAATCTTAAAAAAACATAATATAATCTTTTAACATGATATTGTTGATAGCAATCATAAGCATGCTCAAGCTATTACAAGTATTTTATATTCATATATTATGAAGCCTGAATCTCTCAATTCTTCGATATCGGAAACTCGTCGTCGGCTATCAAGCATCTAGCGAGGCAACCCGCAGGTTGGGCTGAGACAACATCGGTACATTTAAATAACCCAGCAGCAGTTGGATGTAAACAGCTGGTATCTGATCTGAGGCTCGTGGCTCGATATTGGTCTGTTTAGTGATACCATTGGATCTCGAAGTCAATGGTGCGTGGAAGCATTCAAACATTTTTTTAAAGAATTTGACATGTACTCAATAATTGTAATTTTACTACTAATATATGCATCAATATACGACCATCAACATTATTTTATTATACAACAATATATATGGAGGTATATACGACTGCATATATTTTATAACCGATTGGATAATGATTCTAGTATTAATGAGAAAATCCCGCCAAATTACCCTTACTTACTGACGATGCGAGCACCGGGGCCAGCTTTTATTAAATGCGTATAATATGCAGTAAGGTAGGTAAATCTGGCACTCATTAGTTAAGCCTCTGGTTATTCGTTATTATCTAAATTTAGATTATGCTAAAACTCATCAGGTCTACTGTACGATTAGAATTCCTTAATTCACCACCTATTCATTTGTACATTGAGTTAAACTGTAATCAGTTTCTAGATTATTTTTGAACAAAAATTTTCAGGATCTTCAAGCATAATAATTAAGGGCATAAAAGGGCATGTGAACTTTCTTCTAGTAGTAGTTTAAAGGCATGAAGTATACATAGTTACGGTATCGCACGGTGGGGTCGCTGAATCTGTTTGCTTAACCTGTCTTATATTAACCACTTTCATAATATAGCCAGTGAAAGTTTTACCTGCAAATTTGTCATATTATAATGATAGTCATTTTTTATATTAATAAACCTTTTGTTATGACTACAATAAAATCTATTTCTTATAATTATTTTTTATCTTAGTACCAAAAAAGGCAAGTTCTTACGTCACAATGACTACGAAAAGTGTGTTGTCTGGTATATTTAAAGGACTTAAAATATCTATGTGATGGACTTTTAGGATATTAGACAGACGTTGTTACCTTATGCTTTTATCGATTAGAGAATATTATACAAATAATTTTATAATTTTAAAGTCCCATACCTTTACAGCGTTTACTTATCAGACGCCATCCCTTTGCGGGTGGCGTATTTTTAATACAAATAACTTTTGCCAATGTCGCGTCATAATTGGTTCTTTATATCAAGTGTAAAAAGATTTAAATTCCTAAAGAAATTGCTTACATAGCGGCAAGTAGAAACTTGCTCTTTCCAGATATTCAATTTAAGTGACAAACAATTGAAGAATTCCTTGAAACATTAAAGTCTAACTTTCCTTAAGTGGTTGTAGAGAGATGCATACGTTTTTAAAGATGCTAGGTGGTTCTGTTCAAAGGAATTTGAGCTTTATTGTTAAAGCAACGTATTAGATAAATGTGTTCAACTAACGAAGTGCCGATAGCTTGTAATGGACGGGCTTCACGCTTAAGATGACATCGCGAGACAGAATGGAATGGAGTAGTTTCTGCGAGTTATTTTTTTGTACATTGGAAAAGAAACCATACATTGTATCGTCAGCTACGACGATTTATCTGAAACAAATTATCTGAACAATTTATCTGAAATGAAACATTGTGCTACATTTTTTACTGTAATGTACCTCCTAAATTTGTATCAATTTTCAGGAAAAACACGAAATGTTAACAAAATATAGAACCAACCTAATTATTTATAATAGCTTATAAACGCTTTAGCGTTCTGCATTATTGTGATACATTTAATTATGATGACATACAATGACAGAGGTAACATTTTTAGATCGTAGTTCTAAAATTAATCTTTAATTTCATACAAAGTAATTCCACCAGATTTACCTAAAGTGATGTCTCCACAAAACTTTTCCAGATCAAAGAGCATTGTAGGACTTCAGTTCGTGTTAAATTCGACGCCTGTTCATTAAGTCGACTATAATCGCATACAAATTGCGTTTTACTGTTGTAGCTGCTCGGCCAAATGCTTAAATAAATTGCGCATGCGAAGTGCATCGCAAAATAAAATGTATTTTAAGGTAATTATTTAGATCTTGTGCTGTTATTTGGTCTGGTACATTTATAGCACTTTAATAACATTATTTATGGCTAACATATCAATTTATAGACAAAACAAGGTATGATTTAACGAGAACGAATTTTTTCGATTTAATTTGTCACGATCGTTAGTTGGCCTTCTAAGCCAATCCTCAGAGTTAACTTCATTTGCTTGGTGACTATTAATTACTGATGATTTTTCGAGATTAAATTCGGGCATAGAGATACTACATCTATAATTATTATTTATAGTGACATGTGTATCTGTTTGATAAAATCAGTTAATTATATAAAGTAAAATAATTAAGTAGATTCTTTTTACTTTGATATCTTATTTGATTGATTTTTTTATCATTAAATGCGTATGTATAGATATTATTTGTATCAAAATATGTAAGTGTCGCCATCTAGTCGTGCCTACATAGATTGATTTGTTTGTCTATTGTCTGTATAAAATTAATGTTTAGTCTATGCCAACCACGCCGGTGTTTCAATAATAGAACGTTCCGGTTGTAGGTCACATTTAGTCTCCACTAAACATATAAAATATGATATGTTATTATTAAAATAAAATACTGTACATGTTATTTTTGTAGAAGAAATGTTTATCAAATTATTATATTAGCTATTCTATACCTCCTACATGTTTGAATTTTGTTGCTTCGTTTCGAATTTGAATTTAGAATATTATTATGACTATACCTGCCATGACGACGTCATTTACATTCCATAAGTTATATTTCATTTTATTTTGGGGTTCTTACAATGATTGTAATCAGGATTATAAATATCACGCGCAACATAATAATTTCATAATAAATAAATATCAATAGACGTGTAATTAATAATATTTACCAAGACGAATTTTCGTATTAACTAAATCACTCGAACATTTACTTAGCCAATGATAGTCCCGGCAATATTATCTAGAATATATTGCCAAGAAGTAGCCACTGCGAGTCAGGGCGCTCATATTTGGCCTAACTAAGTAACATAATATTATTATCTATATACTATTAATTTCTTGTTACAAGTGGGTTTTAAGATTTATAAATGTATTAAAGATAATTCTACTCGCTTATTTAAATCTACATCATATGGAAAGTCCTTGGTGATAGTAACTTCTGTCATTGACATCAACATAATATATTATTTAATATTTATCTTAAATCAAAATAATTCGTGGTAGTTCCAAATAACCACTTTACAAAAGTATTTCGTCATCTTACTTTAATTTCATCAAAAACTGGTAATTTTAATTCCCGTATGATAAAAAAGAAAATATTATAAAAACTACAAAAATATTATACATTTTAGAGATAATAAAAAATACCTTCACATGCCTTACTCATTTGTTTGGCATGTTATATCGCGCCTGCTACGGTCAAAACAGCTTTTCATAATGTGACGGGTGACCTTAGGGAACTGATAAGATCAATAACGTACCTAATAAAAAAAGTTACGCCAGAGGAACGTAAACTCATTCCAAAGCTGCTTTAGAAAGTTACATCCTTATTGAAGTCACGGTGCTTGAGGTAATTAAGTCTGATAATTACGGGCTCTTTCATTACACTGCACTAAAAACATGAAACTTTAATTTGCTTTATGGAGATTTTGTGCGGTGAGTCTCCGCACGCGCGCAGCCTCGGCAGTTAAATTGTCAAATTAACGGCAAGCATAGTTGCTTTTGGTTGTCGTTTGGCGCCAATATTTTCACTTGGCTGTGCATGTTGGTAGAAGTCGTTCTTATCTGCACCATGTCGCTTTGACAAATGGTATTGAAAATGTTAGGAACACGGTGTGAAATCTAAGTGGTGAAAATGTGGTTTCATTTAGTAACGCAATGTCAAAATGACCCTGTATATTAATACAAAAATAATACATTTACAGAAAATATGTTAATATTCGCATTAAAAACGTGCAAATCACGATATATAAAAAAATATGAAGATTTTACATTGATGTTTTGCTATTTTACGGCAGATTGACTAACCATTACATAAGCGCAAAATTTTTGTACGACAATCTTTCCAATGTCCGCTCTTTATTATTTTAAAACTCTTTGGGTCAACTTTATATTTCTGTAACAAATGGAATGCAGGGTAGATTAGTGTCATAAGTATTTTTGTAACATTTTTATTTTATTTTTTGACGCACTCTGCGTGATTAAGATTTCATATTATATGAATATTATAAACGCATTTGACAATGAATATTAGTGAACATCGAAAAGTCTCTTCTTTTTGGATTTAAGTAATTTCCTCCGTTTTAAGAAAGTGTTCGGTCTAATACTATCTAAATGTTTAGCATACGTAATGTGTCACATACCGTAGTCTCGGGTCTGGTTCACCATACCATAAGTGCGATAGTAAATTGGCACCCGCTACTCATGGTAAAGCAGTCCTTGTTAACAACCGTACGTAATTATAAAAACATTCCGAGAGAACATAGTAGAGACCCTCGTTCTAAGTGAGATTTTCAAGCGCTGATCCAGTATTTCTTGTCTAATCTAGGCAAATATATTTAAGAAAAGAAAGAGGGGATGGTACTATCCAATAGAAAGTTAGTTTTTATTTTGATCGGCATTATAGGTAACATATACGTGCGTGCGTATTTTATTATGTTTCGAAATCCGATTAAAATGATAATTTTTGTAGACAGAATATATTATGTTATTACTTTAACATAAAATCGAATCATGTTATTATATTATGCCGTATAAGTAAATACATTTAAATATAATACTGTCATGTTAGACGTTAGATAATGAGTAATTTGATTAGTAGTAAATAGCTTTACAAAGTCGGAGCTCTCAGTGTGGAGGCATTATTGTTCACGTTAATGCAGGCGTATGCCCTTACAAGGGCCCCACCGGCGGAAGTCTCTTCACCCCGTACAATGTCATTTCTGTCAATTAAATGCATTTGAATACTCAATTACAAGGCACAGTTTCAATGGGCCAATGACAAAATAAATGCCCAATTATATAATAACAATCCGACGAATATAAATGGAATACGCCGCTAGAGTATGGATTTTCGCTGTATTGTTTTGTGAAATTTAACGAGTCGAGAAAGTACGATTGCGTAATATTCGCGAAATAGATTGAGAACGGAGAGATTAAATTGCTTTATGATAAAGGTTTCATGTGATTCATGGACAGATTTAGGTGACAAATGACGCGTTTTTTGAGGGAGCACGGTAACCTACTGTTTTATAATATTTTGGTCACAGATTGACCGCGTTGCAATACTTTAACTTGAATAGAAAATTGTAAGTGCTTTATCATTATTCCTTATACAATATTATTTCTATGGATTTTACGATTCAACGACCCATTTGCATTATAACAAGCTCGTTCGTAATCATGTATCATTCATACGGTTCGCATTGATCGTGTTTGATTAGAAATAAATTTTATTATATTCTAAGCATGAACATTTTATATTTTAATGTATATTTTTATTTTTGGCGATAATTGGTAAGTATGTGAAATACGGCGGGCGATAACACCGCACACATTCAATCGTAATAAACTTGTAACTAAAGAGACCCAATGTGGGAAAAAAAATACTAACATAAAAAATTATAGAAAAATACATTTAACCCTATAATATAAATGATTCATCTAAATGATAAAACATAGATTGACAGTGCGATTGTTTTTCTATACTACTAGTCAATTTCGAACACTAAAAATTATATAGGAGTTTATAAGAACCCAATATACGGCCACTTCAGTGTTAATCTTCTTTAATTAGACTAATAAAAGCGGCGATAAGTAAGTATTAATGGAAACGCTGAATGTGCTCTGAATCCTAGATTTCGTAAATTAAACGATAAGTATTATTTACACTAAGGAGTTCTACGTTGATATTGTAGCGAAAAATAATTTTATATCATACAGAATCAGTCGCGGTCAGCACTTGGGTGGGTGACCAAACCGCCGTTACCGCTACAACCACAGCTCGACATTAATTCTCTAGGAAATATCTCACAATCCGCGAAGACACGGGTTGCAAGTTAAATATGTTGGAGCTGTCACACAGCGCTGGCAGGCCAATTAAAGATGATGTGAAATAAAAATTGTGCTCCCACGACAAGCAGCTCGACGGCAAATCAATATACAAAAAAATGGCCAATGGTGTCATATAACTGTTCGTCATTCTAATTAAATAAATGTCACAAGTTGTATTTAACATACAATAAAAACAATTAAGAGATGGCTTAAGCTTTGATAATATCATATAGGGTTTAATTGTCATTAATTAATGGATGATATATACAATTAGCACACCTTCGTTTCTTTTTCTGCATTAATGTATGAAGAAGTTCAGTAGCAATACAATTTTAGTTCGCATCTGCTCTACATGTCATTATAGTGAGTTAATGATTCTGGAAGTTTAGTTTCATAAATTACATATAACTTAATATTAACAACAATATCCGTCCAGACGGAACACGACCATGCTCGTAAGTTGATGAGTAGGCGCAGAAATAGACACTGCTGTTATGTTTACAAGATTGATTTTTACGGAAGATCAAACACCAAGTATATGGTGCAAATAAAATAATTTACTTCCTCTATTTTTTTAAAAGATTTAAAAAAATACAGGAAGCAAATAAATAAACTAAGTTTCAGTTTTGTTATATTATATAGTAGTGTTAAGAATAATAACCACATGCCATCCTGCCTGCACCTACTTATAGTTATGTTTATATATTACTAGCTTTTGTTCGCGGCCCCGCTCATGTGAAAAAGTATTCCAGGATAAAGTTTTTCGGGATAAAGATTTCCAGGTTAAAAGTCCCGCGTTATATTTACCCAGAATAGAAAATAGCCCATATTCTTCCCAGTTTCCATGGTCTGAAACTATCTCTATACGAAATTTCATCGAAATCCGATAGGTAGTTTTAGAGTTTATCGCGTTCAGAAAGGCAGACAGATGCGGCAGGGACTTCGTTTTATAATGTGTCAGAATATTACGTGTAGAATTTTAATCCTATGCCGTGTCAGGTGTCGTAATCTTCATCACTAACAACTTCATCATATTTTATTCTTCGAAAAATTATGATAGACCTTGGATTCGAAAGGCCAGTAAATAATAAGTTGTTTGTCTGTGAGTAATCGGGATGTCTATCGTCAGACTCCCTTGTATGAATCTATAGTTGTAAAAATATGCAATAATTTTAGCCATTGATTTTTAAGCATGACGTACGTTCACGACTGTGAGATATTTTTTATTCTAAATAACAACTTTTTACTTGACTTTTTCTTATTTTTAGTAAAACGTTCACGAGTCAATATTTTAGGCATTATATTTATTTTTTTAAATGATAACTTTTTATTTTACTAACAAGTCCAAAAAATATTTATGTGTAATCATTATTATGCTTTCCTCATATAACTGGGTTAAAATATTCTGTAGGCTTCACTCCCATAATATTTATAGTTATACAGAGGTCTCACGATTTAGTTCTAGGCTGGTCCATATTTGGGTTCACAGAGGCTCGCGCTTGCGCATTGTGAAGTAACCTAATAGTATTGTTTAATTGTGTACAAAAGGTTGTAAAGAAAAGTTATCTTGATCTGTTGGATTCCTGAGGGTGCTTCGATATGTACAGAGTGTGTTTGTATGTCTGTTTGTTTAATTATATCCTAATAGAACTGAGCTTATATTATGTTTCTTTTTCAAGTTACTCGATGGTCTAGATGGTCTTATTACTTGGAATCTGTATATACTGAATTCAATGGTAGAAGCTGTCAAACATTGTGGATATTATTATGAAACAATTAAAAAGTTATCTCAAACATTTAAGAAGTTTATCAGGTCTAAATAAAAAGGTATCCATATATTATAGCAAAAAAAGTCTACAAGAATTAAAATACAACTTAAGCAATTAAATGTACTACATAATATCAACTTGGCTACCATAGCGTCTCGCGATCAGCAGCAAAACAAACATCATGTAAACCGGCCATATTAACACAAATAGCACGAACCATCGATACTTGAAGTCGATATTCTCATCACACGTCGTGTCAGATATGAAGGGAGAAAATAAACATTTATATTTTCAAAGCGCAAGCGAACCTGTGCGCGCCACGTAAGTGTTATTACAATTGAATTATATAGAGTTAACAATGGTTATTGTGGAAGGATCGATGCTCGCTCGCATCTGTCCGTGATGATTTTATGTTCATTCTACTTGTCTATTCACGCTTGCGCTAGAATTATTGGTGGTATTGTGCATTATGTGCTATGTAATGTTACTTTGAAATGCGATTTGTAATTGCCGTTACAAAATTTTAATAACAACATAATTTAAACTAAGTCACGCTTGTATTAAGATTCAACTCGGAACAACGTTTATTGTAAATTATAGTTATATTATGCGATAAACAATAATTCCTAATAACGTATTGAGCATTCCGAAAACAAGGAAAATAATATTAGTGAAAGTAAGAACTTCAATGTAGATCAAAACGTGATGTTGGAATGATAAAGTTTTTACGAGAGCCTTATTGTATGATTATCAATATTATAAAATATATAGATTAATTCAAATTTATTAAAATTATCAAAAGGTTAACTAATGATGATTACAGCAATGTTAAAGTCAATCAGAAAAATATATTATTGAAAGCTCTGGTTAGTTCATCATTATTGAATCTTTGAAGATGAAATTATATCGCAATTAAATATTTATAAAAAAACATTATGAACCACATCGTCTGCACCCAAAAAATGTTTCATTGGTTTCTTTCTCATTTCAAAGATTAAAATTAAAAGATTTGTTTTTAAGAATAACTTCTAGAAGACCTGTTTCTGTCTAAGTCTGTTATTAAACGTACAATCTATAAGGTCGCTGTGGATCCGCGAGCTGCAAGCCGTAATGGTTCGATGTAATTAAGCGATTAATGCATCAGCTAGTACCAATTTACGGTGGCATGATTAAGTTATAATACCATAGGCGTGACGGCACTCCCCTGGAATTGTTATGGACTGGTACATTTTTGATCTGTCGGAGCTCTGAATGTCGAAATAACTTTACCATAGCTGGTAAAAGTATAGTTGTTAGCTTTAATCATAGCGTTGAAAAAAATTACCGAATTATCGCTGTCAGTTAATCTAGTCATACGCCTTGATCAATGTGGTGATACATGCGTTGATCATAGGCGTAAATTAGCTTGTTGGTGTAATTGCGTCAAGCATGTACTTCAGGTATAATGCTATAACTATAAGAGTCATACTTGTAAACTGGAATATGATGGTAAAATTCGAGCTTAATAATGAAAATTCCTATATGTAGTAATTTATAATACGTCTTTAGGAATTTTGAAATAACTTAATAATTGAATCGTTAGTTTTATATTAGCTCAGGGAAAAACTTAAACATATGCAATTGATACTTTGTATGTATGTAAATTGTATGTAGACAAATATGGCATGCTTTGTTATTAACAGTTTCGTTATTAAATTATAATTGTAATTCATAAATACCAGTACTCATATTCACTGAAGTAGCCTTGGAGAGGATGAAATTGCTGGAACCCTCAGTATTTATAAATCACGGACGTAGTGCAAACAGGAAATTACAGCAAAAAGTGATGGAAGCGAGTTATAATAATCTGCGGCCTGACAGCACCTAAGTACTAGTTAATATGCCAAGACAAACCCTCCAACTGGGTGGTTCTGGTTCCATCGATCACTGTAAAGCTCACTCATTTGGCTTGTAATCTTTCAGATACAAAACAAAAGCGCTTCGCGATTTATCGTCACGTTGATAAAGTAACTCTGATTATCATGAGTTTATATTAGCGAGCTAATAGGTAGTCAAATAAAGTATATTATGATGACGAATTTCTTAAAATGCGATTATGCACATTTTGCTAGCAGTTGTAGGCGCTTGGAAGCGATGTGGAAATAAATCTGGAATATAAAGTCTATATTATGGATGAAGTCTATATTAGGATTCTACATTTGCTTATTATAATGTAAAAACAGAAAAATACTATTTTTCCTATGTTTTAACATATATTTTAACTATGGAAATTGAGATACTAGCATAGATCCTTGGTAGGATGATTAACTATTGTTCGTTATGAAAGTTAGATATTAAAAATACGTTTTAATATTAAGATGCATATCGCTTACGTAAGGATATCGTGAAATTGTAACTATTTAAACTAAATCCGCTAACGTCTCTTTGCTTGCGTTCATCTCTATTTCGCATACTATCAATAAGATGTCGATAAAGCATATTGAAGGTCTGATAACGTTATTATGTAAGTAGTGAGCTCGATAAAAATAGGGAGGCTCTATCGACGTGATTAATATTACCGATCGATATCCATTAAAGATATTATCGCTGCATTTCTTTATAATTGTGAATTATAGGAAAATGTCTGTTTATTTACTAGCACTGTACTATGGCAATAATTATAATAATTTGAGTTGTAAATATGACATCTTATTTATGTGATAGAGTCTTTATTTGTCCATAAATATGTACGTATATGTCGGCGAGAGGTTATAAACCACCGTTAATTATGTTGCAAAAAAACAAGAATTGACAACATTTCATTTTCTCAACATACCCAAATGTTTATATTTTATGAAACTAGATCTAAAATTATGAGACCCATATTTTTTCTTTTTTCGAAATGCAGATATTTTCATTCATGATTTTCACTTTGAATTTTATTTTATTCTAAAACGACGTAAGTTCAAAATGACGTCACATATACGGCTCAAAACGCAATGACCTTTGCTTTGCAGTAAAAAAGAAGTGAAGTGACAGTTTTTTTGTTTCTGTCTCTCTCTTTGAAAGTGACAGTTGTGACGTATCTATTGTAATATTGACATTTGACATTGACAAATGACGGTGTCTTAGTTTTTTAAAATAAATAGTAAGGTGGACCAAGGAACTATTTCATTCAACCGTATATGTGACGTCATCAAGCATTTTTCGGTTTTTAATTTTTTTCTTCGAAATTAAGTATTAAAAAAATATAAAAAAATCATAATCGAACTCAGAGTAGAAAAATTAAGAAACGGTATTTTTGTTTTAGGCACGTTTACATTTTGAAATGTTGTCAATTACGTTCTTATGCCCACTATTTTAATGCTTGATGCTTTTGGACGTTAGATGTACTGTCACCATTAATTTGCTAAGAATAACTACTTATACATTTCACATAATTCTTCCCGACATACAGAGTACATAAACACTTATTTTTTTTTATAATAATATTACGTTTATTTGATATGGCACGTAAATAATTTAATAATTTAAATGATCCAAGAGCGTGACAAGGCAACCTAAAATTTGTCTGTGTATAAATCTTACGAGCACTCAAAAGCTTTCGAAAATTGTGATCTCATTGGTCCATTGGAAGGCAGAAGAGGTCCAGGATTCAATCTTTGCTTTGATTCACCAGAGTGACGTTGGACGATCATGGCGCGTTACGACTTAACGATAAGCCAAACGAATCGCTGATCAGTGTAGTCTAAGCTTTATTTGAACTATTAAATAAAAATAATATATAGGTATTGTCTCCATACGTCCGTTTAATAAATATTGAATAACAAATGTGTAAATGCAAACAATTAGAATTAATCGTCAATAAATTTATCTATACTTATAATAAATCTGTAGAGAGGTCAATTCTGTACATGAAATATATTTCCAAAATAACTATCAGGGGGTGATTAGGGATCGATACTGATGCCAAAAATGCAATTAGTAAAATTTTTGTCTGTCTGTCTGTCTGTCTGTCTGTCTGTATAACCGTTATAGAAACAAAAACTATTCGACGGATTTTAACGAAACTTGGTACAATTATTTGTCATACTCCTGTGCTGGTTATAGTATACTTTTCATCACGCTACAATTAATAGGAGCAGAGCAGTGAAGGGAAATGTTGGGAAAACGGGAGAAGTTACTCCATTTTTTAAGCTTCCGTCGCGTGTATGACGGAAATCATGTATGACGGAAATGTTCTCCTTAAAATTATGTAAAATATATCCCACGACAGCATATGTCTATCTTTTATGGTTGACTCACAATAACACGTGTAACTCCCGATAGCTTAGCAGTTCGAAGCATTCTTATTATATCTGTCTTCTCTTACGTTTATAACACTCTCAGTCATCCTTAATTAAAAAAGTTAACATTATTAAATATTTCATAAAAAAGAATCATAGAAATCGGTATCGAAACACCGAAGTTATACATGAAATACGCTAATAATAAGCCATCACGCGTGAATACTGAATCATGCTATAAGATTCCTTCGATTTCACCAGGATCCCATCATCAGACCCTGACCGGACAATCGGACCACCTGCATACCACCATACATTAAAAAAACATCCCGACAAATTGAGCACCCCCTCCATTTTTGAAGTTCGAAATCCACGCGGGCGAAGCTGCGAGCGGAAGCTAGTTTTTACCATAAAATATTACTCAATGCTAATAGTTTCGGCGTCCGTACGACCTTTAAGAATAAACAAGCTTTTAATTTTGTGCAATTAAAGGCGCAGTCAAACAAATTGTAGATGGAAATTGATGAGTAGGCACGAGATAATGGGCCGCGACGAGTTTAAACTTTAACACGATCCTGACAAGTGGATCAATTGCGATCGGCGGATATAAAACTTCAATTTAATTAATGATGTCGTGCTAGCTATTATAATACCAGCGGGAACTTTGATAGATATCATGTAAAAAACGAAATGAAGTCTTTTTAAGTAGATTAATATTGCATTTTATGTAATTAAGGTTACTCAACCATCGACGCCAAGTTATATTTTTGAATGAAATTAAAACAAAGAATTTCACTATGAATAAAATTCCTAAATTACTTAGTTACTCGAAATGTTTCTTCTCAGTCCAAGCTATATTCTGGCGTCACTGTACTGAACATGGAAGTAATGGAAAGAACGTTAAAACATAAAGTGTGATAGAATCAAAGTCTGAATTAGTAACGAACACAACAGAAATACAGGTATAGCTTAGCGATGACAATTAGTGACAATTTTGCGTAAATGTTGTAGCCTGTGTGCGAAAGTAGATATTGTCACAAATGTCCTTTTGTTACATAAGTACATACATAGTATCACGCCTCTATCTATAGGTGTAGGCAGAGACTATGGATTGCCACTTTGAATTGACTTGACTATGGATTGTCCTTTTGCTGTTTTCCATAATTTATTGTTACTAATATACTTAGATAATCTTGTGTGCCGTAGCCCAAGTGGTTGACTAGTAGTCAAGAAAAAGATCATAAAAAATCTGCATATCACAAAACAGATATTAAAAAATTTGCAAATATATACTTTACGCAATAATTATGTCGGATATGGACGTTGCTCGACCAGAACCAGGAGGATCTCAGAGGAAGACCTCATGTCAACGTCACAAGACGTCGTATTGTGTTGACACGGGCTACGTGGGTATGTGACCGTAGTATTTATTTATATAACAGAGCGATTACACACGATGGTTATAAAGTTATAGGCGTACGAGTTGGGTCGTGTAAATGCGCTCGTGAGCCGAGTGACCGGACCACCGGCCGTGCATTGGGTAATGGGCTGTTTTACATTTAAATCACCCCATGTTGTATCTACACGATGTTGCTGAATAACACGGGTTCGAAGTTCCTAAATAGGAGTCCGTATCTACCTTTATTAGCATTTTGCAAGAGATTAACTTAATGCCTTTATTATCAGTGTGCATCTTCGGAAAATAAAGTTATGTCAACCGTGTTACTCAGGTATGGCGGCTCACGACGGCATGGGCGATATCGTTGATATCTTAAAGTAGTAAGAAGCAGGTCCCCTGTGTCGTTCCTAATTTAGGTAATGTAAAATTAGTGTGTGCTTGTCTGTTAAAAAAAACACTAAGTAGCCAGGAATTTGAACTAGTGCCCTATATGTCTGTAGGGTCGCCTCATATTATATAATGAAACAGATATAATATGCTCGGCGAAGTTCCACTACTCACGTTTCTACCTACTTAAGTACGTGACTTGGTAAGTGTGATAGGGTAAATTGTAAAAATAAAAAGATTAAAGAAACAGTCAAATTACAATAATTTTTCATGTCGTTTGATTTTAATTGATATACTTTGGGGGTCGGTGCATAATTTTTTATTTTTTTTATCTATTTACTATTTTATCATGTATTGCACATATATTTAGTGTCTGATTATAATGTCTATTCTTACTTTTATCCAAATTTGTAGTAGTTTAGTATTTTCATACAAACTTTTATTCCTATTTCACGGTTCTATTTCTTTAGAAGTTAAGTTTGAATAAATTAAATCAGCTCATCTAAACTGCAACAACTTTTGCATTCATAATATTTCTGTGAAGAAAACAGAGCAGCAATTTGCAGCTATTCTAAAAGCTACAAGCCTTTTTATTACGGTTCTAAAGAACAATTCAAATACAAAGCCAGTACCAGTCATCTCCTATAACCGTTACACTACGTTCCATTCCAATCTTTTTTACGAATGCTACATAAAGTGTTTCCTAGAATAGCACCTAGATTCTAGGCTATTGAACCGACTTGTTTGGGAGAAAATATAACAAAAGCTAGAATGTTTTTTAGTATGGTGGAGGCGAAACGTTTGCTCTATTCAGAACCAATTGATAAGGTACATTATTAGAATTTGATTCAATACGTGCCGGATTGGAATATATAATAATATGCTCTCAACAAAATTTAGAAATAAAAGATTTTAGAAGTGTCGACAGTTAACGTATTACATTTTTAATTTATGATAAATTTTTAAATAAGCAGATTTTTTTTTGTTACATTTTGTTACAAATTGGCGGCAAAATAATTAATATGACCAATGACAAATGATAAACTATGGTAAATGTACCGCGAAATGCATGAAAATGAAATTAAATTGAAAGCATGCAGACATGATGGAAAAATATAGAGATTTGATATTTATTTTGTTTTGAATTAATAACTATAAAAGTTTCCTATTTTAGGTTGTTACTTGAAAAATGTTGATACAAAGTATTGGCAAAGTAAACATTTACGAAAGGTAAATCACATACTATAGCCAGATATAACGGTTTAGGGCGTCATAAAATATCTGGCTATAAAAGTATTTACTAATTATTTCGAAAAAGCATCTGCGTGACAAATTACTAATAATCTTTATAACATTACTAGGAAACACGTTTAACTCCGTGCTTCTAACAGTACCCATCATTAGGAATTCCCTAGATTCGTTTCATTCATATTATTCTCCTTAGTCTTAATAAATATTGATTAGACTCGCCCTCTTTGTCTTCATATAAAATCCGTCATTTTACTTAGCCAACGTCTGCGCAGTTAATAGATCATATCAAAAGCTACACATCGCTTCCTGACAAAGACAAACAAGGAGTCGAGGATACATCTCAGTAAAAATTTATTCCATCTCCTTATTGCAGACATAGTGCCACAATAGCATTCAATAACGTCGGTAGTCAACTGTCATATAGAACGCACTGGACGTATTCATTTTACAAGAGACTTGAATTAATCAGGGCCAGTCAGGCAACGCCTGAAGCTCCGCAGGATTTATATAAAGGCAATGTTTATTCAGATCTTAATTGCCAATGCCAATAAAACGTGGTAGGACCATTACTATTCTTTATGGTCATAGTTTAAAGCATGAATTATCATCAATACTTTATAAGCGAATCTATTATAAGGTGCGTGCACATAATAGTTGCGTATCATGACCGTTGCAGGTGATCTCATTTGTACCTCACAGTTAGGGGAATATCATTGTGGATGAAAAAATATGGTAATAAGATAAAACACGTACGTTGTGCAATGAGAATGCTATGTACATGAAGTTGAATTAATTGAAATGTAATGCCTAGAAAATTAGTAGTATTGGCTACAACGGCGACTACCATGGAACAGTTATTATCAGTCTACAATATTTATACTGTCTTGTATGTCTAGTTATCTTCTTCTTAATTGGATTAAAGCCAAAGGTTATTTCGACATATAAAAGTTAATTAACAAAACAAGGTAAAAATTAACTTGTTTATGTTAATACATAAACAAGTTAATATTGGAACATAAAAACATATTAATATTAAATAGTTTTTAAATAAAAATACGACGCTTTTAACGGCGCTAACTTTGGTATTAAAATGACTGATTAATGTAGCATGTACGAGCCTTATTTGAAGGTCGATCGTCGTGTATACGCGGCCTAAACAGTGCAATCAGACATACCGAGCACGCGAATCGGAAGCCAACAATGGCAAACAATTTATTTTAATGGGCATTTATTAAGTTGGCTATATAATATCTGCGCTTGCTCCGCGGGTGGTTTAGATTATCTATGTCATGCGCCGCCGCAGCGGGGAGATGCGTATCGGCATATTCGGCTTTATTCGGATTGTATCGCGCGATGACAATGGGCGAACAAATGCGTTCGGGATCACGTACGTTTCTTCCTACACTAACCTTCTTACGCTGGGAAATTAACATTTACTATCGGGTAAATTGATTTGTTTAAAATTTTAAAACATGAGGTTTGTAGTTTCTCAAAAATTTTATAATAAAATACGTGAAACACTTTAATACAACGCGAGTCTCGAGCTTTTTTCATATCGGAATATGTTTGTGGCTTTTCATTAAGAGATATAAATGCATAAGAATGCCCGGACTGCCTTAATATAACATCAAGTATAGTGTATTATGACTGATGGTGTAAGGACTAAAAAGTTAATCCAGAATATTAATGAAATGATTTATCCAAAGGTTGATTGAAAATTAATAATCAAACTTCTCGGCCTCTTAGCTCGAAGGGGTAGGCAGAAGCGCAACTTGTGCATCCACTTTTCGCCATGTGTTTTCCGTTCCATGTTGTAATAGGAGGTCAATTTATCTCCATATTGGGTATATACATACATACATTTTCAGCCGGAGATCGAACCCGAGCCTTCTGCCCGGCAATCATCTCGCAACATTACTACACCGAGGCAGTCGAACTCTCGATGTGTCCGTTACTTCCATGCGAATAAAGTCGCGATCAAAAGATAGTTTTCTATAAAATTAAAGTATCAGGCTTCAGGGCATGAACAATTTAACGAAGAAGTACATTTTATTTTATTTTACTGGTGGTGGAATGATGCCTTTTGAATTTGTCCGTTATGGTTACTAGTTTTGTGTTAAGTGTAAGGAGATAGCGGGAATAACTATGAATGCATATTAACTTGCTTATGGTTCCGCCGGCTTTAAAAATGTCCGAAAAATACTACCACTGAGTTTATCTGTCAGCCGAACATCTAAACCCTTCATAAACTTTGGAATTCATGATATAAAAAAAAGGGTTAATTTTAGATAATATTCGTCTTAACAGGTCAGATAAAGAAAACAGTGATAGTCACGGAAAAATTTCATTACAAGGTTTATTTCAAACTTAAAAATTCTTTATCAGAATGTTTTAGTCTTGAAAAGTTATTGTATAATTTTGAGGTTATAATACAATACTAGCTTTGAAAATTTAATTGACTGCCTCGGTGGAGTAGTTATATTGCGTGTAAGATACAACTACTGCACTGGAGTTTCGCGTTTGAATTCCGGGTTCGGTGAAGTGTTGTTAGGTTTTTTGCTCAGTTACATCCTGGAGTTTAGAATTTGTGTCCGATGTGGAACTCATGCTCATGAAACGGAAAATGCATGTACGTTTCTAACATTTGCTTAGCAAAATGTTCTACTTTCATCACTTGCACCACAAAATCAACGCAATTTAAGACGCCTTGCCGTACTTAAGTCTTGACCGCGAAGCGCGCTTAACTCATCCGAGTTGAGCTCTATAAACCATAACTTAAGGGCACAAAGAGCGATATGTGATAAATGTAAAGGCACGGGCGCTCATTCACGCGATCTAGACATTGTTAGTTGAATTGTAAGCGATAGCGGTGGGAAGCTTTGTGCTATCGCGTAAGAACACGATGTTTTTTATTTATTAATCTAATTGTCAAAGTTTACTGATTTTTTCTTGGGGTGTGGAGAACGAATTAACTATATGTACTGTAGCATCAGTTGGTGTATTCACGTGCGTATAGTTAAGTTGTCTGCAGTCTGCTTATCGACATTATTTGTTGTATATAGAACGACGAGATGTGTAAATGTTGAAATAATAGTATTTGTACAAGTATAGTTAACAAAGACTTGACCATTCTCATGTTTTTGTTGGAAAGACAATCTTAATAATTGGAATAGTGTATATAGAATTAGGTTTATATACCTCTCGTACAAAAGATTTAGATAAATTTATGAGTATCAGTCACTATAATTATGGTCATGACTTATTATCAACATTTGAAAAGCTGGTTTGGTTATAATATCCAGATTGTGTATACGTAGAATATTAATAAAAGTAGCCTTTATGGGGCACTTATATTTCTTATAATTCATTGGAAGATGTTGAGGTCCTATTTCATGATACAATTTTTAAAGCATTTAGTGTTAAATTTGGAATCTATTGTGAGATCTTGCGTGGTGCGATCACATGATTGCTTCAACTGAAACCAACTGGGGTCGTAAAACACAAGATATTTGTTTCTTAACTTGTCATGTTTATTTTGCGAAATACATGTATGTTCGTATACATATGTTGATATAGTAATAAGTTGTGACTTATTCTTAAGTGAATATATTTTATGGAAGTACTATACTATTTATGCATCTCGTCATTTTATGGGTATATCAACATAGCCTTCACCTTAAAAAACTATGAAGGCACTCTTCATAATTTTTGTCAACATTTTCTTTGCACAAAAGGGTAGCTTAAATTAAGTTGTATAAGAATAAAGGTTGGTGAAAACCTCGATAAAATTCTCCTACACGAGTCTAAGAAGCAGATTGATTTAATATTTCCTAACTCATCAAAAAGGATAGGTATTATGGCGGCAATACCACTTATTTACTATACTACATTATCCATTTATGAAGTAAAATCTTCTAGTCACTATCTAACGCATTGGCTTTCGATAACAGCCTCCTTCATCTACAAGAAGTCCAATTGTTTCCTTAGTCGTGGTTCTGCTGTGCACCTTACATGCATACCGCGGCCGACACGAGCCCGCCTCACGATCTGTCCTTGCAATATAACTCCGATAATTGACGTTAGCCACCCAGTCAGACTGATCCTGACAGGCAAAAGTGGTGTAAGTATAGTTTTGTATGAAAATTTACTTTTCTTTTAATTGTTTGATAGGGCAAATAGCGACGCATGTATACAAATGAAATTAGTTTCTTCAACAAAGAGTTAAACATTAAATTATGATATAAAACATAACTATGACGAATGATAGTGATAAAATAAATATTTTCAACGCTCTTTCGCAAAACAGTGACTGAATAAGTGGCTTGTGTCTTTGATGGCGTCGAAATAATATTATAATTCTATTTGCATGTTTTAGATCAATCTGGCTCATGTTACAATTAAAATTTCATTGTGTTGCATTCATATACTACTCCATGTCGTAATTTAATTAAAAATGTCATATCTTCGCCATTAAATCAATAATAGCGAGTTAGTAATAAAAAAGTCCATAATTTTAAATTACACGGGTTGTTGTATTTGCTCGCGGTGCGCGGATGGCATCATACCTGTCTCTATAATTCAGCGGACGCGTGCGGTAACTTTCCTATGATAATTTAATTGTTGTGCGTGCATTACAAAACGTATTTATATCTATGGTCTATTTTGCTTGAGATTACCAGTAAGTAGAGGTGGCAACGTAAGCCGATTTTTTATTTTTTCGAATTAAAATATTTAGAGCATCTTGAAATTGCTCGAATAATTGTATACAATATCAATGGTAGATAATAATAGAATTGTATTTACTCAATAAGTAGATAATGTAGTCCATTATGTAGAGCGTCGACACGCATTTCGAAAGTTTACATGACTCTCTATATTTGTTTTGTCGATGCCGCAATTCAGGTAATTTTTTAATTAATTTAAAATTATTTAATTCATGTATTATACTTAATTTGATTGATTGATAAACGTAATTAAATGACAACTGACTATAACGAGAGATAACGGACTTATCAGAAGGATTAACAAACATTTTGTAACTGTCACTTGATACAGACTACAATAGCATCCTTAGAGCGCGCTAGTAGTTATAGACAACAAACATAAGGATTTATTTAGCATGAGTTTAATAATTATAAACAATTGTTTGGATGCCATGTCTACCAGGGCAGGACGTCTAGTGAATAACGAAACAGAGTTCGTTTCGTATTGTGTGCGTTTCAATTAAGGGCTGTCTGTTTCGAATAAAATGTCGTTGAGGGATTTTTCCTCTCTTCCTTATGAATATGGAGTTGACAAGTAACCTTATCACCATCACATAAGATCTAATTTAAGTTTTACGACGGGCCTTCCTAGCAATAATTGGACGACGAGTGTTAATATTGGTTTTACCGAATTTACGACATGATATCGACGCTCGTGAGTATAGCATGTCACTTAACTTTCATGCGCTTTAAATAATAATGATTTGAGTAAATAAAAAAAAATGAGAGAAAATTGTTTCCAATTCGTGACAGCCCTACATCGATACCAGCGGCTTTACAAAGCGCGAGCTCAGGTCGTATCAAACGTTTATATATCGTGTACCTACTGAGCGTGTATATTATAACTTATATTACTACCTGCATTAGTACAACTTATGGGGACAATAATGATACGTTACCACGAGTAATGATGCCTTTACGACATTAACTGGTCTGTTTTATTGGATTTTTACGACGTACAAATTGTAAAAAAAGCTGGTTATGTCGCGCGCTTAATGTGAAGCAAATTGAATGAGAGCGACAGTATGTAAGATTTATATCGACGTAACGTAAAATTTATATTTAAAATTTTTACAATATTTTTTATATCATTAGTTGCTATTTTACATATTTATATAAATGTATATTGTATCGTGGATTTGAAATTAATGACGTCTTTTTCCATTGACGCTAATTAATACACTCATAGAATTAACAATAAATGCAAGGAATATACGAATTGATTTTACATATTTGTCATGATTATATTTATTTCATTAAAGTGAAATAATAATAATAATAATATCAGCCCTGTATTATATATTTGCCCACTGCTAAGCACAGGCCTCCTCTACTACTGAGAGGGATTAGGCCTTAGTCCACCACGCTGGCCTAGTGCGGATTGGTAGACTTCACACACCTTCGAAATTCCTATAGAGAACTTCTCAGATGTGCAGGTTTCTTCACGATGTTTTCCTTCACCGTTAAAGCGAACGATAAATTCACAAAGAATACACACATGATTTTTTAGAAAAGTCAGAGGTGTGTGCCCTTGGGATTTGAACCTGCGGACATTCGTCTCGGCAGTCCGTTCCACACCCAACTAGGCTATCGCCGCTATATATATAAAGTGAAAGCAAAGGTTTATTTATGAAATAAAAATAATTTATTCAAAGTTTAAATAAAAACTGGCGTTTTTATTCCAACAATTCTAAATGGAACCTGTGGGATAAACACAGTCACTTTAAAAATAATATGTAGAGCCTCAATTAAGCAGATTAATTATAGCTTACAATAATGGTTAATTATTGCCTTAAAAGTTACCCGCCTGAACTTTGAATAAGCTAAACTTTTAGGCAATTCTCGCCCGTATTGATATTAATATGTATACGAATCTTTTGTACGTGACTTACGAAGCAGATTGTGTTTTACGGATTTGATATTAAAAAAACGAATAATATTAGCAACATATCCTCAGGATTATTTTGAGCAATAATTGATCCGTCCAAATGAGGCTTTAAACATCAATTATAATTCACATTTCAACATCAATGATGTATAATTCCAATTTCAAAATTGACGTAATTATGGAATAATTATGTTATGAGTTATGACAGTGGCTAAATTGACACGTTCGTGTTGGCAGACATGACATTTTTTCCTATCCTGTTTGACATTTTGTATGTTATTACTAAATAGTGGCACAGACAGACAGTTTTATCGTATGAATACATCCGATTTCTGGCAAATAAAGAAATAATGTTGCAGATCGGTACACAACGGCGTGAGATAACGTTGTCCGCCGCATTGATGACAGCTGTCAGGAACATGTAACCACACTAATAACGAGTTATCTACCGCCTGTGCTACTTTGGCCGCTTTGGTGAAGTTAAATCGCTTAAGAACAAACATTTTAGAGTTATGAAAATTGGCTTTAAACTGATTGCTAAAAGTGTAATACATGCAAACGAAAATAATGCAAATTAATGTATAATTGAATTTTTAGTTTTGAATCGATTGAGGAAGTGGTCGTAACTATTTGTGAGATTCGTGAACATATAGTTTATTCAATTTAAAATATTATTTTTACCAAAAGATTTCTCACTGATCTATATTTTATATCGAGAAAAAAATACAGTCCTAAATAAAAAAATTTTTTTGAATCTGTTTTCATGATCTACAAAATCATAATTTAGTTTAGGTGTAATACCGAAGTGCAAGTACAGTAATCGATATATTTTGCAATTATTGTTTGTGAATGTACTAGAACATCTCGTTGGAAATATCCACAATCTACCTCGAGGCGTTCTCTCTAGAGTAACCTTAAAATTTTATTGTTATAACTATTGGAACACAGCAAATCGCAATGCTTTGTGCAGTCGTTTGGTGAACCGCATAATTGCGCATTGCTTTTAACTTTAAAATACTTTGAATACTTACTAAACACTCCACGAAGTTTAAGATCACGACGCATAAAATTGCTCACTAAAATTTTGTAATAGATAGAGGGTTTTCATTACTTAAATAAATTTTATTGGCTGATTAACTCTTCTACTGCTCTTCCAGTCTAAAATTAGGAGAAATGATGTTTTAATTTTATTAAACAACGTCAAAAAATATGACATAGTTTTATCAGTTGTAATTATACCTGACGATTTAAAATGAACCCTAACATAATTTCAATTCTAAAATCGAACGTTAGTGGTAATTTTTAAATATTAAAACTATTTGAACCCAGGTCCTTTGACCTTTTTGGGTTTATTCCAGATCTTATGAAAATGACATGTTAATTTTATATACAACGTAGCCATATTTTGTTTTTTTACAAATAAATATAAATTGAAAAGAATTTTAAAGCAGGCATAATAAATTATCGTGATTCGAATTATTTTTCTTACATATAAAAGCAAAGAACGATCCTACTTGTTAAGGAAAAATTTATACAATATTTATGTGAATAGGGTTTGCGTGTAATTTCTTTGTGCGTTTGATGGTACACAGTCTGTTTAACTTTGTTTTTTATCCGTCATAATAATGTAAAACAATTAAAAATTGTTTGTAATCTAACATCGTAACATAGCTGTTTATAAAATTATGCTTTTTTGAGTTTCTGTCTTGTTTTGATGTGGTATTATTAAAAGGTTATCAGACATCTATAAGAGCAAACTGATAACTATAAAACAGCAAAATTATCATTTGATATCCCAAGATAGTGATAAGATACTGACATACACTTACTTTTATATCTTTGTTGAATATAATATAAGGTTAGCACGAAACGGCTTGGTGTAACCAATCTAGCGTATACAGAATAAACATTGTAAAGAATACTTTAAATACGCTTTTAATTTGCTGTAAACGTGACTTGGATATTGTTATGTACACAATATATACAATTAATGAAGGGACAAATTACAAGTACATTAAATGACATATCTAACAAAATACAGGTGCTCTAAGTTTTACTTAGATTCTGCCTAAGTAATGTTGATAGAATTCTGCGCACTCAGTAAGTAGAGTAAATATTATGGAGATCACACAGGGTTTATTTTTTACATGAATCCCAAAAAATGAAAAAATATTTTTTTTACTGATCTCGATAAGTTGGTAATGACAACAAAGTTGAATAGTCTCCACCGAGATATATTTTTTACATGAGACAAAAGATTGGTCGTACATTGAAATAGTCTTGTTGCGTATGATTTGGGTCAAACGCTAAATCGTAGATAATCACTTGCGAAGTTGCGATACGATTGCGAACCGCCCTGTCATTTACGGACGTAACAATTTAAGACTATAAAATGTAAGGTCAAATCGATCTAAGGTAAAGTGAAGACAAAACGTTATAAATACAATTTGTATATAATTGTTCGATAACTGAGTTGCTTGTCGATTAAGATAATTTATATGCTCGTAATCTTTTTACCTCATAACGATTATATTTATGGTTAAATTGTTTTATCTATTAAAGGTTATCGGAGGATCGACATATCGGATGCGCACACGCATTAAAGCTGTGTGACGTCACAAAGCAAAAATTAAAGGCGGCAATGTCGCGTGAGCCTGAGTCCTGCTACATGCAGCACGAGCTTATAGAGTAAGATATACAGTATGTTCTATAACGGATAGTATCGCAGGGCTACGTGATCCCCTATTTACGTATTGTTAAGTCAATTGAGAGTGTTCCAAAATTAACAACTAAACCATAGTGAGTACACAAGAGTGCATTGAACCAAGTATGAGACTTTAATAGCTAAATAACCCGTAATATCGCTTTGTTGAGTAAGGTACCAGTCAATGAATGAAATTAGTATATTACGAATAATTTTGTGTAGTAAAAAGGTCCCCCAATGAAGGTCTTCCTGAAGAATAAATTATACACAGTTAGTACGGCAGACATCTACAATCACGTTGCGGACAGCTGCTAATGTAACTGTCTTGGGATACCTTTGATTAATTATTTCCTAAATATCATAATATTAATTTGCTAGCAACATAAATCTTAGTGTAACATGTTTGTAACAAGTCATTGAGTCGTCGACGTCAGCGGGGGACATCGCAATAAGGCGGTTGGCTAATTTATTCCCTCATTGTGGGCGCATCCGAGGACCATTCAAACGGCTGCGCCCGCGCACACAATAAATACGTCCGCGTTTAACTTGACAGACCAACAGTTTTGTGCCTTAATAAGATATAATATTTTTACTAGTTTTTTTATTCATATGCTATTTATTATTAAGTAACAAACTGGTAGTGGAAAGATAAGTAATTAACTGCTATAAGGGCGCAAAGTTTCGGAATACAATCTAGTTTTATGTTTGTATATTTTATATTTTTTATAGTTTTTGATTGTAATCTGTTTTGCGTCTTAATTTAATAAATAATAAATAAAGATATTGTAGTTAATTGTTAGAAATAAAATCATAACGCCCTTCTGTGATCGCTGGTTTTGGCACTTGTTTTTATTGACGCCATTGCCTTTGTAGTCATTATGAGACGTAGCATCTAATGCCATAAATAAGCAATATTATGAATATTGCTTAAATAAAGTCATGGCGTTTAAACTATCAATCGCTATTCGTGCCTTGTTTTTAAAAGAGAAGAACCTAAATATACCCTAAATAACCTAAATATGATTCACTTACTTGACGTAAATATTATGTGTCTTATTTAGAGCCTAGAGGTAGAGACGAATTTTTATTTTTCTAAGTATAGGCCAATGAAATTGCCGAATCACTTCTCCCCGCCAAATCCGACACTTTCTTGAGGATGTAATCGATCTAATATCTTGTAATACATTATTGCATATCCCCTATTTCGTGGTATTTTTCTTGGGACGACAATATGACGATTCAACCATTCTAAACTAGTGTAGAGGCTATAAAGCAATTCTTTAAAAAGCACAGAAAGATGTGCGTTATAAAAAAGTAACCTCGTAAAATACCTTTTAGCATTTTATTGAAACTCTAATGTTGAAATTAATAAGTTATTTGATGTATTGGCGCTCAATTTACCTGCAAGTGTTAGTCAGTATTTTGCGCTACGTTCACTTAAAAACTGATTATTCAAATCTGGTAAAGCTGTCAGTAAAAGTTGTTAATAAAATAGGATAATAAATTCCAATTAAATTCTAATAGTTACTTGCCTTAGAGGGTAATTTATTTGTCAGGTTTGTTTTATCTTTCCTGAAGAAATAAACGTAAAACGTAAAATAAGTGCACATTTACGCAGAATTATATAAAATGAATAAATTACGAGGTATCGTAAATCGAACAAACTTCATACATGTGACAACAAAATAGTTGTAAAAGTAATATTTATTGGGTATGTAGACACATACAGATACAATTCAGATGAATTTGTGATTTTAAATTACTGATAAAAGGATGTTATTTAGATTTGAATGCTTGTATTATATTCTATTTAATGTAGGCTTTTGTTAATAGAGTAAGGGTCTGTGTTACAACTTTTGAGTAAATGCAATTCGTCACATACATGTATAAGCAGACCAAATACAAAAGTCACGCGTTAATCTATGTTTTAAAATTAATGGTAATAAGATGAGTACAATCAACATTACAGTGGCGAAGGGTGAAATTTTCTGAAAGGGAACACGAGAAAACATAGTAAAGGTACTAATATGCATGGAGTCGCCTTCAAATCGCTTTAATAACACATTTTACATCAATTATGAGAGGGAAGCCGGCAGGAATCGGGTTATATGGGCACTGTTACATTCGCTATTGAATACGATAACTGTATAATAACATTTCCTTGAAACTTGTGAAACAAGCCCTTAGTATATAATATACTTATATATCTTCTTAGGGATAGTTAAGTCCTTAGTGCTTTGGTATGTTTATCTGGGTTTAATTTTATACGGTGAGCCCATTGCAGGTTCTTACTAAGACGAAGAAAGAAAACAATTCCCTTCCGCCGCCGGTAGAGCGAATGTTGAGGGGCAACGCACCCATTTGATTAGTCAATAGTTCTAACCAGGACCCGTGCCGAGATGGCTTTCTACAATCTTTAAGCTAATAGAAAACAAACAAAAAATACGGGAATGACATATCCTATCGACATGTCTCTCGCTAGGATATGTCATTCTCATACATAACATTAACGTCAATTATTGTAAAAAGGGATCTTTTCTACGGCCCCAGTACACTAAAAGTAGCCTACGCTAGCCTTTATATATATTATATATTTCAAATTCATTACTATGATTATATTATAATATCTAACTAGGGAATTACAATTACTTTCGATATTACATATATTATAGATATTAAACATCATAATGATGTAGTTAGCGACGAATGATCAATACAATGGCGCATAGTTAGAACGGCTTTTGTTTTCATAACGTGACGTAGTATCGATATCATTAGGACGCGACGCGACGTCTAAATTTGATTTTGTTATAGGACACCAAAATGCTTTGCTCAATTCGCGGAAATATTCATTGCCAATCGAATCCAAGTTTATAAATCGAACCGCAAATTAAATATTAATCGGAACCGTAGCATCTACACCATAGCTCATAAATAGTGGTTGTCGATCGCCGTGTTCACACCGTATAAGTTATTCAATCGGTCGGTAAATCAACGCGGCCGCGTGTGCCATTGTGTGCACATTGTGCGGTGTGCCGACAGCCGGGTGCCGGTCCTACTTCGGTTTGTAAATAATTTACTGTATCAAACTCTTACTTCTTCGTACATCACTTCACCCCGTTGAGTGAACGGTCAGCGTCTATTTACTATTTATGGCTCAAGTATTGTAAAGAGTGTTGGTATGTCACACGACGTTCCGGCGAATTCGGATGCATTCTCGACTCCCGGAACCGTCCCACGCGCGCAGAAGCAGGCTACCACAATGTTTAGTTGATGTGCCGGTATAAAAGTAGTAGAGACCCGAGTCCCGATTCAGAGGGCCTTTAGATGACATTTGGGTCGGAAGGACGATGAGTTCGACATAACCATTCTTCCTCTTCCCAGATACAAGAAAGGCATCCATAAAATATTTTTTTCTTGCGGGATAAAAAAATGCCACATGATTAAATATAGATTATAATTAAGTCACACATTTTTCTCACGCAATCAACTGCAAAGGGTTAGGCAGAGGCGTAACTCTTATGACTTGCAAATGCAAGTCAAATGTGCCAATAAGTTTATTTTAGACGTTCTATTCATAGAGATATCCTATTATAGGTATGTTTAGACCTAGTATAACAAGCAAAAGTTCAATTTTGGAAAATTATATCCAATTATTTAATTAAAAGGCTAAGCGCGTGACCACATTATTTTATAATGCGATTGAGGTACGAAATAATATGATATTCTCATCAAACAAAGTTGAATTCTATTTTTTATGAGTTTAAATAATACCTGCAAGCATAGCGAATTAAATTATATTTATCTAATCAGCATATTATATCATTAATTGTTTAAGTCATTTTCTGTATTTTTTTAATTTAATTTCTTAATCCATTGTTTCAAAAAGCGAAGTAGAGAACATAGCGGCATGGTCTTAATTCATAATAATATTTCACAGTTGTAATGGACAATTGAAAATAATCCATTATGACCAACACGCCAGTGTCACTCAGCCGTGTAAGTTTTTCCAAACGGTTTCACACGTAACAGCAAACTGTAGGTCTGTTTGTTTATCTGTAATAGCGTATTTCATCTTATTTTTTTTGTTGCTGTTACTAACGAGTTAATCAGTTATGTAAATACTAATTTAAAATAGTATATATGTTATTAAGTAAGTAGTGTTAAAAATTACGAACCATTATTGTTGATTACTAAGAAGAATAGTAAAAGTAATAAATAGTTCATTTTTACATGAGTATTATTTGGTAAATGGAATAATTGTTTAAAAATAATGTACGCTAAGTGCAACAATAGTTATAGTCATTCAATGTCGCATATGTAGGGAATTATTAACAACAATCCATAATTGTGATAAATTTAAAACTATTAATCACACTTACCGTAACATATATATACAATTAGATACAATAATACGCAAAGATAAGTATTTAAATTAAAAGTGACAGTCAAATAATAGAAATATGGATGCAAGTTATGAAACGCGACGCCACCATCAATACACTCTGGTGACGAGACTTGCTTGTAAGACAAGCAGCAAGAAATATATGTGAAAGCTAAGATCAAAAGGGGTATTAGTGATAACCTTGATCTTCCGACAAGAAACCATTTGAACCAACAGATCTATGGGCAAATAGGAATGTTCATATAAACTTGCCAATGAAAAGTGCATTCAAATATCAAAATAGCAATAAAATTTATTTATACAAACAATTCAATAGAAATAAATGTACATCCAGCATAACAAATTCATGATCATAATATGAATATTTCATCTGAGAGAGACACCATGCGTGACCATGTCCAAGTACGCAGGAAGGGAGGAGAATCTTTTGGACATGGTGTTTTTCTTTTTTGCGTTGTCTTCTGGCAAAAAGTTCCATATTATAAGGTCTTCTTCCGCAGTTGCTGTTGCTAGAAGTGAAAGTAATAAGTAAAATGCAACAAAACAATTAAAAATGGATGTATGTATGATAAGAATAAAAACACAAACAGGGTATAAAATTTTAACCGTAAGATACTGTGGCACAGTTGTACGACAGGATTGACAGTGATACATATTTCTAAAGCATCGAGCAACGGCACAGAGCAGTGAAGCTCGGCGAGTCTCCAGATAACACTAACCTGTCTTAACTCGCGATTATATTATCAAATAGAAAGATAGCGTGAAGTTGCTAATATAAATTTTCTGTAGTGATTTCTTATGTTTATGCGAATGTGCACATTAAAATCAAACTACTTAACGCCTTTTTTGCTGTTTTTATGTTTTTATTTTTCTTATGACGTTCGAAGCCTTGCAGCTTTCGTGGTCACGGGACTGACTTACATCATACTTTTTTTTTAGTGTGTAAGGAGAACAGATCTTACCAAGTTTAGTTCCATCAGGACTGAAGACCATGGTCCTCACGCGGTCTACGCCAGTTTGACCTTCGCCCCATTGGTCCGTTACCGTGTTAGGTCCACTCATCACGACCAGCTGAGAACAAGTCTTCAGAGATGATGACTGTCTTTCTGTTGATGAGAAGTTTGTTTTAAATGTGAAGGTTCTTTTTTAAATCCCATGATAAAATGTGTTAAATTTGGTACCTACTAAAAAAAAAGTGTTTCTTTTAGTATCTTGGATTTTCATTTAAATATAATAATATGAAATTTAAAAAGTTAAATCACGCCATCCTAGGACATGAGTTGCGAATGACATGAGAATGTTCTTTAAACTAAAACATAACAGTGACTAAACACACACTGCTGCTTAGCGTCAGAAATAGACATTGCGGTGGTACCTACCCAGTCGGACTACCACATATAAAAGACCTACCACCTGTAAAAATTGCTCCATTATAAACAATACGAATGCACTATGCACTTAAAAGAACAAAGTACCTGTATTCCACAAGCTGACTACCAGTTCTCCGGTTTTGTGACTAAACAGCATGGCGTCGAGACTGTAGCGGCTCTTGCTGAGAGTCGTCTCCTGAACCCTGGCCGTGGGCACGTCCCACACGGCCACATGTGCATGGTGGCTCCCTGTCACCGTGCCCACCCCCAGGAGCGCAGTGCGCCACGGATGCCAGGTTATTGTCTAAGAAATAAATTTTATGAACGTAAGTTTTGAGTATGTACTAAAAATTTCTGTGGATTTATGTTTGTAAATTTTTATGTGATGGTTATGCTGTTTATAGTGTCATTTTGTATTTTTTTTTGTAATAGGTTGTTTCCTTCAAAATTGTATGATCAATGTTTTAGATATTAAAAATTCGCGTCTAAACTGTACTTTACATATTGTGTAAAAAAATGTAAAAAAAACAACATAAATTATAAGCGATTAAAAGGCTAACGATATTGCGATGTTCACAAAAAAATAAAAAACTTAGTTAGTTATTGGGTTGGTGGTTGGAGGATAAAAAAATAAGTAATGATATTACCTTTAGTAGGAAATTAAAATAATAAATATTATTATGTTTATTATAAAAGTTTTACTATTAAGTAATGTCTTTTATGTACTTAGCATTGTTTACCTTGATAGTCCAATCGGAATCTAAGCTGGAAACTAAATGAAGTCCTGGCCAGGTCATCACCAGGGCAACCACACCGTTGACAGCTGCGGCGGCTACGTAGCGAGCGTTCGGAGAGACTCTGACTGCTAGTACAGCTTGGGGCACCGGCCGCCAACTAATCATTTTATATTCTCGAGAATAAGAGGCCAGCATTCCTCGGGAACAGCCGCTAAATAAAAGTTATTTATTCTGATTATTTTGTTCTCGTTACTTTACTTTATCTTTTTAATCATGCAACTTCATGTATGGAGAAGATAAACTCTATTGCAGAATATAATACTCGTCGGTTGTATTTAGTTACTCTTAGTCTCCAATAGATTATTACATTAGGGAATGTAGTATATACGTGTTCATTTATTAATATTCCAACTTCTTTTTTAAATTGATTGACTACTTACGTGATAAAAGAGTTTCCAGTAGGACTCCAATCAATAGCAGTGATGGAACAAGGCGCATCAATGCTCACGCAACGGCAAGCAGTGCCACCTATCCGCTTGCTGATTGAATTATTGTGGATCTCAATCATTCTCATGTCTGTACCAAGCTGCAAAACGTATTTAACAAATAATTACGCCCAGTATTATATACCGCCCCACTGCTGGAACCGGGCTTCGTCTACTACTGAGAGAGATTGGGCCTTAGTCCACCACGCTGGCCTAGTGCGGATTGGTAGACTTCACAAGTCCACAAATTTCCTATAGAGAATTTCTCAGGCATGGAAGTTTCCTCACGTTTGCCTTCACCATTAAAGCAAGCAATAATTCACAAAGAATACACTTGTAACCCTAGAGAAGTCAGAGGTGCATGCCCTTGGGTTTCGTACCTGCGGATATTCGTCTTAGTAGATCGTTCCAGTCCCAACAAGGCTGTCGCCGTAAACAAGTTATATATTTAGGTAATTATACAAAAACTTAAAGTCATAATACCTATTTGATTATTTCTTGAGGTAAGGTTTTTTAAGTAACAGCTAACCTTACTGTTACTCTTGTCTTAATTACGTTGCTTGTATTAGTCAACATTACCGGCTTTTAATGATAATTTATTTAAACCATAAATATAAAATTGTCGTATATTTTAGCTGTTAGTAATACTCTTATAGTTCATAGTTAAATTGACTGTTTGTTATCAATTGGTAGTGAAAGAAGTTTTTACTCACTGCCAAAAGTTCTCCTTTTGGCTCAAATTTGCAGCATTGTATTTCGTACTGCGTGATACCTTGACCTATGAGGCTCTGCGTGTGCCAGCTCCATTTGTGATAGTTCCGACCGAGAGCAGCCACGAGGATATTATCACTGCTCCAATCGAGAAGTTCCGGAACTAAAATATCCAGAATATTTATTTATATATTGCATTGGACTTAAAACACTCATTTTAGCGTTATAAAATTGTGCAACTAGGTCTTATGCCAATGGTAGACGAAATACATAAATAACGGAGCAAGAGTTTTTTTTTACAATAATATTAAATCTTGTTTTATGGCTGTAAGTTTATTACCATAATATTTGATACAATATATTCTCATTATAATATTTATGTATAGATTTTTTCAAATTAATAAATAGCTTTCCCACGCTTATTTCCAAATGATGTGCACATAAGAAACATAATTTATTGCATTCCTTAAATGGAATACTTAGTAAGGGAATGATAAACTTACATGCAGCGTAGCTATAAGTTGGTAAATCTAAGATGCTATCGGCTGACGTCAAAAAGTTTTTCTTACGAGGCACACACGGCCAGGGATTCATATAGAAGTCATCTTTTTGGTATTCTGTTGTTTGAGCTTCTTGTATCTTCATCAAGGGAACCACTTCAAATGCTTCGGCTAAGTATTCTCCATACTTTTTTCTTTGCAAGTATTTCGCAGACTGAAATAAATGAAGGAATACTATTTAGGAATGTCGTTTATTATTTTTTATACCACATATCTATTTGTATTATCAATTAACATAAAATATTCGGTTTAATTTAATTTTCTAGTTTCTTTGTAGATTTTAGAGCTTAGGTGGGTTAGCATGACATTTTCGAGTAAATTTCATAAAAAACATTACCCAAATATCATGATCAGTGTCGTCGCAGCGGTGGGCCCGCGTGAATCGTCTTCGAAGATCCGGCAAAGAGTCGCGCGTCGGCACAAACCTATCGAGCCGGGGTCGCTGTGTGTTCAACTGTAACAGCACTTTTTACTATCATTATACAATACGAGGGTGATACTGCGAAACATAACTAGTTTTCACAGTAACATTAGTCGAAATACTTGGAACAAAGGAAAAACTTTGCGCTTGTAGCGTTGAGCATTCCGCGGACCACCGGACGATTTCTGGGAACCTGTGCACTCGCCTTGGCGAACTTCTCAGAATCTGACCAGTGAAGTATGGTTGCATAGTTAGACGCGAAATGCGTGAACATTGTTTATTTATCAATTTCTGGTATTTCTTGAGATGTTTACAAAAACATAGGTTAAGTTAGAGTGCTTGTCTGCGAATTATGGGTTCTGTGATAAAATAATAAGATTTCTTAAAAATAAAAAAAATAACAAAAAAAACTTTTTTTAATTAACATTAATTATTATTATATTTGTTATACATAATTACCTACAAGAAAAGTCAAAATACGAAATAGATATAATAATAGGGTCAATAATTCTAAACCTATAATGCATCGACGTATAGACTTCCTTTTGGGTATAATTTTGTATAGATTCATTTACAAAGAGTATCAGTTTAATAAAAATAAGTAATTTAATATTGAACTCCAGTCATTTAGACTCTTTTTTTAGAATAACATTGTTTCTAACGCCAACACATTAATATGTACCTACCGAGCATAATTACGATCATTCGTAACGACTTATTTTTATGTATATGGGATGAGAAGTTGCCAACTAATTGGCTTTCGTGCTTGAGTTACGGTCTAAGAAATTTAAAGAAAAATTACTCTCATTAGTTGTTGATGAATGTTTACTTAATTTTTGATGTCAGTCAATCAATGGCAGTCGAGGTGGTTGGACATCAGTCAGCTACGAAGACCCTAACGAGTAGGGCTTCCCACCAGAGGCGGGCGGTTCAACTGTTACCTCTCGCGGTGGATGTAAGGTAGGAAAATATTTTTCAAATTGTACAGGCAAATTGTAAAAATATTTCGGCTTTTACTTTCACTATTTATTTTGTTCGTTTCTATTAATTTGCTAGATTTTTGACAATTTAGTTAACAAAATAAAAAAAAAAATAATCTGCTACAATCATTTAAAATATTATTAATTATCATTTAAGAAATGGGTACTTATAACAACCGATATTTATAAAAAAATTGAATTTAAGTTATTTTATAAATATTATGATTTTTTAATGCCTCAACGGTTGTTATACTTATGATCAATGAATGATCGATATTGCTCATGAATATGTCGCTGTCTGTTCACGGTGAGACTCCGTTACTGTATTTAATATAGTGCTAAATGTATATTGTCTACTCACCCATAAACGCCCTATAAATAAATCATGCGAACGGTACTTTTTCCGGGTCTTTACGATTTTTTAAATACAAACGTTTAAATATTATGGAGAAGTTGTTTGTTAATTTTTGAAAATGAAAGTGGTTTCCTCCGTTTATTTTTCTTTTATACGGGCATTGCAAGGTGGCCCCTCTGCATCTTACAGAGAGTGGAGTCGGTCCAAATGGAGTGTCGACTAACACGAGACGATTACCCCTCGCCTTATTTTCATAATTATAGGTAATTGTTAGTAATTGAATTTTATTTGATTGCATTAAAACATACTTTTAAATCATGTAAGTCCTACAATGAGGAGAGCTTAGCCGACACACTTTGACCCCATATTGTGATGCAAATGCCGCATGTGTATTAGAAACTATGACGGTATCCCTGCACTACAATACTTTGGGAGGCAATTATTATAAATACTATATTTATTTCCTTTTATTTAAAGACAAACATCAACATTGCAATAAACACGCATTTGATTTTATTTGGCATTACGTAGTCGGTAAACATCCTTATAATTCGTACCAGTGAAATACTTAAAGAATTTCTTCAAACACTTTCACTGAAATGCATTCTGCGGGTGTATACCTCTGGTACGAATGTACGAGCAACAACGCAATGGTCGCGGCATACGTCGGTTACCTTTTTACACACATAATTTTTTACGTTGTTGGCTTGTTAAAAGGTGAATTTATTAAGAAAATCTCTAAACAAAAAATCGCAATGAATCGTTTGTTTACTATTAGAATTATAAACATAGGATTGATAGATAGAAGTGGGTGCCTTATTAGCATCTCTGCTTACCGCTTTGGCTATAAAGGCAGGGCAGGGTGTGTGTGTGGGGTGTAATAAATAGATAGGTAAAAATGCAGAGTTATTCATTAATGCAAATTATATTTATATTTGATTTTAAGCTATTTTATTCCCTAATCGCATAAAAGTATTTTTCTTAAAAAGTTATACGAAATAATTTTATATCAAACAATATTTTTTAAGATAATTATAGTGTATGAATTTTGTTAATATTTAAAATCTTTCTCATACTATTTAAATAGATGTGTTGTTGCTGTATCAAATAGCCTTCGTATTTATATGATTAATTTGCAACATAAGTGCAACTATTATTGCTTACGTGACTAATATTTAAAAAAAATATAAATACAAAGTTATTAAAGATTTTATCTTATATAATAGTTCTCACCTTTTCGTCATGTCACGTCTTATATCCACTAAAACGTATAAAAAGCCGATGACAATAGCAAGCGTTCATAACATTTTAAATGTACACATATAACCAACAATCTAAATCAATTTTATGACCTTGTTATTAAAAGTTTTATAATTATTATCAATAATAAAGTACTTACAGATTTATTGCCAAATGCTCCTCGGTTCATAGTCATATTTTTAATAAAATACACGAATAAATAGAAAGAAGAAATGTTAAAACACACGAACAGTGGCATAAAGTAAAACTACCCGCTACTAAATGTTATCACGTCATCATTTTACTTTATGGAAGGTTAATTAAAAAAAAACATGCAGATTTTATTGCGATTTATTTTTAATTGTGAGTCGTGGTGTTTATGTATTTGTTGGTAATTGCTAAGTGGAGAAGGTGAAATTAATTTTATTTAAGTAAGTTTTTATAGCAGCAGAGCATACATTTTTTTTAATATCGCAACTCGCAAGTAATGTTTCACAATCTGGGAGGGCTAAATTATATGTGCAGTATGATTAAATATGATTTGTAATTATTTATTATATATTTCGAAGGTGGAGTATGAGACACTTCCGTTTGTATGTTGTAAACAGTAAATTGTTTCCAATTTTGAAGATGTTACAAGGTAAAATAATATTAATTAAAATTAATTACGTGACTAATGTAAGGAGTAGGTATACAAAACACACAGTTCTAGCTGAATTGTATTTATAACATATATATTTACGAGTAAATTATATTTCATAAACTATCAAGAAGTCAAAAGCTCTTTATTATTATTATGGTTCCGTACCTCAAAAGGATTAAACGGAACCTTTATAGGATCACTTTGTTGTCCGTCAGTCTCTCAAGACCCTTTTTCTCAGGAACGCGTGGAGGTATTAAGCTGAAATGTATATCTAATACTCAGGTCTACTGTTCCTTTAGGCTGTGAAAAAATCAAACTTCTAAGCCAACGAAATCAAAAGATACAGCCATTTATGCCGCAAATTTTCGAAACTCGCAAGGGAATCAAACCTACAGGGTACTTCCCGTGAACTCAGACTCTTGAAATTTCGTATGAAGCAATGTCTTATAGTACAGATAAAGGAAAAATTGTGAAAACCGTAAATTTTCAGTTACATCATATAAAAAAAAATATTTTTAAAGTTACTATTGCACGAAAATTATGTATATAAGCAAAAAAAAAAATTAATAGATCCATATATACTTAGTCTGGCCATAAATACTGTTACACTTAATTATAAAAAAATATTACATTTGAATTTCGAATCTGTCATTTTTATACGATTGTTCATTGTGTTTTCTCATTTTGGCGCCAATACATTGTAAAATATTTTGCGATATTAAAATGGTGTGGGGTGATAAAGAGAACCGAATCGCTGTGATAGCATTACACAAAGTAGGTATGGAGCCAAATGCAATTTTTAAAACTCTCCATACACTTGGTATTAGTAAAATGTTTGTGTACCGGGCTATTAATAGGTACAATGAGACCTCCTCTGTTTGTGACAGAAAAAGATCTGGCCGTCCACGTAGTGTTCGTACGAAAAAGGTGGTCAAAGCAGTAAGGGAAAGAATTCGAAGAAATCCTGTCCGAAAGCAAAAGATTTTATCTCGGGAAATGAAGATAGCACCTAGAACCATGTCGCGTATTTTAAAAGATGACTTAGGACTTGCAGCCTATAAGAGACGCACTGGCCATTTCTTAACTGATAATTTAAAGAAGAATAGGGTGGTAAAATCGAAACAACTACTGAAGCGGTACGCAAAGGGAGGTCACAGAAAAATTTTGTTTACGGATGAGAAAATTTTTACAATTGAGCAACATTTTAACAAACAAAATGACCGTATTTATGCTCAAAGCTCTAAGGAAGCTTCCCAATTAGTCGACAGAGTGCAACGTGGACATTATCCGACTTCAGTGATGGTTTGGTGGGGTGTTAGCTATGAAGGAGTGACTGAGCCATATTTTTGTGAAAAAGGTATCAAAACATCGGCACAAGTGTATCAAGATACCATTCTTGAGAAGGTAGTTAAGCCCCTTAACATCACCATGTTCAATAACCAAGTATGGTCCTTCCAGCAAGACTCGGCGCCGGGTCATAAAGCTCGGTCCACGCAGTCTTGGTTGGAATCGAACGTTTCGGACTTCATCAGAGCTGAAGACTGGCCGTCGTCTAGTCCCGATCTTAATCCGCTGGATTATGATTTGTGGTCAGTTTTAGAGAGTACAGCTTGCTCTAAACGCCATGATAATTTGGAGTCCCTAAAACAATCTATACGATTGGCAGTGAAGAATTTTCCCATGGAAAGAGTGCGTGCTTCTATTGATAACTGGCCTCATCGTTTAAAGGACTGTATTGCAGCCAATGGAGACCACTTCGAATAAGCTTTTTATATTTTTAATTGTTTTATATTTATGTATTAAACTGACACACTGTAAAAGTAATAAATGTTATTTGCAGTTAACAATTTTCTTTTTTCTTTATTACAATATTTATGGCAAGACTAGGTAATATAGTGACGGGACAGTATATAAATAATATTTTTTGTGTAGAGTAAAAATTTAAATATAGATTTAAATAAATCTTCTTTTAAAATGCTCCAAGCCGTTAAAATTTAACGGTCTTTGGTCGGGAGCCATGACTAGACCATCAACGATAACTAGGTATTTCCTTATGGTCAAAATGACAAAAATGCATATTTTTAACTGTTTCTATATTCCAAATTTATGATTTATATTGACTAATATAGATAGTTTTTCAGTTTGTAAGACAAACTTTTTATAGCTGCAATTCTTATACAAATAATACTAGCTATTGTAATTCAACGATTGATTTATGTGATCAAGACCAAATGATTAACAGACGATTATTTATAACAAGTATCTCTACGAACGTACGGATGTATGAAAAACGTCCAATAACAGCAGGCAACATGAGAAATACTTTTAACAAATACATATAGACAAAGTAACTGAACTAAACAACAGAAATCATGACTGACAGTATCTTATTGTATCTTTTTAGTTAGCTTCGACAGTTAACGTCTACAGAAGCGTTTGAAACTTTCTACATTGTCTGCCAGTCTACCTCTTAATGCCTGTTTCAATATTTTTGGCTTATTTGCCGCTTATAAATTCACGGATACACAATAACATTAGCACGGATACGGTAAATGTGTTTCTTGCTTATGTTTCCTGGATAAAAGGATTTTATAACATCTTCTTTGTCTTTCCTTATTTATTAAAATAAATGAAATTTTACAAAAGCTAAAAGAGAAAATACAGAGAAAATACAGGCATCCTTCCAGGCCCACCTAATTTTAAAATTTTAATAAATCGTTTCATGATAAAATATAAAGATATACCCTTAAATCAATTGCAATAATTGACTACAAATTATAAAATTTAATAATAAAAAATCTAATGCAAGTAGTATGTTTTTGTAATACGACACAAAAAAATACCAAAGACATGGATGGTGGATCTTGCTAGGAACTGGGCTTTCTTAGGTCACACTATCTGTATAAACTATTTCCTTGTCTTCTGCTGCATATGTTCTTATGAACCTGCCGCATTTGAAATAGTCACCGTGTATCAATATTCTATTACTAAGGATCTCTTTGTAACTGCAATGGCATACCAAACAAAATCCAGTTAAACCGAACTTCGTGTACCTAAATATCAAATTTCCGAAGTTCATCAAGCATTATTTATAAATTTAACTAAACTTTAGCAATTATATTATATTACATTCATGCTATACAGGTTGTTTTTGGGTATTCAAAAATATTTTTGATGTAATTATATGATTTTATTTATACTAGGTGTTGACCGCGTCTTCGCCTGGGTGAAACATTTTCACAATTTTACCCGATACAAAAGTCACTAAGCAACTAGTAACTCTGAGTGTCAATTGTACATCATCAGCGCCACCTATTTAAATATTAATTAACAGTTTGTTAATTCAGGACATGGTCTATGGATGTGCCAATTTCTTCTAAATTTGTTTAGTTGTTATTCTGTTTACTTCTAACAATCTTTACATATACAAACGAGAGTATATTTTTACAAACATTTCAATTTTTATATTAGTCAGATAATATAGATTATGCTTATAAATAAATTAAATATACTAAAACTATCTATATGTTAGTAATCAATAAACGTCAATGGACGTCAGATTTAACAGCATATCCAAGCATCGGCTTTTTCCAATGTCGAGGACCATAATCGCTTTACTTTTCCGCGCATTATAAGTCGCCATCTTGTTCAAGCGGCCGGTAAGTGAAGAAGTGGTGTATTAAAATATCAACATTTGTACGGATTTCATACGTTAAGTAAAATGAGAAACATTCTGCCTGTAAAGTGTAATTATTGCATTTTTTTAAATGAAAATGTATTATGTACGTAATATTGGTATAGCTCGCACAATGCTGCGTGGTGGAAGCAGTAGATGTGGCGGTGGTACGTACCCACAGACACACGACGGAGCCTCGGGTACGAGAGAACTACCGCCTGAATAATATTAAATATACGTATTATGTATATATAATATTTAAAAAAAAATTACACGATGTGATTTGTGGTTGGCGTGTAACCATAGAAAGATACAATTTGCCGAACTGCACGGGAAAATCGTCGAAAACTTTACTATTATGCATTATATAATAAATTACGGATCTGAATCTGTAAGTATAAATTCGTGTCGGGAGGATATCACAACTAGATGTTGATATATTATTATTAGCAATCTAACAATAATTCTAATCTCCACGTTAGAGCTTGTAATCATTTTAAGACCTGTGATTTGTAACCTCCGTAAAACATGATGAGTTAATTTGGGATCGTCCAAACCGAATCCTTCAGTCCGCAACGTAAACAATTTTAATTTTTAAATCCAATTGAAGCATATACGAATTCGGTATCTTTATGATTACAATATTTATGACTACTTCAAGGTTGCAACATTATTATAGACGCTTTCGTTAACGCATCATTGAGATCCTTGGATGTAACAAAATTAGTTACGTGCAAGAGTAACTAAAATATACCTATTATTTGTTATCGCTGTTTAATTATCGTATAATTATTATTAAGGAGGTTTTAAGACCAGACGCATTAAGAAGGCAGTGTAAATTCTTTGGCAAATGTAAACATAATAAGTTTAGTAAAAAAATGTGGATATGTTATAAATTATCTATGTATTAATACTTTTTACTGGTTTGTAAGCATACTGCGCGCACTGTGAGGTTTGAAATTGTAGTTTAGATAGACGAGTGCAGAACAATAAAATTTATGTATAATATGTGTTAAAATAAATAAAACTCGACGGTCGAATTTCGACCACTGGACGATTACTAGTATTTAATTATCTCAGCATATTAGTAAACCATGATATGCTCGACAAAGTGGAATAGCACATTATATAACAAAGACTGTTTCCGTATAATGAAACGCTATTACAAGTACAAGTGTTATCTTGGTTCGGCCCCGCCTATTTCTGAAAACCACTTGACGCTAAATAGCAGAGGATTTTAAAAAGTCATTGTATTAATTATGTATTAGACTTTCTTTGTATTATCAGATTTTATCAACTATATTCTGGGCCTGAGCACAAAAATGGGCTGAATACAATTGAAGCGATACATTTTAATATATTATTCCGTAACCTGGTGCTGCGACTGAAATGCATTGCAATTTTGTTGTTATACATATATAGATTTTTTTCTATTAGAAACTTCAATAAATTGTAACGTGAATCAGTGTGAAAATTAATAAAGAAACATAAAATAACGATGATGGAACAAGCGTGACGAACGTTTCCCTGAAGAAAAATTGAAATATACGTATTTAAGGGATATGTTTGCTTATAATGCAATACATTTTTACAAAATTTATTTGAAACATATGCTGTGCACATTAAATATCTTTATATAAGAAAATATTATAACTGTTATAAAAAGCTGCCGTTTTGTGCTTTCTCCAAAATGTAGAAGCATAAAATATTATATTTATCTTACTTTTAAATGTGACTCATTTTCTGCAATAGATAGCGCGGTCTTCATAATTTATTAAACCTAATAAGGTCAGTCCTACATTTTCATCAAAAACGTTATAATCATGACCATGATAATATGTGAATATATCATGAATCAAATTGATAAATTATAGAGTAATAAATAATGTTTCAATGGACATTAATGCTTATCGATAAGTGACATTTAGCAGAAAACTTTTGTTTAATCTTCGAGTTTCCGACACCTTCATACAAAACAATACGTGTTTTAATGTTATTGCATTTAAAATGTTTAGTATAAACAGCTTTATAGCCCAAAGGGAATATTTTGTCTCTACGATTTAAAATATAAATTCTAAGCGGAACAACTTTAATAGGCATAGTTAAACCTTATATACTATAATAATAATATCAGCCTTGCATTGTATACTGTCCTACTGCTGGACACGGGCCTGTTTAACTACTGAGAGGGGTTAGGCCTTAGTCTACCACGCTAGCCTTGTGCGGATTGGTTGGCTTCATTAATCCTCAAAATTCTTATAGAGAATTTCTCAGGTATGCAGGTTCGCACGCTATGTTTTCCTTCACCGTTACAGCAATTGATAATTCACAAAGAACACACATAAGTTTAGAAAAGTCAGAGATCTGTGTCCTTGGGTTTAACCCATGGAAATTCGTTTCGGCAGTTAAACCTTATATTTACCTAAATATATGGAGGTCAAGATTTGCAAATTCAGCTATGCTCAATACACTCTAGTCATGAAAATTAGATCTGTTTTTTTTATCAATTTGTACTTTAATGGGAATAGTGTATGTGAGTGTATTTCCGACTGAAAGTATGATGTGGCCTCTGCGACAAATTCTTTTAAACTAGTAGTACCGGTATGAGGGTGTGTAAATTTAAAATTACTTTTTATTGATATTTATTATGTTCGAAACATACACTTTTTTACTTTACATCTACCTTTCGAGTAACTTATTGTTAAGTGTTATTTTCAAGAAGATAATTTTGTGGTTTCTGTAAGTAACGCAATGTCGAAATGACTTTATAGTTACGATATAGTACCACGAATTATTGTCGTTTTTAGTGAAACCGTAAGAAAAATGTGTTTAATTTTTTTTAAAAAATACCTGAGTTTTATAAGAATGCTATTTAATATGTCGGTAGGCGCGCCCCCTTCGCTCGACGGCGCCGGATTATGTTCTCCAACTTGTATATGCAGACGCATTTCTGCTTATCTCCTTAGTAGTAATTACAAGCTTGTGTAAATATCTTTATATGCTATTCTGTTTTATAATAACCACTAAAATAAAGTAGGATAAAGTATAGAATAAAAAATAATCCACAACATATTTCTGTTTTAACCGTACAAGTAAGTAGGTATGTCAAGTATTCCAATAAACATTAATGCGCAGTTAGAAATATTCTTATCTAGCTTATAGACATTTCTATACAAAATTCCAACCAACGTACTACCGATTACAAGGTTGTATATTGTTGTATTAAGTCTTTAAACAGAACGGTAAATATTTTATTGATACATCTAGATTATTCTAGACATGATAAAAGCCGTTCATGCAGAAAAATATTTGTAGTAAACTGGTATTTGCACCCGAAATACCTCGACCTTTAGAAGGGAAGTTGTTGTCTCATTACATAGTATTATCTACAAAAAAAATCAAATTGTAAAACCAAATTGTAATAATATTGGAAAAAATGCCGATGTTGCGATATCTTGCCTATATACTACCAGTTACATATATACAATAGTTGTGTATGCAATAGGCCGTAGGTTAGGTAAAGCGGCGTTTTCACAATCCCACCACGGCTGGTAGGCCACCACCACGCCTCCTCGAGCATGGTTGCGTATGCGCCACCTCTACGTCGCCGTTCAGCTTGACTTGCGCTTTGACAAGGGTATGCGCGTGGCTATACTCGTTGTATTTATAAATGTAAAAAGATTTTTTTACAAGAACAATTATTTCATTTGTTTTTGTTCATATAAAAGAAAAGGTATTTTTATGAGAATTCCAAAATATATTTTAAAGTAATGACCCATATATTATTTTGGGTTTACTCTGTTAGGCCTTTTAAGGTTGATTAACAGTTAACCATAAAATTCTGCAACCTAGGTATATTACACCGTGAGCGGTGGGCTAATGTCAATGTTATTCTTTCCTAATTTTAATCCTCTTATTATATAATTTTCTGCTCATTGTACCTTAAACTATATGTATACATATTCTAATACTATATAACTAATAATTTATTGAATTGTTACCCTAGGTCCAGTGATAAAATTGTCGGTAAGGAAAGGTAGTTTCTGTCGTCCCTGGGATCATTTAATTATCACGGTATCCGTAGTAAGTAGTAACGTCTTGTTATAATATTCGTGAACAAAACCTGCTTCGATGGCTTAGTTGTATTATGTTCGCGGTATGTTATCGCTCTGAAGCTTCGGGTTTTATTCTCTCGTCGAGCAGTGATTTTGGGTTTTTCTGCTCAGTATCAGCCCGGAGTCTGGAAGGTAGGTGTACCTCTGCTTACACCTAGATCTGTGAAATGTGATACAGTTTTAAAGTTTTATTCGAGTTATAAAAAATTATATATTTGACAAATATTTCAAGTTTGTTTCAGGCTGACGCAACAAACTAAACACTGAGATTGATAGATCAAGAAAGAGTTAAATATAGTATACATTTTTTTTATGTATGTTGAATTATTGAACAAAAAAAAAGAATTCCACATTTAAAAATAAATTTCCACAACAGACAAGCCGCCTTAATTTCTATATAAATGTGAAGGAGGCGTTTCTTAGGCCGACGTTGTATAGAACTGTCAGTATAAGGTGTGTCTCATTCCTCAATGTTGCACTTCGGTTGAGTGCCGGTGTATGCGTGTGTATGTTTGTGTGATTCCGCTAATTAAGTGCATCGGTAATGACCGGAGGAATTAGAAATATGATTGATGTGTCGAATAGAACGGTTTACGCGATCGTATTATTTTTTTTATGTTAACATTCGTCATTCAGTTGAAATGTTTATTATGACGGTTTTAGTTGCGTCAGAATATTTTAGAATCCTTACTTGATAATTGCGAAAGTGTGTTCGTTTATCCTTTATGGAGCAATCGACCGATAGATAGTTATGTTTTTGCATAGAAATAGTTTATGAAGTTGCGAATGATATAGTCATTCGTTTGGAATAAATGGTGATTCCTATGAGAGTTTTACTTCGGCAAAGAGTCACGCGGGCGGAACCGTGACAAGAACTAGTATTTCTGTATAATTAACATTATCGTAAGCACGGTAAGCGTTGGCAGTAGATATCGAGGACGGCGTGTATATGAATGTTTCAGCAGCAGCGTGGATTTGTTTAATGCTAATCGAATAATAGAGTAATATAAGGGTTAATTGTAATTGATCTATTAAACGCTTTGTTTAAATTACCGTTGAGCCGAATATATTACTTTGTTTAACACATACAAAAACCTTGAACGGCTTGCATGCGTTGATATCTTTTGTATCGAAAAGTTTGTTGATTGGTTAAGTTGAACCTATGAAAACAATTAATGCGCAAGCCAAGCGATGCGTAGCGTGTCACGTCGAAGGAGTGCAACTAAATCGCGTGAAAGGGTATATTGATCTACCACAACATCATACTACATTGTAGCAAGAGAACATTACTTCCTTTGTTTATGAGGTATGTTTATGTAAGAACTCAAACTCAAGTCAGTAAAGACATAGACGTCACAGATGTATTTTAATGAATTAAAAAAATATATAGGAAGCATTTCAGATAGTAGTGGCGAAGGGTGAAATTTTCCGAAAGGTGACCCGACACAACATATAGGTACTTTCATAAATGCGGTCTGCAAATCCTTCTATTAATTAGATTTTATATAGATTACGAAAGGGAAGCTGGCAGGAATCGGGTTACATGGACCTTTCGCCACTTATATTAGAGTTTAGGCAATAAATACATTAAATTAGTGATGGAAAATAATTAATCTAACCTCTCGGCATCAAGCGGCGGCGCAGGCAGCGGTGCGGGTGATGGAAAAACTAATTGTATGGAAACAATGCAATGCTTTGGAAAATAGAAACTGAATATGCCATTGCCAAGGTATGTAAGCCTTACTTTAGGGGGAACCAGCGTTATGGTATGCCATATATAAATAGTCCGCAGTCATAGCAGGCCGCCATCAGTCCAGTCGCGTGCCGAGCGCAAGTAAATCAGGCGTGGTTACTGACGCAGCGATCTCTCATCTCTGATGCGGTCACTGATAACTGTTGCAACGTACCACTGCGCTCATCCGTCATGCGTTTTATTAATTGATGTGTCTGATTAAATGGGCTCTAATACTTTTGGGTTTTTATGCGATTCTGATCTATCTTGATTCACTTTCTTTGTTCATCTTTTCAATACTAGCTAAATGATTATGTTTTTAACAGAGAAGGTTTTTGGATCGCAACATAAAAGAACTTTCTTCTTTTACGTACATGACTTCATATCCGCAGAAGAAAAAAAAATAGAATACATACTACAACTTGATAATTTTACGTAATATAAAAACTATTTAAATCCCTAAATTGCATATTATCATGGTAGCTACGCCGGGATCCTCGCAAAGTAGCGCGACATTAAATCAAGTGAACCGTAAACTGCCATGGTTAATCGCGCCCTGTGTTAATGACCTAAATGGAGTTGTCAACTATACACTAAACTTTGTCTGTTAACTATGTATAATATAATACTTTCAAATTTATGACTTAATAATTTGACTTTAAGTCAGTGTTAACGAATCACCTGCAGATGCAATAATTAAAGCATACGGCATTTTCTGCAGAGGAATGCACATAAACTACTGGTACGATAATTAAAAACAAAAGTTAGGTACCTATTTTAAACGTACTTAATTGTGTGTCATCCAGTAACGTTGAAATACGATGTGCGAGGAAAATCAATTAAATAATAATTTAAACTGGGTTAATTGTATTTTATTCCCTAGTTACAAAACGCTCGAGTCCATTGAATTAGCAATATTAAAATGTCCTTAAAACATCTTAATTAATTGAAAGAGCCAAATGTTTCTTTACGTAAATGTACTTTTGTTAATTTTTACTAAATTGTGTCTGCATATAGTATATTTATGATATAACTAATATTATAAACTTATGAATATATTTGTTAGAAATAAACGCACAGATTTCTTGACGCATTTAGGTGAAATTTGGCACATATATATTACAAGATTTTATTATATAATCCATTTTTTATCCAGAAAAAATCCACGGTAGTTCTTTTATAGTGGAAAAGATACTTCCGTGAGTGAAGCCGCGAGTAACATTTAGTACAATAACTTTAGATAAAGAAACTTGGCTTATAGCAGCATTTTTCAATTTTCTTAGCCACGGCTTTTACAATTAACATTAAGTTACTAACCAGTAATTGAAAATTACTCCCTTGGCAGGCGCTTATGTCAATGTGGTATATCATGACGGGATACTTTGGGGCATGAGATAATTATGAATACGCCGGTTATACCTATACATAAGGAGAATTAAATAATTTACAATCGATCGAGTGTCGATTTTTGCATAGAATCCATGTCTCGTCAATAATGTCTGCCATAAATAATTCGAGACAAGATATAGGATTTAGTTTCGGAAGAAATATTTATTTGTTGGAGTAATTAAACAATTCTTATTGATTAGGAACTAGTTTCGTATAACTCACGTTTGATAACTGTTATAATGTTATTATTAGTAGTCGAAGTCAAAATCAGTAGACTTGTTTGTAACCCGCACTTGACGTACGATCTGAACAACAAATGCCACTATCATTTATTATAATTTTCTACATAATCAGTAGTCTTGTATCATGAAGTTGTTTATTTTCCGTTCCGCTTAAGTTCTTTTTTATCGTGGGGTAAAAACACGTTATCGGCGATTGCGCCACCGTGAGTTTTGGTTGGTATCCGTTTAAGCCTATAGACGTACAAATATACAGCGTTGTTCATACTGACATTTATGACGTATAAAATGAATTTAAATGTTTTATTATTGCACTATCGCTCATGTCGCTAGAAATTGTTGAACATACTATATTATTTTCTTTCATTTCTGTCTACGAATACTGGAAAAGTTATGGTGCTGTTGACTAAAATGTGCTCAAGAAGTTTTTATAAACCTATTAATATATTAGTACCATTTTCCTCATTGTATTCATGGCTGTTGTTAACACAATATGGTCAAAGCTATGTACGACTATTTGAATTTGTATAATGTTTTAAATTCTATATTGTTTCACTCTTGGCATACTAAAATAAATAAATAATAATATGGTAACATCTTTGAAACATATCATAATAAATATATAATTCCGATGATTTTATTATCGAATAATCGTGAGTATTTTATTAGCTCGGTATGAAATTCTCTGGTTTTATAGGTATGGTTTTATATAGAAGCCATCAAGAAAATATTTGGGCCTCCTCCAGTAATCTTCCATAATCGAGAACACATAACTCCTGTCTATCAGACTGTCGTGTTGTTAAATCGAGGGTTACTGGTATTATATTTGTCTCCTCGGATATTAACTACCGTACACAAAGTGTGAAACTCATATTTATTATTTATTTATTTATTCACTCTTTATTGTACCAAACACAAAAAAGTAACGATAGACAAAAGGCATATGTTCAAATGGCGGTCTTATCGCTCTAGGTAATGTCTTCCAGACAATCATGGGATGGATATAAAAACGTGCACTGGATTATATTATATTAATAAATAAAAAACAAATAATTCATAAACAATACATACATAAATACACATAATATTTATATTTATTTATATTTCCATTATGCCAAGATGCCCATAAAAACCTTGTTCAGAATTAACTGTGTCGGACCGGGGGTAAGTCAGTCAACTAAGCTGGATTGCTCTGCAAAAACAGACGGATTGTCTCAAGCTTAACGTGTTAAAAGAAGATCTAAAGCTACGGGTGAAATTTGAGTACACACGTTTTGAGTACAATTTCATTCACAGTGTTAGTCATTTGAATTTTTAATGAACCGATTCATTTTGTACTTTTAAAAATGACACATATAAAAGAACCTTAAACCAATTTTATATTCGAGGCGATTTTGTCACGTGGTTGGACAAAAGTACGTCAACCTTACTGAAGTGAAATGAAGTTTCAATGAACTCATATTAACAATTAGCAGTAGAATTTGTTGGCGAAAACTCTTTGCAACAACTAATGTCCACACATTCATGTAGACAGCACAATAGGCGATAATTATCAAACAACGCGTCGAATAATTTGACATACCCAGGGCTATCGCACAATGTTTTGTAATTCATACGTTATTACTAATAAAAAGGTTTTTCTAGATATAAGTTTATTAAAGTAACTTCATTATGGTTCTGCAAACATATAAGGTAAGTAATAAGTTTAATATTTTCAGTGTGAGCATCAATTGTTTATATCTCTTAAAAGTTGTTTGTACACGTTTGTTAATATAATATGTATCAACATAATATTTCAGGCAAAAACTATCTACATACTTTCCCCAGACAAGTAACAAAAATGAGGGGAAAAAATGTTAACTTATCCAATCGGGCGAGGTGTGTAAAAAATGAATATATTATGTTGTTTTCTTCAACGTTTTGTTTGTTATGCCCCATTCTTTAAATATTAGACTTGTAAGTGGCCATTTTCGGCATTTGTGTCGGCCATGATAAATTAAAGTGTTTGACTTAATTATATTTATTACTTTTATGAGATTTTTAAATTATATGAAATCTAACAAGAGAGAATTTAAAGTAAAGTTAAGTTGGTTTAGTAATAGCTGCAAAATTCAGTACTGAGTATGGTCATGATGTTAATGCCCGCCATGACAGTTTGTTTATAAACAATCCAAAAAAATCTTGTTTATATCAGAAATCTTTATGTCAACTTGCAGTTATTTGGAAGCATAATACAGTTAGTTGTATTGTCCACCTTGCTGGCGTAAGAAGATGAAGATAGTTTTTTAAGCCCGAATATGGATTTTTGCACGAACGAGTGTCATGTAATAACAATTTAACAGGCACCTCTTCACCTGCGTGTGCGTAAGTAAAACAATTAAAACCATGAATTGAACGGGTGATTGTCCCGTTCTATTGGTTCCGGGAACTAAACTAGGGGCGTCTATATTTGTAATACATGACGGTATATGTCATAACAGCTCTTTCCGGAGTAACGTTTGAAGGTCAATGTACATCTCGGAAATGTCTGCGTCATTATGGGATCAAGGTACGCGGTGTCGTTTCTCGCTGATGTATTTGCTGAATGCGTTACCGTCATGACTTACCATCAAATCTACTCGAGGGAAGGTATGGTGTCCATATATTATTATTATTATTTATTCACGAGATAGTATAGTAAAATGACCCTGAATCATGTATAGGTTGGAGTTAGATTAAATAGTTAACATGTATGTTTATTGGTTATGAAATATTTGTCTTTTGATATATATTTTTATGTTAGCTCCTTATATTAAAGGACAAAATTAAGGTTAGTGAATCATGAACGCGCTAGGGACACTTATTTACCCATTATACGATACATGTTCAAGTTGAAGTCGTTTATGTGTGATTTGGACTTGTAAAGTATTGAAACCTCCAAAAATTTATAGCGTAACTCGACCGATATTATGTAAATCGTATTTATTTTATCACGTTATGTTACACTGATGTAATAACTGAAATACCTACATAGCTATATATAGATAAGTTTAATCTGAAAAGAATATTTACGTTAAATAACTGGTTCAACATATTTTAATCGTCAATCTATCTACAACCTAGTGTTACATGTGAAATTACTGTCTCGGTAGCATAGTTGTAATTGTACACAGTACGAGTACAACTACTGCACTGAGGGCCTGGGTTCGAATATCGGGACGGGCCAAATTAATTGTGACTGGGTTTTCCATCTTAAAACATCACTTAGTCAAAGCTCGGATTCAGGAAGTTGTTGGTTTGAAACATCTGTGCCTTTGGAAAGCACGTAAAGCCGTTGGTCTTGCACCTGATCCTCTCTGGTCATGTCGAAGTGCCTTCTCACCGGACTATGAGAGTAAAGGAAGAGAGAGTGTACCTATGTATATATTGCGCAAACACTTGTGCATTATAATATCTTCTGCGTACCTGACTGGTCTTCGTTGAGATTGGCCATCGAGGCCGAAAATTCGGCTAGGAGGATTCCATTTCATTTCACATGTGAAATGCTATGAATATGTTTATTATTATGCCTGGATATTCGTTACAAGCTACGCATAAAGTGCTGAATGTGCATATTAAAGATGGTTCGCAAATAGACAAACTTCAGGTTGAATAAGTAGATTACTTAAAGTTGTGAACAAAAGCTGCTATCATATAACATGAGATCGTATCTCCTCGACATTAAAATACAAAAGATGCTAGTACCTAATTAATAAGAATGTTTATTACGTATTTATAATTGGTTGTTCGCACGTTGGTTGCGTGATCAAGTTTATCCGTTATCCTTAAATAAATTCAAATTAAAAATATCTCGCCGTGCAAATTATTCACTTCAGGGAAGTCAAAACGTGATTAAACTGATACATATTTTATGTATTGATAAATTTATGGTGAAAAAATAATTAACATTACATTCGGATAAAATAATTATAAAGTCATTGATGTTATAAAATGATATACATTCACTTATATAATATTTGACTAAGTGTTGATTTTTCCGTCAGCATATAAAAATAAGTTGCAAATTGCATTTTTTTCCACAGTAACAAATTAAAAATGAGTTATAAAATAAAATGTAATTTGATTGAATGAAAGATTATAGTAATATTTATTCAATTGTTCTGTTGCTTCACTTTCATAGTCAATTAGGTAATAATAGACTTGGCCGACACAATAAAATCAACTTAATTTTCTTTATAGTGGGAATTTACTGATGCTCTTTTTTAATTAATAATTCTTTTTTACAATCTTCAATAACTCATTATCTAAGCTTAGACATTCTAGCTACGTCGATTTGTTAAAGTTATTTTGTATACAATGGTAAATTTGAATATATTTTATATAAATGGTAGGGCTTACAATGTACTAGGTTTTTATATGTGAAAATCTTACTGGTTATTAGAAGTTTTAGTTATGTTGCTGTTATTTATGTAGGGTCGTATCGCTTACGACCAAGCGATCGGCTTGTTCGTGTGGAAATTAAAATGTAAATAAAAAACCTTGCCTTTTTTATTAGAAGCGGCTTGTGTGCAGCAGTGGGATTACATTTCATCATGTGTATGGCGGCTTCTATACCGTCGGTTACAAACAATGCGGTTCCCACCCACTAGCACTGTTCTTATAGAGCGGGGTAAGGGATTTTGAACCAATTGCATGTCAGGATGTTACTGGGAAGGATGACCACGCACACTGACAACACCATACCACAAGTAGTAGTGGTCAATATCACAATGCACACTAACACATTTCCTTGACTCGTAATAAGCGAGCAATCATGTCGAGCAGTTACATTCACTAGGCTGCCTCGGTGGAGGAGGTGGAGTACTTATATTAGGTACCCGGTACAAGTACGTGTATCGCGATAGGGCCCTGGGTTCCAATTCCGGGGCGGGCCAAAAACATTTTTCGGTCTTAAAAAAATTGACAGTCGAAGTTCAGTCAGGAAGTTGGCGGTGTGATACCTCCATGCCTCAGAAAGCATATAAAGCCGTTAGGCCTGACCTCTGATCGCTCTCCGGTCATGTCGGATTGCCGGCTCATTGGTCTATGAGAGTGAAGAAACAGAGAGTACATCTGTGTATTGTATTACGCACATACTTGTGACCTATTATATTTCCTGTGTGCCTGGCTTCGTCGCGATTGGCTACTGTGGCTGAAATTTGGCTAGGAGGGATTAGTATTAGTTACACTCAATAACCTTCTGGACACGTGTAAGAGTATCATGACAGTGGTCACCTTCTCATTATTTCATCGTTTTTTTATGTACTGAGAATGTCTTCAAGTTTAAACGTAGTTTATGGTTTAAAAAGAAAACCCCAGAAAAATGACACCTATTAAGGAAGCTATCAATCATTGTTATATTTCGAGGAAGTTTACTTTAAAAAGGTGTCACACAACGTTTAAAAAAGACAGCTGTGGACTGCCGTTAAACTTATGAATAAACGAGTGTTTCGAGGTAACTCGGTTAGGGGTACTTCTATCCAAAGCTGAGGAAGGGGGAATTCAATCCTAAGCAAGTAGCGTTAGAAAAACGAATACAAAGTGACACGCAAGCCGGGATTCAAACTCTGGAACTTCGTTATCTAGTGGTTGGTGATATTGATACAATCGTTGTATTATTAATCTAGTAGCAGGATACTTGGACTGTAAAGGAGGTTATGTATTCAATTATCAGCCCGGATACATGTTTTGATTTCCACAAATGCATTATAATTATTACACAATTAAAAGCTTTGTTATTGACGTATGTGTTATGATGGATTATCACACTTTACAATTTTCATGCGCAAAGTTTCATTTCAAAACATTGCGCGTGCTGAATCACTGTGGCGGGCCGCATCCGGGCCGCGGGCCTGGGTTTGCCGCATGTGATTTATATTGATCAGGATCATCAATACAAATGAAAGCCAAAGATATAACACCTGCATAAAAATACAATCTTTGTACAATTAATAAAGTTTTACGTGTATTTTAATACAATGAATATTCAATAAAATTTCTTTGCATGAGATGTGTGTCAAAAATACGTAAAACACTGCATAATATTGTTTTGTATGAAAATCAACTCGATATACGCGATGCAATAAAGCGAAAAAGTCTCAATACATTATCGACAATGGGCGGACAACGAACCTTATACAAAAGACATCAACGAGTTCCGTAGCGCGTGCATACATTTTATTCTGTAAACAAATGTTATAAAACGTATGTAACAATTAATTGAACTACAATTGATATTACTGAGTGTCTTAGAGTGATATATTTTATAAGAATAGTGCAAGGACTTGTACGTTATCTTAATATTTCTTCGAAATTTGATGTCATTAGCTGCTTGCAGAGATTTTTAGTCAGTTGTCGGTATTTAAATAGACGTTGTATATCGTTTGTTTTTTTAAGTATTGTAACACTTAAAAAACAAACGATGCGTTTCTTTCAATAATTCCTAAGTTAGGTGACGCTTTTTATAATATTATCTAACGTTTGTTACTTTGATTGTAATCACACATGGTTCTGTGTACGAAGAGTTTTCATTTAGCACAACCTCATCGTTGCATACAATAATATCGACACGAAATTAGTTTAACAAGATAGCCCCACTTCCGCTCCAGGCACACGAGAGCACTTGTTACGGATAACAGCACACTTGCGCACGCGCAGAAAAGGATTAGAGAAAAGATGTTTGAAATAGTTCTTCGGCTCCTCATTCGCTGCGGAGACCGCGGGCAGAGCGCGCGCGTTCGTTATTATAATAAAAGAAAAAATAAAACCAAAATACGATACCTGTTCATTCACGGTCCGCCAACTGAGAGCTTTTCGAGTACAACGACCTCAGGTTATATCATACGCCTGTCATTTTTTTAACGGCACGTCCTTGCGGATGGCGCGAACAGCTGACCGAAATCCCGTGCGATAATAAATTTGCTGTTAATGTTTAGTGATCAATAATAGTTAAATGTGTTCGAAATTCAAAATTTTTGTGAAGTGCGCGATTGTAATTTTTTTATGTGCAGTGTTTGTGTGCCTGTGATGATCGTGACTGGCGAACCGTTTGTCTGAGGTGAGTTTCTTATATTCAATAACACAATGCCGGCAATTCGATAATCGTTTCTAAAGATTTATTACCTTATTCAGTTTAAACTAAATAAAAATTATATTTATTAATCATTTACGCTAAAGAGAAAGCGAAAAATAGTTAATGGCTACTCAGGCAGAATGACAAATGAAAGCGTGCGTTTTTTACATCACTTTTTATTCAAGTTTTTATTAGAAAACTTGTTTTGTTTCCTAAAAAGAGTGACAATTATTACGATTAATTGAGTTCTTTGCTTAAATAATCCATTTAAAATTTGTGTAATCCCTTAATATTTATTTTCCATAATAAACTATCTTCTAAGTAATATTGTTTATGGTTTAACGATGGGTTGAAGTTAGATTTATGAATTATATATGTAACAACAAAAAAAAAAAAACAAAACAGGTAGTTTTGTGGTTAACGTTATAAGAATATTTTTCTTATGTTTGAAATATGAGAGATAAGAAATATTATTCCTACTTGAATAATTAGATCAAATGCGCTCTTGAAAACTGAGTGCAGCGTAATAACACAAACTAATTAGAGCCGATATTCTCAGCTGTTATGATATTGTTCATGAAGTTAGGTGAGAATAAAAAAATGATTATGGAAACGACTGTGATTTAAAAGATTTTTACATTTGTCAGTTTCATTAATATAACTTTACCTAGAGTCGATTTAGGATCAAGTGTGTTACCAATAAACAATACAAGTGAGTTATTACCATGTTTTAGATTTAGTTTCGTTGATTCAAATATACGGAGTTAGGAAGTAAGTGAAAAATAATGAGAAGTCAAACTCTAATTAATAATGTTTATTTGGTAAGTGGTTTAATTAAATCTTTGAGTTACGTGATTACTTAATCGGTTATAGATTATTCAATTTCTTTTGTAAAATACTTGCTATCATCAACAAGATAATGTTCTTTTGGATTTCTTGGGGAACTTTACCTATATAATCTATTTATACAACTGTTATTGTGTCTTTGTAATGAGCATAGCAATAATAAATTATAATAATAAACGTTTATTATAAAAAGATAGGTAATATTGACATCACAATTCTGCGACTCGAGAACTAAGCTTAGTTTGCATCTCAAGATGTTCAGTTTTTATAATGTTCCCATTTTATATATATTTTTTTATAATGTAGACATGTTATAGTTTATTATATTATCTGTGTATGTGGAGGCGCGCGTGCGTATTGGTGTGTGTATGTGTAGTATTTTATTTACATATTAAAGTATAATATTTTCAAATAGACTTAGAGTAGAATTCACTTTGTCTGTTGATAACGTCAGGAGAGTCTATGATAGTACAACTTTGTCATTGGTTTCGTTATTACGTTTGTGAGATATTTCTGAGTATTTACAGTAGTGTAAAGTAGTCTAATAGTAATTTTGACTATTTATGAAGCCAGGGAGCATTATTACATTGTTCGGGTTTGATTGCCATTATAGCCAGCAGTGGCGAATGATCAAATTTTCCGAAGGAACCCGACACAACATAAAATAGGTACTAATATGCAAAAATGCCGCAAATCATTCTAATGATAATTAGATTTTATGTAAATTATGAAAGCGAAGCCGGTAGGAATCGGGTTGTATGGACTCTTGATCAGTGATAGCCAGTGTGACTACTGCGCATTGTCAGACTAAAATTTCATATCCGAATATGGCTTTGTAGTTTTAAATTCTGGGTGGTGTATCTACTATTAATGCAAAGTATCAGAACGTAATATCAAGAGATTGATGCGCCAATCAAGTTATTCAATTGTATAAATCACAATTTGACTAATATTACTCTTATTCTATTCCTAACAAAGTGGTTTTTCAGTAGTTATTTATTATCAATTAGCAATAAAACAGTTATAAAATTTTATTGTAGGAATGCTAGTGTCTCATGTTAATCTGATTTATCCATCGATGCTATTTGTTATACTTGGATAAATTCAACCCGTTTTTGCTTATAGTGTTTTTAACCTTACACCATTTCAAAACTCATTTGTGGTTTCCAAAAATTATGGTTCTTTGGAAATAGAGTAAAGCTTTAAATGTTAAGTAAACCAACTTATCACACTGTGACCTTTTTAACTGTATTGTAATAAACATTATATTCATAGGGTAGAAAAAACATCCATCGTTCCTTTAAAGTTTTAATGGCTACTTAAGTAAATATCTAACGTTAAGCAGTAGGCTTTAACGGTATTATAACAGCTCTTATTTTGTAGGCTTCGCTTAAAGAGCTATAAAATCGCAGAGTAGAAAATGCGAGTTCACGTGTAGTAAAATTAACTCGTAAAATTATCTTAATTAATGCACCACCGCCAACACTTTATAAATTCTTTATTGTGGACGTGAAATTATGATGTGAATTAATGATGGAAAAGATTTATAGCTTGATGAGTCTATATCGCTCTGATTAACTGTTACTTTTAGAGTGAATTGATTTGGATAACATCATTTAATTACAGCTTTTTCATTTAGCGAATATATTTAAAAGCAACGAAATGGTAGTATTTTGGTGAAGTAACTGTCAAGCTTTTATAAATATTAAATTTTAACAAACAGTCTTTTAGAATATGAAAACTTTCAGATAAGATTCAAAACTTGGGATTAAGCCGAAAATGAACACGTTAGTAAAGCAGCGATAATGCCCCATCTGCACTTTAACAGTGCACTACAAAACTATAACCGTCGCATGGTTAGCGTCACTACCGCCCACGTCACTAGCATCGGTGGAATGGCGGCAAAAACGATCGTCACCGACGTTGAACCTTTGCTTTATATGACGTTTGGACGTATGTCATTAGTTTCAGAAAATTCAACGATTATTAATATATTTTGAGTATTTGTTATTTATATTGTTATCGCGCTACGGGCTACTTACAACTCTACTCTCTAAAATTTGATTTATAAAATAAAAACAATTTCCCGTATGGTAGAAATAAAAATATTAGCTGAACCCTACTTTGTAGGTCCGTATCCTTTAAGTTTATTTTTATCTGTTCCGTAAGGGGGTTGGTTCGTATAGGGGTAAAAGAATTTGTTAATGATTTTGACTTGTGACGGAGAGGTTAAGTAATACACCTGTCGCAATTACAATCAAATTTTTAGATTTTATGTTTTCCTCTATCGTGTGGGAATTATTTTTTTCTCGTACTCGGGAGTACGCGAACTCGTATTCTGCTCGCCATTCTTCGATAAGCCGAATTTTTAAATTGACGATTTTTGCGTAAGATTTAATACCTACAATAAGCTTAATGCAATATTACAATAAGGAGTACGCTGACAAGATGATTCAATATTTTAACGAAATATGCCTCATCATCTTCATTTAGTTTCCTGCAATCATATGAAGGTTCCTAATGTACAGAACCATGTAAAAATGTAATATTTTGCCTAGCATGGTTTATACAAATATACTCGCTGCCATGCTCTAAGTTAAGTAGACAGTTTATACACGGTAAGTTTTGCATATTTATAGCAAATAACAATATTCCAAAGCGAATATAAAGCATGTGCATGCCCTCGGTATTTCTCATACATCATTAGACAAACACAAACATCGGAACAACAGGTAAACATTGTTGTTGATACCAATCAGAATAAATGATTAAACATTGATTGCTTAAAGAGCACTAACGGTCAGTTTTAATATGAACTATACAAACTGATAAAATCTATGCTTGCTTATAATATTATTATTGCTTTCGAAGTAAAGTATTTCGTTCGCTGTCAAGTGGGCAAAATATAGTCACATCATTAGGTTTTTTGTCTGTTTGTTAGTTTGTCTATTGCATCTTCGAGAAGACTTAATAATTTTGATGGATTTGTTCAGTATATAGTGTTCTAAAAAATATCAAAACTCACAATGAATTCTTCAGAGGATTTATTTTGACTTCATTTTACCCCTTAAAAAGAGTAACCGCTGTTAAATTCTAATAAACCAAAACAAAAAAAATTACGGTGATAGCCTAGTTACGTGAGGAACGGACTGCCGAGACGAATGGCCGCAAGTTCGAATCTCAAGGGCACACACATATGTCTTTTCTACAATGATGTGTGTATTCTTTGTGACTTATCGCTTGCTTTAACGCTGAAGGAAAATAATATGAGGAAACCTGCATATCAGAGAAGATCTTTATAGGAATTTTGAGTGTACCTTTGTGAAATCTACCAATCCGCACTGTAACAACGTGGTGGACTAAGGCTTTAGTGGTATTGGCTCTCCCTCTACTCTGTCTCAGTAGTAGAGGAGACCCATGCCCAGTGACATATAATACAGGGCTGTGATTATTATTATAAACGAAAAACATAACTACAGGTATATTGATTTATAATAATCCCAGCAGAGATCATGTTTGTTAAGGTATCAGTCCGCTCCGTGACCACGAAATGTCGGAAGAAAATTATAATATAACAACCGCGATTAAATTCGTAAAACAGTTTTATTTTAATGTCTAACACACGCGTAAACATAATAAATCATTACGAAAATAATTTTAAACTTTTTATCAAATTCTATTACTATAAAAAGTGATCACGATATAAAATTAACTAAAAATAAAACAAATTAAAATTTAATTTTTTTAGAGCCAATAAAACACACGTCATGCCTATCATTCAATTGTGCAATGAGCACCCACTTTTGCATGAGTGTCCCGACCCATGATATAATAGGGTATGAGGCTATCGCCATATCGCGCCCAAATTTCAGATTTCGGGCTAATAATGACCTGAAAAACTTAATATCACTTCGCCAGACCCGGCTTTCGAGCCCCCTGGGTTCGTAAGAGGTCCTGACCTTAAACCACATATTTACGTAATATTAATAAAACTCAAAACGCCTGGCAGATGCGAACTGTTTGCGAAATGAATGTTAAACAACCATAAATAGTTGTTGAATTATTATAATTATATTAGTTTTCAAATCGTTCCACGTCTATATCCTTAGGTTTAATATTTTTTTTATTATAATAAATGTGAAATCTTTAAATATATTTGCATTTTTGTTAAAAGTTGAGGCAGAAACCGTTGTTTAGATTTAGTTACAGGTTAGCACACAGATAATCATAAGTTTTTAAAATTTGATTTATGAATGTTGATATGGTAAGCATTGTCAAAGTTCATATATTGAAGAGTGTGAAAGTTCATATAATAAAGAATGTGAGAGTTCACGTAACAGAGTGTGAACGTTTACGTAATAAAGAATATGAGAGTTCACGTAATGAAGAGTGTGAGAGTTTACGTAATAAAGAATGTGAGATCTCACGTAATGAAGAGTGTGAGAGTTTACGTAATGAAGAGTGTGAACGTTCACGTAATAAAAAATGTGAGAATTTACGTAATGAAGAGTGTGAGAGTTCACGTAATGAAGAGTGTGAACGTTCACGTAATAAAGAATGTGAGAATTCACGTAATGAAGAGTGTGAACGTTCACGTAATAAAGAATGTGAGAGTTCACGTAATGAAGAGTGTAAGAGTTCACGTAATGAAGAATGTGAACATTCACGTAATAAAGAATGTGAGAGTTCACGTAATGAAGAGTGTAAGAGTTCACGTAATAAAGAATGTGAGAGTTCACGTAATGAAGAGTGTAAGAGTTCACGTAATGAAGAATGTGAACATTCACGTAATAAAGAATGTGAGAGTTCACGTAATGAAGAGTGTGAGAGTTCACGTAATAAAGAATGTGAGAGTTCACGTAATGAAGAGTGTGAACGTTCACATAATAAAGAATGTGAGAATTCACATAATGAAGAGTGTGAGAGTTCACCTAATGAAGAATGTGAGAGTTCACGTAATGAACAGGTTAAATGGTAGTGTGATAAAATGTGACCATATTGAAATAAATAAAGTATATTAATGTTGATGTAAGGGTATAAACATTTTTGTTTTGTTGTATGTGCAAATTTAAATTATAAAAAAAAAAAAACTATAAGCTTACAATACTTAGGGGTTTAACTATTTTGTATCCTTAAAATTAACGGCCGGACAATGTATGACGATCCTAAACCATTTTACTAATTTATCGTCAGAATAGACCAATCAGAACAATCTTTTTTCGTCATGCTTAGAAATGATTTACTTTAAATGGTATATTTTCGGAATCGGATCCATAATAATTATTAAAATTCGAATTGTTTATTGAAAACAGTGGTTTACCAGCATATGCCATGTAGATTGAAGGCGACCGAAAATCGTTATTTTTGACGACTGTTGATGAATTGATTTTTTTCGCTGGTATAAAAATTTTATTAGATTACATTATATAATATATTATATAATATTCCGAAAAATCTTTAAATGCTTGTGTAAATTATATTTATCAAAAACCGGTACGTGGTGTCAGAAACAAATGGATAGACGCGGATCATTACTTTAACTTTTAGATACTTTTGTTAATCATAACACATTAATATTCGGGCGTTCGTCTCGGTATATTACTTATTATAACACTGAATTATCTTTTTCAATCATTAAGTAATAGAGTGTAAGCGCATTTTTATACTCGTTTGAATGGTTAATTCTGCACAGTTTTGTCACTGGGAATTATGAAAATTAACAGCTAATGGTACAGAATGACGATTGTAATACTGTGTTTTATTAAATATTAACTGACTCAAAGTGCCTTAATAAGCAGGTAAACGATGTGATCTCGTACAGTATTGTTAAATAAGATTTGATTTCTTGAGTTCTTACAAACAAGCTGACGAGCTGTATCATAGCTTTAATATTGCTGACAGTACTCTGCCCGTCAATACCCAAAATCTACTTCGCATAAATTGATTAATATGTAATAAATTATCAAAGCGTTTGTAATTGCAATAATTAGCACGTTGCAAATACGTTCGAGGGTTTGAACTAACTGAAAATTGCGCAGACATGTTAATGTCCATCGTTCTGTACAATGGGAAAATGGTACCACAATTTTTTTACTGGTTCGGCATTACTGAAGGCTTCGGTGGCGTAGTTAAGTATTCTGTGTACTCGATGGGACAACACTTTAAGGTTCCGTGTAGAAATCCCAATTCCGGGCAAAGTGATATAGGATTTTTCTGCTCTATCAGCCCGAAGTCAGGAATTTGTGCCTGGTAAGGCGATAGGCTTATCTCCTACCACATCACGGGATGGATCACAGAACACATAGGCGAAAAATGGATGTCTTGGTTGCACCTCTACCAACCCTTATAAGGACACGGGCGTGACGTGTGTTTTGTTTGCTTGTTATGCCTGGCACTAGCATAGGCTGCGGTGCATCGCAGAACGAGATACTATTCGTTATTTCAGACTACTTAGACCTTGTAAACTATTTCAAAAATTTGGTTAATGTAAAATTCACCTGCCCACATATTCATGAATCAAAAACCATACTAGAAACTAATTATAGTTTTAAGTATAAATGTTAAAGAATACGTGGAACATGCGCAGACTGTCTCGTAAAAACTTCATTAGCTTTCTAAGTCAAATGAGGTGCTGATGAGTCAAATATGGCGTATAAGTATGTAAATCTAATTGTATGAAGTTATTTTCAACCGTATTAGTTATAATTTAACGAGGGTTCTCAATTGACTTCATTCACCACATATTAGGGACTAAAGAGGGTTGGAAACGAATAAAATCGAGAAATGCGAATCAACAGCTGACAGAAAAGAGTATAGTATATTACAGGACAACAATGTATGTAAAACCATACAATATTTATAAGACAATCATACGAGTAAAGCAATTACCGTAGAAGCTTTTAGTTTTTCCCTTCATTCTTTACCATTGGAGGTAGGAACATCGTAAATGGTATGTAAGTGGGTGGCTAAATAAAAATATAATTGTTATGAACCGTCAAACGGCATATCTTCACGCTGTCCGAGGACAACCTGTAAGGCTAAGGGTGGTCACTTAATGTCAACAGGAAACGTTAGGAAAGGTGCTCTAAACTACAAAGATTATTTTAACGAGCCCACTAAACGAACAAATGAACTCTTAAATAAATATGTTTGTTATATAATTGTTTTAAATCAATAGTATGTTAATGTGTTCCAATAAAATGAATTCGATTCAAATTTTATTTTCACATCAGAAATATTTAAAAATTTTGTGATTTAATGCAAATAGTATTTTAAATTTAGTCATAAACTTTATTGGATCTAATCAATGTGCTTATTATTGACGGCCTGGTCTTTCTTATAAATATTTAAAATTTTAACTTCTCTTTGTTGGTTTGTAGCGGCGATGGTGTGACTTAGGCAAGTTACCTTTCAATAATCGTTAACGCTAGTAGAAAACAGAAAAAAGTATAGGAATGACATATTCTATCAATAAGGTAGATTTAGGGTCGCTAGGATGTCATTTGCGTACTTAACGTTAGCGTTGAAGATTGTAGGAAGGAATCTTGGCTAAGTTACACGAGGCTGTGCATAATAAGTGCGGTGGTTAGATTCAATGAAGTTTATGAATGTTGTACATAAAATAAAAAAAAAAATCTGTTAAAATAAAATTACGTGGACGGAGCAGGGAACAATGATTAGCGTAATAAAACGTTAAAATTTTTATCATAATAATTTGTCCAATAAAAATTGTAATAATGGGAACTCAAAAACAAACAGGTATCGTTTTGCAAGATTTAATGATTACACAAAATAATTTAAAACCGGACGGTGGCAAAGATGACACTATAAACAAAATGAACAGCATAAGAAGAGTCGTCTAAAATGACAGGGACTGTAGAATATACATAGAGTGTGGCTCTACTGGGTAAATAGAGTATGAAATATTCAGCAAATTTAAACTGGTATAGTCATCAAAATTTAGAGTTGGATGTTTTAAATTCACAATATTAACTAAGTTTCTTTGGGAAATATATGGAATCGGTGCAACTAGCTGGAGATTAAAAATAAAATAAAATGATCAGAACAAACCATAACGTTTCTATCAGTTTCGCCGTGGTCCGATAAAATCAGATGGCGTACTGTGCACTCTTCGTGCAGTGTCAGTGTCTTTGACATCATTCAAAGTTACCGGAGACGAGCGGCCGCTCGCGCGTGACACGACGCCATCATGAGTTTTTGCCACATTTTTGATTTTTTATTAGATTTTTTATTTTATGTGCCGCTGAAATCGCGTCTATAAATATCTCATTTTGATATCGCCATGTCTCGTATCTTCCATGTTGAAATCAGATTGAATTTGTGGAGTAAAAACTGGCTACTTTTGTTATGAAATATTTGGGCTATGGAGCAAGAACTAATATGATAGCGTTTGGTAAACTCTATGAGAATTCATAGTAAAAGCTTGGATATAATGAAAATCTATGCATGTGCCGTGCAGACAGTTCAATGCCACATTAGTAAAGGCTTGGAAAAATAAATACGGAATTCTTCAAACTCGGTGTCGTGGACGGTAGATTTAATTCAAACTCAATACTATAATAAAACTTTTATCATTGACATAGATCGGGAGTGGATATGTGTATCATAAGAAAGCTTTTGTTGTCTATTTTTATTTTGTTTTAGATAACTATCGTACAGATCAATTTGTGTAAGAGATGTCACTGAATGGATTCTAATGATGTATAATTAAACCACTTGAATGTTTAAAATATACGAGCAACACCTAAAATTTTATATTTTAGACAATCGTTTTAGATAATAGAGCCCTCACAATGTTCTTTTGATCGTTTTTTGCTACAAAAAATCTTGTAAGGGATAAACCTTTTTGTAATTAGTAAATATGTATAAAACTTTGACATTATCAGTAAAAAAAAAAAAAAAAATGAATTATTAAAATCGAATTTATAGATTGTACTTAATTAACATGAAATACTAATTTATTGTAATTTATTATCAGCTGCAACACGTTTAATTATAGAAGATGTTTTACCATTAAATAGGAACGGCGTCTGGTTAGGAATTGTGAAGCGGTCTTTGTTTGACAACATAACTTCGCTTCTAGGATCTGCAAAAACGCAGAGAACATACGTGACCTTTCATTTGTACTATAAAACGTAATTAGTATATAAGTAAAGATGATTGTTTCACTAGATTTTGATGTTGAAAATTTTATAATGTTAAAAACGGTTCAAATAAATAATTTACAGAAATTAATATATTTTGTATTCAGATATATCAGGCACAGTGTATAGTACGATTCATTTTTATTTCAATTTCCGTAGTGATACTCTAGTAATGATGGTTAACACGATCGTCTTTGGTCTCATATGGTATACCTAAAGTCCAGTTTCAAAGATCACGAGGTTATACCATGAACGAATGTTTCGATGTATAAAAGCTTGTATGTAAAAAAAGATGAAAGATTTTTTTTTTATTTCATTGAATGGCGAGACGAGCTTGCCGTTTGGCTGATAAGTTCGGTAAGCGATACGACCGCCCATAAACAATAGAAGCACTATCCAATACCTTGCATTACAATGTATTGTTCTGTATTCCACTGCGCTCGCCATCCTGAGACATGAGATGTTAGTCTTATTATGGCCTGTAGTTACACTGGCTATAATATCCTTCAAACCGGAACACAATAGTGACTACACATCGTTGCTTGGCGGTAAAAATAGATATTGCGGTGGTACTTACCCAGGCGGGCTCTCACATATGAGAGACCTACCACCAGTAAAGAAATTAATTATAAAACTAGAAGTTCAGTATATATATTTGACTGTAAATAATTTCTATATAATGTTGGCCGTTCATAATATATAAAATTATCTGTATTTAGCTGTTGCGGTTTTATTTTTATTGCACAAAAAATGCTTTCCTAGTTGACCAATAAAATACGTTGATATAATAATGATAAAAACCTTTACTAATAAAATATTTTATGGAGCACTAAAGAGTCTTGCAAACGATTCACTTGACTGCATTAAGCATTGAAGATGTAAAAATGCGTAGATAATACAGTCTGTGAAGTCATTGCATCGATAATTTTACAAGTTTAACTGGAATTTAATGTTTATCAATTGTTTAAACAGTTGCATATTTGTGAACAGTAATTGTATTTGTTCTATGATAAGCAATCGAACCAACCATCTATGAAACAAGTATTAAGAACACGTATAGTTTGTATATATTGATTATAATTGATCTTAAGTTATCCTTTTGAAATAATTTCGCTGATATAGTCAAATGTTTGAGTTTCCAGGTTTTCGAACGACTTATTGTGTAGCGTCTGAGTAGTCAGCTGTTAACTACACACAAAAACAATTAACCCCATTCAGCATCAACTATGCAGTGGATGTAACAGAGTTAAGTATCTATAATTAATTTTCTTGCATATAATTATCGCGAAAAATAATTACTTAACTTGGTTCCCAATCATTTAAGTTAGAAAATTCAAGTACCAAGTCTTTCAGGCTAAATTTAAATTCCATAACAAACTATAAAATGTCTATTCTACTCTCTTATCGACTTGTAACTGACTCCTTCGTACAACATTTTAATAAGAGTGTGAAAAAGAAGCACCTTGATACTTCTCCACTTAAGACGTTTGAAACTATTAATTAATGTAAATTGCAAAAGGCTTATTAAAGTAAATTGGGAGAGACGACAAAGGTTTTAAATTAGTATAAAAAGTTTATATCGGGAAACTATTAACAATTAACCTTTAGTGTAAAAAATGCAATTTAAAAATACATTCAAATAATTAAGAAATAAGTTTAATTATATTTTATTTTTGTTTGAATATTGGTTGCAAATGTTTATTTAGTTATTTTGAAAATACTAATATGCAGTTATTTTGCTGGCTTGATTTCGCTTTGAAGGCATACATTGACAGGGTATAATTTGAAAATCGAACAATAATAATGAAATATGATACACAGGAAGACGTATGTTTTTCATTGACTATTATACTCTTTTTTTATTTTAATTATAGGATATATAATGACTTGACTTGATTATGTTTTTAATTCCTGACAAGAATTTCTGGTGGACAAAACCGTTACTAAAAGCTAGAGATATCTTACATTCTTGATATAAAGTGTTTAATAATCGAATTACGAAACAAAATTCGTCAAGAATAATTAAAAGTAAACAAATAAAAGAGATGTAAAAAGATCCTTAATGTTCTCACATTAAGGTAGTAATTATTAAAGGTGTTATAATTTCTTTCGAAAATAGCCCAAAGGCAAACAAAGACGTAAAATTTGAAATAATTGCTGTGTAAAACAGCAATGTATGTCTTAACAGGTAATATTTAAAAATTACACGTTTCTTGTTCCGGTTAACGTCGGTTTCTGTCGATTTGCAATCGGTCCTTCGTGTACAATATGCACAAAACCAGTTTACAAAAGAAAATTACGACGTGATTTCATTAAGTCCCAATTTTGCGCAATTTATTTTATTGGTGTGTTTATTTTATCCTTTCATTTTAATGTTAAAAATGAAGTGATATTTTCAGAATATTACATTCCATTTTACGGTATGTATTGGTATGAATCGAAATCATAAAAATGTGATAAATAAAATAATTAAAAAACCTTAATTCCTCTACAGTAATATAAAATGCTCTTATGACGAGTCAATACATAGCGATTTTTTTTTTTATATAATTTAAATATTTGTTAAGTGAATACATGATATTTTTATACAGAATTTTATTGTTAAGGTCATCATTTCCGTGAGCGAATCTATAAAGTCGAGGAATTATATTCGTGAAATATAACCAAATATTTTATTATGCTACATTAATTGTCGGATGCATAGTATCTGCACATCTAGGTGCTTATTTGTTTTGTTATCGAAGATAAACGATGTTTGTATTATTTTATAACTAAGTAAGGTATTATTGGATGCATTATAGCGTTATCAAGAGTTTTGTAAAGATCTTACTGGTATGGTCATTTAATCCAGTGGTACGCAATACCATTTTACATAATAATAAGCATATAAAAATATGTTTATAAATAAAACCATATACATTTTACAATCTAAATTAACAAAAAAACTAAAACAGACGCATGTAACGTGCTAAAAATATTTTTTGTCAAGAATGATCCAATTTGGATTTTATTAAAATGATTTATTTTATAGTATGATTATAAAAAATGAATTTAAAGTAAACACATGCTTAAAATATAAAATATTTTGTGTCTGTCTGTGTGCCAGTGTATCGAACCGAGAGTTTCTTATCTTATCCGATACGCACAAAGGTGACCGTATTTTATATTATAACAGGTTTTGGGTAAAGTGTGACACTATTTTAAGTAATACAGCCCTGTATTATAACTGTCCCACTGCTGGGCACGGGCCTCCTTTACTACTGAGAGGGATAAGGTCTTAGTCCACCACGCTGGCCTAGTGTGGATTGGTAGACTTCATACGCCCTTAAGATTACTACAGAAATCTTCTCAGGTATGCAGGTTTCCTCACGATGTTTTCCTTCATCTTTAAAGCAAGCGATTATTTACAAAGAATACACATATATTTTTTTTAGAAAAGACAAAGGTGTGTACCCTTGTGATTCGAACCTACGGACATTCGTCTCGGCAGTCCGTTACATATCCAACTAGGCTATCGCCGCTCGTGAGACGTAAAAAGACTGCTAATTTCTTATACAATTAATTTTCGTTTCTTATAGCTGTTAGATTTTCCTGAATCATGGCACCCTTTACTTGAGGCGTATTAAACAGATTTATTGACAATATCCTTATAAACGTTGCCCAACCTATTCGGTGTCGCCGCTAATACACTCATACATCAACAAGATCAGATAAAAAACACATGAATCGATTCTCATACAAATATTTAATCCCAAGAAGGATACTGGCCTGCTAATTTATACGATCTTACACTAGTCTACCCGGTCTGCAATTAAAACGGTGTAAAAATTTAATTCATACCCAAAGGTAAAACGACAAAATTCTGATTGACATGTGAAGTGTTTATCGCTTGAATGTTCGGTAGTTTAAGTGTATTCAAGTTGAGGCAACTGCAGTAATTAACACGTACTCAGTGAGTCATTAGCGACGATCTCATGTATAATGAATAGCACAACCAATTAAAATGCACGCGAAAATGGCGGGCTATGTGGGTGGACTTAGTAGGGCTGCTAGCTTCGACTATCGACCAATCGAAACATTTTTTGAGGATCTTACTCAAAAATGGCCGTAGCTTAATTGATGACTGTCCGGAAATGGCAATTAGGACGAAGGCTTCTTATTAATTGTAATCAATTGTATAATTGCTGGTGGAAGAATTATGCAAGTATTTTCATACTTGGAAAGGTTAAAAGGGCCCTAAACAGTCTAAGAATCGATTTACCAAATGATTTATACGCTTACGATTTCAATTTCTAATTTTTGTGTTCTACTTTATTTTATTTTCCTTGAAACTCAATTGATAATGCAAACGCCATCAGTCTGCGTTCCTAATGAATGGTCCAAGCCTGATATCGATTTAACAAGTTTAACGTAAAAACTTGCCTACAGATTTTACTGATAACGTTAAAATCAATAAACATTTTAATCACTAATTTATCTATTTAGACCTGCAATATCTTGCGCTAAATTTACGTTAGCTTTGTTGGGTTTTGTTAATTCTTTAATAATTTTAATTTTACGGAAAGAAGAAACTTTTGCAACAATGATCAGCAATATTACTTAGTTAAGACCGTATAAATAACACGTCGCATTAAGATTATGCGTTCATGCCACATTATGAAACGAATAATAGAATAAACTATATCTACGAATGTTTTCCGAACTTTCCGATGGTTCTCCAAAAACGAAACATGAATTGTTTGTTATTAATTAACATAAAGTGCTAGTCAAGTCAATCTGAATGAATCAGATTACATTGACCCCCTAAAACCGGTCAACTGGCCTAAGAAGGGCGATGTCTCGTGCTTATGCGTTTTTTAATCGTGGGTTTGATAATTCGAACCAAAATGTATACCTATTCATATCGCTTTCAAAGGAATTTTCATACGTTAAAATATTGAGGACTAAGTTAATTCTTTAATTATATAATTAAGGTACAGAGTTTTTGTCGACCAGTATTTATAAAATATTAGATTCTTTTCCATATATAAATATATCGTGAGCGATACGCCGCCGCAGTCCTAGCCTGTACAAAACTTCACTGTTTCACAGTTTTGAAATATTGCAGATTATTTAGTAATCGAGTACACTTCAAATAATTGCAGTGCAATTTTGTAACCAATGAAAAAGCAACTCGCTTGAAATTCAATCAAGTTTGTTTAGAAAGTTGACCGTAACTAAACAATCTGATTAATTCGGACAATATCAATGTTGTACGAAATTTTCTTTCCGTCGCACAATGCACGATTAGGCATTCAATTTATTTCGTATTGACATTAAAAACTTTATTCATAAAATTCACTTACACAGAGTTGTGTATTGCCAGTCATCTAAGAATTTGGACCAATCAGAAGTCGTTTTCTTCTTTTTTTACGTGCCGTGTTCGGTTCATTTGAATGGAAGATCATGGTATTTATTCGTGCTGTCGACTTAGTAAAAAAGGTTCAGTGGAACTGCGTTTTCTATGTAAGAAAATAAAAAGAATCTATGCTTCTGTGTCTTAATGACATTAATTATTGTATTTTATCGTTAAAATTGCTAAACACATTACAATAATGTCACTCGTAGAATTTCTTTATGACGAGTCTAGGTAGTGTTGTTCCGATGAGAGCAATTCCGAGACCAAATATTTGCAGACTATTATTTTTTCCTCACTTGTAGGAAGAGAACTAGCTGTTTCTGCTATTTCATTCGGTTCTAGCGCTTCTTTGAATTCATCTGTAGAACCCATAATGTAGTTTTAAATTGGTAGTTGTGACATTTTTGTAATCGATACAAGTGCGCGCGTACTTCTAAGAAAGAATGTTTATTGTAGTATAAATTAGCTTTTTTTATTTTTCGCAGATTAAAATAAACTTTTTTGAATACCTTTATCTTACGATACAGTCTATGTTATACTTTATAAGCTTTCGCTCGCGGCTTTGCCCGCATGTTTGAGTTTTTCCGGGATAAAAGTAACTTATAAACCTATGTCCTGTCCTTCTCAGGTTCTCAAACTATCTCCATATCAAGTTTGACCGAAATTCGTTTGGTAGCTTATGAGTTAATCGCGTACAAAGAGATAGATAGACGTGGTCGGGAACTTAGTTTTATAATATATATCAGTCTAATTATTGTGATTTTATGTTTTTACGAAAGACAACTAAATAAATATGTAACTTAAAATAGAATATGGTATGCAGGGTGACTATCTACATAATATTAGTACAGTCAGCCACGAAATTACCTGTACAAATTCAAAACGCTTTTATATTAACTTCAGTGGAAATATTCATTTCTTTTAATTTAAATAAAGTAAACCCTTTTCCTTTTATTTTAGTCATGAAAAAGCTATTGTTAATAAGGACAAAAAAGTTAAAGGGCGACTTAAAATGTTGAATTTGTGATGCTATTTTTGTGAATGCTACATATATATTCTTAATAGTATTTTCAAATGTGAAGTAAATTCTATGAAGACTTTAAAACTAATTCTGTAGAATATTAGAAATAATATTTACAACCGAAAGGTTTACACATGAACAGATTTAAGTTTTTAAAGAACGGGTCTTAGTCGTAAAATTTACAGGCTTATTTTAATATTGCGTTAATAAACGTATATACCTATACATACTCGTCTTTACCTCTGCTATCTTTGTGCCAGAAATCATCTACTAATAATGAACATTTTCACCGAAAAACTCTGTTTTACTTTTCAAATTTTTTGATCATTTTGTAGTTAAGTGCGAATATGGCGTGTATATATTATGCATATATGTGTATTTCTGACTGTAAGTGTGAATACTCTAGAGTAGTAATGTTTTGGTACTACCACAAGGGCGCGTAAAATTAAAATGAGTTTTTATTGGTATTTATTTTGTTCGAAACTTATTTTTTTTTATTTTACATCCCCAATCCGACTAACATATTTCAAAGTGTTATTTTCAAGGAATGTGTTTTTTTTATTTAGTAATACAATGTCAAAATGACTTTATGTATCTCGATATTGTAAATAATATTTTTATTACCTTATTAAGGCAGATGAGCTAACGGGCCTTGTGATAGTGTCTTGTCCCCATCACTCATTGATTTCGCTTATGTTGGGTTCTGAAATAAGCCGGTGCCTACACGATATAACACTGATTTTATTATTGCGTAAGCCGAAAAACAGGCCATGTTAAAAAATAGGTAAAATTTAATATCAAAATTATTATGTCATTTTATCGAAGTGTGGGCATGGCACAAAGCATTTCTCTCTACAGCGCAGCAATGGTGTTTAAGACAAAAGGCAATTTGGTGTCTTATTCTAGATAATAGCTTTAAGGAATATTTTCGTGTGTGCATTGGATTCACTTTCTATCGTGAAATGGGGCATTAATTATACCGGTTAACCATAGATGACTTGCCTCTCTGCCTACTCCTTGCGAAATAAAAGCATTACCTTATGTATATTGTATATATTGTAGGTTTGAAATGTGTGTCGTGAAATCAGCAATAAGAAATAATCGGTATTTAATATTTCCTGACATAGGTATTAATAATTGTTACCAGGTGTATAGATAATGTTTATACGTTTATCTCGTCTAAGATCTAAATGGAGCTTGGAAGCAAACGACTGATGCCATCGATGACTTCTTTCTATGTCTCGTCTATAGATTCATATTTTATATAACTTAATGCTTTATATTCATCATTATTATACAATTTTTACTCGACTTACTACAGTCGATGGGTTGGTTTCTGAGAAATATAACAAGTATGTTTGATGCTGTTACTTGGCATATTTATCAGTATCTAAGCTGGATTTAAAACTATAGTCATATTCTCATACATTGGAACTTAATAAACTTACGTACATCTATCAATATATAAAATAGGTTGCAATAACCTTTGTAATAAACAATCCATGCACTCGCTACTTAACTGTGCAACAACATGGATGTACAAGAAAATGACGCCAGTCCGAGTGTTGCTAGGCGTGAAAATCGCTGCTGTACTAGGGCAAGACACGACGGTTACGTTTAATTGTATAATAAGACGTGGCTCACATATTTCATACGAGAAATGCAACAAAACACATGCGTACAGAATACTCAAACTACTATTAAATGCCTTGCTTACATTGACGGTTTAATGCAGTCCATTACATAGAGTCTGGTCTGTAATTCTGACATCTAATAACATTGAGCACGCGAACATAAGTCGCTTAAATTTAATTGCGACGAATTTTATAACATGAATAGCTAATATGTAAATTAACTTTATGCCTACTAACTTTAATAGTAGATAAAGAAATTTTAGTTTTACCTGGTGTGGATCATTTTATTAAGATAATATATTCCAAATGAAAAAATTGAAATAAATTTTGACCATAGGTATTATTTTAAACAGATTGCGTTCACAAGAAGTCACTCTTAATGTCGCACCACGGTAACATGGCGTATTGGAACATAATTCTTCTAAAAAATCTATTACAATTTATGCCTTCTGTAAGTGTATGTGTTGTACCTGTCGCGTCGCGGTGCCGCCGTCCTTATACGCCACTTCTAGATTGGTCATCGCAATGCGTTGGATTAATGTATTTCAATGTTATAACGTCACATGTCAACATTACAGTATGATAGCAATAAATGCTTTTAGTTTTCCCACGGGAAATAGCACTTCATTACATGACGGACACGGGACTCTTAATGGGTACTACCCACATATAAAAATATTCAGAAAAATAAACTCACGAGAAGCTGGCCATTGAAATAAAACAAATATATTGAGGCAAAGCTAAAGTTGCATCCACTATATTATCACTATTTATTAAGTTCTTACGAGTGAATTATTATAAATATTTAATTTAATTATATTCTCAATAATGTTTTAATTTATTAAGATAGTAAAGTTGTTTACACCCTGAACTAGAAACAAGAGTAAAAGAATGAAATTATAGTGGTCACGTATGGGATGTATCCCATCACTCAACGAGATCCCAAACAAAAAACGCAAATAGCAAAGACCCATTTAGTGTTTCTCAATCGCTGGTTTATATTATACATTGCCTTTAGATGCTTTTTATTACGCAGATATTTAACCAAGAAATATTTGATAAACCTTAGATAATGTAAGAGGATTCCAAGCGACCTCGTTTGTCGCAAAAAATAGAGTACCCCGCAGTCACGTTAAGCCTGCTAAGGTTATTGTCAAATAGCAGTAGCCGTTATGTCAGATGCTAAAAAATGTCACGCGAAATGTATTAACGAATTTCATGTCAAAAGTCCCGTTGTTTCACAAGTCGTGATGAAGTGGGTGAATTGGCATAGCACCGAAAGGTCATAAGGGGCGATTTTTATCGGGACTACAGTAGATATATGAAATAAGTATTAGATTAACGAAGCTGGGACTGTAAGACCGGGGTGGTCAAATAGCTTATATAATAATATGCGCAGAGACTTTACGCATATGCTATACAGGTGCCTGTGTGAATATTAGTGTTATTAACGTTTTATATATTTATATAATTCATAAATTAAATTTCGGAAATGTGTACCGGTTACTATGCCTTATTATTGACATAATTTTTCAAGTATTTTCGCATCCAAATTTGTATAGTATAAAATATAATGATAAACAAAAACGAAGCAATCAACAATGATGTGTTTTACATCAAAACACTCGTAGAAAGGTTCATATATTTTCATTTGTGATGGGCTGATCGCTCGTCCCTCCAATGGCGATTCAGTCCCACATTGAGTTATAGTAACAACAGTCTAACAAGAACTAATGGGCGACAAACGACGCCGAAGAGTTTATATCAGCGATAAATTTTATCTTGCTGGAAATATTTATTTATTAATTTATTGGATCTCGAAACCATATACAACCAGTGTTAGAAAAACATAATACATTTTTATCTGTACGTATACGTATAATACGAAATAATAGCGTATAGATTTTATTCTTCTTATTGTCTTTATATATAGTTTTGTATTTTATCTAGACATGGTAAAGTGACTAATATTAATACAAGTTTCCTGTTTATGTTAGACTTTTTTGTTTTCTGTTTATCTATTTTATTTTTGTCATATCTCACTTAGTGTTCTTTGGGCAGTTCTTATCGCAATGTTTAGTTATTTGTTATTTTTTCCTTAATATTTTTGTTAAGTATGATGAATGTTTTTTTTAAATTTAATTCTATGTACGATGTTTTAATTATTTGTTACCTTATTGTTTTATTCTAGTTTTAAAGCAACGTTATACAGTGCTGTTATTTTATCACTAATGGTAGATGTTGTGACAGCTTTAAACTAGCGGTACATTTAAGTGATTTGTCAAATGTTCAAGAATTCATTAGTATCAGTTAATTGTAACCACTACTGGCTGTCCTTAATAATAAATAAATAAATTACAGTGGTGATTAAACCTTAAAAATCTTAGAGTAAAATATTATACATTGACGACCAAAGGGCGTTGAGTTAAGATCAGTTTAAATGTGGCCTAATGTTATTATACTATATGTAGGTACTTTGCTAACACCAGAAGGTGACTCATCGCAACAAACGAGGAACAATTTCGCGTTTTTCTCGTATCTACGGTAGTCGTTATCCGGTTTGGTACCAAATATATTAGCTATCGTCATTCATAGATCAAGAGTACTAAAAACTGTCTAACATATAAATTATGTTCCGATATCAAACGGATTAACCACATTAACGATACATAAACAAAATTAAAATTCTATCAACCACTATCTTAAATTTCAAGTATATGCCTCATAAGCACTTTGAGCTGTCAGTTAGACTACATAAAACCAATAAGTTTTCAACTACACGATCCCAATAAAAGGCTCGCCAATAGTGCAATAAAATCCATTCGTCCTATCCACTTAGTCGACAGCTGTAATTATAGGATAGGTTCTGTTACAGCATTACTGTGTGATCCAAACTTTGTCGATAGACGAAGTATAATTGCGATAAGTTAGCTGCCATTATTGTTTTATAGTTATTGCTTTTGATACAATGCGTGGTCGGTACGTAATGTATTCGTGCATTTTCATGCATAACCCGCTTTGTAGACTGATCTAAAGGGCAAGAATATCAATGGCGAACGTGTTCAAATGTTAGTGCTATTACTAATGTAAGAGTTGAGTTCTTGTAATTTACGTGTTTAATTACCGTACTGTGCAATCAACTACGCAGGCGGTTATAACTGTCGTAAGTAACTACCAAAGATGATTATATTGGTACTCATGTAAACAATGGCTCTATAGATTTATCCAATAGAATTTTCATTGAATCTTGTTGAATAAAACATGCGATGCGATGGTGTCAAATCGAAGAAAATTGAAATTAGAAACCGCAGTTAAAGTTCACAAAACGCGATAAGTATAGTTGAGTGAAACTAACTCTACTATACTACCTAACCTTAATAAACATTGTAGCGCCATATCGTTTCTCTTATGCCTTTAACTAACAACTCTGCCCATTGACATACCTTAATGCTAAATAAACTCAATGATCCTTATAAACTGCCACGGCCGTTAAATACTACGTTCTTTGGTTTCCTAACTCGTAAAGTGTTGTTCGACACGGTATAAAGCACGCCCTTCTAAGATTCCAACATTCTTTGCAGACTCCGAAAGGATATCCGTTCTTGAATAACATTTTATGCAATTTTTACTGTGGGTACAGTGAAATACAATTGATTGGAGGCAAACTTAATAGGACACCGGTTACTGCGTAGTCAGGAATGTGTTTTAAATTGGAAAATATTTTAACGATGAATTCTTATCGTTTCGTGTTAGTGAAACTTAATGGCATTTGTAGAAAATTGTAGTCAATTACTGTGTGACTTCCTACATCTGAAATATCTTTCACTAATTTGACGTCTTTATTTTGATTTTTGTTAGAATGGAGGGCAGTACTGTAATTACATCTAAAAATCATTGAGATATTACTTAGAAATTCATAATGAAGATAATACAAATTTTTCCCTAAAATAAGATATAGAATCGTCACTTTTAATTTTGATTTTTTCAAGTATTATGCGAGGAAACTATGTAATCTATATACTAATATTATAAAGAAGAAAAGTTTAAGAGATTGTTTGCAGGCGCTAATCTCTATAATTACTTAGCAGATTTAGATATTTTTTTCACAAATAGGAAACTACATTACTTCTGAGTGCTATAAAATTTTTTATACCGAGAAAACATAAATCGAGACTTTTATCCTGAAAAAAAAATTCATGCCGTCAGAGCCGCAGGCAAACGCGAGTGTGGTAATATTATGAACTCTTGGGCGCTTCGTTTCTATTTACAACTCTCTTTAGACTTGTTTGATGCCTTTATTAGTTCCTAACTTATGTATGGCGCCGTAAACTTCATAGCAGCTCTTAAATCGATGCACATTTTATTACATTAATAATCACATAAAGTTGTTTTAATACCAAATTCGGAGTATTAATATTTGAGCTTACCAACTTTTTTATAAACAAAATCAACAATCAAATATTATATTCGGGAAATAAAATGCTTTTTACTAATAGAGTGTAGGATACCTTTCAGCTAGTTAGAATAACTATTCTGGAAAGAAAGACTGCCTCGGTGGCGTAGTTGTACTGCATGCGCGGTACGGCAGCGCTCTGAGGTCCTGGGTTCGAATCCCAGGTCGGGCAAAGTGATATTTGGGTTCTTCTGCTCAGTATCAGCCCGGAGTCTGGAATTTGTGCCCGATATGGCGATAGGCTCGCCCCCTATCACATCATGGGACGGAACACACTTGGCGAAAAGTGGGTGCCATGGTTGCGCCTCTGCATACCCCTTCGGGGATAAAATGCGTGATGTTGTGTGTGTGTGTGTGTATTCTGGAAAGGTTGCCGGCAGAATCTTTATGTATTGAAGCAGGATCATGTTCAGCAGTTGACTAAATTTAAAGCTGATGATAACTATTGAAAGTAAATTTCAATTTGTTCGTAGTGTTAATATCATAGGTAACTCTACTGTACTTGTATATCAAATATCCTTCTTGCTGCATTTACTATTTATTTTTCTATAGTTATTTAACAAAACACCTGAAAACAATGACCGTAATACGTGACTATTCGTATTATTTGTGACGAAGTGCATTTCGTTGTCTATTTAACCATTTGCATTAATTAAACAGTTTTAAAATAATTGTATACTTGGCATCACGTTCGTTAGTAAGAATAATTTTATTATTCGATACTATTATTACTCGTAGAAGTTTCAAGAAAATATTATTTATAGTTTTACATTATAATATAAACTACTATTAATGAAACTCAGGAGCAATATTAAATATGATGGTGTTGCAAAATTACTATATTTTCTTATCTATTGCGCATAACGTTGAGCGTTGCGCGCGGCGGCACGCTCGAAACCCATCAATTCCATTCAGAAGCTCGACTCTAAGGTATGTCGGTCCATATTATTCTCCACGAGAGCCAGTAAAAACATCATAGCTCGCGTTATTATATAGAGATTCCAACTGGTCTATCGGGCGTTTAGACTCCTGTCGCCTGCCCTCCCGTTAGCACGGACACACGGTTGTCTACTTCACGCAGCGATAGTTGTGTTACACTATTTAATTTTGTTTAAAATATTGTGAAACTTTAAATAGAAATAAAACTAGTTTTCGGATTTTATTGCGGTTCTTTATTATTAGAATTCTATCACGACTTTTCGAAGATTTTGCAGCCTTCATGTTCACGGGGCGGACTGAGTTCTAGGTTTTTCGAAAAGTCAACGTTACGGTATTTACCATCATTTTACAAATATATATATATTGTAATTACCTGATGACGGTCTCATCTACACAGGATGAGCTCACATTGTCTTGAAGTCTTAACCGTTTTATATATACTTTTAAGAACGGCTCCACCTTCAATATTTTTATCGAAGAAGAGAAAACAGGATGTCAAAATATATATATACAGAATAAAAAAGGTACCCAATAGCTAAATGACAAATAACTTTTCTATAGTTAGTTTCTAAGAAAAAGCAGCTCCCGTTCCATTAAATTCTAGCGTGTTACGATTCAAACTAAAAACCCAAGCAATTAGATCAATGAATGTGGAATGAATAGAATATTTTTTTTTGTTATACAAATATTCTTGGAATGGTTTAAGTAACTTTTTTACTTTGTCATTTAATGTTGAATTATATACCTGGTCTATTTGATGTATTAGAATTGTCGTCATGTCATTTCATATGATTTTTTGGCTACAACAGTCTCTAGTAAAGCAGGAACAAATAATTCACTGTCGTGGGTATAAACTTAATATATATATCTTAATATACGCGACAACGAGGTGGTCATCTCAACATAAGGATAGTTATGACAACCAAAATTAAGCACTGGTTTTTAATGGCGCCCTAATGTATGTTACATAGCACAAAATTATAGGCTTAAAATAATGCTTTATAAAGAGCTTATCCCGCTATCTAGTTTTCAGCCTTAGTATATAGTATGTGGTAATTGAACATCAATTATGAGGTGTTAGTAGAAACTTACTTAGAGTAATTCAATAAATAAATAACACGTTTATAACCCTTGCGTGAACCACATTACTTTCAATGAAATAAAGGAAAATTAACACTATAAAGCCTTGAAGTAACGCGCGGGCGCTCTAATAGGTTCCTATATTATAGTCGGAATGTGCCGACATCCGGGAATACATTTGGGTCGATTACTAACGAGTTGTTACACAATATACTGACTATGTTGCAGGTTTTTATTGCGTCGCGAATACAATTTCGTGGGCTGTGATTACTAATTCGTAGTTGATTAATCGACAAAATTTGCAATCAACAATGTTAATTGTTATAGTGATTGTGCGCCATTGGAGTCAGAATCTTTTTGAACATGTCTATAAGAATTTTGAAGATATGTGAAGTCTGCCAAACCGCACTAGGCCAGGGTGAGGGGCTAATGCCTAGTCCCTCAACAGTAGTGGGACAGCATATAATACAAGGCTAATATTATTATTATTATTTTATAATATAGGTTTTCGACTCTGCTGGAGCGATATTTTCTAACCTTCTTGTTCAAAGGCAATGGTTGCAACATTCTTATATGTTTATCTTGACTCTGCCACGTTGATTGTAATTTTCAGATGTTATAATTGATGAGATGTCATTTATATCATTAGTGTCATTTTTAACTGTGCACAAAATAGAATCATAGTATACTTTTTTATATTTTATATTTTACGCTATATCTAATAACAACAATTTTAATCATATTATTTTTAATAAACTATCGGGAGCTTTTTAATGGGCATTTCCATCATAAACTCATAATGAAAACTGTTACATATCATTAACATCTTTACGGCATCAGATTATTGCTGCGTAAACACCAAAGTACTATCATTAAACGGTGTAAATACACTCGTGAAGTGACAATTAACAATTTTATTATTAATAATAACATCATTATTATTTATGATTATTATCTGAGAGAGAATTACCCCCGTTACTCAATTTACGGTGGCTACGTGGTAATGACTTCATTTTATGTATACGGTGATGATTAATGACTTACGAAGTTTTGGATGTTACAATTAAAATTGATGATTAAGTTTTAAGTGTGGCTTCAGCTCTCAGGACAAGCTATCTTGTTTCGGAACGAAACCCGGATTGGAAATTCCTTTATAAAATGCGGATATTTTAAATATAATTTAAAATATAAATTGTATCTGCACCTTATATGACGATAGACGCATTTTTTAACAAATCGTAATACAGATACAAATCTACTGTTTGGTCTAATGCGATAGGAGCCTAAAGCCTAGTGCAGTAACCGCTGTGAACTGATGTAATAATCAAATTATTGTATGATATCTATTTATGAATAAATAAATAGATATGGTGAAAAACAGTAAAGCGGCGATAGCCTTGTTGGTTGTGGAACGGACTGCCGAGACGAATACCCGCAGGTTCAAATCCCAAGGGCACACACGTATGACTTTTCTCAAAAATTATGTGTATTCTCTGTAAATTATCGCTTGCTTTAACGGTGAAGGAAAACATCGTGAGGAAACCTGCATACCTTGAGAAATTCAGTATTAGGAATTTTCGAGGGTGTGTGAAGTCTACCAACCCGCACTAGGCCAGCATGGTGGACTAAGGCCTATTCCCTCTCAGTAGTAGAGAAGGCTCGTGCCAAACAGTGGGACAGTATATAATACAGGGCTGATATTATTATTATTATAAATAGATACAGTTAGCGCATTTGTTATAGATATTTATGTGTTATAATGTTTATTTACGATCTTTTCACTTATTAACCAATGTTCTAAACTAAAAAAATAAATTTAGTTCTTAAAAAAAATAGTCAAAGAACATATCAGTGGTCAAGTTAATCGCAGAACTGTTTATTTATAAATATCTCTCTAGATTTGTATTATTCTATGTTACATATAAATTGCACAGAATATTTAGCCAACATTAATCACGCTGTCCTCAAATATATTGATCATCGTTGCGACGGTTAAAAAATCGTTAACTGGTAACGATTGTTAATGCATGTGCGCGTGGACAGTTTTCCACCAGACTTGTTATTACGCTATCGAATATAATTGACGTCCATAAATCAATCGCGGTGGGGACGCTGGATGAAAACATCAACTGTTAACAAGACGTTTGTGCCCCATGTTGTGTTGTCATGTGCCCGCAAGACGGATTACTCTGGGTGGTTATTTCTCTTAAATCGTGGGCGTGGGGACCTCACTTCTGGTTTTGTGTAGAAAAGACAAAATGATTGAGATTAATTGTTTGTTCACGCGTTCACCGGGTGTCCATGGCTTGTCAGAATATCTAAGTCATTTTATATGAATATTGACTTAATTTGTACTCACAAACAAAGACCACGAGGGGCAATTGCTGATAATATCTTTCCTAAACTTATTATATTTTATGCAAAGCCTGTTGAGTAGCCGTGATCAATGTACTCAGTCCGTTGCCCATAAATAAAGTATCATAATAAAATAAATACGGTCCGATCGAGCTGAAACATTGGATGAAGACAGTATTGATTTACAATATTACCAGCTCAGTCAACGGAACCGTGTGCGATCTATGTTATTGTTATTAAAGCTCAGACACAGCTTGAATAGTTATGGATGTAAAGTAACGAGAGACCACCTGTGCGTAGGCGCGTATTAATACTCACGATTTTGTACAAATTGTATAGAATGTCACAATTTGAATTTAGAATCTAGTCTCAGGTTATGAGGTGCAGTGGTCAGGTGCAATGAATACAGGTAAACAATTGTTGACAGTTGTGTCTCGCCTTAACATTATGTAATTAAATTTGTCGGTGTTTCTCGATGTTTGGATTTACAAGCTGTTGTCGTATTAATACAAGTTTATTCTAAAAAATAAGGCTAGCTACATCCTTCGTTAGGACTCACAGTATTTATAGCAAAAAAATAAAAATGTTTACCCAAAGAACATAGCGTCGACAGATAACGATTTGGACAAAACGCGTTGACTTTCCTTGAAGTTAGTTATGTGGTCTTACTCAAAGATTACATTTTTATGCGGATTAACGTACTATGGCATCTTATAAATGAGCGAAAGCACAAATTTTACAAACGTAACTGTTTGCCCTGAGTATAAACATGTGACTGTTATATTTTATTTATATTTGGGTGCACAGGAAGTCATGTGTTTTATTATAATAAAGCCTTTTTTAATTTCCTTTAAGATAACAATGAAAAGTTTAACGAAGTTGTAAAATGTGGAGTTGTTGAAAGATAAGATTATTTTATTAATTAAGGTGTGCCAAAGTTTTTGTATTGTAGCCGGTTAGTGGGTTAGCCGGGCGGAATATGCTGTCTCAGTTTTTATATGACTGTATGAAATTCTTTACCTTATTACGGCATTACATAGCGTAGACTCATATTCTATTCTCTACCCACACGAATGACTGAAGCAAGTGTAGGATCTGACAAACACACTTCAATGTGTCGAACTCACATTCCAGATCCTCCAGTATGCGTTAGTCTTCGAAATACATAAGCGATTTGACCATCTATACAATATAATCAACTCATAGATGACTGATAAAATTAAATAACTGAGCCTGACCTGTTACGATCTCGAGCAAATATATAATAATTTAAAAGTTTTACGTATTACAAACGTGATAATTTTCACACGGAATGGGTTGGCACAGAATAAAACTGCGTTAATAAGTTGTTAATGCAAAATAGTGTTATCATTCTATACAAATGGAATAGGAATGGACGATGCGAATGGCATGTGGAGTTGGTGGCATGTTACTTTGTTGCTTAATCGGTTTTGTGCATACGAAAGTGCAATGTATATCAGAATGATCGTGCATATCGCGATATGAAGTTATGTGTTGGTTCCCACGTATTTTAGTCTAATGATATTTAACGATAAAATTATTTAAATTGAAATTTGAATATTTCGTAAGCTATAGCGTAGTTATATTCAGTATGTTGCTGGGTCAGAACTGTGTAGGATAACTTTACCTGATGAATATAAAACGTAACGTTGCAGGCAGCTTTAAACTCACTGACGCTATTTTCCTTCAAAGAATCCCAACAGACCGTGCTGTATTTATTGTATTAATGATATACTTAGTCTGGCCATAAATACTGTTACACTTAATTATAAAAAAATATTACATTTGAATTTCGAATCTGTCATTTTTATACGATTGTTCATTGTGTTTTCTCATTTTGGCGCCAATACATTGTAAAATATTTTGCGATATTAAAATGGTGTGGGGTGATAAAGAGAACCGAATCGCTGTGATAGCATTACACAAAGTAGGTATGGAGCCAAATGCAATTTTTAAAACTCTCCATACACTTGGTATTAGTAAAATGTTTGTGTACCGGGCTATTAATAGGTACAATGAGACCTCCTCTGTTTGTGACAGAAAAAGATCTGGCCGTCCACGTAGTGTTCGTACGAAAAAGGTGGTCAAAGCAGTAAGGGAAAGAATTCGAAGAAATCCTGTCCGAAAGCAAAAGATTTTATCTCGGGAAATGAAGATAGCACCTAGAACCATGTCGCGTATTTTAAAAGATGACTTAGGACTTGCAGCCTATAAGAGACGCACTGGCCATTTCTTAACTGATAATTTAAAGAAGAATAGGGTGGTAAAATCGAAACAACTACTGAAGCGGTACGCAAAGGGAGGTCACAGAAAAATTTTGTTTACGGATGAGAAAATTTTTACAATTGAGCAACATTTTAACAAACAAAATGACCGTATTTATGCTCAAAGCTCTAAGGAAGCTTCCCAATTAGTCGACAGAGTGCAACGTGGACATTATCCGACTTCAGTGATGGTTTGGTGGGGTGTTAGCTATGAAGGAGTGACTGAGCCATATTTTTGTGAAAAAGGTATCAAAACATCGGCACAAGTGTATCAAGATACCATTCTTGAGAAGGTAGTTAAGCCCCTTAACATCACCATGTTCAATAACCAAGTATGGTCCTTCCAGCAAGACTCGGCGCCGGGTCATAAAGCTCGGTCCACGCAGTCTTGGTTGGAATCGAACGTTTCGGACTTCATCAGAGCTGAAGACTGGCCGTCGTCTAGTCCCGATCTTAATCCGCTGGATTATGATTTGTGGTCAGTTTTAGAGAGTACAGCTTGCTCTAAACGCCATGATAATTTGGAGTCCCTAAAACAATCTATACGATTGGCAGTGAAGAATTTTCCCATGGAAAGAGTGCGTGCTTCTATTGATAACTGGCCTCATCGTTTAAAGGACTGTATTGCAGCCAATGGAGACCACTTCGAATAAGCTTTTTATATTTTTAATTGTTTTATATTTATGTATTAAACTGACACACTGTAAAAGTAATAAATGTTATTTGCAGTTAACAATTTTCTTTTTTCTTTATTACAATATTTATGGCAAGACTAGGTAGAATATATAGCTTAAATTTGACGTAAAGCGGGGTTTAAATATTGTTTCAAAATCCATAAAGAAGTAAAAAATCATAAAAACGTTGCGTGTTATAATTAAAAACATAATATAATCAAAAATAAGTTGTGAAAGAACGTGGGTATTCATAAAATATGTATTAGTATTAGTTCAAGAGACTGTGTTTATCAAGAGAAGTAAAAGCCCATAAAGATGGAAGTTTTTATAAGTTCTTTAAATCACTAATCGTGTTAGATATTTAGCGCTTACTAAACATCAATACCACACTTAAACAGAGACAAGCATTTTGCGCTAGTCCGAAAAATATGAATCACATTGTCATAAGGTTCACAATGTTCAGCGATTATATGTCAGTGTATAGGCGTTAGATAAGTTGATTACAATTTTATCAAGCAGGATATTTAGTCAAAGTGGTGCGCGCACCATTGTCTCGCGTCGGGCTGGTGTCGAAACATCTGTAGTCTGCGCTGTTGTTTACTTGCCGAAGATAATCGTTACCCGATAGCCGTAGGGTGCATAAATCTTGTGTGGAACCTAGGATATTTAGATTGTTGTTAATATAAGATTATAAAGAGGAAAAGATAGTTTGTTTGTTTGTAGGGCTAATCTCTAGAGCTACTGGACCGATTTTGAATTCTATCATTAATAGGAAGCTATATAACTTTTGAGTGCTATAAGCTACTTTTGTTCCGGACAAATATTTGTTCCGTTAAAACTTTTTCAAGCGGGCAAAGCCGCGGGCAAATGCGAGTATAATATAACATAATTTCACGACATTATGGAGTAGGTGCTGCTGGCGGTTTCACCCGTTTGAAAAAGATTTTCCGCGATAAAAGTTCTGAGTATTTTTCTGTGGTAAAAGCTTTCTAATGGTGAAAGAGGAATTAAATTTGTTACGTAGTTTCTAAGTTTATCCAATAAGAAGAAATATAAAAAGTCAAATCTTTTCCCTTTATAATAGTTTCAGTTAAAATTACTCCATAATATTATCGCTATCACAACAAATATGTCACTTTGTTGTCGTATCGATAATACTGTATCATATCGATGGGTCGAAGCTGTTGCCCACGCTGGCACAATTTCACGCCCTGTCCGGGCGAATAAAGTTTTTTCGTGTAAAAAAAGAAATATTAACCTTTTTTTATATTTTCCTTATGTATACTTTTGATTTTTTTAAATTATTCATATTAATAATTTTTGTGAAGTATTGTACTCAATTTTATGCACAGAAAGGCAGTGGCAGTTACTATAAAAATTATGTTATGAACATTATAAGTTACTAAAAAAACATTTTAAGACAATTTATTTATTATTTTAAGACATTCCGAAGTTAGGAATATGTAGAGATTTTCTGATATATATAAATATACTGTAAAATGAATCATCTCTTACCTATTTGCTTCATAAATGAGAGAAAATTGGAATCACGGACTATCTATTAATCTTGTTTCACTCCAATATCTTATGGTCACAATAAACATGTAATATAGAGAACGCACAGTGTAAAATTAAGGAATTTATTTATCGGGTTTTAATATCAAGACTCTATCCGTAGAACAAGCATCGATCTCGATGGAGTAACTCCCTTTTGAATAGAAATTATTGTCCTATTTAACGTTAGTTTTGCCCACAACTTAATTCCATTGAAAGGTTCGTTTTATCTTAACTGGGCTGTGCAATATTTTGAATAAATATCTCGCGCTAATCAGATCTGTAATGTTTGCAAAGGCTCGTGTTAATCAGTCTAGGGGTATTGATGTGATAAAGGTAACAGTAAGCAGTGAGTTTCGCTAGTTAATAATATAAAATAATATTCAATTTAATACAAAACGATTTTATAGTCGAGTTGATATATGATAAGTTAATGAACTTTAAAACGTATTTGTTTAAATAAAGTGTTTTGTAAAGTCATTAATAGGACGAATGACAGTCTCGTCTCGAAGATGACAGATTCATGTACTGTTATGTACAGAACTAATAGTCCCAAGAATTTTACCAACAGCCCTATTTCATTTGGTAACAAGTTTTTGACTTTTGACCTTTTAACTGTGTGTAAATTTATTCCGTTCAAGGAAAATTTCAAGAAATAATTATAAGTCTATATTAATCACTTATGCGTGCTCACTTGCACTGGTGACAAGTTAAAACGTTATGATTCATTGTAGGAACCCTAATAAAGCTTGTGTATGACTTTAAATACATAAAATTTAAAGCGAATATATTTATTAAAAAGAAACAGGCACACATTGTATGAAACAGAGCGAGCCACTAGGCAAGGGCAGATAGAAATGACGGGCGTGTGGTGCCGAGAAAGTTGGAACCGAGAAGGAGGGGCAAGAAAAATACGATTTACTCCGAACGATTATTCGAAAGGTTGACTACAGAAATATATAAGATGAAAGGTATGGGGTCAGGATATGAACAAAATAGTGTTTAAAAACTAATAAAACCATTAAAAAAAAGTACATACTCTGTATTCGTACTCATTTTAATAATAAAAAATAAAAAACGCGATATTAACATGAGCTCACGCCTTCATTACAGTAATCGAAAGCAGAACTGTTTCATACATAGTTCGCAATTTTAATGACGACCTTTCGATTGTCTGGTGGAATGCGCTGTGTGCCTATAATCAATATCGACAGCAGCGAAAATATTTGAAAAAATATTTTTTTAAAACCTAACCGTCAATAATAAAACATGAAACTTCAAATATAATTTAGTTATATAAAACTCATTTAAACCATACTTATATCATAGTCAATATTTTAAGAAGGTATTCTTATTGTTATATAACGCTTTCTAGGCCTAAGAAGGGCTTTGGCAGATTACCTGGAACTGGCATGAACAATCATTGCTAGAATCCTCTATAACAAAATACGTCGAAACTTAGAAGGAAAGGTTCGAGTCCAATATATGTACTTGGTTCGTCCTCACGGAATTATTGTATGCTTCATAGCTCCATGTTCCTTCTCGAACATAAGTAAAATTTCAATTAAAAATAATGATATGTAAAGATCCGGGCGGTGTGACGCGGCCCTATCACTTTACATTCACATTGAGCAGCGACAAACAACTTACTGACAGCACTGCCGTGTAAAACGTATTCACCGATACTTTTTTGTTATTGTGACAGCGCACGATCGCGTCATCACACTGAAATTACACGGCTGTGTGTGGTCAAAGTTTAAATTCCTATATAAATGTTTACAATAATAGATCCGGGAGTAGAGAGCTGTAATTATTTTGAGATAATGTATAATAATGCTTATTATAAAGATCTATATTTTTATGCTTCATTCTACTAACTTTTTGTCTAAATGAGCGCAGCATTGCAATGTGTCGTGTACGTGAGAACAGTCTGTATCTTACCTTTAATTTCGTCAAATTTTCTTTCTCCATTGAAATTGTCGGTCGTATTGCTTGGATACAAAAGGAATGTTATGGCATGTTATACCTAAGAGAGATTATGATTCCGATGTGTAGTGTGTAAGTATGTAATATCGGACGAAGAGAAAGACGCTGTAATTTGCTTGCACTTTTTAAGGAAAAAATTGTGTTCGTTTTTCAAATAAGTTTAATGCATCAGATGATTTTTTCCTTCCTTTAAACCGGCTTAGAGTTATTTTTAATGAATATGCATAAATATGTCATAAAGTATAATAAGAAAATGTGATATCATATACTATGACTACCTTCAATACGGCCAGGCATACTTAGCAATTCATCATGTAAATTCATGTTTACACATGTTGTAAAGGTATCCCTCGTACCGTTACCGAACAAACTTGTATATTCGATTTTTTAATTTCTCGCTTATTTTGTATGTATCGATGTTGAGATAACGTGGCCAGATGGCTCAGTTGATGACCTTGAGCCTGGGAATCCTGTTGATAGTATCGATACTATTTATACTCTCAAGTGTATTGAATATTTGTTTCGTAGCGTCGAAAGAAATACGGTACTTATTTTGCCCATTCAATAAAATGTGTTATTAAACGATACGCGTTCAATGTAGAGCGCATGCGCGTACCTATAAGCAATGGGTTTTTAATGCATATGGGGATGTTTATAAAAGCTATAAAAGCATGTAGAAATGTGTGTTTGACTTGTAGTTATTTATTATCGATTATAATTGTATCGACAATGTCTTTTTTTTTAACGTAAAAAAAATGATTTCAAATTCTAAAAGAATAAAAATATTAACTGTTATTTTACGGGTCAATTAAAAAAATAAAAAAAAATATGCACGGAATAATGCACAATGTGTGTTAAAATCACATTCACAACGTTAAGGCTCAGTGTTACCGATGCGATTAATCTACGCTACGCCGTGATTATGAGCAATGTACATGTTACTGAATATAATTTTATTTTTTGTTGACGTTTCTGTTATATTAATGTGATTATTAATTATACGAGAAATATTTTTTTACAGAATAAAAAAAAAATTACGGTGAACCATGTTACATAAACTCTCGAATTCGTTTTTCTAGATGAACCGATATTTTAATTAATATAACACAAGAACAAACATAGGCATGACGAATATAATGAAGTCAAAATATGCAAATACAGAAAAATGGGCTTTATATTTTCCTTCGAATCCTTTTACAGCTTATAAACATTTTAAGCAGCAAAGGTTGCAAAGCTTTAACAAGACAAAATAAAATAGCAACTGTTAACAGGCGATGTGAAAATAAACGCGAAGTTATGCAACGAATCGCGACGTGTCCCACACGCGTAGCGTTTTGATGCGGCGTTTAGTTGTAGTTTTAAGAAACTAACATGTGGAGTTCCCCCTCTGTTAATGTGTTAAGTGAGAGGTGTGTATCGGTCCCCTGCCGCCGCTGCTGTACGCGACGTACGGCATGTTGCCTCTCACTCGCACTCCTTATTCTGTTTTACTCTACGACTCGTTTTTCCCAGCGAGCACGTGAAGTCGTTTGCAGTTAAAGGTTAAATTCCCATTTATCTTCACAGATCCAAAAGGTCTTCCCAGTCGGTACGCTGAACACATTTTAAGGGTATACTTTTGTTTAAAATATCAATTACAATTAATTTTTAATATAAGTGTTTCTATATTTTATTTTTGTCCGGATAGAGTAGTTATTTTCATTTGTTTTAAGGGCGTAATAGCTAATTGCTTGTTGCAATAATTTACTAAAAGCATAAAAAATCAATACCTTAATAAATAATGTAGTTTTTTTATGAAACAATTGTACTCTCGAAAAAGTAGCAGTGTAATGTTTTGTTATTTTATATTAGAAATATATTTTTCAAGTATTAGAGTAAGCCTGTAGACTACGATGATTCGTAAAGACACAATGAAGTGAGTCACGTGGCACGACGCACCGGGCGGACGCGCTTTTAATCTTTCGGTTTTTCGGAATAGCAAAACTTTAGAGAGCATTTGGAACACTATCAATATTTATTTGACGTGATGACATAAAATATCGACGGTAAATGTAATCTGCCTTACGTAAAAAAAAATATGGCCCTGTATTTATCCCTTTGTCATAATAAAAACTAAAGTTCTTCACACAATATATTCATATAGGTAAAGTCCGTCACATCCCGGGATTTTCTCCTGGGGCACCCCAGCTACTTTCACAACCATAATTAGTACGTGTTAATCCATAAAAAAAAGAAAAAATCCGTTAAAATAATACACGTTAAACAATCTCCTACACTTTTTCGTTGGTCATTTAACGAAATAAAAAAGTTTTAAATGAGAATATACACTTTGGTCATTGGCTGTTACATTCACACGTCCGTTCTTATCGCTGTGCACAGCTCTAATCCGCGAAGTTGCGCTTGCGCAGCTCGAGGGAGGAGCTAATACACGCGCGCCGAGCCTCGCGCGGTACCATGTAAAAGTTGGTGAATTACATAGTCATATAGAATTTCGATCCGCACGAGTGCGCTAGTTACTTGCCATGTATTAAGGGTTTAGCGGAAGTATTGGAGTTTTTGTCGCTTAAGTGGCTTTTTACTTATAATAGAACCTTTATAAATGAAGATATCATTAGGAATATGCTGCCGTGCTAAGCTCAAAAGCGGTATCTCAAAAAAATAAAAAAAATAATTTTTATGTCCTCGGATAGCTTAAAGAAATGTCCATCCAGAGAACTTACCTAAATAATGGTATCTTGTTGAACAACACCTTAAAAGAGTTTCTCCATCTCAGTTTTACATACAAAACTATGAAACTATATTAACAAAACTACGATTATCTCGAAATCAGGTTTCCCTGATATACCGCATTTGCGCCTAGCACGACAGTATGGATTAAGAAGGTACGGTGGCATCAAAGTTGCTAATCTATCTTACGTTTTTTCTTCATATTTTTCAAGTCATTTGTCATATAGGAATTAATAGGAATAAAGAAATTACAGTAAACTAATTAATTAACATTGTAAACTTTAAAAAGAGCGCCGTTTTACATTATAAAAGCTAATTAACCTTAGTGTCCAATACCCGTGTATACCGCAAAGGTATACTCACATATCAAATACATTATTTTGTGTCTATGGACTAGCTATAGGTAGGGAAAATAACAGTATTTCTAGCATCAGTTGTAATTTGTAATAATATTCTAAACATTTATTGTTTTCAATTAGTATAAAGACTTTGTTAAGTATTAAACACCAGATTCCTTTACCCCATATACTCTAGTGGGAACTATTTTGCGATCAGGGTACCGATACCCTGATCGCAAAATAGTATATACCTATCCGAATAGGTATAGCAACTTTGTTGCAATTTAATTCAAGTAAAACATCTTACAAATGTTTTAGAGTTCATCAAAATATTTTCACTGTATAGTTAAATGCCTGTTTAAATGAACTAAATTATTAATTTAAGCGTCACACCGTTAAGCTGCGACCATCAATTTTGTTACTAACAACAATTGTATAGACACAAGGTAGAAAATATCGGGCTCGTTATTATCGACGCATCACTACAAATTAAATGTAAAGGTTGCGTATAAAAGAAACATGTACAACGGTTTAGTTATTATTTCTGTCTATACAAAGAAGACTCGATAGCCTGTGACACTTCGCTATAAAGTATTGAAAGTTAACTGACAGGTGGTATCTTATACTTTGGACAATTAACCTTTTGCAGTGTGAAGAGTACACGCCGTTGAACAAGAAAAACGAATATAATTGCTATGTAAGTTATATTTAGACACCAGATGTTCGAAAATGTCATACGATATTAACAATTTTTTGAATAAATGAAAATGTTCCTTTGATAATGTGTATTGCAACAGGTATTCCGAGCCTAATGTTAACTAGTTTTTTTATAGTTAGGTCCCGGATAGAAGCCCATTACATCATTAATTAACCTTCTAAGCCCGTCACATTTTTGATAAAAAACACTACTACGTTAAACACAACGAATGGTATTTTCATAAGAGTAATAAAATGTCATGCTTTTTATTTTAAAATTAATTATTCATTTGGCAAATAATTTCACGACATTTAATGAATTTCTTTAAAGTTATGACATACCTACATATTGAAAAAAAAAATAAACGATAGAAGACATTCAAAACAATGTGGATAAAGGCGTTTGAGTGAATTTAAAATATTTATTAATTTATTTATTTACTTTTTAAGCGTGTGTGAAACAATCGGCGTGATAGTAATATCTTTCCAAACAAGGCTGCAAACGATAAGGAATAAATGCTCTATTTAAAATCGTTTAAAAAAAATGAAATAGCGCCGAAAATGAATAATACTTGAATGGAACCAAACGCCTAATGCTTTCCATACAAAATGTTTTTTCATTATAATATATAAAATAATATTTAAATTTCTTATTCATTAATTAATAAAACACTTTTTCATAAATGTGCCCTAGAACGCCACGTTACTTATAAAATTATAGCATCAAACAAAATATTTTTTGATACGCGTACCCAACTCAAATTGTAATTTATAACGCCATTACATTAAATTTACAACGATAATGTATAATAAATCATTTTAATATAAAGTATGTACAACAAATAATTTTATTAAAATTTCCCATTCGCTGCGTCGTCGTTATAGGCGCGCGTGCGTATCGTATGGGAACACCGCAATTGACTTGCCCTTAACAGCGTAGCTCACACTAGCTATCTTTAAATAGTTTATTCGAATGTTTATGTTGACATTTACGCCTTAATTTCAACCACTTACAAGAATTATCTTGCACGGCCGACACAAAAAGGGAACAATTATACGCTGTTCGTTCTGATAAAGTAAAAACTTGTGAGTAAAAATTTTTCTAAGAAATTCCAATTAGTTGCTTTGCTATTGTGTATTTCTCTAATTATAATCGCTAAGTTATCCGCCGTAGAACGTGCCCGGCTAAATAAAATATTCCTCAAGTATATTTCATTTTAATACTATTTTGTAATATTTAATACGATCGTGTGGGGAGCGGTAATTCGAAGAAAAACTGGGTGGTACAGTCAGACGTTTATTAAATTAAAAACGGACAATTAATATTTTTTATCCTAAATATTTTAATAATACCCTAATTAACACCGTTAATTAAGTTAATTTATTCATTTTTTTCTTGTTATGGTATGTGTTTTTGTGTACACACAACAAAACAAAAAACATATTTTCATTCTGTATGAAAACACCAGCGTTTAAAAATATAATATGTTTGGTAATTCAGAATAGTATTCAATATTATAAATAACATTTGACATATAGAGTTATGACATAAAATTATTATCTTTTAAGTAAGTATTTAAAATTGAAGTGATAACAATATTATTTCGAAGGCCATCGTCGATTATTTTTATAAATAGAATGGATTAATATTCACATAATATTTAAACAAAATTAACAAAAAAAAAAATTTAAAGCTTAATAATAACATAGTTGACTCATTGAAGACTAAGTTTATCATATTTTTAGAGCAGTAAAAGAAATAATAGTGAAAAGATTATAATATAATTCTTTTGAAAATATATTCTATTACAGCTGTGGAGATTGAAAAAAAAGACTCTTAGGAAGCTAAAATTTTTAGTTTAAATTACAAACATATAATGTGGGCATGATTAATTGAATTTAATTTGCCCATAAGATAATACTAATTGCCAGCGGTTTATAGGTTACGGCTGTAGATTGTGACAAGTGTAGGCTAATTTATACACGATAAGCAGTTATATTTTATTTGAATATTTTTTTACAACAACAATTTTAGTAAGTGTTCGCTGTACGTGAGTAAGTCATTTAGGCATTTTCATGTCATTTTTCCGGGATTAAAAGTAATCTAAAAAGTAATTTACCTTCCTATTAGTGAAACAAAAATCAGAATCAATTTAGTATTTCCTGAGTTAGCGCGTTCAAACAAATATCTCTTTGTAAGTCGTGACCAAAGTGCCAATATTCGAACAAATTACTCTTCTTGTTTATCATAAAATCAATAAATCTAGAAGCAATGTAATTAGATACTTTATAAGTTCTTTTCGTTAACATCCTTTCAACAAATTCATTTCAAACATCACTCATAATTTTTGTGGTTGACTGTACACGTTACTATCAACTGTCATTTTTCTCACTTATTAATTAAATTTGCTTTCGTCGCATTTTTTTGTTTAATTAAATACCCTTAATGGGTCGCAATTCACGTTAATGTATTATTACTTGGTAAAATTGTCCTCTTTGTTAATAATAAGAACGTTTCTAGAATTTTTTGTACGTTAGGGCATGAATGTTCTGTTAAAATTCCTTTTGTAAGATATCGTTGATGAGTTATAAAGACATGTTGAAACATATTTTTATTATATTCTTGAATAGATATTCATAGATCTACTAATTGGCTCATTTAAGTCGTTTATTTTTTATAAAATCACAATAAAATTGTGTTTTTGTTGATAACATTTTTTTATTATAGTAATACTTTTTAGAATTAGTGGCGATTTTATTTGATAATCTTATCTAGCTTAATATAATAATAATATCAGCCCCGTATTATATACTGTCCCACTGTTGGGCACGGGCGTCCTTTACTACTGAGAGGGATTAGGCTATAGTCCACCACGCTGTCCTTGTGCGGTTTGGTAGTCTTCACACGTATTCGAAATTCCTATAAAGAACTTCTCAGGTGTGCAGGTTTCCTCACGATATTTTTCTTCACCGTTAAAGCAAGCGATAATTCACAATACACACATAATTTTAAAAAAGTGAGAGATGTGTGCCCTTTGGTTTTGAACCTGCTGATATTCGTGTCGGCAATCCGTTCCACAACCAACTAGGCTATTGCCGCTATAGTATAGTTAATGTTCAATAATTGATAAGTATTTCACGCGACCAATGAAAAAAATACGCGTATGTTATTAAAACATAAGGTTTTAGTATCAAACTTTATTTGTCACATGGTTTCTTTTCTAACATTTTATGATAAAAGCAGGGGCTTGTTATCAATAATGTCTATAAAGCGTAAATAATCTCAATCACAATTTAAAATATAATAAATAAATTAACTAAGCAAAAAAATGTTACATACATTCAACAGATGCAATAATTGAATTTGTGGTTCACTAACGTAAAGCTGACAGACGTAAAAGGAATGAGGCATTAAAAAATCTGCGTCAAAGCCGCCTCGTGAATAATAAAGCCGCTAAGAAATGATAAAATTGAAGCCGCTGATTTATTTACATTAGCACATCGTCGCCATATTTGTTCTTCATGTCTTTTTATTAGAAATGGAGCAATCAATTGCAATTTAAATTAATTTCAATTTAATAAGTTGGTCCATATTCGTCGTGGTTAGTTATGAAAAGTTTTTATTCGTAAAACATACAAGTATTAAATGACTGCACTCCAATTATCCTTCCGCACAGATATGGTGCTAATGTATCAACAAGAACACACACTATTACACGTGCGAGTTAATTTTTTAAGCAGGATGTCGGCAGTCGCTTTAATTTTATAAATCTTAAGCAACATTATATACCTGTGTGAACATGGGCATATAATTTTTGTAACCCAATTGCACTTTTATAAATTAACTGGTTCCATCTATAATATTCAAGCTAGAACTGATGTGGATATATTTTCTAATAAGCATTTAAATATTCTTATTATAGACGCATGTTTAAATCTTTTTTTAAAACATTGTTCTTGTGTTTTTTTTTTATTCTGTTAAAATTGTTTATTTAATTTTATCACATTTGACAGTATCGTACAGAAATGTAATAAATGTATCCAGACTATCTAGCAGACTACAAGTATGAACAATAACATTGATTTATACCTTTGTCAATGAGAAAAAATGGATGCGCCTCCGCGCCGGCAACTAACAGGAACAAAACGAACCGACTGTCTAACCACATCTATTAGTACAACTATAAATATCCACGTTCGCTCCCATAATTCTCGGCATAAGATATGTATGTATCTCTATCTGTATCATTTGAGGTATGTGCACACAGTCAGATAAATTAAAGAGATGAATGAGAACTTTTTATTATGTGGGGGAAAACGATTCTTAATTTAAACTGTGTATGCCTTATCGACAGGTTTTTAATATAGATTCGCGTAGGTACGTTTTTCGTGATTAAAAAGCTTATTCATTAAAAAAATATATTTTTAAATACTCGTATAGGTGCCAACTGAAATTCGTACATAATATACATATATTTGTACCGACCTCGTGTTGGAGTCACATAGCAGTCGAACATAAGTTTATTTTAAGCGAAATAATTTTTGTAACTTTCGGGGACTTGTTTGTGCGTGCTGTAGAAATCATTCAAATTATTCGGCTTAGCATTTTACGACTGACCTCTTTTCTAACGTCGACTACTAGAGGGGATCTAAACCTAGGATAACTGTATTAGAAAAACCAACACAAAATAGCGCGACCTGGGATTCGAACGTAAGACTTTTCAGTCCCCAGCCCATATACTTATTTATTTATTTATTTATTTAGGACAGCCAGTAGTTATTACAATGTTGCTTACACTAAATAAAAGAAAAACAATATTATAAAATACAAGTGTAACACCTTCTTAAGGCAGTCACAACATGCACTATTTGTGATAAAAAAAAAGATAATTTGCAAAATGATACACATACACTCTAATGGCAATTAAAACAAAAGACACATACAAGGACTACTAAGTATTTAAAGAGTTAAGATTCAAAACAAATGTATAAATTCTAAATCTAAAACTAAAAGTAAATATTTTCACAAACTTAACTTGGAATGAACTGTGTAAAAAAAAAAGGAAAGGAACAGAATTTAAAAAAAAAAAAATATAAAATAAAACAAAATCAAAAAATGGTTAATCTGGATCATTAGTAAGACTGGTTCCGTATATACGATGGCAAGAGACCAAAAAGACAATTTAATATAATAAATAATAGTAATGATTTGGTCGGGATATTCGCCTGTTATTACAGGGACATGAGGTTGGTAGAATAATACATTTTCCTCATGTACTTGCAAAATATATTTTTTTTAATGTGTATACATAATACATTACAAAAAAAAGATAATTTCAGTTATATGCTAAATTATATATACTTAACCATAAATACGTTCGTGGGTTCTCGAGGAGGTAGGTAGAAATATAGTAAATGCTATCACAGGGGCAGACTTCTTATTTACCAGGCACGTATATTGTAGTCACCATTTAGCAAAGCATTTCACAATATACTTGAACAAACTGTCAGCTAATAAAATGTCGGTTGCTAAAAAAGTGTCTTAAAAAACTACCGCTACCACTAACTTTATGTCATGTATCAATCGTATCAAGTATGATTTTAAACATAAAAAAAAATATTTATATATGAGTTGAGCCCCAAAGTTTCAAATTATACAGACACGAGATATGAACGCTAGTACTATTAATGTTAGTGGTGATTTAGATAAAGTATCGATTAACGAGAGACGTCAAACATTTGCCAGTCGATATTATTATGCCAGTCCGTTCAGTTATAATTAAATATTTACGATACATCGCTTGCAGTGTGTAGCGGACGATACTAGCCTTTTTTTACAGTAACATAGAGTTGGTAACAAGGTAGAATATAAATCAAAGTTCCTGGGCGGACATCTGCATACCGCCGTGAGTGACTTCGTTACGGCACTTTAAAATACCAAAATATATGATGTCTAAATATTGTGATATCTTTGTTACTTTATTGTTTTTGTTACAATTTGTAGTCGAATTTTGTTGTATTAATATGTATTTCGTTGCTGTTTTAGAGTCTAAATAAAATGTTATTAAATAGAAGTACCCTTGTAAATAATAGTTAACACGGTTTATGCTTGCATATTTTTATTGTACCACAAACAAGCAGTTGGGATTATTTGTTGTTAAGTGATCGTCGCTCGTAAACTCCCATAATCCCAGATGAATCACGCATGCACTGCCGGTCTCAAGGAAACGAAAAGGCATTTCAGAGCTTCTGGAAATTTTACTCATTACATGAAATGCATGAGCGAACTTCACGTGGGTTTTGTCTAAGACTGTCATATACTCCGGTTGAGACGAAATATAGACATGTCTAACAGCGAAGCCCTTTTACATCACAATTAATTCTGAGAGGTTACTGAAATAAGTGAAATTTAGAATTACAATCTACTGACCTTAAGATAATGACTTTTCGCTAAGTTGTGAGGTCTAGTTCATTGTGTTTTATAAATAAAACAATAATAAGAGATAATTTATTCATGGATAATTATTTTCGCCATTATACTAAGATCTGCATTAGCCAATGCACAGATGTTTCTTTCAATACAATTGACTTCTTTGCTAAATGCCATTTACAGTTAGCCACAAAAGTGGCTGAACTAATTCATAATTTCAAATCGCCTTTAACTTTTGTGTCCTTATCAACAATCCTTTTTTATTCACTAAAATAAACTCCAGGGGTTTAATTTATTTTAAATAAAGAAAAAATAATATTTCGATTGAAGTTTAAGCGTAGAAGCATTTTGATATGTTAAATTTGTTCAACTACTTTTGTGGCTGAGTGTACATTCTGGTACTCTAAGTAATCTAATTTTTATGTAATTTCTGATAATGGGCAATTGAATAAGTGTGAATATATTGGCATTATAATAGTGGTGTGGCTTTCAATTGAACGTTTATAAGTGATAATAATTGGCCCACATTACTTTACAATGTCGCATTGGGAAATATTTGACACGTTTTAAAAATTAATTGGTTTTAAGTCGTTAGTAAATGTCAGCTATTACCGAAAGGTTTAATTCAATAGCAGATTCTGTTATTGATCGTCATGTTTATTCATGTTAAGTTGTCATCGGGCTTTTGCTATAAAAATGTCATATGATAACCGACTAAGCTTTTATAAAGGATAACATGATACTCTGTAAGATACATTTAGCCAATTTGTATAATTTACCATCGTATAATTATTTGAAATAAAACTATACTCACTTATTTTTAACGTCTCAGAAATGTTTGGCACCATTCGATGTAATTAATAATGTATAATGATAATTATACTTTGTTTTTAATCCCGTTTCCTGTGTCATGTTTTTTGCATACTTCATATTAGCTATTTTAATACAGTTTAAAAATATTCGTTGGTGGTTAGTTAAAGTAATGTAATTCGACTAAAACGGTTAATTTATTAAACCACGTACTAATATTAGTGTTTTAGCAAAATGCGGTAGATATTCAGGATAAAAAAATGTTATGAAAGTAATAATGCATAGTTTCTGCGGAATAACATTTAACGTGCGCTCAGTGCATAGAACATTGTGATTCTTAGAGCTTGTTCTGGGCTGTGTGTTACCGCGAATTGGGCTAGTTCATATTTTTTACTGCTGGAAGTGGGGATATGGCCTTTAGCGGCCAATTACTTTATTTCTGAAAACACTCTTTTACCTTTTCTAGCAAATAAACGCCAGTGGAGACGCATATATTATGGAAAATTAATGAACAAATATGGCGGCGTAATTTTTAATAGAAAAAATGTAATTCTTGGGGCGTCGGTGGCGTGGCTTCCGTGCGGTGATAAGTAATATTAAAACGTTTTTGTATTTCAACATAAATGCTTCCCCTAAGTTCCCGGAGTTCATTTTTGAGTCAGCGCAATTTGTGTAATATAATTATAGCCTTGGAAAGGAGTTGCATGTTTAAAGACCTTATGTACGGCTAAGTAACCTAAACATATGCACTGAAAAACTAAATGTTTTAGTTTTTTTATTTTATAGAAAGCAGGTGAATTTAAGGTTGTCGCTGGTATACCTATGGCCTAGCACCAATAGAGCATTTATCGAATAAGGAAAAAGGCACTTAAGTTAAAAGGCATACAGTTTACATTTTGATCTGAATTTACACCATAAGGAATATTAATTTTTCAAATTCTAACCAATAAAGAAATGAGTGGAGGTCCGTTAATAACTTCCCGTCACGAGGTAACAAACAATTATGCGCAATTGTAGCCATTTTGACGTTAAAGAAATTATACTCGGAACATTTATTAGCGTGATACGCCCATAGACGTAAAGAAATGATGAGCTTTCTCGATACAGTTGTCAACTAAATATGAGTAAAAAAGTGTGAGAGAGATAAAAGAACTGTGCCTTGATACTGAAAATCAGCACATTGAAATAACTTATAGAACCAATAGGCATTGGTAGCGCAATTGGTTTGTTTCTTTTTTACATTGCGGTTGCTTTTTTGAAGGTATTGCTCAGATATTTTTATGTGTAATATGTATATTGTATACTTTTAAATTTATTAATTGAATATACATACTCATATCCCGCGAGCGATGTTCTATTACGGTACGACCGCAGTGCTAGATTCTCCGCTTCAATCCCCGGGTCGGGAAAAGTAATATTGGGTTTTGCTACTCAGTAACAGGATGTAGTCTGGAATTTGTACCCGAAATGGCCCATAAACGCGCTCCGTAACACATCATGGGATGGAATATAGATGGCGGAAAGTGGATGCACCAGTAGCGCCTCTGCCTACACTGGGATAAAAGGCGTGAGCGTGTGTATACTTATACAACAATAGTTTTTATTTTCCACCTTAACGCTTTCAGATAACCACCTTGCAAACGTTATTTGAATATCGATTTTAAAACTCTATGTGGCTGTACTTTGTGGGGCTACGCAGCAGTGCCATATGAATGAAATAAAAAATGACAATAACATAGAAGATTGAAATATTAATTATTTTTAATTAATATATACGAAAATGTGTTTTTCAGAATAATATTTCTTCTGTATCTTCAGGTGTGACTATTCGTGCTTGCAATCTTTTTATCATCACACACAATTTAGTTTTGGCTACCTTATTAATACTTAGTGGAACTAAACCCCTTCTCATTCCAAAACAATGAGTTAAGTTATTATGTTATTTAACTTTTTTAATATTTGCCGATCCCTTTTATTGTTCACAGTTTTTTTACATTTGTTTATGAACCGCTTCATAATAATCATTTAATCGCTACGGTTGTGGTTTTTCTAAGATTATAACTTATAAAATTCCTCGGTGTTACGAAGGTGTTTTTTTATATTTACGGTTTTGGGGAATTAAGGTAATTTATTTAATTAAAAATTGTATAAAATATTTATTCCATCTTCACCTTTCATTAAAAATGTTTTTCATCATTTAACGTGCATAATTATTATATGCTTTTAGTGTCAAATACTTTTTTGTATTAGTTTATTATGACTAATCTAACTTTAAAACATATCTACTAGAATTATTTCGCTTGAGTAAGTTTCCGAAAGAACATTGCATCATTAATTTTTATAATACACCGTTAAAATGTAAATGCATTTACCATAAGTTGTGACAAATAATTATTATATTATTAACTAGCTTCCGCTCGCAGCTTCGCCCGCGTGGATTTCGGACTTCAAAAATGGAGGAGGTGCTCAATTTGTCGGGATGTTTTTTTAAGTATGGTGGTATGCAGGTGGTCCGATTGTCCTGTCAGGGTCTGATGATGGGATCCTGGTGAAATCGAAGGAAGCTTATAGCATGATTCAGTATTCACGCGTGATGGCTTATTATTAGCGTATTTCATGTATAACTTTGGTGTTTCTATACCGATTTCTATGATTCTTTTTTATGGAATATTAAATAATGTTAACTTTTTTAATTAGGGATGACTGAGAGTGTTATAAACGTAAGAGTAGACAATTATAATGAGAAAGCTTCGAACTGCTAAGCTATCGGGAGTTACACGTGTTATTGTAAGTCAACCATAAAAGATAGACATATGCTGTCGTGGGATATTTTTTACATAATTTTAAGGAGAACATTTCTGTCATACATGATTTCTGCATAGCTTTAACCATTAAGGTTGCACACGCGACAGAAGCTTAAAAAATGGAGTAACTTCTCCCGTTTTCCCAACATTTCCCTTCACTGCTCTGCTCCTATTAATTGTAGCGTGATGAAAAGTATACTATAACCAGCACAGGAGTATGACAAATAATTGTACCAAGTTTCGTTAAAATCCGTCGAGTAGTTTTTGTTTCTATAACGGTTATACAGACAGACAGACAGGCAGACAGACAGACAGACAGACATAAAGACAGACAGACAGACAGACAAAAATTTTACTAATTGCATTTTTGGCATCAGTATCGATTCCTAATCACCCCCTGATAGTTATTTTGGAAATATATTTCATGTACAGAATTAACCTCTCTACAGATTTATTATAAGTATAGAAGATGTGCACTTCTTTCTTAATACTGAGAAGTATTGAATAATGTATATATTTTTTATTCTGATTATTATAATTATAGCGTACTTCAAAGTGGTAAGTGGCTTTACCATACCTAAAAGTAGAGCCATGCTGTAGATATATTTTCTTACAGCACGCACGAGCCGGTTCAACCGGGGTGTTACCACTGACTTAGAAAACTAATATGACATGAATATCTATTTCGTATCTTGAGTTGAATTACCTTAGGCGTAATGTAATAAATAATTTCATAAATAAATTAATGCGATACGATCAATATGTTGGTTTAAATTGTTCTAACATTTAGTACAGTTACTGTGGAGTTTAGCAGTTTATTTAGTTGCTTTTATTTTTTTATATTTATAATATTTAAATTGACTCGAAATTAAATAATAAATAATGCAATGGCAGCATAATTTGAAAAGCTGTTTTGCAACTCAGTTTGTAATTTGAAAAAACGGTCTTAAAATTTTACAAATATTGACACCCTTTGAATTATGTATATTAAATGTCGTAGAGCAATAATATTATTGTTACTTATTAATTTTATACTTCTTGAGCACCGAAGATTGTTGTTGTTTGTTATAGTGTAATGGATCTGAAATTTTAGAAATGCATTACCATAGATTTTAACAATTGTTTTCAGTATTCCAACTTATTGTAATTTTAATTTCGTATATGTGTAAAGAAATACTTATTATACTGTACCAACTTGTATAGCAATCGCTAATAAGGTACCTCATGTTAAATTAGTTGGAGATATTTCTAAAAAAGAGCTTGTCAATTGACTTGTTATACTTTTCTGTGACATTAAGTAGATGTTTTCAAGATCAACATAATTAATACACATTGTTCACATATCTCCGCGAGACCACCCGAGACATCTTCATTACCATACGTACACAATTAAATAATTTATTTAATTAACACATATTTCTCAGTATCTCGTTGTTAACTTTTATTTTTCTTGTATTGAATTATTGACCGCCGGGGTCGAAACGCAAGAGAATGTGTCAAGGTGTAACCAACGGTATGCGATACGCTGCAAAAAATGTTACGGTACGTCAGTAAGTCTGAGACTGCAAAAACTGAATGAGTACTCCGAACTTACCGCTGCGGCCCATTGTTCCACCGCTTTAAGGGAGGTTACTTAAAAAATGTATTTTATTGATGGCTAATGTGATCTAATTAGATCTATTCTAAACTGTCGGTTCTCCAACTATATCTGCGACATAAATAATATCACTCCTGTATTATGTACTGTCCCACTAATGGGCACGACTCTCCTCTTCTAATGCGAGGATTAATTCTTTTAATTAATCGTATCTGAAATTAATAATTGCGTTGAGTAAAATAATCTATAATAATTATTATTATGTGATTTAAGTAGTTTGCGGTTTTGCCGGTGATTCTATACCTATCATACAAATATATCGTTTTATAAAGCATTCAGTGTAGGGTAAATACAATTTGCTGTCATATGCATATAATTATATCTAGGAAGTACGACAACATGTTTCTGTTCAGTTTCTGTTTGTGCCCAGCAGTGGGACCGTATAGAATATAAAGCTGATATTATTGATACTATCAAGACGTCACTTATTTTTTTTTTTAGAATATGTTATTGAAGTGATTCATAGACGCTTTCCTGATACACATTTAGATCTGTTTAGTATGGTGCTTGTAAAAAATATGGCGCATAGCAAAAAACAGTGGGACGGTACCTCGGATATGTTCCATGAGGTACTCACTTATTAGAACAATTTAAATTGGTTCTTTTGTGTTTTGATTCTACAATAGTAAGGAAACTATTAAAATTATTCGATGTTTGCAGAATTATTCGACTAGCGCAATCTTTTATTTCTAATTAATTAAAAAAGGTGTAAAGTAGAATTGATTTTTATAGTCATGAAATTTTATTGTTACGAGGAAAAAAACAATTTAATGAACTCGTTTTTTATTCATTAATAAAATATTCTTCTTTCGGTTTTAGTTAGTAGTACCTACCAATTATTATAATATTATTTTTAGTTTCTGCAAATAACATTCTGTATACTGTCCTTTTTTAGGCATTTGTCACATAATAATTTAATTACGATGTTAGTGTGTGTCTTTTTGAAAAAGGAACTGAAATTGAACTCTAAAAATGGATCACTTGACCTTTGCTATCTTTAACACGGTAATAAACATTATTTACATTTTCTCATTTATTAAATTGCATTTTAAAAAAATTCATTTATTCTTGTACGCTGAATGACATACAATGTTAAATTAATTATAGCTTTTTAAGGGTAAATTACATCACAAGTATTCGAAATTATCTCTTTAGATACCGTATTTTGTTATTTATGATCGGTGACGCCTTTAATTATGAGCTGTGTGGTAAAAAATATTAATTAAAATTATCAATGTTAACAAATTCATTCATGACTTTCGTAGTAGGTCGCATAACATCGCGCGTAGTAAACGATGTTTTCATTATTTACAGTGCTGACTTTTGTTTTCACGATCATGTTACTAATTCAAAAAAATTATGAAGATATGTTAATGTTTATTAAAAGTAAACGCCGAAACTACTGAACAGATTTAGAGGAAATTAAGCACGCTGGGACGTAATGTCCTAGATAAAAATACAAGACACTTACCTTAAAACACTGTGCAGTTGATTTTTAAATCGAGTTAGTGTGCACGGAGGCGGAGCCGCAAGAAAAAAAATCGGAAGAAGATTTATTTAATGAATGCGTTGGATATTGTAATTATGCTCCAAGTCTTAGGCTGTTACTATTTTCATGAACCATTAGTGTTCGTCCTAAAATGGTTACATTGCGGTGGGTGTCTACGCATGATAACTTTGCTAGGTTACCACCTAACTATAAAAGATAATATAATTTGCATATTAATCCCGATTAGACTATAAATTGCAACAGGATAATATTTGTACATTATACCTGTAATATAAACTTCTTTACAAAAAATTGCCAAAAATTGCTGAAGTAACGTTTAACATCTATAAATTTATGTGAACCCAAAAGATATAACAAGTAATGTATGTAAAATAAAAACAGTAGTATGTAAAAATTGTCCAATCAGTCAGTGAGATATAAATATAATACACATTTCAAATTCATAAAAATAAATGTTCACCATAAATTATTACATATTTTATAAGCCTTCCACATTGATAAAACACAAATAAAATAAACGCCATTTACTGAATCTTATTTGAAATAGTTTAAGACTTGTGACGTGGTCGCTAATCAGGGTCTGTCTTGAAGCTTGATTCCTTCAATCAGGATAAACGCTATTGAACATTAATTGAGGATGTCATCCATATGGATGGCGCTACAAGCTTGTATGGACCTTAATATCATAACTTTTTCATAGAAAATTGTTTCGCTGCGAAGGAAGTGTTGAGTTGTTCAGTTTTTAGCAAGTTCTTTTTATATACGGAGACATATTAGTGACAATGAATGAAATGCATCGCGCATCCGGCGCATAGTGAGATGTGTAGCAATATTTCAAGCAATTTTTTATAAACAAATTCAAAATGCTATATGTTATCGTCTTCCTTTTGCAATGCGTAGTAGGAGATTTTGAATTAGAATGATTTAATACAATACGGCTGATACGGTGAGTGATCTTAGCCCCTATCAATTCTCTGAATGGAAATACCTTTAGCGACCTTCGATTACATACACTTGTTAATCTTTTTTTACTTTCTCTTTTGGGACACGAACGTAAGGTCATAAAATTTTCTAGAAGAGTCTGCGATGCGCTATCAGTCTTTTAAAAAAGGAACAGGGGTTAGGCAGCGAAGGTACAACATGGGAATCTCACCCACTATTAGAAAATACAGTCAACTGTCGGTTTTTTGTATAACCGAACCATTTACGCTGTAAATAAATATGTTTACAGCATTGCTTGATATATAAATCTACTGGTCGATAGTCACTAATACAAAATATAATATACCAATATAGAGCTATACAGTACATTATATCTGGTTCTCACAATGTCCAACGCCTTGCATTACTTATTATATTTAGAGCGACTCGTGTTCAAGTTCTTAAAGAGACAATGACTTATTCATTTGAAGGGATTTCTATGCGTAGTAGCAGAAAAATGAATCACTGAGGGTAACTCTACGAAATGAGGCATTTGGAAAAATAGCCATTAGCTCATTGGTCTAAAGGCAGTGTGATTAAGTTTTAAACCGTGGGTATTTAAGTTCGATTTTCAGGTTGGGGGAAAAAAATAGATTTTCATTTTACAACATTTAAATATAACTATTTTACGGATTTTATCGCCCAGTGCAACGTTTGGAAGCATTTGCAGCCTTCATAGGCACGGGGAAGTCTGAGATGTTTGTCTCCGAAAAGTTACAATATCTAACTACATTTTACAATTATCATTTTTTTAAAACATTTTAGCTCTTCACAATTCGATCTACGCACAATGAGCCCAGAGTGGCAGAGAGACTGTCAGACTTCAAGAAACTAAAAAAGTCAAAGTAATAAACAATAACTCATTTAGATTAAACACAAAACAACGTAATCTAGTTACTATCCGCGACAGATCCAACACGGGTACCTGTACTGGGGCACGGGACGCGTCCACGATAACCATCTCTATTGTCTGGCACAGTTATAAGTCATCTGAAGATATTTATTGGGGCATTATCACGTCCGCATCAGGCTTGTTGCACGAAAATGAGCGGCTAGCGGTGACTGCGCGCGCGCCGATGGCTCGTGCTTCTATTAATTTTCAGTGTGTACTATATTATTTGTAGTTTATGTTTTGTTATTTGTATTTAGATTATGTTCTCAGGAATATCAAAGTATACTGAAATAAATAATTATCTCATGGAATGTAAACTAAGATTTTTCCTTTTAAAACCTTTTATAATACTCAGTTATGTTCGTAATAAATGGCAATCAATATCTCCATGCTAATACGAATTTGACTTTTTTTTTATTGCTTTGAATGATAAGATGAGCTTGCCGTTAGCCTGATGGTAAGCAATATGATCGCCCACGAACAGTAAAAACAACTTGAACCTGAACTTGAATTACAAAGGATTGTTTGATATTCCACTGCGCTCGCCATCCTGAGACAAGAGATGTTAAGTCTTACTATGCCCAGTAGTTACACTGTCTACAATATTCTTCAAACCGGGGATGTTTTTGTTTTTCAAATAAGCTTGAGTAGATTTAGTAATTTCACTTATTTAAAATCATATTATATATTTTAGTCAATTTTAACAAAATATAATATGGAGATAGAAATAATACCTTATTTTATATTTTTGTACACAGATTTCAATGTATTCTAAAAAAGTACAAAACTACCCCGTTCATATATGTATGTTCGTTACTAATGAATTATTCACGAACAAGACTCTGCTAAGGATTATTTTATAATAGAAATGTTCTGAGAACAACTCCCCGTAACTCAAAACCTTTTGCCCTACAATTTCGATTCGTCGTGATCCCATTCGGCAACTATGTAGGTACTTGAATATCTGAGATAACAATCTCTATTGTGTTGTGGAGTAAACGTAGTCATTTTAGACCTTGCTCCTGTAATCGCCTATTATATTATGTGTTAAACCGCGACTGCTATTTTATAGAGCGAAAAGTATTAAACTGTTAACAAGGTGAAGATAGATTTGGTAGAGTTCTTTTATTTTCATATAAGCCGACCAAATTATTACGTAATATTCGGTGATCATTTTCGCGATAGCAGCGTTGTCACTTCGCGTTTACTTTTTGGGAAATCATAGTGCTGCCCTGGTGGATTTGCACTATGGTGAAATATCTCATGATACCGTATATTTCATGGACTTTTTAAGTACATTATTGATTTGTTTAATATTTTAATGTAGTTATATGTTATTTTTAACTTAATTAGTGTATCTGGTTTATCTGTTCTAATGAAAATAAATAAATAATAAATAATTGGGTCTATTCCCGCTGTAAATAAATGAGTCAAGTCAGACAACATCAAACACTCTTAATGTTTTTGGCTGCATCAAAAAACTTGCTAAACTGCCATCATTATCGGTGTTTATAGGTTTAGATATAAATCACAAAAAATCAGATGCCCTGATGGAAAAACCTCATCTATGAGTTTACAAAGTAACAAACAAGTCATAAAGTTTCTACTATAAATAAATAAACAATGCGGTTTATTTTTGTTTAATATTTGTCCACACATGAAACAATTCTGTGTTGTGCGCGTAAGTTTCGCAAGCGAGCCGGCAGTACGTAGGCAGCGATATATCTAAGTTAACAATCTCTATTGTACGGCCCCGTAACTCATCTTAGAACATATTTATAGCAGTATTATCACGTCTGCTGTATTTACGGACATGTTTACTGGATATACACGTTCCCAATGGATTTACCAACGCTTCGACATTTGCTTTGTGTATGTGTATCCAATTTGCTGAGGCCTTTTTATGGATCTTTGTTATTTTATGATGACGAATGTCATAATAAACTGGTATACGAAATAATTTTAATATCAGTTTCATTAAAGACTTGATTGGTACAATTGTTTGGACTTTTCAATCCTTTACCATAGAATGTTGTGTTCGAAACAGAACCTAGAGATCTATTATTGTTTTGATGCGCAATGTTTGTATGCCAAAATCTCTGTTCAGTAGAAAATGAAGAATATTATTTCCATAAGTAATTGTAATTTTTCAACGAACTCATTTGGATTTGATAACTGAAAAGTAAAATTTTGACGGCAATAACGTTAGTGTAAGAAGAAATGATTATATTGTTTTTCCATATTTTCCTTTATATCTTTTTAATATGTTTAAAATTACATTCATAAATTCATGTTAAATAAATTACAGCAAGTACAAATTATACCATTATAAAAATATTACGGTTACGCATAGGTTAACAATCGTTAATAAAATTTAGGCCAAAAATATTCAGAGCGACGTTATAAGGATTTTTATTGTTATGTCTAAAGGTGCTAAGCGTCAGAAGATTCATCTATTCATAGTTATCTCGTTACAAAGAAGAGCTGTCGCAAGGATCATCACGAATAGAATAGTTCGTGTCTATCATACGAAACCATTCGCCCGCAGAACTATAACCTAAGTATTGTGTGGCGCCACAATAACTCATCGTACGTTATTTATCGACTATTATCGTTCGGAAACGGTTAGGAAACAGTAGCTTTGGGCCTTCGAACGGGGCTTAGGACCTGACGCGAAAATTATACGGAAAAATTGTGTGGGCAATTTGTGTCACCTACTAAGGAGTCTAACTATCGATTTTGTACCTTTTTAGAGCTTGTTTCGAGATAAATAAATGGGGCAGGCGATTGTTAGAAAGGTGAAGTTTACTGCATAATGCGTAGTTTGTTGCAGGACATTAAAATGTGAACAAAAGTTACAAGCGTTTTTGCAAAGCCAATCATTATAAATGCTCTATTGTAACATTTTATTATAGTCGTATCAAATATGGTGAGTTGAACACTTTTGAATTTTAACACAATTTCTTGCACAATAGGTTTATTTTATATTAAAATTCTTTATATATTTCTCCCTTCTGATATAGACATCACTCAAAATCATTTTATAGATTCAAAGGAGAGAGGAGAGAGAGAGGGGAAGAGTCGGGAGGAAAAGCGTAGTTATTATATTTGCTTGTTAAAATGTGCACATCTGTCACAAACGCAAGCACTTCGAGGAACTTATTGTAAAGTTAATTTACATGTTAGTGTTTGTATTATTGATGTGCCTAAATAAATAATAAGCGAAATATAATAATATGTAATAAAGTAGCTATGAGCCACTTTTCTCATATATTCCTTCCTGTCGTCTGTACATCTCATTTATTTCTAACATCCGTGTCTCTTGATGTCTTCCTTTCAACATTGCAGAGATCTAGTGTACTATCTAGTCTTCACTAAAGATATATATTATTATATTCTCCTTACCTAGCAACTTCAATCCATTTCGTCTATACGTCTAGTTACAACTCTGTAAACGTCAAAATGGTAAAGTCTTAACAGGCAACAATTTATTTTTCGGTAGTTCGTGTCAGAAGGAAATATTTTATAGCCAGTAACTGTAAAGGCTAATAAAAGTGTGTGGGAAGGGCCACAGACAGACAGCCAACTTGATAAAGATCGCAAGTAGTCGGTTACAAGCGCCATAGGTTCGCGGATTGAGGTAATCTGTGGGATAGCCTACTGTCTACCTGCGGTTGTCTTCCTTGTGATATTCTACATTGTTTTGGTGCTTATTTACTGGTTTCTAGACAGGTTCAATACAAAGACAGTCTAGATGGGTTTGCCCTCGTTATAACAATATTACATGTGGTGTAGTTGCTTATTTTTGTTTTTATTTCTTGACGGTTTTAGTACATTAGTAATATTATATAGTGTTTGTCTTCCTTGCATTAACAATACACATTACTTGATTACTAATTTTTGTTCGAGATTCTGAATGTTAAGATAAACTCAATCAAGATGAATTTTATTTACGATAATGAGTTCCAACGATCGGATGCTGTCCTTGTATTTTTGTATTTGCGTTCCAAAAATATACGTGTTAATAATTAATGTTAATATATATCTGATTCCAAAAACACATTAAAAGTAACTGTTTTAATCAAGGGCAGCCTAATGAGTATTTTATTTTTCGAACCTGCATAATAGTGCCGCCTTGACGTTGCGTTCACTCAACTGTGTGTAGTAAACAAGGGTGAATTTGCTTATATCTCTACAGCTTTTAAACGAGTAGCTCAACTCACTTATAGCCGCTATTAATTACGTCTGATAGGTGATGTGTAGCTCGGGTTACAGTTTATTTCAAACTAATATACTTTGCATCCTGCTGTGCACTAAAAGATTTTACCGCTGGCTAAGTGTCAGATTTAACAGAGAACTCCTGGCGTACTCGGACGAAACATTAATGGTAAAAAAAATGTGTGAATCATTAAAATGTAAGAGGTAAACGTTTTCGTATTTTAATAGTAGAATTATAATGATTGGAATACGTGATTTAAAATACAAAATAAATAAAATGGCTATTTGTGAATCGTGTTCCAGCATAACGCATAATTTATTTATTTCACTTAATATTATAGACAGCATTTTTCATTTTTATGATTTAATTTATAACCAACGAACAAAAAATAGATGAATTTAACTCCACCGGCGAGGATCAAAGTCGTAATAAACACAAAGGCACGTCAACATTAATCCGTTTAAGTCATTCGAGGTACATTAATGAGCGGACTAGTGCGGTAACTGTCGTTTCGTACAACACCGATGAGTTATTACCTCGTAACTGCCACGCGTCATTGAGTGTTTTAGTGATGGGACTTGTATATCGATAATATATGCACGCGCTCGATACCTGTTCCGCCCGGGTATTGGTTATTGCGTCGATCTTTAATTAAAGTATTTAATGAATGAAATATTTGACATTTATAATAAACGACTAATTAATGAGAATTTAGAGACATTGTTGTATCATTTGAATTCAGGTGCCTTATATGTATGTAATTTAAATAATAAACAACTTTCGAATATAATTTTGTTAGAAAGAATAAAATTCTCTTCAATTTTAGATATTTTTATGCAGTAGCTCAACAAAGTGACTGTATTTTATTTAATCCCGGTATGCGTTAGAAGGCCAGATGTACCATACTGAACATAAATCCAATCACCGAGTGCAGTAACATAAATTTTAAATGCGCATTTAGTTCGTTGCTTCTTCAAGTATTTAATGTAGACTTTTCCTTCTTAATTAATTCATTATTAGTATTTTGACGTACAGCTGTATCGAGTATCATAATGATTATTTTTAACTATATAGACATTTTTAAGTTTTCACATAGAGGTTCATATAGAAGCGTTATGTGAAACTGTTTTATCATCAAAAGATTGCAAATGTTTCATATTTTACTTTATTTATCTATTTTTTTCTTACTGTTCACCTCCAAATAGTATTATATATAAATATAATAAAAGACATAGATATTTTACATATTTAATAAAAAAGAAAAAATAATAATTTACTATGCTGTGCTGCTTATACATATTCCTTTTAAGTTGTATCATCATTATGACTATACCATGATGTATTAAATGGTGTAAGTTCTTACAATTCCTGTTTCGATATAAACTTATGGTCACTATAGTATGTGTACTAGTAGTAAATATATACAAACACGCAGAATTCCTCGCGTCACATCACTACAAAACCCAACACCACGTTGGTATTGTTCCGCATATTATCACTTCATTTTGCATACACATAAAATTTATTGAGCCCATGAATAGATTTAGGGTTGTCCAACAATAGAATTATTATTTTACGATAAAATACGACACCTGTCATTTACTGCGCCGGTTTTCTAAGTGCGTTCATGATAAAGTGTCGGAACATGAAATTTATCGATTCTATGGCGTTACATAGTTGTTGGATATCATCGACATCGACTGTGGATCCAATTGCGAGCGTCGGTAATCCCTAAGGATTTTTATAACATTGTGAAAGCTTAGTACCGTTTTGAGTTTTTATCGAGAAATAACAGCAAACTTTTACGTTCCAGACGTATGCAATATTCTTTATATTTCTGTAATAGAAGAACTAGTTCTGGGAAAAAAAATATATATTTATGTCCGCATTTTTCTAGAGGGCGACGGAATCATATATGTCCATAAGATTTCCTACCATCTGCGGCTGAAGTAGATTTTTTACATGCATAAAGATGGCTGGCCGTCGTTGGTTCGTAATACTGAGGATAAACATATCACTCGTATCAAGTGCGTTTAATGTCCGTAAAAGTCAACGATAAAAAACTACACTTAATTTACTTATTTTAATCATGAGGTCATTACTATACTATGCATACTGTACAGTGTATTGCATATAATATTATAAATGAAAACTTATATAATAATACATCTATTGTTATGTCACATCATTTTAACGTCGCGAATTGTACTGAAATCACTAAGTAGCAGTAGGAAGCATAGCTGTGTTATTACTTATTGTTGAAATAATTAATAAATATTTCTTATTCCTATATTTATATAATGCCTTTAATTATAGGAATGAACATTATCCGTTCATGTTTGCTGGTATCACGATATTTACACATCTCATTAGTTTCATATATTTTTTGGACTAATATAAATAAATTATTTTTGGCACAATGCAAGTATTTATTATTTTGAGAGATGTCACTTTATAATGACAAGTTTCGTTGAAGCTGCGTCTGTGGAGAATACGATATGTGATGTCGTCATAATTTATGTGCATAAATTAATTATATTACTAAGTGATGGGCTGTTAACTTTTACAGATTATTCGCCTTTTACCGTTAATAAATATATGTCACATCATTAACCGGTGATATGTATAGTAAAAAATATTAGTTGGCAACTTCAATCATTCACTACATCTACTGTAGAATATAGATTTAATATTGTATAGAATATACTGTATTCTGATTATTTTATAATACATTTATGTAAATTTAAAAGATAAATGGTAACTGGGACATTTTGCATTGATAATACTCACATGGAAGTGTGTTCACAATATGTTTCTTATTTATTGTTTAGAATTATGTCGATGAATCTGAATCAAACTTTTATAATTTTGTTGTAAAACTTCATTATTACCTGATAAGTTATCTATTTATGCTCAATAAATGTAAATAAAAAGACCTATTTTTCCTTTGTCGCGTTTATTTTTCTCTTAAACTTGTACTTTTTACAATCCACGTTTTTTACATTCCTTAATTGTTTCAAAGTTTCTTGTATAAGTTATTAATTTTTCAAATAGATTTCTATATGAGATAAGTCGTACTAACCATTTTTTCTGGCGTAGCAGAACCGCCTCTATTATTATCTTAGTACGTCCCCTTCACTTCTTAGGCACGACACCTTGTGACAACAAGCATTATACAGCGGACCTTATAATATTATGAAAAGAAATAGAAAAATAATTGCTTTCTGCCTTGTCGTCTGCTGGTTTTTGAAAGTAGGCGGAACCAAACAGGCATAACTTACCATGCTATATATTACTTTGTTTTATATTTATAGTCTTGCTGCTTTAGCATTAAATGTATAAAAAATTTAAAACCCTTTCTTCTCTATTTCCCGTTCTAATTCCGTTGAAATCCACAAATCCGCCGGATTAGATTTGTTCGCTGAGCATAGTGCCGTGCCGACGGCGTAGTATGTACCATGGTGTAAGCTCAAGAAATGTTGTCATAGGTGTGTAACCTCGAGAGTTTTAAAAAATATTTTTTATGATTGTATTTTTTTTTTTGCTATGACCCATATGGGTATTGCCGCCAGCGCGGTGCTGCTAACTAAATAGTTAGTCAAATATATTTCAATTTTGTAGATCGTATTGCTTTCCATCATTTAATTACACGTTTCGTATATCACACTGCTATTGGTTTGCTATTGGTCCGTTTTGCAAGTCCCTACAACGTTAAAGTAAAATTTCCATATATTACTCATATAAAAGATTTCAACGCATTACACAGCGTTCCTGACTTCATTAATTTCCCGAAGCTAAGGTTGGACTGACAAGAATCGGCTAAACAGCAGCCAGCAAACAGGTTATCTAATTTCATTTGTTACAAGCTCCCATAACGCGGAGTGTATCGCATCGGAAATTACATCTCTAGCATAAATGGCGTCGCTTAGTAACACTCATGTTCTCATTACAGCGCGTGTTAAACCATGAGCGATGAGCGACATGGTCCTCCTCCAAGTACTTGTAAATCATGACTTGTATTTAATCGACTTGTAAGCCATGACTTGTATAACCGTTTAAGGTATGCTTACTAACCAGTGGTTAGATGTCGTTCGTTTTAAGTTTATGCGTTGCGGTCGTGATACAATAGTTTAACACGACCACTATTATTGACACCAACTGTGGTTATTAAACCTTAATAAGCTATGTGCTATGCGCGCTGTTTGCTTTATGTGCCATGTTCGTGCATGCAATCCTCGTCGGTTTCATTAAATAAATAACTGTATTTAATTTGTTTTCTTGTTTCAGATTTCATAAGCGGCTTTTCACATATGCCTGCCAGAGTGTTTTGAAGACAAAAATACTTTATCACATTAATGTGAGTACATCAAAACATAAGTAATATATTACTTTATTTTTTCTCCTATGATATTCATTTACAAATAATTTATACTCTTGTCAATATTTTCCGACTAACTAATAAGGATATTTGTGATCATTCAATTCACAATAGCTTTACAAATATGATACATATTTCTTGCATGTCGAGACAAAGTGCCTAATGGTGCCAAAGTTTTGTTAATAGATTATTAATTTAGTGAATATATTCAAGGTTCAGCCTAGAAGTCTTCTTATATATCGTATACTAGGTAGTTTATAACTGTCATCTATAAGCGGTCTCGGTATTGTAATAATTAACATTACATCTCTAACGCTATAAACTGCCGCAGGGGAAATATATTTTGCTATATAAAACGCCCATACAATTATTACACGACAAAAACTATACCATCAATAATATATGTTCGTTTTGTATAACGTTTATAAGAAACTAATATTAAAAAATAAAATATTCCTCACTCGTCTAAGCGTTTGAGTTTAAATTGTTATGTTAAAACCATTTCAACACATGCTGAATACGCAAATAATAAACATGCGAGGGGACATTCTTTGCCATTTGCCGACACACCTAGTTGAACACACCCTCTTCTGTGAAATTTGTAATTATGTCCGTACTATTACTATGTAAGCGATATATTCTGCTAATCTTAAACAAAATAAAATTTCTGGAACAAGGCGGTTACATATTATTGTAATTAAATTATTACACATAAAAGTAAACGTATTCTTTGTACTAATTACAATGTGCATTCGATAAAATATTTCTGTTACCAAGCTGATAATTTATTTTTTATTAAGACGCAATTTATCCGTTTATTTACTAGTTTAACCCATTTGGCAGCGTGATATGTACGTCATTATCTCTAGTACAACGTATGGAACTCTTACGTAGTAATACCGCAAGTATTCTGCATGTTTTATCTCAGCAGTAAACATGTAAACGTGCGTTAATGGTCTCCCTCGGTGCGCTATTAACTTACGCCGCGCGGCAGTACGGCGCGCACGCACTCCCCACCATTACGACGGTTAGCGACACCTCCCACTTATTAACTAGAAGGTAGAACTCCATTCTCCCACCACTGTTTCGTTAAACCTGGGCGTCACTCATTAATATAATCGGTTTTCTTGTTCATGACGTGAGATGATATATCAATGTTTACTTGTTTATCTATTTAATGTGTGGTTTGATTCGAATGTTATTTAATCTAACTTCCTGAATTCCTAGAACTTCAGCATTAGACTGACATTTTAAACTTCAATATTACAATACTAACATTTGAATGGAAATCCCTCCAATATCCAGTTAGATGTGCCGTAACCATTTAATCCATCAGTACTGTGATTATGGATTATTATCTCCCATGTAAGTGGGCTGGCTCCGGATGAATTTAATATATCATATTGACACATCTAAGTCGCCGTGTCACCATCGCTCTAAACACCTCACTCGTGGCAGCGGATACGCCTGTCGCGGCTGCTAATGAGGGCTGGGAGATACAGTGATGCAGTTACTATCAGGTAAGCGAATTGTTCACATCATTCAATTGTTTGAAGCGCAATAAAATGATAAATTTAAACCCGAATGATACTACTATCACGATCAAGAAGTAAACTAACTTCAAGAAATACTATAATTATAGAACTCTATCGTGACTATGAACTCTATATACCATATACATATATTTATATATATCTGCATAGATGAAAAGTAGTCATAAATACACCGGAAATAAACGACCTCATCAGCCCTCTCATCCCATTATCCGAAGTACATCGACAGGCAGTCATGAACAATTTGTTATTTATAGAATTATGTACTTATTTAAAATCAAATCATTCTTAACATATTGAAGTGAACGAGAGCAACAATAAATTACTTTCAATTACATCGAAACATGTTGTCTATACAAAAAATCGCAGTGAACCTCTCCAGCCCTGCTGTTGGGACATGAAACAATTTTCCCTTGCCCGTAGATGGGTAATTTCATCTAATTAACTACAACACGCCTCTGGACGCTTTAATTTTGTTCTGCTACCATTATGGAGGGTTTTCATAAGCAAAAATTGATATAATCTCGTATACAGTATAAAGATATATTATAAATTTCTACAGTAACCATAACTTTAGAAAGACGATCGATTACAAATTATTTTACGTGTATAAGATGTTTTGTCGAAGGTATTATTTTTCGTGTTGGATGTGGTCATAATTCCAAACAATTTATCTCTGAAACATATTAAATAGTGATGCTTATGTGATAATAAATAACCTTGTTGCGAGATACGCAAAAAATTGAGTATAAGTTGGGCATTAGAATTTTAGTAGACCAACCTAGTACAATTTTAATTTATAACTGACTAAACGGTATTGTAATTTTCTTGGTAAAAGAGAGGGCAAACGTGATAGTTGTCGCATAGTTTAGTTTTAACATTGAAAACTTGTTTTTTTTTAATCTGACTTACATTTGATAGCCTGACAAGGGTCGACTTATTCAAATACACCGGAATTTTGGATAAGCCCTTTAGGCGCTCGCAACTTTCGAAAATTAAGCGACCATGGTGAGCTAATGGGTTACGAACCTCGATTCAGAACCGTGACTGGCAGAGGATGAGACATCAACGATTAGGGCTGAGGGTACCAACGACAATCTATTAATTAACGTATTCGTCGGCTCGTGGGCTGGAACTATTAGAAGGTTCGGGAGTACATGGAACTCGACAAAGACGGAACTGCGGTTTTGAAGTGTAAACAGTGAATACTTGTGACGAAAAAAGTTTACACACTCTGTTGTGTCTGTAAAGGTACACACGCGACAAAGAATCTCTTTGCCACTTGCTAATGTGTTTACGTAATTAAACCCACACCCGTATTTTATTGTCAATGACGGCGCTGTTAAGCAACACTTTAAAATTAATAACAAGGCTATACAAATTCGAATAATCAATAAATCATTTTATTAACAAACAGTAAATTTGTATTCATTACTCCCAGCAGGGCACCGCTTAGTGGATGCTTAAAATCACAATTAAAATTTATGAACACGAGCCTTAATTACTTGAAGAGTCAGCGGTGATCACGTAGGTACTCTAGGGTATTTGCTCATGAATATCCAATGGGTGCGACCGGTCCCGCCGCCGCGCTTACACCACACGATACACGCACGACATTGTTCATTAAATTCTGGGTTTATTCTGAACAACGTTTAAAACTGATGGCGCAAAAGATTTTATAAATTAATTTTTAAAAATAATTTCTTATTCTAATGAATTGTGTTTTATCAAAAATCTATGGTTTTATAGATTAAAAAATGACAACCTGCATGATAGTCGTTCTTAAATTTACAGAATGGTATTTGTTAAATTGAGATTTATGGTACAAAGACACCAAAACTCCAAGATTACCCACATATAGCAATTCCAAATAAGAACAGAACACTTCATGCCTTTCTATGATACAATATTGTAACAATGTATAACTGATATCTATCATGAATTATAGATATCTACTTATTGACATGATAATTAATATATATGAATATTTAAAATATTTTCACTTTTAATACCATTGAAAATCTTAGTTTCCTTTTTTAAATATTATCACGTACTGTAACTTTAATAATAAAGTAAGTAATAAATTTAATTAAGTACCCAGTATAAGTTATAAAATAAAATACCTTAATTCCCGCTGAGTCCCGCAATATCAAGATGTTAGACGATAACATAAACATATTTAGCCCCTCTGCATGACTCGCTATAATGTCTCCTCGGTCACGCGCCCTTTACCCTTCTGTAGCGGGCAATCTGATAAATAAAATTAACAGTTACACGTAATTAAATCTATAAATAATCCACGATATAAATAAACAGGTATGCAGAAATGCAAAACTGGAAAAAGTAATAACTCTGCTAATTAGTAATTACTGATTAAAACTGACATACAGGTAGCGACCGGCGGCTAATCGTCGAGCAAATCACACGTTTGTCGCAATAAATCTTTGTCGTAACGTGTCCGTCCCGTCCGCGACGGATGGTGTAAATATTTTTGTAAAATTAAGACGTCGGCAAACTCCGTAATGCGGGCAACTGTAATTGCTCAGCTAATTAATATGGATCTGTTTAAGATATCATACTGCGCGAAATCTACTCGGTAATTTAACTAGATGTATTGAAAAGATTTGACTGCGTAACTATTTTGTTTCAATTAGATAAGGATAATGTGTATTATTTTTTGTTTTGAATGGTAATTAATGCATTGACATATTATTTTATACGTTTGTTTATTAGCAACGCATAAGAATGTTGAATAGTACTGGAATTTATTGATTCTTTTATATGGAATAGTAGCTATTGCACGTGAAATGTGTACGTTGTCGAGTTCTTCACTTATATAATATTATCAGTAACACATCAATGTCGGCCGGCATCAAAAATATTTTTTTATCATGTACCTTTAATTTTTATTCGCATTTGATATATTTACTGTATCGTTTTTACAAAATCCAACTTTCGTTCTTAATGTATTAAAAATAAGGCAAAAATTTTAATTCTATGACATACAATTTCTATACAAAAATAGTATCGGTTTTAACTTAAACCCGCGCGAAAGATAGCAAAACCGAAGCTACGAAGCCATAACGATCAATTATGTCTCACTGCGATCTGTTATAGTCTCGGATAATATGAATGATCGGCCTCTACGAATACAAATATAATACGTTAATATTATGAATTACAAAATCAAAGCATTTCGAAATTGATTTATGTTACAATTAATATGGTCATGGTGCGTTTAGATGAAACTTATAATTAGTAAATTTATCATTTTTTAAAACATATTATGCAATCACTGAACCTCTGAACCGAGAATAGCGGTTGTACAAAACGATAGTCTAGTCGATCACTTGCACCAAGAAAAAGCATATCAACACATGCAGCTGTGTGTATAAAGTTTTTATCAATCTGTTAAATACACCAATCATTAAATCTCTGAACGTTCGACATGAAGTTGTCTTTAAATATCGATTAAACATTTCAAGAGCACTCTTATAAAAAGGGATTTACGTTGGCCCGAGCAATGTCTGTATCCCACTGTCATACCGGCCCGGTGTAATACGCCTATCTGAGTTTAATTATAAGATTTAATGCAACGCGTATCTGCCATCTCGACCGTACAAAAACGGATGAACGCCACTTGGAACAGTGGATGCGGTGGAGTCGTCGTTTATACAATATTTTAAGAATATGTAAAATAAAGTGTCATTTTTTTACCACTGCAATATTGTTACTTGTAATGTTGATATGTATGTATTAATATATATACTTAATATATCTGTTGTCTTTATTTTAGGTTGGCTTTTACTTTTAGCTGAAACAAAATTTTACGTATAGATTAAATTATGTAAAATTAAAACTTATTAAGATGTTTCCTAATAAATTATAGGTATGTAATAATGAGAACTAGTAGTCACCCAGTGGTCGAATTTTGATCGTCAAATTGTATAAATTTATAACACAAGTTTTTTTTTCACATATTGGTACTACACATATTAACTGTTTCTTTGCTCTCCAACGATAAACGAATATGTTTTACAAAGTGTTAATATATATTTTTTTTAATTTCCTTTCGTTTTACTGTTTTAAAATGAATTAAAAATAAAAAAAAAGAATTAAATTTCAAATACTTGCGCCGTCAACTAAACATTTCACAAACACTGACATCTTAATGTCGTTGACGAGTAAATAATATAGATAATAACTAAAACCTGTTCAATGCGCAATAAAAAAAAAGAACATGTTATATTAAAAAACATCCTGAAGCTAAGCACCGTTTTCCTTTACTGACGCAAAATAATGAATATGGTCTAACTATTGCACGAATCTGTAAATTTTACTAAAATACATTTTACCGCCTTAACGTTAAACGCCAAACCATTGAATTGTGTATATAAAGTGTATGACGTGTATAGCGATGCATTAAAATAAAACACCAAAGCTAAGATCTACGAAGAAATACTGTTTATTCCGAAACGTGACCATCAACAACGATAAGTAGCACTTTAAATAATACTTTTTCTCGAAATCGTGACACGCTCACATTCGCAACAGACATATTTCCGCGAAATTTAAGTAAAAAAATGCAATAGCCACTCCGCGGGTCGCTTCGTCTGCAACGACAAAAAGTGCGATTTTATAATGTTTTTCGTGTTCAAACACAAAAAGCCTATCGCTTCGACTGTCCGATCATCGTGTGATTGAAATTTGGTCGGTTAACTACTTTTCATGGAACCAGAGTTCGATGACACGTGCTCTAGAATCTTGAACTTAATGTAGAGGTTATTTATAACTGTACACATTTAAATTATAAATTGTGTGTAATATGCGTTAATGCCTTTGTTTTCGAAAGGCTATAAATAAACATTTGTCTGAAAGATCTGTCTGTCGACTTACCATTAACTAGCATAAGGGCTGTTGGAATATATTAAAATTTACATAATGTATGTACTTTTATGTGAGAAAAGTTAATAACAGAAGCTTAGGCAAAGAAATAAGTGGGAACAGTAATAATAACATCACATTAATAACAATTGGTTATATTTTTATATGGCCAAATAAAAATATTTAAATATTATTTTTTATTATTGTTTGAATATGCTCTCATTCGCAATATCAGAACGCGATAAAATGCCTTGAAGAGCTAGATTAGACTTAGAACATAAAATACTATGTAGTAGATATTGTTATGTGTCGTGGCTAAATTATTAAAAATAACCCACAATTTTTTGATACTATATTTAATTATGGTTACCTGTTTGCTATAGCGTACATTTTTTATTTTACTTATTTGTTTCGTTCCATGGTCGCCATTTTTAAGCATAACTTCTTCATTAAAGTTTACCTCAAGATATAAACAAAAAAAATATGAAACTGGAGGTACTCAACAGTCGTACAAACTTAGAGAGCTAGGCGGTATCGTATGATGTCAGTGCAATGGGTATGCGAATTTCGACAGCGCGCTGCGTTAGCGGGTCGTGTGCTAGAAAGTGCTGAGCCACGGCGATACGCGAAATAATTGATAGCGTGCTCTTACAAGTACCATGATATTGCATATTCAATGAAATGAAGCCACGCTAATACATGCCACGTCTAGCCCGTTAGCCGAACCAAGCGCCGGCGCTCCGCCGCGCAAATAATGTTTTGTTTTATTATGTTTGATAAATATTAACACAGCATTAAATTTTTTATTTTTGTAATGTAGACATGAATGTGTATTTGATAACATAGCATTTTTACATTACACCTTTTAAGCACCAGCCTCGTAATAGCAGTAGCACATTACTATTCCCTTTGATCATATCAGAGTCATACATGTCATAACTAAACAACTCGGACGTAAAAAACCGTGTAACGCTGCAAACTCGGCGTCAATTTGCCACAGGCATGCCATGTCACGACGGCATTATGGCGTGCCATCTGCAGTAATTATGCTAATCGCGTCGCTTCGCTCATGCTAATCTTTTACAATTCGTCCCGCATTGATGCTGCGACGCATGGGCGGCCGTTTAATAGCTCATAAAATGGTTATTCAATTAAAAATATTTTACGATCCGTCATTCGATCCTCAAGGATTCGTTTACAGATGCAAAAAATTGCGTCAAAAGTAAAAGAGTGTGGCACGATTTGTGACAAAAAATTTAAAGTTTTGTTTGAAATGAATTTGGTACCAAATGCTTTTAAATAATAATTTTAAAATATCTGTAACTAAAAAAATCGAAGCTAGATTCTTTGGCCCAGGTAGCTTCATTAACTATTATTAATTAAGACATCATTTTATAGGTTTACTTAAGCATTTTCTATTCATAAAATCAAACTGTCAAAATTTATTTCGATCCCTAAAATTATTTGTTACAATTTAATTAACTATTACACAATGCTTGATTCTTTAATGTGGGGTAATACCAAAACCTACTATGTTTTACTACTGTATTTTGGCATATTAGTTCCATTTATAGCACCTTATCTCTAACTCCAACATGATCAATGATCATACATTCCTTTGAGCGTAATCCGTGATTGTAAATCATTAATACGACTAATATATATCGAAGTTTATAAATCAAATATACTACGTATAATACTTTAATACTGTAATCAGAATCTATGGATTCCTATTGCAATTGATGCCAATCATAGTGAAAGATTGTCTCGGTATGAACGTATGACGAGTAAAAACAAATAATTTACCCCAGTCGTGGCGTACGTAATCAATCTTATGAAAATGATTGTAATCTCGTGACAACTGCAACGTTTGTACAAGCGATAATTAAGTATTATAATTAACAAGTACTTGTGCTTGATAAAATGATTACAATGTCTATTCTGTTTGTTTGTAGGTAACTTGTAACTTTGACTAGTTTTAATGTTGTCTATTAATTGCGCTACATTGTATTGCACGCTTCATACTTCATAATATGCATGTATATAAAGATTTCCAATTGAATATGAAATTAATATATATTAACACTCATCTACTTGGTATATTTAACAGTAATTACTTTTTATTTAATACATTCATAGACACATGGCATAAGCAAAGAAAAGAATACCGTAATGATTTATTATGTTTACGCGAATGTGAGACATTGGATTGATTGATTTTATATTATAATTTTGTTTTGCCAAAAGAATACCAATTACTGTTGTGTATTATAGGTTTGAATTTGATAATCATAGTAAATATAAATAATAATATTTTAATCAATATAAAATTTATTTTACCTTAACTTGGTCGCTAGATATACAAGCATATTATTATGTCAGGGAGTCATGAATATAATGATTCCACAAAATTTATAGCTTCTTATTTGTTTTAAACTATGGATAATTGTACAGGCTTTTCATTCCCTTGGATGTGGTGGACTTGCTTTTAGTGACTTTGATAACAATTTCAATAAGAATGATAAACAACCGCCTATTGGAAGATTTTTTTATCTGGCCTTAAAATACGCCGGAAGGTCAAGACCGGAAATTGTAGTGACAATGTAGGACTGCCAAATCTAATACCTATCGCAAGCGCTGCGTCATAATATCAAAGAGTATTATTTATTTTTACAATAACTTTTTCATAGTTGTAGGTAAGTAATGACCTTCAGAGTGTTCAGCGACTGCAGACTTCGTAGAGCGTCGGTGTTTCACATCAGAAGTCTGCAGTCGCGGATCACTCTATAGGAGGCTCCAATCATTATCTGCGACTAGACAAGCCAAATCCTTGCCAAAAAACACCGATTCCCGCCGATGATGATTCGCGAGGCTATTGATTAAAAAAACATCCAAATTTCAATAGAGAAGATGGTTGGAAGCTTGCACAAGCCTGAAATCTGGTTCTACATTTATTTAAATCGAAAAACAGACCGGCTGATAGACTTTAAGACATTGTGAGCTCATTTTGCGTAGATCGGACCGTCAATAACAAAAAAATAAAAAAATCTGTATAATTGTAAAATGTATGTAGATATTGTAACTATGACTCGCGGACGACCAACACATCAGTCCGCCCTGAGACCTAACGACGAAGGCTGCAAGACGTCGAAATGTTGGAAGAAAATAATATTATAAATAACCGCAATAAAATCCGTAAAATAGTTTTATTCTAATGTCTAACGTTCGTGTAAACATAAGAAATCAAATGATAAAATATTAGCATACGACGAGCACGTAAAGACAGACTGATTTGTTTCTATGTAACTGTATTAATGAGTAAGAGAAATACTTTAGTCATAAATCTAAAGGATTTAAGAGCCTTGATGCCATTGTCTACTATATTGCCCGTAAACTAGATTTATTGGCAATTTAGTACTAAAATTGGGATATTTTCTGGCTTAATTCGATTGACGAAGTTATTTTGAAGTGTAAATGTGGCACTGATTGAATTGAGAGTTAGTTTATTCTTACTATGGTTTTTAGTGTGGCTAAGGTCGCGGAAAAGTTTCTTTATCCAATTAAATAACAGTGATTAAAATTATATAATTAGGTAAAAGTTAGCATTTTATAACTTAAAGGATTTTAGAGAACCGTTCCAGTAGTTTAATCTATAAATAAATGCATTAATTTTCTCACTTTGTTAGTTTCTTCTAACATAATGAGCGCACATTAGGTTTCCTAATTCGCAAACATTTCGTCAATATTTTTATAAGGTTGCGAAAAAATTTAATACCAGTTTGTAAGCTTATCTAATTGTTCATTCAGATTTAAAATAGATGTATAATATATTATTAAATAATTCTTATTACTTAATCAAGTTTGATATTACAATAGTTTCTTATTTTGTTTGATGTAAACAATTCCACAATGTTCGCGTCATAAATGTGGCAGTATGGTAATAATATACAGAAAAGTACCAGGCGTTCATAACCACGAGACGTTCATACGGTAGATGGGCGTGGATATTCACGCAGCGCCCGGTAGTCTACGCCCCGGGAGCCGATATTACACAAAATGTCTAATAATATGGGAGCATGACATTAGCTCCAATACCATTTTTGATCCCTCTCTTCTATAAACCTGCAGGTATGTACATATATGGCGGACAAGTGTATTAATCAATTTTTAAATACCTACTTTGTATTACATCGCTTTAGTGGGGTAGTAACTATTATGGTATTATATATATGCACAAATAAATAGAAAAAGAAAATAAGCAAAATAATTGGCTGGTTCTCTATTTTACCAATCGTACCAATTACGCCTGAAATACACATGCTTAAGCATACTTGTTTGCTTCTATATATACGTACTTTCCACGTGTTAAGTAAGAAAATTTTGGACGTCGTCGCCAATTACCCAAGACACGCCCCTCGGCCAATGAGACGACCGTCAATTAGTAACATAAACCAAATTTCGAAAGTGGCATGACTTTATACTAATTTGTACAATACTGTGTAATCCAGACATACAGCAATGTAAGCGCCAAAGTGCAGTGGGTTGTACCCGAGTAAGGAGTGGAATCTGGACTTGTGTTTAAGTACCTGCTTGAAAGAGATTTTCGGAAGCTCAAATGATCCCCTTTCCTTTCTACTTTTTTTCTTTAATGGTTCCAGCAAATCATTTAAGTGTGTCATAGGCGGTAGAGTCCCAGTACGTCAGACGACCCACTTGTCCAGATTCTGTTTGCTCTCAAATCATACATTGGATCCTGCAATAGGTTAGGTACGTATTACAAGATCAAAGAATATTAACCTCAAATTGACGAAAATCAGTATAGTTTCATCATAACTTAATAGCATACCATAATGAATGTTAATGATTCCTCCCATCTCTTCGAGCGGCACTCGATAGCAATTTTTAATTGAACGTAATATTCAGTATGAAGCCATGTGTTCTAACACGACAATAGCATGCCATAAAGCGAGAAGGTCAATGGAGGGATGGGCGTGGTGAATCACGGAGCGCCGGTAGTCTGGCCGAGCGAGCAGCCGTGTTAAAGAACACAGTTCACGGTACAAAACCGGGTCATTATCAAATCAACATGACGCTTTTATTGCTCGCATTTGGACCAATAAAATATTACTATGAGCTTCAAATGGCCTGGGGAATGTTCTAATTTTAAAAGTTTCATTATAATGACGTCTCGTCGGAAATTGTGGGTTATTAATTACAGTAATTTTTAGTGTAAAATATATATTTAAACCTTACAATGCGAATTAAAAGGTTAATTAACTTGATGATAGTTTATTTAACCGGTCTTAACGCCTAATAAATAACTTAATACAACGATAGCGGAATTAAGTGCGAAGAAGGGCTCGGCACCTGTTGTGCAGAAACAATGCACCAAATACAGTTTAGTGTATTTATTTTACCGAAAATTATTTTATCACAACATTAATCCAAAACAATATGTAATATATACTACATCACAGAACCTGTTACTTAAAAATTTTAAGTGCATAATTTCTAAATCTACTTATGGTAAAATAATTTATTGTTATGTTTACTTTGAAATGTTAAGCGCATTTATGACTTCTGTTATGAGTTAAATGCACAAAAGTCACGCGGCAATGGCGAAATTAAATTTTATAGTTACAAATTAAAGAATCATTCGATTGCAATAATTAATAATTAACAATTTAAAACTTTACTCGTGTATCATGTGGCCATTAATGTCTTACGACTAATAGATATGACAGTTCATAATAATGAGTTATTATATTTTTATGATCTTATTCCTTACTTTATAAAACGCGTGGCGAGATCCCTGTTTGCAGAATTTGTGAGCTGCAGATACAAAAATATAAAGGTTAAAAATCTTATAACTTGTAAATGTATGACCACTCAGGCCTATTATACACCTGATTACGTTATCTATCGTTCAAATTCGGAAAAGTATACAAGAAATCTCTATTTTTTTTAAATTTCGCAATATTTTATGCCCAATTTATTTCTTTTTTAAACTGCGGCAACAGCAAGCTATAAACGGATTTTATGAAAAATTTGTCTGTAGCCTTACTAGAAGAGTCGCATATCGGAAAGTAATGTGAAGAATTGTTTTAGTTACAGATTATTTTTAGGCATAATATATATTCGAAAGTTCTGACAGATCCTTTTAATTTGCACCTCACTGCAGTGACGACTTCATTGCGCCAGCGGGCGCCACTATTAAAGGTCGAATCGATTTATTTTACCCGACATCTCCACTACCTCTGCGCTCCTGGTGCCTTAGTATTAAATCGTTACAATTTACAATATTAATCGGTTATTTTGTGTGTAAAATGTAAGCAATAAATATCCGGTTTGTGCGTCAGCCGCTTGATAAATGGATGTTTTGAATCGTTGACCGGGAGTCGATGGTAATAGATGAAGGGCACACTCAGTGATTATAAAATTCTTCGGCTTAAAAACAACATGTCATCAAGTATAATTGATGTCGATTTGCATATCTCGCTCGTCATCCGTTGATCGTCATGCACATTAAACGTTATATTTTTGTAGTGTTATTTATGTACGGCTATAGTATTATTCATGTAATTGTTTTACAAAAACTCAACATTTACAATGCTATTCAATATTTACGAAGTAATTAATTGAAAACTGTAAATTTTACTACTTTAAATGCATATTTAGTTTTATGAATATTTTGTGTATATTAGACATAATTACATATATATTTTTGACAATTACCTTGTCCTAAAATTATATGAATCTTATTTTGTTTTTTTTTTTGACAATCATTCTTATACTTTAATAACACACAACTTTATCCATAGCAAAAGGAAACGTAAACAAGGTCGTCAATATAATATAAAATAATAAACAATACATAATTTACAACCCTATAAAAATGTGGTTTTACAAAATGAGTTATTTACATGCCGGTAAATTCCGAGATCACACCTATAGAATATTTGCCAACAATCACCGCAGAAATCTGCTCAATTTTGCAAATTGTTCTACAATATTACAAGGGGCTCGTGCGAGCCAATCGTGAGTCAGTCCCGTTCCATTGAACACCGATATATCCGATTAACGGCTCTGAGGGCCAAATGAAATTATTTCGCCTTTTATCCGCCATCTTCATTCTACTGGATCACGCTAGGGTTGCCGAGATAAAGCCTAGTTCCTGAACCAGTACTGTTTACTGTGAACTAAAATGGAATTGTTTCCCTCTTTGTTGTTAATGTAAAATAAATAACACGCTATATAATTCAATGTAAAATATTTTTTACTTTGAAACGAAAAAATATTTTACCTATTTATAAATTGGATAATAGTATGACTTGTTTCGGATACAAAACATCAAATAAAGCATTCTATTCATTGATTATATAGTTATAAATACAATAAGTGATACGCATTAATTGATTTCCCGGTTTTAACGATGCAAACTGATGTTTTTGTTGCCAAATGTTGGATATGGAAAAACGTTTTTGAATCGGTGCCTGACTAACCAGTTACAAATATCTACTGAGATGATTAGCACACCGGGAGTTACGTTTTTTTATTTAGCATGATAACTATAATCTATATCACTTTAGTATCTTTATTTTACCTGTTTCAACTGGGTAGTCATGACAATAGACTCCAAATATAAAATCATCCTGTGAGTCCATAATGGCTGATTAACTACCACCATTCAGTAAGCGTCTAGCAACACTCCGTAGTAAAATATGTACGTAACAAAATTGTAGTGTTTTAAAGCCCTGCGCACGCGCACCGTCCGACAATTTGTTGTCCAATCACATTGAGATCTCCGGCATCGAGCCGCCGCCGCCGCTGAATTGAACTAACTGTACCCAACTACCAGATGATTGTCAATATTTGAGGCACCATTCAAAATTATGAGCTTCTCGATAAATAGCCTGTTACAATGGCTGCGGCGATCTTCGACATTCTATATTGTTTTCTGTGCTATTTGTGGGTAGTATTATGTTGTCCACTTTCTAGTAACTTTTCTGTTTTAGCAAATAAAAAAATATCTACATTAAATACTCGACTCAATTTTTAATATGATGGTAGGTTTAATTTTTTTGTTTTTGCAATACGTTGTGATTACAATTTTAAATAAAATTTACGATTTGTCTAATTTTGTATATTAAATTAGATAGTCGTCAGTTTTAAAAGTTGATAGTTTAAAGCTGTCTCTGCCATTGTATACGCATTACGCACCTATCTGATTGACTCTACGACGGAATGGTGGAACTGCTCTGATACATAGCAGACTCGATTCTTACTGACATCAAAATAAGTTTGTCATCAGCTAATAATTGCTTTACATAAGTCTGGATGTAGTGGCGCCCAATGTTACTCGCACAAGCCGTTTAAGAAACTTTCATACTATCTAGCATGTGGTGTTAGGTGAAGCTGTTGTAACACGTAAGTATGTGTTGATGTAAGTTGAAACACGTATATGAGGGATTGTAAGGGAGTGTGTATACACTCCCTTACAATCCCTCAAGCCTCAAGCTCTTCGGAGCCTTGCAACTCCGAAGTGGTGGGCAGAGATACAACTATTGTATTCCCACATTACCTTTATATCGCTCCTATAAGGAATGAAGACCGAGTCCGACGACGTATTAGGCATGAATGCCAATCTGGAGCAACTCAAGTGTATTTCTTCGAATCCAAAAACGCACACAAGTTTTAATTAGCAAGAATCGAACCCAGAAGCTCACGGTTCGTTACCTAAATGTGCTGCCACTAGATTGAATAGACGCAGGCGTTGATTGTAAAAGTATACACTTTATCATATGATATGAGGTGTGAAATATACCACTTGTATATCACCAAGATATATGCTTATGTTAATGATACAAAGGTTAAAATAATAAAAAGGTTACCTTTCAACATTATGACTGAATTAAAATTGTATTTTGTATGAATAAGTATAAATACTTAAAATCCTTTAATTAATTCACCCTAATTAATAAACACACCCAATTCGCAATATGGTCTCGAAACCTGTCCTATGTATACTTGGCTAAATTAGACCAAATGTATCTGTTAGATCAGCCTCTTCATTCAGCACCAATCTCTGCTCTCGCATCTCGGAACACCCTGCAAATGCATGCAATCATAAATTGAACGAGAGATCTTCGTGACAAACCCCCATTTTCCTTTAACGAGCTCGCGTAACACACTCTACCATCGGTTAGATATCGACTGCCTAATGGCTGTTACAATGTTCAGGGTTCGGTGAAATTAAGTTTTTAGTCGTTGCCAGATCTTATAATTAATTGACGAAATGTAAGCGTAAGGTAAATTAATGTGAGGTATTTTATATCTGAAATATACAGTACAAATCAGATTTATTAAGTCAATTAAAAACACGTCTTAATTAACAGTTTTAGTTACATAAATATACTACTTAGACTTAACTTTGCACCATAAGTATAGTATGAAGATGATTTAAATATTATTTTTGCTACAATCGCGCAAACGAAAATGTACTCTATATCCAACTATATATAATCGAATGTAAGGAAACAGTATCATGAATTGCAATTAAGAACTTCGCATGTCCCTTATAATGCTTTTTATACCAATTAAAAATCATAACATGATTCGAAGACTCCTTCATATTTGATGCCGTCAACGGTGAAAGTCATAAATCGCTCACATCATAATCAGAGAAAAGTTAATACAAAGTTAGAAAGTAATGAAAAAAATGAAACATGTGAGCATTTTATGAAAATCTTCTTTTATTTTTTATATTAACTCTGAATCGCAACATACTATATATGAGGCTTTGTACAAAAAAGTGTAATATGTATTTTGTGAAAGATCGTGTTTAAAATCAGAAACGATTACCGTCATGCGTTCTGATAGAAATGTACAATCGAATGCACAAATCTTATATTTTACTGAGTTTGAACAATTAATGTATTCACTATGAATGTTCACGTTACTATTTGTTGTAAAACATTACTCATTATAATATGTTTAATGTAATTTATGTGGAAATTTGTAGTATAATTTAATTCCGATAGAATGTTTCTGTTAGAAAACAGCATAATATCATTATTATACTACGAAAAAATTGTTTCAATAAATTTATAATTTATTAAAAGACCTAAGGGATCCGTGACTAAATAATTCACATAAAAACATAAGCAATCGTCAGTAGTTCCCTATAATTAATGAAAACAAAAAGTTGAAAGTATTAAAGTCAGTACGCATAATGAGTTAGAAGTACTAACACGTTCTAATATTGTTATAACATTGACAAGGTTTTTTTTTACAAATAGAATCTAAACCTTAATATTTTTTACCTTTACGCATTGAGTTGACAAATAAAAATTGATAAAGTTAACTTAAGGTTAACATTAGTTAAACTCTGTAGTAGTCAATAATATAGTACTGAACATTTTTATTTTAATAAAAAACTGTATAGATTTCAAAAGATTTATAATAAGTCCATTTCCAGGAGATAAAAATAATGAATAAGTTATTTTTCAGCACAATAGAATACATAATGGAAATATATAACTATAAATCGTTTACATGAATAACAACACATATTATACTCTATTGTGTGAGACTGTCATCTTAAATAGACAAAGTCTGTGGACACAGACACCATCCTCTCATCTATAAGTTGTACATTTTTTTTAATGATCGATATACTAGCCCTATATAGTCTTACTAATAAATAGATATATTATTTAGTACGACTATAGTGCTGAGGTTTCTTCGATCCCCGGGTCGGGAAAAGTGATATTGGGCTTTTCTATTCAACTCGCTAGTGGCAGCACGGAGACTGGAGCTTGTGCTTGATATGGCGAGAGGCTCACCCCGGTATGCGGAACGGACGGACGGAATAAACATAGCGGAATGTGGGGGCACCAGTTGCTCTCCTACCTACCCCTTCCAGGATAAAAGGAGCGTGTCTTTTAGATTTTAGTGTTTGAAAAAATAAAATTATCTTTGGGAGTGTGTGTCTGTGTGAGATAAGAGAAACAATTGCCAACCGCAAACGAAAACTAATAGACAACTTTTTAAACCAGACAAGAAATGTGACTTTTAATCAGGTAAAAAACCTTTAGACATATAGTGAAACCGTGACCTAACATTTTGTGATGATTAAAATTAATTCTAAAATTTTAGTTCCAATGCCTTTGAAGTCGTAAACGTTTGCGGAAAGCATTAAAGAATCAACAGTCTCATATTAAAAGAGGAAATAAGTAATTTTTATCAATGTGGTTCAGCAGATACGCAGAAATCATAGCGTTAAGTGGTTAATTAGTTTTTGTGACTGATTGTACTAGATACAGTCTTGAAGAAATCTCGTTACGGATTACAAACGTTGTAGGTTATTTTGAAACATGCAAGCAGTTTTTATCACTAATTTGATGTAGGTACGGTATCAAACGCCTTCTGCCAATAATTGAATGCACAAATATTCATAAAAACAATTATAAACTGTTCATTAATTCTACGCAATAAGCTTTTATGGCAAAAACGCATCATACTTTTGTATTGTTTTCCATATTCATTATATGTAGGTGTAATAACGCGTATGCCTATTTCATGTGTTTTTTATTTCAACTACTTTTATTTAATAGCATGAAGGTGTTATTTTTTTTACATAAGCTAGCCTCTATCAATTAATCGTGGTGCGAAGAATATATTCGGAGAAATGTGGGTGTTCTAGATTCACTTCTGCCTAACCCTCGGGAACAAAGGCGTCAGCTTATATAAGTGTTTACGGAAAGAAAGAAAGAAATTTATATAAAATTATAGTATTTGCGATTCTATACTAGGATTGGCACTGAAGAATAAAACCAAATAGAACAATTAAAAAGCTTTTTTTTGGATGTTATTATTTTTCTTGTCTATAATAATAATAATAATATCAGCCCTGTATTGCATACTTGCCCACTGCTGAACACGGGTCTCCTCTACTACTTAGAGGGATTAGGCCTTAGTGATCTAGTGATATAGATGAGAACTTCTCAGATGTGCAGGTTTCCTCACGATGTTTTCCTTCACCGTTAAAGCGAACGATAAATTTACAAAGAATACACACATGATTTTAGAAAGGTCAGAGGTGTGTGCCCTTGGGATTTGAACGTGCGGACATTCGTCTTGGCAGTCCGTTCCACACCCAACTAGGCTATCGTCGCTTTTTTTTCTTGTCTATATTCAGTTGTAATTGTTCTATATGTTTTCCAAATACTAAATAAAATAAAATAAAAGTCTTACCCCCACGGACTAGTTAATAATATATCTCGAAAGGGGAAATGATTCTCGTATCATAACTCCCTAATATTAGTCACTTTTAAATGCATTATACTACTATTGCTAATAATAAATGCACATTTCCGTGTTTTATTAAAAATACTAAGGGATCGCGGCGATGCATTCATACTGTTGCTAAATAAAAATAATAATAATACCCGCCTTCAAAAACCACTAAAACCGAAAATAATTTACCTTTGTATACGAGTTACTAATTTTGGAGTTGGTGCCTAGTTTAATACTTTATACCTAACTTTCCGTTATCAACCTATAGTGTAGTGTTTATCGGCTACAAGTTGATAGCGCATGCGCACCGCCTAAATCATTCGTTTGACGTTGATAAGTTTATATTGTTGTAAGAAACATGTGTCCACTCACTCATATACTTTATTCACCACCTGTTAGATGACGGACTTCATTAACCTGCACTTCGCATCGTATTATCTACATAGATGACAAGTAATTCTCTTTTATTTGGACTTACGAAATAATTGACCGTAAAATAACACATGATTACAACGCACTTCGCTGTCACCTGCAACCGAGTCCAATTGTCACAAACGTGGCTGAACAAATTCAAAATTTCAAATCGCTTTTAAACTTTTGTGTCCATATCAACTATCCTTTTTCGTCATTAAAATAAACTTCAGAGAGTTCACTTTCCTTTTGATAAAGAATAAATTATTTTGGTTGAAGTTAATGTGTAGAAGCTTTTTCAAGTATTGAATTTATTCAGCGACTTTTGTTGTTGATCGTACAATTTATAAACATTCAATACAACCCAATTCTTAAACCTCATTTTATTGTTGGAGACTATTGTGCTAATTTATTGTGCGCTTTATATAAATCACATAAAATTAGGTTTTGACTCCAATTTATGACGAAAGAAATATATTTGTTTTCAGCTGAGAGAGAAATTATAAAATTATGGAGGTTACTTATAATTGCAGTAATTACGGGATTAGAAAAATAGTGGGTAGAGAAGCACTCTATAGAAATCCGGATCACAGCCATGAGATAAGCGTGGTGTATTAACGGATTTATAGGGAATACTTAAAACTCTTGGTTTTAATTGAAAGTTTAAACGTTTTCATTACTGTTTATTAATGTACAAGGTACATAAATACTGCGTTCATTGATAAGTTTTCACCGATACCGGCATAATGTACCTAATAGATCTCCTGGTACAAATTACTCGTACTTGTGCCGATATTAATAGTGTCAATTAATTATCAAGTTCCTACGCTAGTGAAATTTGCAAAACTATTAGTATATATTGCAAGCGACAAACTTCTATTTGTTAATACAAATAGTGATTCTAAAAACAAAGTAGGCATCGAGACGTATGAAGTGTTAAATATTCATGTCCAATATTAACTTTAAATAAACAATTAACAGAGATGTCCGTAAAGCACCACAGGTAATAATAACTTCTTTTTTTATTGCTTTGAATGACGAGACGAGCTTGCCGTTTGCCTGATGGTAAGCGATACGACCGCCCATAAACAGTAGGGACACTATACAAAACCTTGAATTACAAAATATTCTTTGGTATTTCACTGCGCTCGCCATACTAATACATAAGATGTTAAATCTTATTATGTCCAGTAGTTACACTGGCTACAATGTTCTTCAAACCGGAATATAACAATGACTACACACTGTTGATTGGCGGTAGAAGAAAACATTGCGGTGGTACTGACCCAGGCGAACTCACACAGAGACCTGCCACCAATTTATGTTTCGACAATGAGACTCCGACAACTTTTGTTGGGCGGGTGGAGAACAGGACGAGCGATTTGATAAACATCTGATTTCATATCAAAACGAATGATTGAAAAATGACTAATACTACAACATAAAGTGCGGTGTCGTGAATTAATCGCTTGACATAAACTATCAATTAATTTTAGTTTGCGTAAATGTCAATTGCCTTGATCGTCATATCACCTGTTCTGATGTCCATTTATAATAAAATAACGTAATAATTGCTATACGTGGATTATACTAATTGCTGGGTACACAATGTTTCGATTTAACTCCTTTATCTCTGTTCGCAGCCAGTACAATTTATCCATAGCAAATGAATTTAAATGCTGCTCTGTGAAGTCTTTTAGTAATCGACAGGTCTAGAACGTAGTTTATGGCTCACGCCTTTTTTATTTTATGACTCAAACTCTAACAAATAAAAGTTAAATTTAAAGACCTACATAGAGATAGCAATTTTAATCAATTTTATATATGTTTTGTAATTTTTTTGACCCTCAATAAAAAAACTAAGGTTGAAAGTCTGATGGGGCTTAGGTATTTTAAGCCCATCTAAGTATCCCTCTAAGTTCGCCCAGGGGTCGTAGCCAAAATGCATTTTTACAATCGTTAACGCTGCTATGTATGCGAATGACCTCGCTACAGACTTATCTATAGGATATGTCATTTCCGTATTTTTTGGCCCTGATGCGTTTAGGTATTTATATTTTATTAATAATTCCTAGGCCTTGCCAATAGAATTTAATCAAGCTTAAATCGCTATAATCAAAAAATCAAACTGAGTTATAATCACCAGTTTACCTTTAATCAACTCCAATATTTAGTAAAACACACGTCGTATCAGAACACCTCGTTGCCACGTTCGTTCTTCTTCGTTAGCTTCATTAGTCGTATTCGCGATAAATTCAACATTGTATACTTTATTTCCTGTGTATACTTTAAAATAAATTCCTGTAGACACCATCAACTACCCAGTGTTGTCCAACACCCCCAATTTAATTCCTAAACATAAATTACGCATATCGGAAACAATTACGCGCACGTTCACAACTTGAGGCCAGTAGCTTCGGATCCTATCTGACTCCACTTTCAATATAATTGCTGCGAATAATAAAGGTCGAGATATATCCGACGATTGTTGTCCGGCCTGGCATTTCGGCTTGTGTAATGTACTGCTGAGGTATTGCTGACATTTAAAGTTTAGAAATTAATTATTTATTGGTTGAAACTGCAGAGCGATGAATTTCGGATAACAATTTCCTTTAGTCTCTCTTTGGTATTTGCTGTAATTTTATGTGTTTGTGTATGGAAATAGGGCTGTGTTTATATATAACTAAAGATATTATAGATGGAAGAGGTTTTATATTGTAATAATACAGTGAAAGGGGACTTAGTGATGAATGAGGTCGTTGGTGTCAAATTTGCCTAAAATTAATTGGCTTCTATTGTGTCTGAAATAAAAATTTCAGACGCAATAGAAGCCGATTAGTCCAGTCATCAATGTTTGTGCTCTATACGCGTATTCGAAAAATAATAATTTTTCATTTATTTTTTCCTTAAGATCTAATAATGACGGAGAATCGTCAGGTTATATTGATTAAAAAAATAAGCTAACAATTGATGTTCTACTGTTATAGGGCAAAAAACCAAAAACTTTATCGAAACATTTTGCGCGGGTTGAGATGGTCGGATCCCCATGAAAGCACCTCTCTTACCAACCGTATGCCTTTCCTTTAGTGTTTGAAAAGCACCTACAATTTATATCGTTTTATGTACAGTGGTCGGCAAGTCTAACCAATCATTTGATAAATGCGTCCAAGCAGTTTAGAAAAAATTGTGGAACAACGAAATCGACGGCTAAATAATATTATGAAAACTATTTTTCTTATACATTAGCTTTTGGCAGCGAAAAAGATGATGTACAGAAATCGACCAAATAATCGGAAAAATAACTATGACTTACATGAATTGACAGGCACAAAATGAATGCGCATATTATAATTAAGTAGTGTGTGATAAAAAATTGTAGTATAATATAGACAATAAGATGTAAATAAAATGAACACAGCAAACGAAAAATATTACAATGACATTAAAACTATCATCTCTAAGGTTAATTGCAAGCCATTATACGTAATTGTTTTAAAGTTACGACTATAACATTGTAATCTTTTATTGAATAATTCACCCGGGAATTAATTTCCATTATCAGATAACAAGACAAAATAGCTTTGCTGAGATTTAATTGCGAATTAAAACTGAGATAAAGACACCGTTTTAGCGCACTGTGTTATCTCACTCATTCCTATCGAAGACTGAGTTACCAGCGCAGGTTGATTAAAATAATCGAACTGTAAGACTTTTCTTAAATATGAATGGTTTTATAATGCTCGCAAGCTAGTTTAACTAGCAGCCTTTGTTCACTTGTAGCATATTAGTCTTTGTTTAAATTAGGAAGTAATAAGTTACGAAAATAACTTATCAAACATATTGATTGCAGTATTATGTTTTGTATCTTGAGATAATATATTAAATCTAAATAATATTATTATTGTGGAAATTTGCACGGTGAAACATTATTATATGGTTTTTCACATATATTTTCAAAAATATATATATTTTTTTATTGCTTTGAATGACGAGACGAGATTGCCATTCGCCTGATGGTAAGTGATACGACCGCCCATAAACAGTAGAAACATCATCCTACAACTTGAATTACAAAGTATTGTTTGTTACTTCACTGCGCTCGCCATCTTAAGACATGAGACGTTATGTCTTATTATATCCATGTCGATGATGTAATAGAGGATGAGCCTATCGCCTTATCGGGCACAAAGTTCAGACTCCACATGTATAATGTAAATAATCCAATTAAGCATTAATAATTACTGTCACGTGAATAATCACAAATTTTCGTTTTCCAAAACTTATCAGCTTAGAATAGAAACTCACAAGTCAACCTTGCGTAATCTAGTCTCTATCATTTGTTATTTTCCGATTATAATCTGATTTTGTGTTAGACTTGCTTATGAAAATTAATTTTGCTTCGATCTGCGAATATTCCATTGAGCACTTTCGGGTTCTTAATGGGCAAGTCGAGGGCTCTAAATTATAACTTGTTTTGGAGAAGTTTTATCTAATTTTAGTAGAAGGTGTCCGGTCCAGGGTACGAACGGAAGTCCAGGGAAGAAAAGGTAAGAAAAGTTCCTTAAGAATACGGCAAGCTGCAAGGTCATATTACGCTATACAGTTTAGTGAAGGTAAACTGTGTTAGAACTTATTAACAGGGGAACGTGGCTTTGCCCGTATTATTCTTTACTTTAGATATAACCAAACTCTAAAATAAACAAACCCTTCTCAATATGATTCTCAAACTGAAAGATGAATCATGTCAATGTTAGTGCTCAAATAGAGTAATCATTTACTATAAAAGTATCACCATGCTCGTTTATCGGTCAGAGGCTGTTATATATTGTCTTTGTATATTAAAATGCATCCAAGACAAAGAGCTAAAGGGTGAACCAGAATTTTTGCCAGACAACACCTCTTGCGATTCATTCAAAAGCGATAACAGGCTGTAAATAACTCCAAAAATCAGATAAACGACATTAAGGCGAAGCGATCTGGAATCACTTAATTAGTAGGCATTAAATCTGTCATTTACGCCTTCTGTCGGGCATTATAAAGCTTTCCCCTTATACTGTGCGTTTAAACCTTATCTAGGATCCATTATGTCACTAATAGAGGCTGGTTTATGTGCCAGCACCAATGAGCTACGAATCGAACGGCCAATCTGAAATTGCATGGGTGTTTTTATCTCCATACAAGGAATAATAAAAAAATATGTGCAATGTATGTTTTAGGAAATAATTTAATCAGACTAATTAAATGTTCTGCGTTAAAAAAACTATTTTTGCATATTTCATTTATGCCACAACGATTAAAATGAATCTTCTACTTAATACAAATATTTACATTGACTCACTGGAGCTTAATATACCATTAGCAAAGTTTTTCGGTTCTCTCCTCGTTGTAAATTATGAATATACGTTTATCTCTTTTGACATATTCTTAAGACTGTTTTATAGCAGAGTAAAGAATTGTATATACCAGTAGCTCCAGTAAAATATATTTATTTTACTGGAATCTGGGATGCGAGGGGCTATCTGGATATGGCTATCGCAGTGTTTATTTCTACCGCCAAGCAGCACGGTGCATGCACTGATGTGTTCTGGATTAGAAGACATTATAAACGGCGTAATTACTGGGCTTTATGAGACTAAATATATTATATCTGCGGTGACGAGCGCAGTGGATTGCCATGCAGTACTATCGTGTTGCTACTGTTTATGTGTGGTCGTATCACTCCCCAACAGGCGAGCGGCATGCTCGCCTCGTCCTTAAACTGCAATAAAACTTAAGAAACTTTCCCATAAAATTATGTCAATATGTCATCCAAAAAAACAAACATAAAATGTATGTCAATAATTTCAGATAACTATCATATATGAATGATTTATTCTGCAGTAAGAACTTATGAATTCATTCTTAAATTACAAAACATACATCGCCGAACAAATTATGATGCAGTTATGATAATTCGCGACGACGTATCCTTTTTTGAGCTTCCTACATCGCTGTCAAAGCAAGAAAATGGTCAAACAGGGGCTGAGAGAGCTCGCGGGCACAGTTTACTGATCCATCTAGATTGCCTAATTTAGTGATGCCTCCACTTTCGAAGTTGTAAACCTTTATGTAGATACGGGTTGTAAATACACATTTATGTTTCTCGCTTGATAAAATAATGACGGCTAGTAAATAAGTGAAGCATTTTAATTAATTATAAAGTATAGCTGCCCACGGCTTCGCTTGAGTGATGGAGTATGGACTTTAGTTCCCGAGATAAATATTGAATAGAAATTCTACGTTCGGTTAAGTTTCATTAATGCTAAATAATCTATTTAGAATCTTAGTCATGAAATTCAATTTAGGTATTTTCAGGTTTTGACAGAGAGAGAAATTCGGCCTTACTATATTAATGAGTGACTACATGTGAATGATATTACAGGAGACAAAAAAAATAACGAAACATATTTTTAAAATAGTAATACCAAGTATAAATTATTTGTGAATTTCTTAATTATTATGAAAATGATTTCAATATTTTCAATTAACTATTTTTTACGCAGATATTGTTGCTTAAACAAATATAATTCTGTGATTTTTAAACTTTTCTACATACTTTTCATTTTGTTGTATAATATTAACATTATTAATAGAAGTGTCCCAACGTACTATAATATGAATTTTAAATAAAAAATTTACTATTACTCATTTGGAACCCATTTTGTTACAACATCAAAATATTTTATATTTGATTCCTTCTCTTTTTAGATAAAAAGCAAAATAATATTGAAATAGGCTATTTGTTACACATCCACAATTTAAAATCATAATATGTTAAAAATTAGGAGTTTTAGACTACAGAACGGGCCAAAGAAATAGACAAACACTCATACTCATACAGTGCACACGTACATGTGCTGAACCATTAAACTAAAACAACAACAATAGCCGAGTTCGAGACTCCATGCGGCCTTCTGTATTGATGTACAGTTATTTATTTATTTATTACAATTGTACACTTTACGTATTCGGTCGTTTTGATGAAAAACAATGTCCAATTACGACCAAATCACAAGTATGTTCAATGGGAGCTCATTGACATTCCTTGCGCAGATCCGGCCGCAATGTTCAATCGTTCGGGTCTTGGACATTGGGCCTTTAGTGCTTGGAGCCAATGTTGGTAGTCCAACATTATCTACGCGGGATTATATTGCTAATAGAACTCTCATATGCGAAAGCCTGACTGGGTCAGTACTACTGCGGTGTTTATTTCTGCTGTCAAGCGCTGTTACATTTAATAGTTTAAGGAAAATTTTAGCAAGTATAATTATCGGGCATTTTAAGACTTAACATTCTATGTGTCTGGTTGGCGAGCGCAATGACTCTCAGAGAGTTCACATAATATAACTTTTGAAATCTTCTTCTTCTAAACAATCAAAAGAAACGTAGTTTGAACCATCTACAAATATTGGCCCAACATGTTCACAAATGATCGGCCAAGGCACTGAGTAATGTTACGTACATCTGCGAACGTTGGACGGACAAACGGTAAGCTTATTAGACAAATTTATTGCTTATGCTCTGTCCAAGACCAGCGAGTTGCGAAGGAAAAGCGGAAGGAGTTCGCTCTTTCATATTATGTACTCCTAGTATGTGAAACAGAACTGAATTATACTATGAACGTTATTAATTCCGCTATTACATAGTTTATCTGCATACAAAAAGTTGTTTTTATGTCATATTTCATATCACTTAATTGTTCACTTATAACTTATCTATTCCTACGATGCATATAAAAGGAATCTAAACTCCAGGCATTGTTTATAGGGCATTTATTTATTTAAGAATGACTGAAAGAAGACTACCGCGGTAGCGTAGTTGTATTACGGTACACTGCAATGCTTAAGTCTCGAGTTCGATTACCGGGGTCGACAAAGTTTGGGTTTTTCTATTCATTATCAGCCCGAAGTCTGGATTTTGTGTACGATATTGCGAAAGGCTTGCCTTCGTTACATTATGAGATGGAATACACACGGCGAATAGTAGGTGCTGGATAAAATATGTGAGCGTATGTATGTGTGTGTGTACCACATAAAATAAACATGATTGAATATAAAAACAACTACATAAAACTACAATTTAGTAAACCTCTGTGTATATTGAATTAAGCGTTACTATACGTAAAGATTTTTTCTAAGGAATCTAAAGTCTACCACTTCGTATGAGGCCAACGTGGTGAATTTAAAAGCTTAAACACTCTCAGTAACAGAAAAGCCTCGTGCCCAGCTGTGGGTCAGTATATAATACTTGTTTTATTACAGGTATTGCTAGCGACTACAACTATGTGAAGGACTTTTAATAAATGTCCTACTGTATCTGATATTACATATAATATTTGTAAAAAATAAAATACATATGTTACAAAAACACACATAGGCGAATAAATATTTTAATCCCCCGAGAGTGGTGTTTATTCCCCACCTATACGTGTACGATCAATGCTAACAGACTAACAACTTTAACTATAGGTATCATGATACCAATTACAAAATGTCCTTAAGGTTAAGTCGGTCATATTAAATATTATGGGTAGTCGCTAATGACAACTCCGCGGCAGATATTGATGAAGCCTTCACCTTTAACATGTAAATTAAGTCACTTTACGATAAAAACATCCAACTGTCATTACAAGTTGCTATACATAAGTGGTATATTTTTTCCAGAAGGCCGGCAAACGAGCGAGTTGGTCACAGGTGGGGATATGTGATTACAAACGCCTATGGATGTGAAGAATGTTAGAGAAATTCCGGGTGCACCCGACCTATAGGGAAGGATATGGGACTTTATGTCACACACACTCACGCTTTGTATCCCCGATGGGGTGGGCAGAGGTGCATCCACTTTTCGCCGTGTGTATTCTGTCCCATGTGATAAGGCTCTCTACATCAGGCACAAATACCAGACTCCGAGCTGATACCGAGTAGAAAAACCCAATAATCACTTTGCCCAACTCGGAGATGGAACTCGAGATCTCAACACTGCAGTCTTACCGTAATACAACTACGCCACAGAGACAGCCATTAAATTTATGGGTCTCTCGCAATATCACGGATTGCGCGTAATAGCAAAGTTACTGCCTAATAAGTTTTCTTTAAGAAATTTGTTATATATGTCGAGCCATTCCGCTCACTATAAACAATTGGGCGCGGTATGCCTCTTCTACATAAAATGGTAAAAAATTGGAATTTGATAGGAAGATTCCAGAATTAACTTTCAGGATTCATATTCATGAGGAGTATAACAATTATCCAAGAAAATACTTAGATCATATGAAGGATTGAAGTTATGATAATAGTCCAGTGAAGTTAATTAAACGATAACGACAGAGACAAAATACGAATGCGTAATATAAAAACAAGAACTTATTTAATAAAATTTAACGCCACTTGCCTGTAATATTTTTAGTATGTTTAAAAACAATTAAATAACAGAAGCTCAAGCTATAAACATCAACAAGAAACAAAACAGCCCTATACACACGAGATCTACAATTGTGTTCACCATAAACGTGGTGTTTAACAACGTGTAATTTTTTCAACCTCACCTATCAATCTATTTTACGGCAATAAGATTCTAATATAGGCCCATTCAAAGCTCCCCATCGTTTTCGACACAAGCCGCTATTAATGATCCAAGTAGTAATAAAATTATACCTATCCTTGTATCAGCTCTAAAATAGTCAATTACACGACAATTACTGGTAATTTTATTGTCTCTTACATGTGTATTTTTTATCGATTCAATTACCAAATGCGATAAATTGTGTCATAGGAAAAATCTTTTATGGGAGTCTGCTATTTTTTATAAATAAAGCAATAAGGTCTATTTAGTTCTAATTATTACATGGGTAATGTGTATTTTTAGCTTGTAATTACATAATAAAGAATGAAATACGTCTGTATGTATACGGATTGGTCGTACAAATATATTTTTTGCTATGCATGTAAACAGACCGTTATTGAGCTATTGAAGGCACGAATTAAATAACAATTATTGTTAGTCCCCTTTGTACCATCCGATACGATAACGACACTACTACTTCACGATTTACATACGATTTAACACGATTCAAATGGTAATGAATTACCCACTAAGATATAATTTATTAAATTAACAGATATTTTGAATGTTGGATTCATTATTAAGAATATTGAAAGCGTGAATTGATATACCCATATAGACTATATTTACAATTGAGTATCTTGTCTAATTATTCTTATTTATACGGTGTTCATTTATACCATGAAATGATATATACATTACCAATTATTCATAATAAACCGCACCTGCATTAGTTAACTAACAACATTTTGTTATTTGTCAATACAGTGGAGAAAATATATTGATTTTATTATTTTTAATTATAATCAATTAAAACATCCAATCATAGACATAAGCTAATAGCGAGCGGTACAACAGATAAAAAGCGGGTTGGAGTCACGATTGACCCAAATTATCATAACTGGTATTACACGAACAAAGATATGTAATTAATAGAAGAATAAAATAAATAAATTAGGTATTTGTAAACCAAAAATATTTTTTTTACATCTCAATCTTAAAATTACTAGATTTCGTACGTAAGTAAAATATTTGTGACAAATATAGCCAAACATTATTAGTTATTACGTATCATGACAAAATAATTATTCACTAAGGAGTAATTTAAGCCAAGCAAATTGGAAACACTTAAACTGTACAAGTTAATTTTTTAATAGACCAAGAAACATAATATCGCATTGCAAATTACAAGCGTTTATTTTACATTGTTTGCAGATGACATAAAAATATTTCAGTAATTACATTACAATGAACAAACAATCCAACGACAGTATCTTATTTATGTGTCAGAATATGACAACCAAAAGAGAAAGAGTCCATTATGTCGGCTGCCCTGTCATTTGTCAATAAAAAATATGATTGTTACTCTTTAGGAGTTAGATTTATCGGTTGATAAATGTATCATAAAATATTTACAATTACAGATGGCTGCCATGGTATGTTTTATTCGATGCATTCGTCCTACAACACACAGTATTTGAAAATGATATTATGTTATTAATATCCAATATTTATGTCTAGCATGATATTTAAAAACAGTGACCGATTGTTATAATATAACAAATTAGCCACATTTAGTACTACATAATATCTTTTTATACAGTTTAAGAAAAGGTGCGCTTGATAAAGTAGAGAATATATCAAATCCTTGGTCTGACTGGTCACAGCGGTAGTTATTTTAATATCATTTAAAAATATATTTTGTGAACGGGTCCAATAAAATATTATTTCTATTATTTGGTTCGTTCATAGCTAAAAGCAATTTGGTTTAATTCAAAACTACTCGTTTCCACTTGCATTCCAGCACCTGCTATATCGCGGCTTACTGCGACATTTATGTCATCAGAAACCAATTACTATAAGTTTAAAAAAGACCCTATCGATGTCATGTATTGATATATCATTCAATTATGATTTATAATTGAGATACGCAAAGAAAACGTTTTTCAAAAAAACTTTATATTCATTATGGCCGGCTGTCTACACAAATTAGCGCTAATTGCTGAATTATAGAAAGCAAACACTTTCAAAAGCGACGTCGGAAAGTATAAAAGGCTTCACATGTCGTGTGTCGAAGCTGTTTGAAACTATACGATATCGAAAGAATTTTATTGTGTGACATTTAGAAAGACATAAAATAATGCAACGTCTGCCCGATAGTTGCGGTTTTTATAACAAACGCTGTACGACATTGATGGATCGAAGACAAATCGTCGTGACGAACTGTCTTCGGGAATAAATTTGACTCTTACAATCCATCGCAATACGTTTTCCGTGAAATAACAATAAATTATATCGATTATAATAGTTCCAATCTCATTCTATTTCAAGAATAGTTTTATAACACGCGATACTAGCCGTTAAAATACTTTTATTAGTGCCAGTGTTAAGTATGGATGTGATACGTGAGTTAGTATTCAAAATAATAAATAACTTATAAAGTGTATTAAAGAGTATAAAATGTACACTTTACTAACTTGCCTCAATAGATTATATTTAATCAGGCTATACTGAACTACGACGAAGTAATTACGCGGTCATTTTCAACGATTTCCCGTTACAATTTCTTAAAACCGATCGAAGTAAGACGACGTGGCGGTTGAACCGCATGACTCACAAACCAAGACGATTATAAATCATGTTGAAATGTAAATTGCCACCGTATTGTAACAGATATTTAGCACAATTAGTCATTGCTCAACTGGTGTCAGACCAGATTCCAGATACTCGTTGTCATAATTAAAGCGTCGATCGTATATTCAGCGGCCCATACTTTCCTTTCGCAATGACTTTATTTTCCTTTACATACAATCGCCGCCTCAATCAGTAAATGTTATCTGATGGCAAATCTTTTTATGACTACGTTTAATGTTAATTAATTTTCCCGATAAGTCTCCAATTTATACCAGAATTTATTTCGATTTTTTTTTCAGGAAACAACATTGAATCACGTAATGATTTTAAAGTGGATTCATAAAATAGTGGTAAAATATTATCTCTCTTCCAAGCATATAATACGGTTATAGACCTAGGTAAAACCTATGCTGTGAGCTAAGCTGACCTGTTTATAATATTTGAGATGGTGAATTAAGATAGGCTTGGGCAAATCAGATGAATAATTTGCGATAAAACAACACTTAAATTCAACTTTGCCTTAATATCTACAATTAGTTACTTATTTACTCTAATTGCAGTATTTATTTTACTTCTGGTTACAAATAAAAATACACAAATTCGAATAACATAATAAATAAAGTCCTTGTCATTTTATCCTAACACATATTATATCCATTATAATTAATGGTTATAATGGATATAATATGTGTTAGGATAAAATGATTGATGTAGCACTAGCTTTCGCCCGCATGAACAGGTTTTTCTATAGTAAAAGTAGTCTACATCCTTCCCTCGGTCTCAATTTATCTCCATACCAAATTTTATCGAAATGTGTTCAGTAGTTTTTGATTTTATTGCGTATAGGCATATACACAAACGCGTAAAAGGCCTTTGTTTTATAACGCGTATGAATATCGATTATATATACAATAATACCTCAGCACTATCCAATACCAAGAACGATTAACATACGGCTAACGGGTTACTAACAGTTTTCTACGTAATGAGAACCTATATCAATCCATATACATTTGCAATCGATATATCCAGATTTAATTACCGGGAGCTAATTAAGGCTTCACGGCTTTCAGTCAAGTCACGAGTTGGATCAGCAACGCCTATTTACATAAGAACTGCATTATGTGCCTTTAGCTTTATAAAGTTGGCAGCAGTACCCTTGTGGCCTTTGCCTCCCGCTGCGATGGGAGATAGGGTGTGTGCTATGTGATACATCTGCGGACAATCTCCTGTCATTTTGATACCTGGACTTAGCTAACTCTAATATTAAATAATATTATGCTTAAATTTTGAATAAAAGATCAAATGTTGGGAAATATTGCGCTCTTGCAAAGGCTTATGTTCAACAAGATGTCGGTAAGTCGAGATGTAGAAATAAAATCCTTTTTTCTAATTCTTTTATTATGCACTACGGGTTACTTAACGTAATTATGTCAATGTTATAGACTGTTTTATGTATAGATAACATCATTCGATAATTCTGGGATCCTAAACAATGATTGATGTTTTGTGTTACATACAAAACATATAAAATTGGTAAACCGACAAATTAACTATTACACTATAGATCAAAATTATTTAAATGTTTACTTTCGTTATAAATAAAATTTCTAAGTAAAATAATAAATTTGACAATAGAAGTCGATTAAAGTGTTAAAATTTAAAAAAAAAACAATAAACTTGTGGACTTTACAGGTTTATACCTTACATCCGTTTACTAAAACTATTTAAATTCCTCATAAAATGCCAATATTATACGCACTCTGTCTGCTCCACAGACAACAAAGCTGAACGACTTGGCATAAATTCCTTCTCCGAAGCTTAAAACATGGACACAACAGTCGCGTGCGGCGCGTCCGAAGCGCCAGTATTCTGAATAAAATTAATCCCCCTTTAATCTTAACAACAAATGCAGATAAATTTGCGGATGTTAGTGTAATTTCAATTTATCTTCAGCGGTTCCTTGTTAGTGGCTAACTGTTGTTAAACGCTATAAATAGGCTCTACTTTGAGTCAAAGACAGCACTTGCACATGTATTCTTCGAGGAAATCAACGATGTATTGTGAGAAATTATTTGTTGTCGTATTAGTCTAAATAATTCGATCTCATTAGATCGTGTTGATCATAAACTTATTTCTTTAGCAATAGAAATGACAGACTTTAATATTTATTAAAAACCATAGACGATCTCAACGATGTCGTATGGAACGGAATATACATGGCGATGTCTGTGAATTATTTGCTTCTTTGTCCACCCCTTCGGGGCTGAAGGTGGGGTTGTGACGGTGTATGGCATATACCTCTTACAATATTTCCTTTAGAAACTTTGACAATATTTTTGAAGCAATTGGGATTTTTATTTTTTATTTTACATCCCTTACGAAACTTCTATGCATATTGCATGTATAACCACCGATACCGTACATCCACATTGGCGTGTCTATATTTGCATAGATTATCTCAAACGCAGCACACACAATGTTCAGCGCCGGCGCAGCTCTGGACGCGCTCATTACGCTGTCAAGCCGGTGGGAGCGGATTCCATCATGTCTTGTACGATTGAAATCTTCGAAGAATTTGTTACTGTCTTTGCGTTTGGTATTTTGTGAAATATAGCTGAGAACACAGACATATCTTTACACTGACACTGGCGATAAATAGGCGTACTTAGTTGCCGGAAACAATTTTATTATACAGTGTAGTGCGTAAAGTTCAAATTTATAAAATAACGTATGCGTACTTAATAAATCAAAATATAGGTATGATCACAAACAATGCGGTGTTTACTTAAGGGTATTTAAAACATGACTTGTTCCTTTCATGTCTGTGCGTGTATTTGCACGACTTATTTCTAGTTTTTATGTAATAACTCACAGTCAGTATAACTATTATAGAAAACAGGGAGCATTTATAAATATTGTCAGACAATCGTTATAATTTTTAGAGATTAAAACATGGCTATATCTAATACGAGTTACAATTGAGTCATCAGTATCCTCAACTCGTCGGCAAGTCTGAATGAAGCTATAAAACGGAATTAAAATGTAAGTTTAGTTTATTCCACGTATAATTAAGATGTTATTACTTATGAAAAACCACTAGATGAAGAAGAAAACATTTACGACCAGCAATTTGTATATACATTTTGAACTGCATCCAATCTGTGTAAGTGCAATGTTGAGTCTATTATAAAACGAAATAATTGCACCAGTTTCCAACAACGATGTTAATTAAAATAATTTCACGATAGAGTGGTATCTTTAAACAATTTATTTATTGCACGCAGTATAAGTAGTTTAAGTAATGAACAAACATCTTCTGTAGACAACTTCTAATTACCGTGCCAATATGAAAATACGGCGCCTGTAAATATATATTCTATTTGAACTCTGGTTAGATAGAGTGCCGGATTGGTTTACTAATTTAATGGCCCTTTGAAATTAATGATTTCGCTTTGTTAAAACTAAACACTGACTGAATCTAATGTCGTGTGCCAACATTAACTTAAGCTTTCTGCAAATAGCGTGGGTGTTGGAACTATATTATGAAAACAATAACGAGTACAGAAACTGACTTTTCTGATAAAACAAATTTCTCTCGTTACCAGGATCGAATACGCGGTCTCTTTTATAGGCTGACTTATCGCCCACTATGCAATGGAGGAAAATTACTAAACGCAATCTTTAAAAGCTATAAATTCAGACGGAAAGGCTCACACGGAACCGAAATAGAACTATAAACTTCCGTCAGTTTGTGTTCATTACCGACACGAACTACCAGGACAACATAGCCCTGTGAAACCTTTTTACGTCCATATAAAATACTATGCCTCATTTAGTCTCACTGCGGTCTATTCAGTCTGGAGAACAAATACCTGAACATTTGATTTATAGGCGCTTACTCATTGCGCGTGCGCGCTCTTTGATACACCGATACACCGACCCCGCAACGGATGACCGCCGCTTGCAAACAATATGAACGTAATTTCTAATTGTTAGTACTTTTTAATTAAAATGATTGTGACCTGGTTTTAATTTGCTTTTATATTTGCGTAATCGATCTTTCTAAGTACATAACATGTTAACATTATTCACACGGTAGACGAAGACACACAAATAATAATTATAATTAATTGAATCCAGTATTCTTTGTAGAATTTCCCCTCTTTCTCTCGGGTGAGAGCACCCGCTCGTCACAAATCTTGTCGGGGCTTTCTTCAAGTAAACTGTGGTATTCTATGTTTAATAGTTTAAAAACTTTATCGTTTTATTGTTTTGTTTCACATGTAACTTTAAGTCTGTATAAAATTGTAGTGTTTCATGAAATTAATATCTGTTTGCAAACGTATAAAATAAATTTTAAAAATATCCTAGAATATTCAATACTGCAACAAAATCTCGCTATAAATTAAAGAGATTTCCGAACTGTCTGGAATCGAAGAGAAATCCATACAAACCTTCACTTTACATAACGTTTATATAGAAACAGGGCTTACGCTTTCTACTTTATAATTCCCTAGTATTACTAACATTATAATTATGTTCTCATTAAGTATTGGCAACACGATAACCATCGAGGGATTGCGAGAATATTAGTTGTTATCTCAATTAAATATCTTTCGGCTGACTTCAATCATTCAAGTACCCGCCCGTTGATTTAAATGTAGGTGGTCCATATTTTTTGCTGTGATTTTATTGAATATATTTATACATACTTTTTTACACTATGATATAAGACAAATCTTCAAAAGGGTCTAAAAACGATCAATCTGTAATGAAATACTTATTAGTCTCACTAATATGCCTGCAATACAACTGAATACACACCTGGTAAGCATGCAACTTGTTTCCATACTTTACAAATGAAGATCGCCAGTAAGCAATCTGACACGTTTGCGCACGAACATATTAACCAGAGTGAATATTATATATATCAGCAGTCGCGTAAAAATAATTGTCAACAAAGTAAATTACCGCCTCCACTAGATGTTTCTCGCGGCTTAGTCCACGTGAAAAGATTACCCTTTACAAAGGTCTTTAAATTATTGTATGACGCCCGCGCCACCTACTTTTTGTAAATAGATTATAGGACGAGACGAGCATGCCGCTCGCCCTGATGGTAAGCGATACGACCATACATAAACAGTAGCAACACAATATAGAACTTTGAATTACAAAATGTTGCGTGGCATTCCATTTCTTTCGAATTGTTTTAAAAAATGTATATTTCCCATTGGAACAAATTACAATATAAAAAGCCTGTGTGTTAATTCAAAACACTGTTTACCCGTGGGTCGAATTTCATACAAATCCGTTCAGTTGTTTCTGCCTTTACTGCCAACAAACATCCAAACATTTTCACAATTTATAAACAATGTACAAATGTAATCGATTTTTAAATAGTAAAGTTTTCGGAATATCAATCTGGTAAAGAGATGAATAAACGTGTGTACATCGCGTCCTTACCGCTGCCTTCAACTGTCAACATATAAATAAGTTTATTGTAGTTACTTGTATTTAAAGAATTGTCACTTTGCGTATTAACTTACATAATATGGCATGCTATAACGCAATGTCACGACTTTTCTAGAAATTTAATATTGATGTTATATTCGTGTATTTTTTATAGATATTTCTTATTCATTTCGAGTCTTACTAGATCGCTTCAAAATTTCTGACTGTTCCCAGATTTCGACACATCATAAATTGCAATATTAAAGTTACTCTATTTTGTCTTTTATAATTTAAGTAGTGCCGTTTTAGTTGTTATTTTCATTTCCCAATACAAGAAAGATGATTAAAAACGTTCAAGTTGCGCAAAATCCAAAACCTGCTTATATTTGTTTATCGGAAACACATTTAAACTTAATAAAATCTGTTGCAATACATCCTGTATAAACTTACACCACATAAGATTTTATTTATAATTAATCGCACGCCGACAAGCTGTCGTGCAATATTCCAAGTTTAAGTCAGCGCGGGACTCATTAGAGTCAAGATTAGGACAGACGGTGTAAGTGCAGGATGTCGATTTGGGGCAGCAGCGTAACGTCTGGCTGTGTCAAAGAGCGTACAGGAACTATTAATAGGTAGGCCAGTGGACGTTACAAAATTGGCAAATTCTATCGGAGAGTAAGAAATCTTTTAAAATATGAAATCATTATTTAAAGAACTATTATGTTAAGCCAATATTTTTTCACGCAAGGATTTACAGAATTCTTATTTTAAAGAAAACCTACAAGCATATAATGATAAAACATAGCATAAAAGAATTTAGGTAACACATAGGTAGATTGGTTATAGAAACCTGACTATGTTATCAGCACATCTTGCTCGTGTGAATACAACGCACCAACACTACCCTACGGGTATACTTGACTCATGTGAGCTTACATAGACTATGATAATAGTAGTTATTTCCTACTTTAGATCATGTATCTATGAATTTATGGCCTAAAGTCTAAACAAATATGTAATGTGCACTATATCTATACAGCTTTGAAGAAACGATCCAATCATTAAATAATGTCATTTTCTACAATATAACTGTACAGTATTTACTTGTACGTCCCGCGGCTCTATCACAAGCAGTATTTACAATCTACGTACTCTATCATTTAGCTATTTGCCATCGAGTTATTAGCTTAGTGGTGGTATTCGTTAATGGGCTTGTACATATAAAATAGTAACATGGGAAAGGAATTTTCCCTCTTTTGTACCCTAGTGCTTATATAGATATATTGTTTCCTGAATTTTATTATAAGCTCTAACCCGCGCCGCACGTGTTAATGCTATGAAGACGTTTAATATAAATTACTCTCTTTAATCCAATAAGGGATTTTGATATTCATTTTGCTAATCCTATAAGAGACATGCGTTAAGTGGTAATTTACTAATATATTTTATATAAACGTGACCTGATCCCAATAAAATAATCAGTTCAAAGTACTAAATGGGAATTATAGATTAATAACCAAAAACAAGGTTTGGTTCCATAAAGGGCCGGTTGTGAACCCGCACCCGCTGCGGCAGTACGTAACACAAACAACCGCTTGTCCACACTGTTTGAAATCACTTTGAGAACTGGTCATTATTTTTCATTGGATTACTACCGATTCGACATTGACGACTTAATTGTATGGATTTGCCGTCCGTTATAAAATAAATAAACAGCGTTCTAATGATTTTATAATTGTTAAACTGTTTATTGCTGTCGAGTGATAAATTGCGGCTTGTGTTGATAGAGGAGTTATTTTGGTTCGTTTTTGCTCCCGTATTTTAATAACACAGTGATTTATTACTGAGAAGATTTCATCATAATTTGACAAGCAATGAAAATTGTTCTCAGATAGCTGAGGTATTCCTGAATTATGTTATTAACCTTTGGTTTTGCTGATTAGTAATCATATAATAATGACATTCGAATAAAAACACGTTATGCGTACTATAACAATGAACTATAAACATAATGCATACCATGCAAAATACAAATTACTGTCAACATACGCGCAGTATGTACACCTTCATAGTTTCACTACATACGTAGACAAATGATGATATATAACTAAGTATTGTTCAATGCTCCGCCCGCGAGAAAAACTTTACCCAGTTTAAAGTTCCACTGGGTACTTTTCCAGGTAAAAACGTAGCCAATAATCATGTATTATACTAATCCACGTTATGGTCTATCAGTGAGCTAAATTGGATTTCTTTTTCAGATATTGCTGCATCTTACAAACATCTAAAAATCAACAAGCTTTCGCATAACATGTTATATTAGTAAAAGAAGGTCATAATATGTAGAGTTTTCAGAACATGTGATACCGTAACATGTATCGACGTTCAGCGGTGAGATAAGAAACATCGTGTTCTGAGACATTATCTCCACTGAAGTTTACAAGCGCTAAAACTTCACTAAACATATTAACTTCAACAAATGGTGTAGCGCAATAAAAATATTTGAAAAAAGGAACAGCTAAATAGTAGTTCGACGCTCAATTACAGACTGTCAAAACGATTTTGAAGTCTAGTTTTAATAAGTTTAACGTTGAAATTTCATTGACATTTCAAAAGCAGTATAATATAATACATTGAAGTGCATTGAGATATGTAGCAAAGCCCATCTCCCCTAGTAATTGCGGAACGTTCTACAAATTCCACGTTAACTTGCAAGACGCTTGCGTCCCATTATCACTTCAGAAGCCTAATTGGTTAACTTATAGCATATGGTCTACAAGTCAGTCGTGATTTAAAAAAATACATTAGGCAATCCACAATTTCAACGTAGCATTTTTTACCAGTAATTACCCTGGCTACTTTGTTTTACTAGCCAGAACATGATAGTGGTCACGCATTGTGCTTGGTGTCGGAAATAAACACTGTTTTAGTACCTACCGAGCTGGACCCTCAAATATGACAGAATGACCGATTAGTAAATATTTAGATATGTAAATAGTACATTATATGTCATCCCAGGACTTTCTATTAGCTAAGAAATCTAAATGAATTAAAACTTTTTATACAATAGAATCATAACTTTCATTAAATTTCATTAAGCAGTCTATGCGTTATTAGCTTAAAAAAATCCAAATAACTTAAAAACTGTTATACCAATAAAATATAATGTTCTTTCTCCATTCTGTTAAAATTATTAGTTAAAAGACCAGCAGTTTATTATCGCATAAGTAGCTTTTGTCATTCAAACTTAAACCCTATTAACTATTGAGTAAAAAGATAAACGCAAATCTAATAACATGTTCCCCTAAGGACCAATGTTGGTATAACCAAGGCTTTATTTCAAATCTGCTTGTTATAGTTGAAAAACGATCCCGGAGATGTAGTGTATTGGCTAACTATACCTCAGGGCAATTAGTAAGTTTCACTGCACTGCCTGGCGGCGTACCATCGCTACTTTATTACCGCATTTAATTAGTTAACTGAGTGTTGCTGAGTAAAATTTTGATGTGCGTGTTATGGTGTTTATATAATGACTATGCTGATTTAAATAGTTGTAACTATAAAATATAGAGAGCAAAATAGATATTTATTCGCTATTTCTGTTGATAATGTATTTTATGTACCTTTGGAATATGATTTTGGATTCTATAATAATATTATAAATGCGAAAGTATCTCTGTTCCGCCCAATCCAGTAAACTGATTTTTATGAAATTTAGTACAAAATCACATTGAAGCCTAAACCAGAACTACTGCTTTTTTATGTCCTATTAATAACTTCCACGTGGATGAAACGATAAGCAAAAGCTAATAATTTAATAAACAAAATAACCATCATTCCAACAGTTCAATTCTAAATCTAGAATGACCATAACGGCATCAAGAGTGACCTCTTCACGTAGCACTACGCATGGAACGTGATTTGAACGATGCAGAAATGTCCATTGTCCAGAAACTGAACCACGAACTTAACCCTACCGGCTGGTGTCGCTGAATAAGTCTAACACATAACAAGTAACAGAGGTTGAATATAAATTCCTAAAGAATTATAATGTTTATGGTGTAAAACTCTCTAAAACCTTCTCAACAAAGGGTATACATCAAGACAATATAATATATACAGGAGCCACAAAGGTTGAATATTGTTGGTTAAAGAATTTTTATGTTTTTCTTATAACAATACCTATTAACCGGTTTAAAAACATCCATACCTCCTACTTTCGAATTATTCACATTAAAAAATGGTGCCCAAATCAGTGATCTTCCGGCTACTTTATGACGTTGTTTTTTTAGTTCAATGGTAAATGAATGTGCAAAATCTACTGAACTATATTATAACCGATTAATTTATTAATGTATAGTTTTTGCTTTGAGATTTTGGACACGGATTTTATTGTTAGATTTTTTAAATATATTGACTATGGTGTTTTCTCGGTTATTATTTTATTTCTAACACAATTTTCAACCAATGTGCAATACTTTATTACATACTGAAAAAATGAAATCTCTAATACGTTAAGAAAATTATAATTTTCATGTTAATAAATAAATAATATAAACATTGTAAATATAATATTATACGTTTATAATGTTATTTAAAATGTTTCGAAGCGTATCTGCATCACCACATTACACATGGCAGGTCTTGAGTACTAACCGCGATTGCCCTATCTTATCCACATTATCACAAATTCAGTATGGACATAACCATTCGTCGTAAACATTTTCAATACTTATTGCCTCCATAGTTATAACAGCAATATAGTAAAATATGCCTTTTTACAAGATGCGTGGTATGGATAAATAATTTTACTATGAAATACTTAAGCTTCTATATTACCTAATGGCTAAAAACCTTTACTTAGTGTAGTACAAAATATTGTAGTTACTAGAAAAATCTAGAAGTACAAATTATGTCAGCAATTTTTTATTAAAATACAAATTATAATTTATTAGGGATAAAAATCAATTATACATATTTTTTTATAAAAGTAACATTACATAAATATCGAAGATAAATGTACAATGAACTACATTATCCAATAACTAAAATCATCTCAAAATTCATCCCAAGAGGGCCTAAGTTCCTTTCCTAAAATTGTTTGACTGAAATTTAATATTATTATAGAAAAAATTCTAAAATCTGTTTCCTCGATAGACTCACGAACTAAGAACGGTAGGTACAGTACATTGCTAAGCTCCCGCTGCCGGGATACAAATAATACCATAAATTATATCAGCAATACATAATTTAATTCAGTTACGAGCAAAATTATCACACAATTAGGCATCAGAAGCACCGCGGACATAACTAGTGTCATTGTTAAGCAAGTTTTAATCAGCGTTAGAGATTTATGCGCAGACGCATTCGGTATAAGTTAGAGAACGCCGGCGGCACTGTCGCGAATGATTAAAGGTTCTGGTTCGATTCCCGATGCACTGTACAATGTAACTGGCCTTTGGCGAGAGCAGGTTGATTGAGATTAAAGTTAGCACGCGTTTTCTAGGAAGTTTGACATTTAAAATCATTAAAACAGAGGTATGGATATGCTTACATCATTATGCAATGTAAAGCCTTGACGATATTCGAAAGATGCTAATGTAATCTTGAGAAACAGCTTAATGACATTATATTGTTTTCATATTTTTGTTCGTAATAATTAACTTTTTATTTTAATTGTTCAGGCCTGCCTCATGTGTCTCATTTTTATAAGTGATCATAAACAACGTCCAAAGACACTGGTGATACACTTGTGTGCATCATATTGTGTTGTCTTCAAGTAATATTATAATTATTAGCAAATGTTATTGAGATCCTTTTCACTTCCATAATAATTAGCAGCTCAGTGAAGAAAAAAATAACAGGAGAATATTATCAATTGTTGTACGTGGTCTTTGGATAAATTGCTACTTACAAAGATAGTTGTCAAAGTAGCTGGCTTGTAATTTATGTCATTATACAGCAAAAAAATATTCCTGACCCGGGGTATTTTTAAATTCCTCCATACTAATGCGAATGGCACAAAATGACAAGGTTCTGTTATAAAATGATAATACATGAAGAGTAGAACCTTGTCTTTGTAAGTCAGCTATATGAACAAGCTTACGAGGTGACGACGGTGTCACATGTTATCCAGTAGTAATAGTCGTTAATTCGTGTTAACAGCAAAATTCCCGCAACAAATTTACAGTTAATTATTTGATCATTTTACAATAATGTGTCCGAGTTAGTTACTATCACTAGTTCTGCGGTTTGACGAGACTATGCAAATAAATGACGAGATGTAATCACTCGCTTGTTGGTAAGCCTCATCTTTACCCATAAACCTAGTACCTGTACCATGCAGTTCGCCGCGGCGTTAGAAAAAATAATATATAAGTAATCAAAAGCCTTCATCTATCATATCAATGAGAAAGCGATTTTATTTTACTTCTTTTTTAAATCTTTATTTAAGAAGCTTCGTCATATTTTTATAAAATGTCGCTCCGTATGTCCGGTTTTATTGGTTTTTACTCACTTTTCAAACATTTAAAATATTTTTTTAATAGCGCTCTACCCCGTTTGACGCAGATGCTAAATACAAACTATGTATATTGCCTACATTAACACCTAAAGTTTGAGGTCCTATCTGCACAAAGTCTGGCAAAATTTGGTATCTTCTCTAACTCCACAGTGGGAGCAATTTTATTGTACTCTATTAAAATATTAAATTTTGCATCTTTGAACAGTTTGCGATCACATGGCCTGTGTTTCTTTTAAATTAATTAATATGAATACCAAATATTGATTCAAGTATTAAAGCCAACACATGCCTCATTAAACGGAACATGCGATTATTCAATTATATTCATAATAAATTCGGTCAACGACTTTATAACACGGATCCAAATCGTGACGTGGGAAATGTGCTGTAGATTTTATAATGAATAGGCCATTGCCTTTTCGTTCTCCAAAACTATTCCGCACGTGTAAGAATGAGTTCGAAAAAATACGATGAACTCTTTGAAATACTATAGCCGAGATCTCAGCTGTCGATACAAAACTAATTTTTGTTTTATTGTAACTCTTTGTATCGAATACGTCCTGATACGACAAGAAAATTAAATATCGTATAACCAAGCGACAGGTATGCCGCCCATAATAATTACTGTTTAAATTTGGATCTGCATGTTTCGTATAAGAAGTTTGGATGCCTGAGAGTTTCACATAAGAATTTCAAAAGTTTTAAAGTATAGCAAAACATATTATGATACAGATGTTAAAGTATATATTTATGATGTCTTAATGTGTGTTGCCTTTTGAACATGTTTTTATAATAAAATAAAAAAGAAATGAACAAAGCTACTAGTCACATTTAAAATTAGTAAACTATAGACCTGTTAAATTTCCGATATATAGAAGATACTCAAACAATAAACTCATGACGTATCAAACAAATATATTCAGTGTTGTTCTACGGTTATAACACCACTAAGACAAGACATTACCTATATCGTTTAAACCTATCTAACACATTCCAAAAAGTTCAATGTTAATACAACAAAAGGTGTTGTTAAGGTAAACCATCCGCAACGCGGATATAATGTGGATATGCGGGTAGTTTATTGAATGTAAAGCGTCCGCCCACGCAGGGCGCGCGGCCTTGTGCGGATACTCGGATACTCCCAGCCTCGGTTATCGATGCATTTTTAGTTGTTTATGTACGATGTGCCAATCCGCGTTTGATAGTATAATGTATGTACGGTCGGAAGATACGCGATTTAAATTACTTAGAGGCATTTGTTTCACAGGTCATTATTTTTAATTATGATTTTTTTTCTATTTAAAGGAAGAAAAACATTCTCATAATATATTAATTATTATTTTTCCTAAAATTGTTTATTAAGTAAACAATAAGTAGCCAAATCCTATAAGTAGGGCCAAAAATATTTTTACGCGATGTAAACACTTAAAAAAACATCCTGTTCCAAACCTGTAATGGTCTAAAATCAAATATGCAAATTTTACAAATCCCTTGAAAAAACCGCGTTGTTCCTAGAGCTTTATAATTTACATAAGATATTGGATACCAAACGAGCACTTTATTATTTTTACGACCACATAATTCAGATATAACCATTTTGGTGACAATGTACGAACTATGGCAATAGTAGAAAAACTTCTCTTTGTAGTTACCCGCCCACGCGGCACGAAGCTTGTTTGACTGCATCCTGGGACGTTAACATATTTTTTACTATATAAGCTCCTAGATATAATTATTTATTGACAATCAATAGTTATAGCTACAGCTACTTATAAATATTTAGTAATTTATTAATGTAAACATGAGACTATTTTCATTCTTGATTTTGGTTAACAATAATACCATCAATAAAAAGACTTATGATTACATTGGTTATGTACTTACGTATCTACAATACATGCGGTCTAACCACAGCGACAAGATATGAGAAAGAGAGAGTATAATATAGAGAATATTAATAATTACAAACTCAAAAATGAGCGTGAAGTTCACGATGATATGTATGTGATAGGTTTAGGAAATAAAGACAATCGTTTTAAATAAAACTCATAAGTTAATCTGACACGTGGACCGAATTCATGACTCCGCACGGTAGTCGCACCGTAATACAGCCACGCTACCAAGGCAGTCTTGACTTACGAAGCGGACAATTCCATAAATCCATTATTCGTGTCCTCTTGTGAGACTCTCTAATTCCTCTGATTTTCAGATGCCCGTGACACAACATAATCGTAATATGCTCTAGTTTCAGTTTAGGCATATGGTGAGAACGTTGAAAAGTAAGGAAATCACGTTTCGAAAATAACTTTATTATCTTGCGCTCGTCGATATTGTCTATCTCGTTTTGTAGCATCTTTGTCAGTTATCCGTATTATATTAAATTATACTACGCCCACAGTGCCCGCAACATGAGATACAATATTCTAACAAAATCAAAATACTCTGCCCGCCGAGGTCAGCCTCCATTTGTTCCCGTAATATCAGTGAAACTCGGATAACGCCAAAGAGTTCTAAGATTATTTAGAGCCGACATTGAAAAGATTGTCATAGAAAAATTTTGCACTCATCCGATGGTTACTCAATGTACCGTAGAATAGCAAAACACCAATGTAAAATACTTCACATTTTTTCCATATTGTGATTTCCAAGTTTTTAATGCACATATTTGCATATTTTCTATCAATATATTATTTTTGTATTCACATCCAAGGACGTTGTGACGTCTTGTGAGACGGATACTTTAAAGAAGACGGCGACTTATTACGAATTGGTAATAACTTTTGAGGCACAAATTTGGTACTGAACTCCGCTCTATAACTGACTATACTATTTAATATTTTGGGATAACGCGAAAGAGTGTACACGGGTTGTATTCTCCTGTGAATTACGTAAACATAATTGTAATTAATTCGATATTATTTATATCCTTTTTCTACCTATAGTTTTATCTACCTTATTTGTATACTTCTCAAATTATTTGATAATTATTCACAACTTTACATTACTATCCATATTATCTCTTATCGCATATGCTCTTACATTTATCTTGTAAAATATTTTATTGGAGCTACTACAAATACCAACTGATGCTATTCATTAATTAAGAGATATTTAAGTTTTTATTTCGAATAATCAATTAAACTTACATAGTTGCAGAGTTATCTCTCGAATGTACAAGTTAATGTTATAGCTAGCATGGAGTGCATTATTAAATTGCGTCAAAATATTATTATAGGCCTTTTTTAGTCATACGTGAGAAAGTGACAAAATCTGACATAAACACGTAATCTGTGTCAAGGATTTTATTGACAATGAATCGCGTCATTGAGTGACGTAATGTAGAGCAGGTCCTAGGAATATGCAACGTGTCAGCAATGCGTGTGTAGTCGGTCGTGCAGCGTGTGGCGACTGACGCGCGTTAGGGCGAACTTTGCGTGATTTACACGTGCCAAGCGCCGTGCTTTTGCGTCTAAAAGTACGGTCAGCATCTTATTTGAACTTTACTATAGAAATTTAGAAGAGTAATTGATAGGTAGTATCGTGCAAAGACTGTTTTAAATCAAATAATTCGTTAAATTATAGCTATTAGAGCTGTGACCGCGAAGAGTAAAAATTTCGAAAGAGCGAATGTAATTTCAAAATTGCAATAAAATTAGCTTATTTCAACGTGAAACATTAGTGTAAACTTAAACAATAATTACTGTATTTTATTTTTATTATAGGACTTTTGTTTACCCCATCTTGATCTCCGCGATACGGCTATCCAGACAAACGAAGTCGCGGATAAAAGCTATTTTACATAAAACATTTAGTCGCAGTACATGTATTTCAATTCACTGATTAAATTACATAGTTGTTCGTCCATTTGTTAAGAGTTAAGAGGTAACAAAAGTGCCTTAGTTTACATTCAGTAAAATAGGGTCGTGCGACATGCAAACCTTTACAATGTTGTAATTTTTTACCTTTATTATACCGCTCTGCAAAATGACATCCCATTTGTTTTAATAGTAAATATATTCTAACAAAAAATGCCCTTTAAATATGCATATGAATCGCTTGGGGCATCGATAAATTGGCGACGCATTTCGTTTAATAAGTGAAAAATATACATAGTTAGAAATAATTAAAATAAACATTCCATTCATTGAGTCATGACCTACACGCAATTACTTAATGAACTAGTATAATAGCTGCTAGAACTAGTATGATAAAGTAAAAGCCATAAAAGTTGTCACAACATAAACGTCATAATTTTAGCAAAAGTAAAAAATACTGACTGTTATTTTCAATCAAGAAGGTGGCCGTTAATAAGCATGTTTAGATTCTTTTTGGATCCAGCTCCTAAGTGACCCGTGATATCTATCAGTTGTCTAGCGTCGGCGTACTTTTAAACAAAACTGTATTATTATGTATAGAGAAAATTAACTATAGTTAATTTTTTCAGTGTTACTTTTACGATAGTCTAATTACAATTTTTTATACTATATCGTATCGCATTTGCTAATCATTAGCCACGTTACGATTATATTATTTAATCAAATACTAAATCCATTTATAGGCGTGCACATATTTGAATAACAAACACATGAACAAACGTTAGTTAGAGTGCTTCACACACCCGACGGCATACTTCAAGTGAAACGATCAAATACTCCGTACAGCACAATTTCTACGAAGATTAATTATTGAATACCCGCCCCCGTCACAATTTATTCTAGGCTCCTCCTCTGACGCGCGAAGCCAACAGAGACATATGATCCAATCAACGAAATAATGAATAAACATCATCCATACAACTTTATTACAAATCCATACAGCTATTAACACGTATATAAAATGATAACATCACACAAAGTAAGCACAGGCTGCAGCGGTCCGCACCGCAGCAAAAAATTAAAATAAATTATTCATCTCGTAAAGATTGTTTTTGATCAGTTGCATGTGCAGAAACTGTTCGCGTTGATTATGCCATTTGTATGTAGAAATCTACGGCGTGGCCTTATTAAGATAAAAAGGTTGTATTTTAAACGGCCATGTCGAGAAGTATTAAAATGTTTGCATCGTAAAGATTGTGTTAAGGTTTTCTATAAAGTTATTTAGATGATCCGATATGACCGCGGAACGTAGGCAAATATCAAACAATGTGAATATTACTAGAAAATGTTCTCGTTTAGCGACAAACATTGAAAACAAAATTTGTGACGGTGTCCCGCTAGCAGAACAGATAACCTTATTAAGATTCGAGGCAATCGGTGGATACAGGTGCAGGTGGAACCGGCCCGCGGCTCGTGGAAATCTCTTGAGAAATGCACTATGTTCAACAGTTTATATTATTTCGTTCCAAATTTTCAGATTTATGATATGATACAAATAGAAAAGTGTTTTCTGAAGTTGATTTCTTTTTTGGCAACCCTACTCGCGCACGACACGGCAACACCGACAATGCATTCCACCCCACTTGTAATACATTTCAATTTAACTGGAAATCGGCGCATTACCTAGAGTTATAACAGCTAAGACCTTTATTTAGTGTCGGACCACCGCGACCTCACGATTTAATATGGACCCGCCACTAAATACGGCCATCCTTTGTGCTTTCATTATTTTGGAATTGCTAGGGTTGCCATATGTGTCATTTTAAATTAACCTCGAATAACGAAGTCCTTAAAGCTATGGTTGATTGCTTGTAAAGAAATTGCAATTTGAAACCACCGTTAAAGTTAAATAAACATATTTAATTTAAATAAAAATAAAACTTTTAGTGAGTTGTAGATTTTTTATTGCATCGGCAAAATTTATTATTCCTATATTTGCTAACGGCAGGCCCACATTATAATACCTCCGACTTATAATGTTTGCCTTGATATTTATTGAAACGTCTAGACATAAATTGTTTGCTCCATCAGCCAGTGACGATAGGAGTGATTTCAATAAAAGCTGTCATACATTTAGATTTAGTTCCGCCATTTATGTTTTACGAGTTATTGTTATCTGCGATGGTGTGTGTCGATATTTATTAACATTTATCGGGTAACGATTCATTTTCAACTATTATAGTCATATTATTTCATGCTAGCTCACAAGATATTGGCAACAAATTTGGTTGGGACTTAAGATTAGTACTTAGTTAGCATTATTGTTGTAACTTCTAGGGTACCTATTTCAAATTAGTAAACAAACGAAATCTACTCTTAAAGTTTTCATTTAAAAACTGTCATAAATTCCCATGTCGCATAATATTTAATTCTATTTGTATTTTTCCTCAGGGCAAATCCATAATCAACATCCTCAAATATGTAATCCATCAATCGAAATAACAGCTACACTTATCATTTTTTTTTCACATTTAATTTATCTATTTGTCAAAAAGACAAATGACTAAATATTCACCTATCATAAATATTATATTATCATAACATTACATTAGAGAAATAATAATGTCCATTACTTTAACAAAATCCTATAACCACTTTTTAGTCGTATGATGCAATGAATTCATATTTACCTTTATAAATCTTTAAACACACTTTAGCAAAAAATATAAAACCCGACGCACTTGTTTTATAATCGTGCGTTTTATGTACATTTTTCCATTAATGTCATTAAAGGCAAATAACGGCAAAAAACTGAGAAACAGGTCTAAACACGGAGATCTAATCTAGCTTTTTCCAGCGCGACACGACGTCCATAGGAGGCAAAATTGTTTAATCTTAACAATATAATACTGCTAAGGAGATTGTTAAAGTGCCAGTACATTTGTGTTGCTAATGCTGCTCGGCCATGTGTGAACTGCGAATATATTAAGAGTAAACCCTATGAGGACAAGACGTAAGGCATTTAATGCGACTTTTAGCCATTAATCCTCACGAATGATTTTTTTCTTTATCTGACGTGGTACGAATTTTACATAATAATTGATCATTAAACTAAATTTATAGAACTTACATTAAATTTAATAGTTCTGGCCTGGCGTTGTAATTTTTTTTTTAATGGATAGTAGTGTTTATATAAATAATTGTTATAATCAATGTAAATCGTTTCGTTATAATTGGATAATTATTATCCTACATGGGTCAGGATATTAAAATAAAATTTTATACGTCACACATAAATCACCGTCAGTCAGCGAGTGGCAACCCTGTGCCGTACCGGACAAAAAGTCGCGAAATTCTCGCATTAATTACGTGAATAATTACGTATAGCCCATGTTGGTCGCGACACGTTTTTGCTGAGATCAGATAGGTGAAGTGGAATCCGATAATTGTCGTGGCAACGTGCTCCGGTTGTGTATACCATTATTATAATGTCCGTGATAGATGGAGCTTCGTCCATTTTCATCCCATACTAGGATGGCTTCTTTCTATTATAATAATTAGGAAAAACTTTCATAACGTACAATAGACTTTAAAGTTCTCTCTAGCCGACAATTATGCTTGCCAAAATTATTGCAATTAAATTTATTCATAGTAAATTCACATACACGGAAAAAAACAACACATATCAACTACTTACATTTCATTAATAACAATCACTCCAACATTCTTAACACCAGCAGAGGAACGCAAATAAAATCTATGCTCATAAGACACAGGGTCCAAGATCACTTTTGACATAGTAACCCCTAATGACAATGCCTTATATGTGGAACTAAAAAAAATGGTCTTAAAACCACCCATTATAATATTTCCTTAGGTAGACTTAAAATCCCAGTAGTGTTGATACGATTTCGGGTAACTTTCTCCTATTATTCCTGCGCTGAAATCGAAATATCAATTTAACTACTGCGGCCTCCGAGTGGAGTTTATTACATGTCGCTAGCGGGTGTTATTCCGCGAAGGAATTACTTCAACCTGCCGGTCTTAGCAAAACGTTTAGCGGGATTACTCTTAAACGGAAAATGTATTAGAATTGTGTCAACAATCGGGTTTCGAGCAAAACATAATACACTCCCATTATAATAGCAGTCGCTTTAATAGGGTAGTCACGTTGGTTGTTGATTGAACATAAATGGAAAAATAATAGTAGACTATACAAATATACAGCATCATTGTGACATTCCGTTAATAAATAAAACCACATACTCTAATTTCCTCTGCTAACACTGTGCCAAAAATCATTTATGAATAACATTACTTTTCTGATTTAATAAAAAAAAATTTAGTGCGGATATGGCATGCGTGTGAGTGTATTTCTAGCTGAAAATGTGATGTTACCGTGTGACGAGTAGTATTAGTAGCATTAAGGCGTGTAATATTAAAATTACTTTTCATGGATATTTATTTTGTTCGAAATTTATTTTTTTATTTCACACACCTCAATTACGAGGAGACTGAAAATATTTTAGCTCACACTGGAACACTGTAAAATATCGACTACACTGCGAAATCCAGAATTAGACAACTCTATTTTTAGGTATATTAACCCTATTACCACATGACATACACTCAAATTATCTTCTTCACCCTACACTTTTACACATACACTCACGCACACACACACACTCGCACACACACACACACCCGCACACACACACACACACACACAATATGACGCTCTCTAACTCGCGCTTAACAAATTAATGCAATTTAATTAATTGGTTTCTCAAGACACAGGCGCAGCCTAATTTGAGAACCTCTGGTAATTTTCTTTGTACTTTTCTTATTTTTTAATAAAGGTTTTTTCATTTTCATTTTTTTTTCATACGGTTCGAGTAATTTATTGTAAATTATTATTTTCAACAAATTATGTATATGGTTTCATTTAGTAACATATCAAAACTATACTGTTCAATAAAATAAGATACTAAGACATTAATAGCGTTACTTCCCACAAATTAAAGTAAATAATCATCATTTCTAGAAATTGACTACCTATAAAATTTTAAGTTGTCAATTACTTAATCCTTTAGACTATTATAAAAGGTAATCATGGTGCACTATGTTAAGAAGATATTGAGATGATTAAAAACTTTTTGAAAAAAAATATCTGTTTCTTACAGTAACATTCACTCGGCCCTTGACCACACCAGTACATAAACAACAATATTAATTTTAGAGACAGATTGCAGCCGGAAGATGTTATCCGTCCAGTGCCGGTTACTCCAAACGATTCAGTGCAACTATTTTAAGTTGCCTGTCCGCCTGTAATGAGGGGCCATTCTACATTCCATCATCACTACAAACAGTGTAAACACATGTTATTATATCGTAGCCTCTACAGAAACAGCCCTTTAAAGTAACGGACTAAAAATACGGTCAAAACAACGGAATGAATGATTAGATTCCGATCTCTTACATGTTATTAATCAAGGGTTTTCCAGTTTATTTTTTTATTTAGTGAAGATATGCGTGGGCTGTAAACCGTGATCACAGTTTAATTCTTGGGTTATGAAATAATATTGTATTTTTAATTCGAGACTTTTATATTATAAAATTAGGATTATATCCAGACTTGATGTTAAAGTCAGTTAATAAAGCATGCTAATGGGATTTTTTAGATTCTAAAACATATTCCATATTAATTAATTTCATGGAACAATCCTCGATTAAATAAAATCCTAGACTAAACCAAATAACTATAGACAGTACAAGTAATAAAATATCGATTGAAAACATTCACTTAACGTATCACACTTAATGAAATTATGAATTTATACTTATTGTAGCGGGAGTCATTTGTCAACCCGGTCTCACAACTGGTGGAACAGGTCGTAAAATTAACTTAAAACTCTTTTATCTGAATATATTATTGCCGCTTTAATGTATCGAACGGGAAATCTGCATTTTAATAGTCACATTTTAATATATAGTCTATTAGCGAAATATATGTGTGGATAAATTGGAGCGAAGATATAATTTATGATGGGAAGAAGTGATAAGCGAGTGACCAAGTGAATTTTAATTGGGAATTTTGCTCGACAATTATGCGCATCATAGAATCCAATAGCTATATTTCATTTCTCAATAATTGTGAAAGATTTGTAAAGAAATATAAAATATCACTTTATAATTATGAAATAATTTCGTCTTTTCCGATATGTACCACAATATTCGTGGAAAAAATAAGTAAGTTTGCCGAGTACATTTTGTCAAAAAAGTTAATGATATTTCTAAGGTGTTTATATAAAGACAATGCTTCGATTGTCTTGGAAAAGAAATAATTTAGAAACCTTTTTTCCAAGCTTTACTCTCAAAGAGTCATTCTATGCCTACACATTGCAAAACCGCTTGTAACCTTAAAAAAAGATAAAAGTACATAATGTTCCAATGCACTAGAGTCGGTAATTGAAGGCATACAAGACTAGTTTAATTCAAGCAAATGGTGCTGTCATCAAACGGGTAGCTGCTCCGTGGCAATGAACTCTATATAAAAACAAATCAAGTGACACCAAAAACACCACACTTGTGTCAATTATTGTAGGCATAAGTAAAGTATTTGCTGAAGTAACATTCTAGTCCATATGCTTTTACGTTATTATTATGCTTATTTACTAATATATTTAGATTATTATAGCTAATTGCTAAATAATGAGACTTCCAGGTCCCACAACGACATAGACCCTTATTTTTACGTATCGCCATTTGATACTCACACGCCTTAATTGAGCCCTTACCAGATTTAAATATACACGGATGCCGCTGATATCTTCCATCAAAGCGAATCTGAATTCATGGCCTTGGCCATTTACTTGGAACATAATTCCACTCCCATTTCTATACTGTAATTTGTAAACGTCTGTAGACAGATATTAATATGTTAATGTTCAACACTTAAGTAGCTAACATGTTTAGTTTAATGGTTAATGTAAGTGAATTCATAAATAAATACGTACTAGCAAATAGTAACAGCAAAAATCTATATCGATTTGAACTGCGCTGATACTCCTGAGATCTTAGACATTATGACAAAATGATACTGGCACTATGAATACAGATGCTTAGGGTCATAGACAAAAGTTACCCAGATTTAGTAGCATACTTTATATAAAAGTTCGTTAGCCTATGCCACAGTACTGATGACGGTCCTAATACTGCATGTATTTGAATAATTCTCTCATGTAGAGATAAATACAAGATCTCGCCTCATCGCGTTTATGGCACCAGATGATATCGCTTTATGCTTGCTCCGTGGACCTTGTAAGCAGTTATAACTAAGTACTTAAATGTTAAGCTAAATGCACTTGATGACTTAGTTAATTCAAAGTAACGCTTGGATTAGATAATGCTATTTCTAATCTACATACTGATATACTCACGCCTTGTACCTGGATGGGTAGACAAAGTTAGTAACTTTTGCACCAGCTTTTAACCATACTTATTTTCCATATGGTGATGTGATAAAGAACGAAAGAATTTTCGCTAGCATTTTCCTTCCTTCTCCCCTCCGTCGATCCTAAAAGAACCCACCCCTCACCCAAATTCCCTCCAGGGTTTTTCTATTTCTCCACAACAACTTGCACACAGCCACCACAACTCAGAGCTACGTATCAAGTAACGGAACTTCTAAACTCTTTTTTGACTCAATAAATGAAATAACCTGACACTATATCAAATATAAATTCGAATACGAGGCAACTCGAGCCCATTTCCGCAAATCAAAAGTTGTTAAGATTTTTTATTCGACCGTTCAGCAAACGGGCATTGTAACAGGTTCAATGAGGTGACTTGAATATTCAGAATAGATTTTTCAATAGTAGGTAGGTACTACCTACCGATAATGAGTCACAAAATGTAGAATCGATTGGAAAGTCAGTGGCCTTTAGATGTTTTTGTTCACCGAACTGCAAATTCTGTATGCAATCGTCAAATGTATTCATTTTTATTTTGATCTAGTTTGACCCGAAATAAGTAGTAACGGTTGAATGTCAGTGACTTCAACCTATTTAATATAGTATATTCCTATTCTATGTAAATTTAAAATCTTCTTCCAGAATGTAATATTAACGTCAACCCGTCTTCAGTAGTATAATATATTGGCGCGGATCTCGTTGAGAAATTGATAAACTCCTGTCCTTTTTAACGTATTACTTACTTGCTTTTGTTCACAATACCGCCTCCGTAGATGCCTTTTTCCAGTATAATTTTTCTCAGTATAAAAATTAGTCTATTTTTAAATTTAGGATTTTTACAATCTGTGTGAAAAAAATCATCCTCATACATACAGCGTACGTTTAAACATAGGTAATACAATAATTCATTAACTTTCACATTCGTAAGATTAACCACTTTTTAACATAGTTATAAAGGAAAAGGTTGTTAAGGCTTCTTAGCCAATAAAGACTCCAGCGGTATCTTTAAGTCATGGCTTAAGGATACCTTGTTCATATACACCTTGTAGGCGAGGACATGTAATACCCACTGCAGAGGTATCTACTTAATCGTCATTGGTTTAGCTGTAATCGAAGCATTAAAAAAATTAATACGCTACTTTAAGACGAGTATCGATAAGCGTAATACCGCCCACAACCATCGACGGGTTGAATCGGTTATTGTTCATTATAAGTCATTTGGTATTAATAAGTTTGTATGTTGGTTATTAATGTGTTTTTTATACCGTTATCCGACTCGTACAGACAACAATAAGCTCTCGATCACGACTTGTCAACCGATGAGATTCCTACGCGTGGTAACCACAAAAACTTATAAATGCAAGTGTATTTTAGTAACAAATATTTTTATGATTAGAACAATTTTTTATTTGATAATTTTGGAACGTGTTTTAGAGTAGCATTTCAAGGAAATTTTTATGATCAAAATACTGTTTCTTTTACGTTTTTTTTTAATTTTGTGTTTAAGTAGTTAACCGGATGTAAGTTATGTTGAACACGAATCAGTATGTATACTCTTATATAATATACTAACGTTATGTTGATATTTTGATACACCACGTATGTACTTTTAAATGGTACTAATACAAGTATGGTGTAGTATTCCTGCGTCTATGCTAAATCCAGGGGTCGGTGCACGGGTTTCTTATAAGCAATGCCAAAAAAATTGGCTCGTGTTTTTACGTCCAATCGCTTGGCTGTCATGGACTGTCCTATTTTTTGTACAACTGTCACATCACAATATCCAAATTAATCTATTTTTCATTATTGCACCGTTATAAAAAGGTAATTGCGTGATTTTATTTCCTTTTGCAGGTAATTTACGAGTAGCGAAAACCATCGACATCGTAAAAACTAGTAAGTGTAAAAATCTAATTCATTTACTTACTCTATTTTTATAACAAGCGACTTGCAATTAAAATGAGGTTAATGAGATCAAAAAACATTGAAATATTGGCATAACATGTAATTTAGACTATTTATTTACTGTATTTTCATAAAAAAATTATTTGTAATTATACTAAAATGAATATGGTAGAACGATGGAATAATATCGTTTATAATTATAATATTGCGCATATAAATTGCAATTACATAAAAAAAGAGTGAGAGATTTCTGAAAAACTTAAAATAATAAAAAATTGAAAATTTCAACACACGGCTCACGGAACTCTGAAGTTTACTAAACTATAAATTTGTTCCTGCGACTAACGCTCAGTTAAAAAGCTTAACTGAGCTGTTTTTTGCTGTTGATGAAATTAACAAATAATAATAAATACTTACAAAAAAACGCACAAAATATGAAGAGTCATTAAGTAATCACTATTACGTCTTTTTGTTTATTTAGCAATAACAATATTCCTGGATACGAAAACAAAAAACGTTAGGAATTATATAATACGAATTACCAACATAGTACAAATAAAACACTATTACTGTAAACAAATTGTGTATTGCAATGGAATTTTTATTTTAAGTTATTACAAGCACAATAAAATTCAAAGCTTCAAGCCGCTAGCCACCATAAACATGATACAACCGGTATTATCTGAAAATTCAAAGAAAGGAAACCGAAATATACAATTTTACATTATAGAGTACTTCAAAAGCGAGACAATTAAGCGAAAGTTATAATAAGACTAAATCTAGTTGAATGGGCCTTCTATTGCATAAATACAAACACAAAAGAGAAAATAGGTCCAGAACACCTTCCATCATAGGAGCGAGATCTGATACGCCATTTTGGTTGCCATGACAACAGAAGTGCGAGCGCCACACGCGGCTCCTTTGATTTACCACGCACCGGTTTGTGCAGTAAATAATGGCTGGCCGACGTACATTGGCAGAAATTGGCGGGCCTTGTAGAGGTGTGGTACTTAGGCCTGATTTACACGATTTTTGACAAAATAAAATAGTGGTCAATTTTTTTTCAAAATTTATTAGAACTGCCGTATTCTCGTTTAAAAACGTAATCCTACGCCTTTATTCCCGAAGGCATAGACCAAGGATGATCAAACTCCAGCACTTATCGACCTTCGTTATATCTGAGATTGTCCCGTATTAAGAACAATTTCCAACTCCCGCAAACAGGGTTTTGTCCAATGAAAAATATTTTATGCCGCTATTGTTAATATATTAAATATGATATTACCACAAACTTCATGGTTTCTACGAAATGTAAAGGTGGCTATAGAGATGATGTGAATAATTTTCTGACGCCTGACACCTGATATAATGTATAAATTTTATATAACGGACGTATACCATCCCTCGCTCGATGATTTAAATTCTACTTTTAAAGCTGTAAAGTACCTAAAAAATCTCTTACACATGTATTTATTTATTTTGGTATGCGACATAAATGAGTAAAAGCTTTATGCACACCAAAAACATCAATCATGTTAAATATCATTAAACGCGGTAAAACTCCGCAACGTTAACGCATCCATTATTGTGTAAAGTTTATTTCTCTATCGCTAAATGCAATTTGTGATCAGAATAATTTCGAAATAACTTAACTTATCTCAAATCTTTACATAAATAGGAGTGAAACAAACTGATTTAATGTCGGATCCCAGTCATGGATTAGTAAACATTATTAATAACAGTCTCTTCATTTCTTCTATTTTACAGGCCTTTAAATCAACCAGAATATGATATGTACTGATCACTATACTTTACCAATGAAAAATAAAGTTATTAAGATTAATTTCATCCTATATTTGTCAATATAGATTTCAGAACACACGTGGAGGGAAAAAAAGCGTTTTTACCGCGTGTTTGTAGCGAGCCTTAGCATACGCTATAGAAGACAAATGCTCAAGATAGTAAAATGATACCGGCACAAGTGCGACTTAAAGCACAATGAGCTCTCTAAAATTTACGTATCCGCCACAAAATGTAGACAAAGTGTCGCCAGAAACAGCTGCGAGCCACATTTTCTCGCGGAACAATTCGTGAAACACCTAAAATAGAAACAAGTGCTATAATTCGGTAGTAATCTAAATAGACGATTCTAGAATTAAAACCACAAGTCTCGAAGTAATGGTCAGTGTTATATAATTCAATCGCATTTCTGTTTCTTGAAATTTATTTTACTTCTAAAATTGTAACAAGTTTCATAATCTATATTTTATTGTAATACTACTTTAATCTATTGTCACATTTGAAAAGTGAATACAATGAAATACTTAAATAAAATGAATACTGGTTTAATAACGACAAGGTTTGACAAATATCAAGTCACTTAAAAACTAACTTCTCAAATACCATCAATCTACGTACTAAATGCCAAACCATATCCGCATCTTATAAATCGACAGTCCGAGTGTTAACTTCTCATTAAGCTCGAATAACCGAAAATAAATAATGGCAAACTGGACACGGAGCAATCGTGGCACTCGCGGCTCTGTTCCGGATGGAGTTAAGATCAGGGGTATGTCACATTAATCACGATTTGAGCTCAATGTGCCTGTAGGCAGTGCGCATCAGTGCCTTTAATCGGGAAGCCATAGCTTTAGCGGGTAAATCTTCGACGGTAAAAATGGCGACGTACGAGTACACTCCGTGAACGTTTTAGAGTTGTGATTGTAGATCCAAAATGTCTTAATACTGTTGTGTATATTACTGTATGGCATGTAGTATGGTTTAAAAGATTAAGGAAATGTGTTTACTGTTTAAGGTTACGAGTTTTTTTTATAAATCACGAAACAGTTTAATAATAAACATTGACCTATAGCTCTCAACTCTTTCTCAGTCCATGTGACAGGCCTCATAACCATATCTTTCTCAAAGCAAATAAACTAGTATAATATGCATCATGCATTCAAACTCTCGAGTATCTGCAATAACCTGAATCATTTAAGAATAGCCGCTAGTTTGATGGCTCCACGGACTACGAAACTAGTCCGGCAAATGGGCGGCTGCATCAATCATTAGCTTGATATGTATCGGTCACACGCGGACTGGCGCACCGCTCCATGTCTTTATGTGTGTTGTAACTGAAATAAACACTGAAAGGGACAGCCTTACGTATTTAGGTTTGGTGCGAGGAAGAAAGAAACATAAAAATATACAATTAAAAATTGACACGGTAAATCATGTAACATGCTAGGTGCTTTTGATTCTTATAACCACGATGGCACATTTTTCTATTTGGTAATAGCAAACAACTATGAACTAGATCAACACTTTCTTCACAACCACCAATTAAATAAAAGAATGTCGATAATAATATTAAATATGCACTAGTAGTCAAACAGAAGCTTGTGTTACAAGTTCTTAGACGTAATATTACTGAAAAAACCGGACAAGTGCAAGTTGGACGCGTGCACCGAGGTTTCCGTACAAACTTGTAGGTGAGGCATACACAAACTTAAGTTTACCGTTCGATCCCTAGACATGGCAACTGTACCAACCGCAAATGATAAGTTTTGAATAGAAAAAATCGCTTTTTTGTTATTAAAGTATACATTTACGGTTTTTAGATTTTTTTTACATGTGCAATAAGACATCGCTTCTTATTTATTATATTTCATAATTCTAGATCAACGGGAAGTAGTAGTACCCTATATGTTTTGATTCCCTAGTAAAATAGCAAAATACACGAACATATGCGATATAAACGGTCAAAACTTTTGATCCTGTTGACTTACTAGTTTGATACCTCTAAGCGTTCCTGCGAAAGAGGATCTTGGCAGACAAACAAGCAGACGGACAACAAAGTGATCTTATAAAGGTTTTTCTGAGGTACAGAACCCCAAAAAATAATAGTAAACCTGTATTAATATCTCCTTGTTTATAATAAATTCTTGTTCTACAAATAGCTACTGGAATATTCATACACTGTCGAGGCGGCTATTATAAAAATAGATTTTGACTTTAATTTATGAATCTATAAAAACTAGTTTGCTATAACCTATTCCTTATCTATTAATATAAATAAATTATTGTTTATTAAAAAACAATTAATCAACTGGCTGTCTATTTTTTAAAGATAAATAGCTGTATATTTCTTACATTTAATTATCATAGATAGTGTATAGCGTATTTTTAAATCCGTTACCAAACTATAAGAGCAGCTTTTGAAATAAATTATATAACGTGCACTATACATGGTGACAATAGAAAGAAATATTATTTTCGAACATAACGGTGGACAGCGGATGGAGGCGCGCTGCTCAAGACTAGGATAGTTGGCGCTTACTTAGGAACCCTATTAATTCAGCAGTAGCATTGATAGGCTAATTTGTACTAATATATGTAAAAAGCTTAAGAGTTTGTTTATTTGAATGTGTTCATCTCAGGAACTAATAAACTGCTTTTGTTTTTTTTAATTAACAGAGAACTACATTACTCCCTAGTGCTGTAGACTACTTTTTGTACCGGAAAAACTTTTTCATATGGGCGGAGCCGCGAGCAAAAGCTCATAAATGGATATAATTACAACCTCACTCAGGTTTGAGGGCCCTTGAAATGTCTTTGGCATTCCAGGTAAAATCGGACTTATTATGTCCTATGTAAACCACATTATCGTTTGGCCGGCACTCATATCACCCAAATGTCCGGCAATTGTTTTCTGCAAACTTATTATTTTAACGACCTACTAACTTTATGTATCAAGTAGTTGAATTACCTTCAATAATAAAACTAAATGTAGGATATATTTTACAAAAAGTAACATACCTGCGTAAGTAAGAACTTTATTTTATAATCTTTATAAAATAAAGTTCTTTTTACCGAAAGCCAATATATAATTAAACATCCATAATCATTATAATTACCATTAATTAACCTTATCCGTTAATTGTTGAATGTAACGGATATCATGATGTAGATAAAAATCATGATATGATATTTGTTCCTTCTAGTAACCTCAAAGGTTAGTAATTCATCGATGACATGCATAGATATCAATATATTAAATTTACATTTTTTTTCGCGGGGTAAACACACATTTTCGCTACTACCATTTAGGGGGTGAGTAGAACGGTTGTTTGGTTTCTCCAGTTCATTCATCCGAGCCAGCATTGGACCTAGTCCCTAACCCTGTTATACTCTACACCAGCATACCAACCAAAACCCGCGGTGGCCTCCTTCGGCGCATACGAGACGGCCTCAGTGTATCTTGTTGCACTAAGATATTACTAGAATTGCCTCCGATCACCCTGTTCATAAGATCCAAAATCCATGATTTGGAGCCAAAATTCTGCAGGCTACTTTCAAAAATGTTAATATTATTTTACCTAAACCCACTGTAAAGTATTTACGCCGATACAATCACAATAATCGTGTATACCCGACGCTAAACGCCGTCTAACCACTACACTCTATTCGGAAGCAACTGAACTGCGAAGCACTTACGTGAGACGTAAACTGTCATTATTATATATTTATCACTGTCCGTGCACTGGCTTGAGAACTGGCCCCGTGTGTCCGGCGCGTTATAAAGCAATAATTAGAGACTTACATCGCTTTAATCGCGATATTAAAGCGATGTTTATCTTTGTTGGAAGCCAAACGGGCGTATCTGAGCACAATCGGAGATATTTGCATATTCGATGCACCGCTACGTGTTTAGATAAGAGCGATCACGTACGATACAGGGCTGGCGGTATGTAGCAAATGTCCAAACGCTACAGTTAAAGGTCATTACTTGTTTGTTAAATAGTTCTCGAACTGTTATCCACTTTGCTGGACAAGCAATTATTTAAACGTTAAAGAAGAAGGGAGGCGACACACGCAAATGAAAATTATTATCGTTAATTATTTTCTGTAAATATTTTTAATACAATAAACTATTTCGCATATTAGAAGGACCCATGTCGAGTTCGCGGCTTAGTTTCCACTCTCAATACTAGCACGTCACTGTCTGATTGATACAATTAATTATGTGTCTACTGCGTAGCGAAAATATCATGAAGGATACCTGAAATTTGTTCAGAAACATTTAATTTAATTTTTCAAATTTATTAGAAGAGGCCTGTGCCTGCAGTGGAACATTAAATAACACAGAGATAACATAATTATTTTTTTTGTTAAATGTTTGTGCCAACCCTAACTTTGCTGCAATATTTTACAAATAAATATATCATAAATTCATTGCGTCTTTGATTAATCAAATATATGATAACTATGAATAATAAAGTCAATGTAACACTTTGTCATTGTAATCTAATTTATTAATTAGTCATTTGTATTTTTCCTTTATACACGAACTTTTCTTGCAGCGCTACCCAGATAACTTATCCTGAAAAAAAGGAATAAAGGTATAATTAGCCTTTTCTGAACAATACAACATTGTATAAGTAAAAATATTTTTATAACCTGTTAATTAGTTTCAAATATTACCTCTACAAACAAACTTTACCTCATTGTAATTTTTTTATACTTACTAACTTTTGCCTGCGGCTCTACCCGCGTGATAGTTTTCCTGGAATAAAAAGTCTATAGCACTCAGGATTAATGCAACTTCCTATAAAAAATCGGTTTAGTTCCTGAGATTAACGCGTTCAAACAAACAAACATAGATGTACACATTTTAAATTCAAAATATAAAGAGCAAACTTTATTACTCGATAAATATATATTTGTACAATGTATTTAGAGATGTGCACTACATCAATCACGTTTGTCTAGGAACGATCTTACCGACCTACGTATAGTCTACTTCAATACGAAACACATCTCACGTTGACAGAGTTTGAATCACGTCCTACATCACAAAAGCCCGGATCGCGAACAACTTGTTGACAATGTCTTGTGTCAGTTTTTAATCCGCCTCAAGCATGAACACAAAATAGTTCTTGTCGTTAAAATACAATAGCTTTGACCAATGTTATAAAGCAGGTTAGAAATATAAATTTTTTTGATACCTATACATACGAATGCACTTATACCTACGAACCTAAGATATCCATTTTGGCTTTGTATTCCACTTCCACACTATCGAAACTCCGCTTTGAAATCCCCATAAGTGTTACTTATATCATTGGTAACGATGTTAAAAATATCAAATGAAAAATATCCTCGTAACTAAACGTATAACAAATGAAATTCAATCAGCACGTTCAAGATGACAAATGTGTGAAATTCTATACTCCTTTAGAACTGAGAACGTCTGAAATATGTAAAGCTTAGATATTTTATCGTGCTCATTCATTTTATTTGCCTTCTTGCGACATGACGATAAGAGTATCTCCCAGGCTCATAGTATAAAGCTTGAGATTCAATTATTGTATTACTTATACGTATTTAGTAAGAAATTACTCAATGAACTTTAAATACCTTTACGCCTATACAAACAAAGCTATAAATCTAAAGCATTGTCTGTAATTGTGATTTATTGCCTAATTTGAAATGTCATGGTGGAACAATGAAATTGTAGACAAAATGAGTGTAATGATTGATCTATTTATCACATTCACAAGATTATATCAATTTGAAATTCAAGACAGAAGCTTTCTTTAAACAACTCAATATTTTTTTAATGAATTATACAGGTCTTGGTGCTTGTTGTTCTTACCTATAACTTGATCATGTTGATACCTTATTTGTCTATATCGCGAACTTGTCTAATATAGATTAATATAAATTACTACGTCATTAATTGTCATAGGTACTTATTGAATAATGTAAGTATGCATAAGTCGTTTTTTATTATTACATATTCATTACAAAATGGCATCTACGATCTGTGATTATATAATTCTAATATCCTGAAATACTTCATGATGATCATACGATCAGTCCATATTTAAAAGAAATATCTAAATTATGCCTTCTCTTACCGTAATTAAACTCATTTAGCTCACCAACCATCCGCAATATTAAATGTGTCCCTGATAATGCAATTTTGTACGACTTCCGCTTCAGAATTATAAAGTATAATTTGTGTGCATTGAAATGAATCGTAAACGCATAAACTATAGATTTTATCATATTATTGGTTTTAAATCCAGGCGGGGTCGCGGTGACAATTTATGCCCCTAGTACTACTTACAGCAATGCTTTAATACATAGTTGCACCATTAACCTATCATCAATGGTCCTTACAAGTAATCTCACGTTCCTTAGAGTTAATTTTACAATGATCAGATAAATCATATACACCAAATAAAATAACCTGGTTAAATATAAAAACGAGACAATTGATTGTCAATTTAACCGTTTTAACTATCACATTTAATTTCGTCATACAATATTCAACCCTACGAACAACTTTTATCTGATTGGAAAATTAGCCCATGAAATACATGAAAATCTAGTGAATAATATAGTCAACTTCCAAATACTTACATAAACACACAGCATTCTTATCTCCATCCTCTGGTGCATAAACTAAAGTGGACCAAGTGACGTCAACGATCATGGTGTCCTATTAAGGGTGCGCGATATTGTCTGCATACTCGAAGTGTTTTTCCATTAAGTTTAGTTCTGTGAAAGTGATATCTTTATCTCATCGTTTTTGTTGATGATCGAAGATAGAGTTGGGGTTCAAAAACAGGTCTTACTTGTTTGTCTTAATATTAATAAAGTTGTACGCGCGCTGCGCTTGTTTTCTTTTTTGTTAGAGGTTATTTAAGGCTTTACGTGTCTTTAGCTATTAATCCGCTTGTGATATGGTTTCATCAAGTTTTTCTTCAAAATTGTTAATGTTCTAGTTTTCTCTTGGATATGAGATGTGGTGTATCGAGTATTTCGACAAGAAAATAAAAAATATACAGTTTTTAATATTTTTTGAAAAAATGATTTTAAGTATAATAATTTTATATTTCTTTATAAACATTATTATCTTATCTTAAATGCGGAAACTTGTAAAAGTGTTTGTTATATGTTAAATGCAGATACAACTGAATTGATTTGGAAGATTTTTTTCGGGTAGACCATGTCCTCGATAGACTACTTTTTATCCTAGTAATTTGCACCCATAGAAACTAATGGCATTTTTTGACCAAAAATTTTAAACAGATGCCGCTAACATCGTACAATAGGAATCCTTTGTAGCGGGTAAGGCTTTTCATGCAGGCGAAGTCGCGAACAACACCTAAAATAAAATAATTTTTATTTTAAATCCTCTGTAATAAATTTCGCAAAATAAACTATGACAGTTAACATTACTATCACTTATATTTATTGCTCGTAATTTGGCATTCAATTTCCATTCCGGGAGTCACCTGCGAAATATTTATAAAAAGCGCTGATAAATCGACGAAAACCAATTTAACACTATTCACAACAAAGGCGGTTTTATCCTTTTTGATAACGGAAAAAGGCAACTATGTATCACCGATATTATAGAATGTGCTTATCCGATTCCGTGACAGATAAAGCCGTGGGCTCGATAGCACGAAGACACCTGAAATACATCACGCGGGTTCGTACCTCCGCGGTCACAGTAACCTTCAAATTCATTTAATCCACTGCCGTTATTTTAAAATATTTTCGTTTTTCTTCCGTACGTATTCATGCAGTATCAGATCACACTGCAAAACATTCATATCATTTATAATTACTGATGGCTATCGGTGATATTTCTTGCCACGCGATTTAACTTATAGTTTTTCTATTGCTCTTGCCGTAGTCTCACTTACTCAACAGGATATGTTGAGATAAATTGGCCACTTATAAGAGCTATTTATTATTTCCTAATCAGATTATCGTTGGTATGAATGGAATGCTAAATATGTGCATTAAATTTGTCTCAAAAGATAAAATAATATAATAGAGACGTATGTTTAAATATCCCATGAAGAATATATATAATAACTCGATATTAAACATTATACTCGGAACTGACTGACAACAAGAGCGCGTCGTTTAACTGATGAGAAATGCTCATCAAAATCATTGTCAAGACTATTTCATTATTATTATCATACGTATTTGACAAGATAGCAAAGAATAAATACTTTTACTAGGTTAGTTATATTGAATTATATTATACTGTACAGGCGTAAAAAAACCTACTACACATAGCTATTAACTTGATTAAGGATATGGAGTCTTCTTTGCCAAATGATCATATACGCGTGAATTAATGGTGTTTATTTCTTTGCATTACAAAACTCTTGTCATAATAAGGGTAACGCTGTTCCTATGCACAGAAGCGTCGGCCAACCTCTACCTTATTTTATTCATCTCTTTCGAATATTTAATGCTTTTAACACTATAAATCGATTTGAATACAAACATGGCGGCAATTGAGCCGTGTACAGTCGGCACTGCAAGTTATTGCCGTAAATTAAACGCTTGTTTGTTGACCCTACCCGCGTTGGATTGCTCTAAACTTGGTTAACATTTGAATAGTATTCTTTGGTCGATAAGTTAGTATTTGCGTCTGAAAGGCATAATGCAGGGCCGGTTTGCATATCTTCCTATTAAGTTAATGTCCACGCGATATTACAAATTTATTCATCAGCCACTTTTACAACGAGCTCGATGAAGAAATGCTTCAGATGTTGATTGCGAAGTAATTGCTGTGAATAAAAAAATTGTACGACTTTGTAACTGGCTTGAAAATTTAATTTCCTTATAAATAAAGACAAACATGTGTTAATGTTTACATTACATTCAAATTTGACTCTTCGTATGTGACTCAAAACAAAAAGTTCAAATACAAGTTAAAACTGAACTATTAACTAAGTAACCAAAACAGTTGGCAGGCTATCCGCTATGTTAGTAAATCTCGTCAAATTCAGTATCTACATATATAGTATGAACCTACTTTGACATTGAATGCATGCAGCATTGTTATATCAACAGACAAACATAGCTAAACAGTCTTAACATTATTAAATTGTAATAATTTTATGAATCGGGTACTGGACCCTGTCATATTAGATTTTCGAACTTGAATACAAACACAGAATATTACATTTATATCGGTTTTCTAATAAATAAACGACTGGATATTGTATATTCATAACCAAAAATATACACCTAGTTTTAACAATTCGAGTACGCAAATCTAGATCTATGATAGCACCTAACATAGTTACAAACGATGCTTTCAATATTTTAGCTCTTACCTCATCATCCTAAAGCTATTTTCGTAAAAAATATATGATTAGTTGCAATGTAAGTTTAATTGCAGCAACAGGCGTTCCTGGATTACACCCGACCGAGTACTTAAGGTCGTCCAGTTAATAAGTTGCTTCAACGCATTAACATCGAGATAAATCCGCTGGATAAGCTCGTATGAAGCTGTATACAAATAGTGGACGGAACTTTTTCTGCGGCCGCCGCGGCTTGATATGGCTAATACACTCTAATAAATTGTGTCTGTCTATTGATTACTGGGAGAGTTTCTCTATAAGGCTGTATTGCTCTTATAAGTTCATAATATAAACGAGACTTGTTTACTTATACTAGTGTTCCTTTGGAAAGTATAAAGGAGCCGCTTTCCGTCTCCACGACTTTGGGAGGTTTTTTCTCTTTGCGTTTTTGCATCCCGCAGGTCTCATTCGTCTCGCTGCGTAACATTCTCATCTTTCAACGAGTATTGCATTTTTTATTAAAAAGAAGAATTAATGTATATTTTACAGGTAACTTAAAATTACATAGCTACATTTTAATACAGCTTTTTATAGCTGCCATGCAACATATCGTTATAGTATTTGTATTTTAACGTAGGGTCCTAAGCCCGGGCTACAATAAAGGAATAACAAATTCATAACTTAAACTGAAGAGTCATAGTAGGCAACTCATTTTAAGGCAACAAGTTATACACTTTTTTACTATCTTTATTGGTAATGATTATTCAGGTACACTCTATATCCTCTTATTATCGTATAAAATAACGTGGTAAAGTTTCGGAATTAAATTGCTTAGCTCTGTTTTATATTATAATCATTTATTAGGGATAATAACAATTGTAGAATAAATGATATAAAAGTACTAAATGTCTAAATGTACAATTGTACATTGTCCCGACATATATGTGTCCTAACTAACTACATTACCCATAGTTTATTAACCATCCGCATTTAAATACATATTCTGTGAACTTCTAACACTTTAAAACCTGCTTATAATAATAATTTATTAGTTATACACTACCGATTACATCATAAATTACACACGTACAACTACTACGTTTAAATACTAGAATCGCCTTTGATGCGCAAAAGCCTCAATTACAAAGACAGCTAGAATCACTTAGGATAGTAAAAGTTCAATTTTACTAAGAAATAATCCAAGTCGTGGCCTTAAATGGCTGTAAGCTGTTTCTAGTGAAATTACTTTAAGCGCTTCGACGAACTTATCCGTGGTTCAATAAGACTAAAAGCAACAATCGTCTCCGAAAAAAATTAAGTTTTATATTCCTTTTCTCGGTAACTGTAGCTTACGATTCTGATATCCGACTACATGAAAATCGAATCATTTACAAATTAGAAGCAATTCGAATTATCTTATCTGATCTTATAATATTTTAATTCAAAAATATACAGGTTTTAACCTTTGAAAATCTTATTACACACGAGCCGCATCATACATTGTATGCGGGGAGTGGTTTTTTTGCTGGCAACTCTTAATTTACCTCCTGGTGCGACTGACGATTGAACGTCGATCGGTCGTAGCATAGACTTGTCGAGCGCATTAATGAACGCTTAAATATTGTGACCGGATCAGATTAATGAAGTAATACCGACTGATATTAATACGACCTCTATCGATTTATGTATCCAAATAACGTATAGTCAGGGGGCCCTATTCCGACTACAGTTTGTATGTTATGTTTTTTTTTTACTTCTACGGGAATTAAAGTTGTCCTTAGATTAGAATATCTGTAATTGCAGAGACGAATTCGCTTTGTAAACGGAATAAAGCCGAAGTATATTTTCACAAATAGTCACTTAATCCATGGCAAAATTACATTTCTTTAAATATAATTATAATATAATAATAATAATATCAGCCCTGTATTATATACTTGCCCACTGCTGAGCACGGGCCTCCTCTACTACTGAGAGGGATTAGGCCTTAGTCCACCACGCTGGCCTAGTGCGGATTGGTAGACTTCACACACCTTCGAAATTCCTATAGAGAACTTCTCAGATGTGCAGGTTTCCTCACGATGTTTTCCTTCACCGTTAAAGCGAACGATAAATTCACAAAGAATACACACATGATTGTTTAGAAAAGTCAGAGGTATGTGCCCTTGGGATTTGAACCTGCGGACATTCGTCTCGGCAGTCCGTTCCACACCCAACTAGGCTATCGCCGCATATATATTTTACAAACGATTTCATTACCCACACTATGTTTAGATTTAATTTTACCGCTCAGTGACCACCTGTCATTACAAATACATTAGAAATTATGTATTTAACACGAATTAACACGGTAGCTATTAACATAATCGTTTATCACGATTTATTTACAAAAATCATAGAGCCCGCTATATTAAAATCATGCATAATTGCTGGTCAAAAGCGATATTTAGAGAGCAAACATTCTTCTAGCTTATAATTATCAACTTCTACATGTGCATTTTGCTCCCCAACTATAGAGCTTAAGCGTTAATTTCAAACTATGCTTTGAATTTCTTTACTACTAGAATGTCATTTACTTTAACCTCATTTACATAGCCTGGGGGATCTTATTACTTGTAGAGCTAGGAAAAATACTTTTTTCTGCATCGCTGCTAACTTAGTTTAAAATTAAACTTAAATTTAGAGAAAATCAACGTCGTATAACATAACAAAATGTTTCTTTGATGCGATAAGGATTCATTTGTTGAGTTTGAGCGCTTGTAATATTGAATCGAATATTAAAACCGAGATTTATATTATTATTACTCGAGACCAATCGCATGATTTATTTTTTTATATTTTTTCACAAACAAAATAATTTTGGTTTAAGAACAATTTATGAAAGTTTAATCAGTGGCTGAGGCCAGCTGTCAGCCATACAAAGTCATATCTTTTAGTACGTACAGAGTTTTCAAAGCGCCTTCTTGTCGTTATTATAAATATTTATCCGGGCCATCGGATGTCGTAACTGGTCTCCTAGTACATTCCGCTTGCCGCGGCATGCATACTCAACTGTGTAAAAAATATATACCCGTGTTCTTATTTTTTTGCGCACAAATCTGATTCATTAGTTCCTACGACATGAAAATTAATTCTCTGTCTCTTATGTTTGGATATTTCTGCAAAAACTATCAGAAGTAATTCAATTGAATGATGTTCATATTATTTATATTTACATAATCACAAATTTGATTGTTTATAAAGATTGTGAGATTAATTAGCAGTATTTTGATTATAGTAAATAATTACTTATGATAAATGACGTGGAGATGGCCTTTAGCCCTGTGCCGCAAGTAATAAACACCCACATTAAGGCTCAGCCATTGTCGGCGCCCTGCTGTGTACAAAACACCGGCTAATGGGAGATGATATTATCTTAATATGCTATATTTTTAACATACAAGTATTTAACGTCAGTTTCTCTCGTTTGTAAGTCCTATTTGCACATAAATGTTTTAATGGTATACAGTACATCGTAAATCATTCAATTTTAATCAGTATACTATACAGATATATTTTTTGCACTAACAGCTCGTATTAATATATTTTTCCGGAATAAAGTATCATTCAAGAAAAATATATTCAAAAGTATCATTTATCTTTTTTCCGATAAAAAACTAACATGTAGGCTAAACTAGGACTTTGTTTATGTATGTGCTAAATTCCAAGTCATTATACAGTATAAGTATTCACTTCTAAACAACATTCTGTTAATCTTCACAACTTGAAGTATTATTAACCTAGAGTAATATAGATTCGCACTCCGTATCAGGTTTAATCATGTTGGTTAAACAGGACATTTCGATCTATTACCGAGAAACCCATAATCTGAATTCAGGTCTAATAATCCTGGATTAAGTCCATTAGAGCTTACGTATGGGAAAACCAGTTATACGACATACAAAATTACATGTAAACCATTTCCATATTATTATTAGGCAGCCTAAATTAATCTTTTATTGAATACAACGAAACAGGCATGTTAAAAAAAATATGGAAAGATATAAAGTCTCTCAGTATTCACGTAGAAAGTGGAAATGACTACTAGAACATAATTTAACTAATACAGCTTCTTTTTGTTGAATGGTCATATTAAATTATGAGTTGTGATTGTCGTGCAATCGAAAATATCAACAATAGTCGTATGGCAAGTCAAAAGCCCTGTGGGTGGTTTAAAAATGCAGGCCTAGCTCGCAACTACATGAAATAAATTAATGATTGAGCAGCACGGCTTCAGCTCCCCTGTATTTTATGAGACAGAATTTGAGGCACGGTCCACCACACCTAGCCTATATTGCAACATTTAAATACAAACTAAATAATTGCCAAATAGTAGATATTCATAGTTAAGATTTTATAGAAAGATTTGTAGTCTTAAATATTATGTCTCGTAAGATCCTAGATGGATTAAATTTACTTGAAAGGAGGATACATATTACAAAAATGTTTTTTTTTTATTTATAGAAGTCACGCGAAATGTCAGATTAATAAGTAGAGACAATAAGCTGGCTTCGTGTCACATCCTAGGATTATAAAAAGCTAAGCGACTTCTATAATACACTTGGTCTATATATTCGGAAATATGTGCTTGAGCTGGTGTCTTGTTAGTTTAATGAATATGCTTAAATAAACATTTCATTCATGCGTACAATACGAATAACGAAACACAAATCAGAGCCCATATTAATACCGTTAAATATTTATAGCGCCGTACAATCGACAGAGTTATGTTTCATCATTAATTTTATTGTAACGCAATTGACTTGAATGGCGTATGACGATCGGCGCCATGATGTTTTTTTGTCTGTGCAAAGTGTTGACGTGTTCTGCACCTGCGCGGATGTTGCCAGGTTATCCATCATAAAATGATCTATAGTGTATTCGCTTACACCTATCCGCTGTCAATAACTTTTCGAAATAAAGAAAATAAAATAGAAACGTCGCAAACTAAGATTCTGACGTTATAATGTCGGGTATGATGTGAATTTGCAGTTTAAGTGGAGTTATACTGACGATATTTCTGTAAAAAAATCTTCAATATACTTTTTCATGAAATGAACTTGTCTCACCTACCTCATGGGAAGTTATGCTTATACCATAATTATTAACTATAAAATATACATGAAGTCGGTTAAATTTTTTGGTTACGAGTTATGTGCATAAATAATCCTTCGGTATATCCCCAAGTAGTAAAAGCTAATAACCGATTTTAGCATTTATACACTAACCAAGCATTTATAGGTTTAAAGAATTTTATTCTCAAAAAAGACAATATAAGTCGCTTACATGAGAATGCTTGCTAATTACTTAGGAGTAGATACAATATTGATCGGTATTCGCACAAAGATGCTCTTCCAACACAATCATCGTATTATTGGTATTGAAAACATTAGTATTTGTCTATCACATATTGAGCAAGTTTTACTTTGAATGTGTTGAAATAGTTTACATTTTTTATACTTGACGGTATTTTGTTATAAGTTTGTGCACCTTCATAAGTAAACATTTTTTTTCCATAATTTGTTCTTGTTTTGGGTAGAACTAAAAAACTAGCGCGGCGCGAACTTCGTTGGGATATTTGCTTGAGGCGTGTGAAGGATAGGTTAGTATGGAGAGCGTCGCTTAATATTTTTCTAACAAGAATACAAGTATTGTAAATATATAATTGTTTTATGTTCATTAATTTTGTTTCGCTGTAGATTTTGGCAGTGGGTGTTAAATATATTTATACACTAATCTGCAATGGTTAAGCGTGATGGATAATGGAGCCTAGAAGGCTCCTTATCGTAACCTTAAGATTCCCGAGAAACGCATGCAAGCCGACTTAGTCGATCTCAGGTCGTAGCAAATAGTAAGAAAAGACACTTTTTGTCACTGAATTAAATTAGATATATTTATGAATAATGAATAACTATTAATTAAAGTTGCTATAATGAAACGAATACAAAATATTTACAATCAGTAAATGTCAACCATCTCATGAATTATGCAAAATTCTAAAGAATTATAACGTCGCCAATAAGTTCGTCTAAACTTTGTTAACAGTCCCATGAACAACGTGGAGGAAGATTTAACTCAATTGGCTAAGAATGCGGGGTATGCAAGTAGCCTTTCACATTCATTCCTACTTAAGAATTTATTTAAGTATTTCAAACTGATGGATTCTGCTTCGGTCAAATAAGTTTGTATGGAAAACACATTACAGCTGAGACTTTGGTATTATGTTTAAAGTCAGCATGAGAAAACTGTATGCGGGATCATTTTGACATTGCATTAGGTACTAAATGAAACCACGTTCTTATCTTTTTGAAAATAACACTTTACAATAAGTTACTCGAACCGTATGTGAAAAATTAAATATGTAGCTTTCGAACAAAATAAATATCAATAAAAAAAATTCTTACCACTCCTATTCGGTAGAAAGTTCGTTGCAGATGAAACGTCACACTTCCAGTCAGAAATACAGTCATACAAACACCATATTTCCTAAATTTGCTCAGTATTTTTGGTAAAAATATTAATTATTCATGGATGATTTTTGTCACAATGTTAGCGAAAATAAGGACGAGTATGTGGTGTCATGTATTAATATAATGTCCAAATTATCCCGTTAAAAATATTAAATTAAGCTTACTAATACCGTATGGAATTGAACATCCGCAAGGGGAAAATAGTACATTAAATACAATACGTGATGTTTTACAAATTATTGCGCGTTTTGTCAATAAGAATAACTTTTGATATATAAATAGTAACACACCTAAATCACACCTGCGATATTACTGCATTGGTTTCCTGCAGAAACTATAATAAAAAAAATAAAAATAATATCAGCCCTGTATTATATACTTGCCTACTGCTGAGCACGGGCCTCCTCTACGCTGGCCTAGTGCGGATTGGTAGACTTCACACACCTTCGAAATTCCTATAGAGAAATTCTCAGATGTGCAGGTTTCCTCACGATGTTTTCCTTCACCGTCAAAGCGAACGATAAATTCACAAAGAAACTATAACAAATTAAAACACCTACTAAAAACGCCAATGCATTCACTACTTAGCATGTCTCGTACTCTCTGTTAGCTGATAGTGTCAAAGATACTAATGTGTAGGCGCCACATGCGGTCTCATTTGAATGGCAAATTTCGTAAAGTAAATAGTGTGTGAGCTTGCACTAATCGAGTGTCTAGGGAAATTGGACAGCATCCAGCCGTTCCGGTAGGATTTGACAGCTGTTAGAAATTGCAAAACTACGCTCAGGAACTTTGTACACATTTGTAATTGGTTAACGGATAGAAGTGGAAGCTATTTGACGGAGAGCAATCTATAATATTCTGGAAAGTTAGGAAATTATTAGAAGAGAATTAGCCAAAAAATATTGTATATAAAAACCAATTTGTGGTAATTCGTTAGTGATTAAATAGCCCAAGAGCTATTGTCCCTCCCAGGCACTTAAACCAATTAATATAATATTACTAGGCGGTTAGGGTCGTATTATTACTGCATTTGGCTCGTTCCCAGACAAACCAAGAGGCATTGTTACAGGCTTTTCGTTTTTTCCCTCTTACAATACAGAGCAATGACCAGATACAATGATAAAATACATATTAACAGTCATAAAGTATTTAAAGAAAATAGAAGAAATTTATATATTACCATTGTTTTTTTTGTGTTGGTCATTGGAACTAAAATTATAGTTTTACAGTACGTGAAAGGTAGTCAAAAATAAAATGTACATATGTACTACTAACAATAATCCTCGTCAATTAAACATTTAAATGAAAATTAAAAACTAGGAACTCCACAGTAATACACATAAAACATAAAATTATTAAATTTTGGACGTCCGCATCTGTGCGTTTTATGAATGCTCTATTTGCATTATAACTTTGCCTGCAGCCCGCCGCCATCGGAACCACGTTATCGATTCCCTTACATTCCCAACTAAAACACGCGTCATCAATTATTATGACAGCTAATTTTAGTACACACTTTATGTAAAGTTTAATATTAACGGTTAACCTTCGTCAGTTTGTCAGTTGTCATGCACGGGCAGTTTGCGCGGACGTCAGTCACGACTGGCAACCCCGGTTATTAATATCCCACCTCGTTAGTAAATTCTTATCTTCTCGTTAATGGCAACACTGGCGATTTACATAGCTGTTGATAGTTGTATGAGTTTGCAAGTCAAAGAAAATATGGAAATATGGCTATAAACTACCATAGACTTGTTTAATGGGCGTAGGAGACGTGTTTTGTCTGCAAAAAATATTTTAAATAAATTTCCTATAAAACACAATAACTACTACACGAAAATAATTTAATTTTACATATTTATTAAGGCTGGTATACTCAAAGACAGAAAGAAGTTAACTGATTTAATTCAACGTACGTGTATTTTTAAACTTCATGATAGTTATTCATAATATTTTAAGTTTGGCCCGAGACAATAATATTTAAGTTTTGCATTGAATGAAGATCAATACGTTTTTATACTATCAGCATAACATACAACTCTTAGAAATCTTACTATAGTCCAATAGCTCAATAAATACTTATTGGGAGCTGCTGTAAAAGACTTAAGGAAAATCAACGAAGTAAAACACAGAATCTTATTACACGTTCTTTGACATCAGATTACTTAAACAGCGGTGAGAACATCGGTTGGGTTAAAACTGAATGACAAGTGTTGTTAGCACCTTCTTAAGGCTCGAGCGAAAAAAATCATGTCTCTGGCAAAGGATAAAATGCGTTAGAGATGAGCGCTAACAAGTAATACTCATTTCATAAGCCGTAGTGGCGAGTCAATAAAAACCAACCCTACTCCTTACACATTATGCCTCATATCTCCGATTGTTATCGTGACAATCTCGCGATCGTATCTCTTGAATAAATCAACGAGGGCGGTATGCAGCGATTGCGCACTGGTAATATACGAACTTCGCAAAACCTTATTCACTATTCCTTTCTATTGAGCGAGGTATGTTATTGGGTTAAACTTTCGTATATTGTACTAAGCCGTGTTGGTAAAAACGACTGCGTAAATACTGAATACTCATGCAATATGTTTTTTAGACAATCCGAGACATACATAAGTGAACTATTAAAAATACCACATATTAATACAAATTAAATAATGAAGATTCTGTTGGAATTCTCCAGCAAATTGCGCAGCTAATCTACAGCATAAATGATAATGATTCATATCCAGTCAGGCGAGACAAAACCATTCTGCATCAAACGGCAGAGATAGTATAAACCATAAAAAATGCATAAAATAGAAATGTAAGCAATGATGAAAAATTCATCAAAATTAAGCCAGGCTTTTTTATCCCCGCACGGCAAAGTAACTCCATTAATTAAACCAATATGAAATAGGTAGCCTACAATGTAATCCAAATGCAATATCAATCAACAATAGTTATCTAAGGCATGACTTGTTGACGACAAAAATTATGGCGGTCTCTTACTATACACACACGAACTAACTGCGGAAACCGCCTTGTCAGTACAAGCCATTATAAAAAGCCTGTTAATTCTTCAGGTTCCATCCAAAAGATTTATTACTGACAAGAGGAAACTCGTGAGTATCATGCGAAGTCCACAGCATACGTAGCTGCCCGATGTAGGGGCCGTGTAAAGCGGTACTCGAACAGAATATATTGTGTGTTAATGTATTCCTATGTTTGTTAACGCGTACTATCTTGAATAATTGGAGTCGACCGTCGAGTCCCGGGGCCTGCCCACTGCCAGCTCACAGGAACTTCCGTGCACTGGCATGCGTCTCAACGTTACTAATTTCAATCGATTAGAATATCGACAGCGTCGTAAATCTTCTTCACGTTTTTTAATAATTGATATTTACACGTTATCTGAACGAATAAGTAATTTTATCATCAGAGACACGCTATCATAAAATATTATGGTCATGTTTTCTGTGTGGAAATCGCAATGTTTTAACGTCCATTAGTATTTGTCTGGGTATTATAATATTAGGGATAAGGGAAATAACTATACGAAAAGGATTATATACGGAGACCACTAAACAAATATATTAATATATACTATAGTATAGTAACTATACCATTGCTATATTTATCCTTTTCAAAAAGGTATAAAAATCGTTATTACGAAATTATCACTCATTCATTTTACAGTTCCCAAACAAATTATAATTACACAATATAAACGATAACTATATTAAATTGATAAAAGACCTAACAATTACATCTACCAATATTTCAATTATAAGTTGAAGTAATAAATCTTTAACTTCACATTATGCAAAATGATAAATCATAACAAAAGATAAACAATATAAAAGTTTTGCGAAATTTACGACAGTCGTGTTTGATAATAACACTAAATAACTAGACCGTTAATGTCAAATGTCAAACTAGATGTTATATTCTAAAATCATTATAATCTCATAACTTGCTCACAATTCTATGCGCAAAAATAACTTTCTTCGAAATAAGGATCCTATCTACTGTATACTTTTTTGTAATGAACTAATGGCTATACGATATTTTCTCTACTTATGTGCAAAACTGTCTTTGCGTTAACTTCTAACATCAAACTTCTTCACAAACTTTCTTATTATTAATATTCGTAGGGTGCATCTTAAAACTGATGACTCTCAGAATATTCAACGGGTGTTATACACAAGTAGTTACTTTACTTTGACACGACAGGTGGCGGAATCGAATCTCGAGCAGAGAAATATTTGTGAGGCAGTTTCTTGCATCTGGTTGCTTGTTGTCAATACCACCCACGGCACTCTAGAAAATTTCACTCGACGTTGTCGTAATCTATTGACAACATAAATTCCTTATCTCGAAATTCTACTCTTTCTAGCAATTTTAGAGAGCCTCCGTATTAAATATTTTTTTCTAAACCTTGGAATATATAACAGTTGCAGTAACGAGTCCTTAACACTGAATTTTTATTCGCAGTTGAGCTTTTGAACAAGTCCGCTGCGCGGCACGGCCGTGTGTCGGCGGCCGGCTTTATCAATTTAGTATCTTATCTGAATCTGCTACCACGTGATGTGGCCGCGCTATAACACGTCAGAGCACGTCATAGTGGCGCTCAAACCTGCACGACGGGACCAGTCGACGCGCCGCATACTTTCATATTATGCTTATCACACACGGGGAATCTAAAGGCGATTGTACTCTTTACATTTCTTATAGAGCAGGGGACTAGTGCGCGTGTGGCCCATAGCTTCATGTCTCAAACCGAAATACAAAGTCGCTGTATAGACATTAGCACTTAAAAGAAAGGGTATTATAAATTTTAAAGTAGAATAGACAGCGTGTAAAAGACGGTCCTATTACCTAGAGGACATACAACAATATAATACACTACCTCCACGAAAAACTTGAACAACAATAGGCCCGAAACAATCATAAACTATTAAAAGCAATTGTAATCTTTGTGATATATCGCCAACACATGAAAGAGATCATTCTTTTATTACTCAGCTTATGATAAACGCCAAACATGTTATAGCTAAAATGCTATATGTACTTATCTACTTGTTGTATAAAGCCAGACTATGTAAAACTCCCTTTACGTACCTGCGGAGTGCACACTGCGCACGTATTGCTCTCGGGTCAAACACAATATCAACTTATCGCCCATAAAGGAGGGGTAAATGTGAAGGAAGGTTTACGTTCTCAGATAACAGCCCGCAGATGTAATCCGGACACCACGCCTATATTCGCACATGCCTGCGCGGAACACATGTTCGTAAAATGTTATGGTTTGTACAGAGCTCCTATGTGAATCACAGGGAATACAGGCTTAATAGTATATATTATAATATATTTAATAAATGTAAGCATGTAAAGCCATTAGTCCTGCGCTTGATCTCTCTCCGGTCATGTTGGATTGCCGTCTCATCCGATTATGAGTGTGACGGAACAGAGAGTGCACCTGTGTATTACACATACTTGGGCACTATAATATCTTCTGTCTATGTGGCTGATCTCCGTTAAGTTTTGATATGTCCCAAATACAAAACACTGGGTCATTACCAAATCAAAGATAAATCTAATGCCTAAAAACCCAATAGCCCATTCAGGTTACAAGTCACGATACATGGAAACGAATCTTATGATAGCACATATACAATGTAGTCAGACATACAAAAAATATTACCTTCATTACTTGTGCAATTAGGTAAAGCCAAATAAATTCAAATTCACTCATATAAAGTACTCAATCGGCATCACAAATAACCACATAAATGCCTATTTAACTATCTATGCACATAATTTTCTCGCATTTCATAAATGCATTTTGGAATTAGCTTTAGATAGATACCATTACAGGTGTCCATTATTGGTTCTAGCAACCGTATTATCAATACAATACGAAGTAATACAGTCAACTGCTAAATGATATGACACACAGTAATATGACAGTTTATATTCGTATGATAAGCTAAATATGTAATTCGCAAACAATTTACATGCACGAACTGAAAGGGGTTAATGATTCGGAAAATAAGGTCTAACATTAGCAATTATCACACATGATTCAGTTATCATAAAATACCCCACACATAAAATAAGACCTCACCTTTATACAAAATTGTTTATACTCACCGCCTTTAATGGAAACATTACGGAATAAACAAATCGAGATGTAAAGATAGGAACGCTATCGCAGTCAATAAACATCCAGTAGCAACAAGGCAGGTGAAAATGACACGCTCCCACGTTTTGTATGCAATTATGTAAATATTATTGTTGTGGTTTTATATTGTAATGAGCGAGCGACGCGGCCCGCGTGCCACTGGCGGCACGTGCCACCCGCTATCTGTATGTACTCTTACAATGCCAATAACTTTTCCATAATATTATTACTACGATAAAACAAAACGGCATTTATTGAACCTCTAGTGAACAGAAACTGTGCTATAAAGAAAAATCATAACTTTAGTACTATGGTCTTGGTGCTCATTTTAATGGTATCAAGCATAATAATGTTCCAAATTGAAAATAATATTAAAAAGTTTTAAAATATTGTCGATGATGATATCGGCCCTATATTATATACTGTCTCACTGTGGAACACAGGCCTGCACTACTACTCAGAGAGATTAGGCCCTAGCCCACCACGCTGGCCTAGTGCGGGTTGGCAGACTTCAGAAATCCTCAAAATTCTTATATAGAACTTCCTCACATATATAGGTTTCCTAGTGACTGGTGACCTGGTGAATTCGCAAAAAATACGCACATGACTTGAGAAAAGTCAGAGATGTACGCCAGTGGCGAAAGGTAACTAGACATAATATGTAGGTAGGTACTAATATGCATAAATATTGTGCAAATCGTTGTAATGATAATTTGATTTTAAATGAATTACGAAAGAGAAGCCGGTAGGAATCGGGTTATATGGAGCCTTCGCCACTGATGTACGCCCTTAGGTTTTGAACCCGCGAACACTTGCAGCTATGAATAGTGATCATTTAATGCATCATTTAGACTATTGAGGAACAATTCGTCGAATAACTTGGGGAATAAAATATATTAAATAACCTATTTACACATACATATTCGTGACTATTTATCTTTACTCAGCAAGTATCTAAATCAGGTGATAAATACAGTGGATAATCCGCGATGAACTTTATTCCACAAACAAGAACAATAAAAAAAAATGTGTGGTATTAGCACTCGCCTTATAGAGTATGCATTCATTATATGCGAATGGCTGCTACTAGCTACTTCTTTCACTCAACGACCTGTCACCGGAGCTTAATAGCGATCCGCCATAGCGCTATATTATACGCGCTACGCGATCTCAAGCGCGCTACACCGCGCTACGCGATTTGTAAAACTCCCGCGCGATTATGCTTCATATGCACGCTACAATTCATAAAAAATAGGTATAAAACTATGTATTAAAATAAATAAAACCCATTAACACTCTTGCATAAAGGCCTAGTATTCAAGACTTAAAATTCTTTTCATGTTTGGTATAAGGTGACATATTAATTCAGAACCAATAAAATTAACCAATAAAATACACTGAACATTTATACATTGTCTATAACTATTCCTGTAGACGTATCAAGTATTTACATTAGTAATGTAATTCTAATATACACATCTATATACGCTTATAATTAGCTTATATCCCGGGAACCCGACACAACATATAGGCACTACTAATATGCATAAATGCGGTTAGCAAATCGTTCAAGAAAATTAGATTTTATATTAACTCTTGGTCTCTCGTGAATCGCCGGCGAGCCAAGACAGCTACATGACATTTGCGTGTGTCACGGGATTATAACCTTATATACTACATATATACTACATAATAAGGTTATTTTTCCGTCACACGCGTAGCTGTCAATGTTTGCCGGCAAACATTCAGCTACCTCACGGGTTAATCATGAAGCCGGCAGGAATCGAGTTATATGGACCTTTCGCCACTGCCCGATAGTGTTTCTTGCTCATTTGTCAGTTTGCATGACGCAAAACATGCGTGACCATAAGCTTTGTACGTTTTGTTCAACATTTGTAAAATTTTTATAGCTTTGTGTTGTGATTACAAATCGCACGCTAATATGCCCTCATTTTAATACATTAGCATCAACCGAGTATAGCTTGTGATATATTGTTTAACACTTGGTGTTACTGAGTTTTTGTGCTACTTCTTCAGTTTAATCATTCGCGTACGTAATTGAAAAATATTTTATAATGTTCTGTAATGCTTGTTAATTCGATCCTTGACTTATAAAATAAACTGACAAGAACTGTAGTTTAAAAAATCATAATGTTAATACAACTCTTGCAAAATTAATTTGGGCATACAAAAACAAATGTTGCTAATTCACTACACTCGTGCCACGGTATCAAGGAATATTCGAATGGTCTTTCGAATGGTCTGTCCAATTCAAATCACTTCGCGATTATTTCACGCCAAAACAGAGTACGAACGCCCATATTTCGTCGAATAAATTTATAATTCCAGTGCTAAAACACAACATCATCCATCATTTGTTAATAAGAATTTAAGAACCAAACACTGGTCGTTAGCGTGTCAAGCGCTCATTTGGAATATTCTTCGGCGGCAGCGCGTGCGCACGATTACATCGAACGTGGTTTAATACGTCATTTTACTATGCAAGCTGATTAATCGGCCTATTAGTCCCTTTCTTACATATTAGTATCCTGAGAACCATATCAGGTTAACGATAAGCAATTGCTTGCCGAGTTAAAAGTGACCAATCGTTGCCCTTTTTGAAAATAACTACATGCGATCAAATATCAAGTTTATAATTCTTGATTCATAGCCCAAGAGCAGATAATAAGGTTTTATTTCGAGTAATATTTTTGAGAAATAATTGTTTATCTGATAAATAAAATTGATGCAGGCTACTTCCAATAGATCGATCTGGAAATCTTTGGGGAGGCCTATGTTCGGCAGTGAATATCCTGCAGCTGATGATGATGATGAAGAATTGTTAATCTTGTAAACGAAGTTGCATCCAAAGAGGCCTTTTTTTAATAAGGTACAATGATTTGCATGCCAGAACATAATATTACTCTAAACTTTAATTTTCAGCTTTGTAATACTCGGGTTTAACTATTAGGAAATATTTATTGAGTAATATACATGTACATGTATATTTTATTATTATTTATTTTATGAAATCAATTAGATTTAATTACTCCATTTAGATTTAATGATCTCTTATCTCTACGGAAAAAGCGGCGATAGCCTAGTACGCAGGTTTAAAATCCATAGGCAGCACCTTTGACTTTTCTAAAGCCATATTTGTATTCTTTGTGAACGATAGCTTACTTTAACGGTGAAGGAAAACATCGTGAGGAAACCTGTATACCTGAGAAGTTCTCTATAAGAATTCTGAAGGTATGAGAAGTCTGCCAATTTGTTCTAGGTCAGCGTGGTGGACTAAGGCCTAAGCCCTCTCAATAGTAGAAAGGGTCATGCTCAACAGTGGGGCAATATATAAAAAAGAGCTGATATTATTATTTTTAGATATTATCTTCAAAGGTATAAAGACTTTAAATCGCTTATCCAAGAATTTATGGATCGATAAGCTTCCAGAGCCTTGGATGCTTATCACAACCCACATTGCTCGTAACGTTTCGTATTTTACTCATGTAGCTAGGCTATTTAAAAAAGGAATTCAGTTGGAAAGCGTTAATAAACATAATTCAACAAAAAACTATTTTCTATAATTTAAAAAATGCATTACCTATTTATAGAAAGCACGTAACTAATGCCACATGTATGGTAGTAATTAATTAGTCAGAAAAGCTAATTAATATGAATACGTGATTCTATCATCTATAAGCGTGGCTGTGTAGAATAGGCGCACATTACTTTATTAGGCAGAGGACTCATCAAAGTCGTGTTGAGTTGAGATTTATCTTCACTCGATTGTCCTTAATTGATAGAACGTATAGATAAATAGATCGATTGATTAAATACTTCGTCTCGGTCGTAAGTTTGCACAATGCTAGCATTTTCCATATTGGAGTTACTGGTTTTCAGTAATTTTTTGTCTTATTATGGATTCGAAGATTGTTGTAAAATTTCGGATACAAAAATTTAAAAGTACTTGTTCAATTTTAGATGTAATTTTATATTGAAATTATAATAATATTAGTATTGTATACAAAAATTTAGAATTTTAATAATTACTCACTATTGACATAACTGCGTTCGCTGACGTTTAGCATTTGCAGAATTGCCGCCAATGCGCATAATGCTTTTTACTTAACCCAAACGGACTCACTCGCAGATTCGCTCGCAAGAAAGCGTGATAATGACTCATCTTATTAATGCAGTTTCTAATAGAAAATTTTACCATCTTCAATGTCACTTCTGTACGATAGAACCACATATATTGCACTGTATCAGAGACTAGGCTCAGGCGAACAAAATTGGGAAATATTTTTAGATATTCTTTTTGTGCCTCCGGCTTACAGTGGACGGTAGTAGAATGTTTTTAGAGATGATTTCCATGGTGCGCTGGCTATAAATTTTAATTATCCTACTGTACTCTCTATACTATGTTTTATAGTTTACATTTAGAAAAAATATTCGTCTTAGTATTGCGTGCTATGTAATTACGAATGTATAAAAATATTGTTTTCAGAAAACTTCCTTGAGACTACTAAAAGACGTATTACAAAACCTCAAATTATTGAATATGTAATTGCCACCGTGACAATTACAAGCTCGCGGCTGTCGTGCGACAAATGCGCGGGACGGTTGACGCGACGTCGCGTCTCCCGCGCCGCGTCGCTGCGACTCCACTCGTTAGCCACGCGCGATTTATACGCGTTACTGTCGCAATTTATTATTTTACAGTGTTAACCGTTCGGATTTATTTACATACGATGAATGTTGAATTCCAGTGATTCGAGACAAGATATACGTTTCCGCTCCGTTTTGAAGAGGATAAACAGTTGTCACATCATAACGAATAGCCGATGCTATCTGTACTTTGTTGCGCTTAGATTTGCATGGAACTTATCACTATAATTGCAGATAAAATTCATTTCACCATGCTATTCGCAAAGATTTTTTATTATTACCTAGAAACAACTTATTTTAGCAGTCAAGTTTGCGAGGGCTTTTGTTTTGTTGTTTAAAAATCTTTTTAGCAAATATAATAAATAAGTATACTTTGCTTTAATATTTACACACCAGTATAGTGCATCGTCGTGCAACAATAATTTAAAGTGCTACGTAAAATTTACTAAAAAAATATCTCAGACCGTATTGCAAAGACAGAACATTACCCAAGAATTGATGGTACTAAGCTTCTCGCCTAATAAAACGCTACAATTGCCCATAAACTATAGTATTTATGCCCTGTACAGCGGTAGGCCCATCCGCGACCACAGCATAGGGGCTTACCACGGCTAACTGGATATAATAGGTATTTCCCCAATCAACGCTACAGTTCTTCAACGAATTGTATACAATAGATTAATCAATGTTGCAGTTACTTTGGTCCAGCAAACGGCCTAATATTCCACACAGATGAGATCCATACTAGTTAAAGTATAACATACACAGTTACTTAGGATGTAACCTCGCCGAAGCTCCGTCTCAGTCCCTTAAAGTACATTTGCTATAATATCCACGAGTACAGTCAACAATTATCAAATGTCGTAAATCATTTTTTTACCATTCTTCGTGTCTGTGTAGACAACTTGCAATTGATTCCTCACGTTCACGCGAGTCGGAAAGATTTCTACAGCTGTTCGAGAACCCGCCAATTGCGCTACAAAGCGCGCTGCGCCATTTACGTGTATTGGAACGTCCGTTGGCGCCTTCACCGCCGCACGCCTCCCCCGCTGCATCGGCACGCGCACCCGACCAATCACCGTAATCTATTTGAAATTAGAACTTCACACGCGCGATCACAATCACGTAGTGCGCGGAAATCATCGCCATATTTGTTTTCGCGGCGTTCCGTTTCGCGCGGCATCGTTAACCATCAAACGCGAAATAATATTTCAAACATCAATTACACCATCAGTCAAGTCTATCTTCTGTCGGGGGCAGCAATTTTGTCATTCAAAATCGTTGAAACCAGTCCGCGGCCCGTTATGGGATTAATTAATGGTCCGCTGGTTGCTGGTCGGCCATAAGGCGATGTAAACGAGTGCTTGACTTGTCTCACATGTATAAGAAAAACGTTAGAAGCGCGTGTCTGGATCGTGACTACATCAGTCAAATCTGCGCTTGATATTCAGGGGATAGCATTCGTTACTACAACGCGTGCGACTCCCATACATAATATAGATTACTTGCTGAATACATTATTGTAATGCGTCCAGTTACAGTTATAAATCGCTTTATACAAGCTTTTTTAGACGTACATTTCTTACGTATTCGGTTAATGATCGACTAATAATGCGTATTCAATTAGATTAATATCATACGACAGATGAGTGAAAAACTTAGACCAACTCGCTATCATACATAAATCATTACCTTGCCTCGTATTTATCCAATTATTATAATTTTTATAATAAAAACATAAGATATTAAATTTGAAAATAAAATGAGACGGAATATACATAATAATGTTGCTACCGACATAGTGCAAACATTAGATTTATCGCACAGTTGCATTAAAAGCTTCACATTCTTGTTATACAGTATCTACACTATAATACTTGAGCAAAAAAATATACTTTTTAAAGTGAACCCTGCCGTGTACACTTGCGCGATCTGTTTCCATCGTTCATATAAAATTTATTTTAGATACATCAAACATAATTTTAAAATAGGTAACTACTCCCAGACAATAAGTTAGATATCCGGCTTTAATACCCCCACATAGATGCGTAATTAACCTGACTACTAGACAATCAAACCTTTGTCCTTAAATAACATGACATCTCATGGAACACCAAAATAACCTTACCGTCATAAAACATTATTATCATCCTTCCAGCTATCATTTTACGATCTATAATAAGAAAAGTAACAGTCTCAATATAACAGATAAAGGTTTGTCATATCGGTACGCAAAAGGCACTCTGTATAACTTTAGGAGTTTCGTTCCGTTTTACATAGCGTACAATGGTAATAAGACAAGCCTTCGTGAAACGGAACGTAACGATGACAGCTTACAAGGCATTAACAATATGAAATATAAGTACTGCTTCAAATAATTGACCGCCAATGTTTAGAACTGATGGTCCATAGATGTAAGACTATAAAATGTATTTAATTTTATATGGATTTACGGCACTTACATCATCATTATTTGCGGTGCAAAGTTAAAAGAGCTGTGTCAAGGTTACGAAACCGTTGGGAAAGCTAAATGTACATTAGTATCAACAGAAACCCTTGTCACATACAATATTTAAATAACAACTCTTTAACAAAAGATTATACTGCCTTCAAAAACCACTAAAAACAAAAAATAATTTAATATAACCTATATACTGGTTACCAATTTTGAAGTCTGTGACTTATTGAAATTGCTATTTAAGCTGGATAAATACATGAACAAATGTACTATAACTTTTTCACCAATAGGAAACACCATTACTCCTGATTGCAACATACTACTTTTAATCCCTGGAAAATATTTATCCTAGAAATAATTATAGCCGCGAGCGGAGCCGCAGGCAATAGCTAGTTATTAATAAACATTATCGCAAAATCTCTGATTTTTATAATCATAGCTGTTAAGAATATACTAGTTTAAACAAAAAAAAACCAAAGCTTATCTCACCCACCCGATGTCACTTGCTTTTTCAACTAATCAATAAGGAGCCTTATCAGTCTGTCGATGTCGGTACGGCAGTCTGACAAGTCGCAGACCGCGGCGGACTTTGACGTGCTACCAGCAATAATATCTGGCCGAACTAACGAATCTATCAAAACAATTTCCAATTTATCTTAACGTCATTTTATACAGGGGATGGACAGTGAGACATAGATTGTGATCTGTCTTTCCGCGTCGCTGGCTCAAGCGGGTCAAGATCTTGCTCAGAAGTACTATAAAGTGAAATGATTTATATACATTTTAATTACAGCTATATCCACAAAATTATAAAGTAACCGTTGATGATTACGTGGTCATAATCATAATTTACTAGACAATGGTACTAATAACCGGGCAAGGAAATTGTAACTTAATAGATTTTTATCATTGAAATATTCATATAAACGCAATGAACATATCTATATACCTATGAGTAAAAAGCTTATCAGCCTAACATTTGATAGGGTTGTATTATCTTTGTTTGTTTAACGAACTTTAATGATAAGCCCTGATATTGCTGCAGCTGCGACTACAATAAGTATAATACTAAATATTGATGAGCCTGCTTATCGATAACATTTACGTGATATCAAAATAATGTAATATTAAAGGGTAAGTATCTAAATACATAGATACAATGGTTGATAATAATCAAGACGAGGTGTCGACCCAGGTTCCTACCTTTGCGTGTAACTTATCTGGGATAATTTTACTTGATAGTCTCTTAACTGATTGATCTTATCTGAATTGAAGTTCAGTCATAAAATAATTATATTTTCAAAACTTTTTATGTTTTAATATTTTTTATGCAAAAATTAACGATTCGATCTCTCTCAATGGAGGGAGTGCTTGAGACATGATGTAGTACATAGAGTACAGTATTACATTTTGCCTACTACTCCGCCTGTGAAAATATTTCCGGGAAAAAAAATAGCCTATAACACTCAGACGGAATGTATCTTCCTGTTAGTGAAGAAAAAATTAAAAACGTTTTAATAGTTTTTGAGATTAGCGCGTTCAAACATAATAATGAAAAAAATATATATGAACAGTTATTAAAATATAAAATCCGAATTTCTCATAAATAAGTAGGATAGTGGAAAGCAGGATTGGATAATTGTTAAGAATATGGTTATTATGAATAAATATTTTTAACGAGTTTATAGCAAAACATTAAGTTTCCTTCACTGTATAAAACTTTATAAGATTTTATTACTAACACAGAATCCTACAGCGATAGAAATCTACAATAATTATTTTAATCGTATCAAAATACATTTCGAGGTTCATAATAATTTCTCGGACTCAAAGTTAGCGCGGTAACGACTCTGTTTTATACCACATATTTTATGCGTTAGATGGGAAAGTATTATCATCTGCGCCGCAGGGTGATATCAACGTTTACATTATACTCTAGACTCATCAGTCTAGAGTATTATTAGTACCATCGAACTAATGATTATTTAATTTGCGTGATGTGGTTGCACTTAATAAATAAATTTAAAATAACGCACAAGCCTAACGAACGGGTTGATGCCAGAAGCGACGAACGAGAGAGCCCAACTAGCTAATCATTGTCTCATATTAGGTATAAGGTTCATTGCGTTAATAAATAAAATCACATATTCGGCTTTACCATTGCTAACATTGTGCCAAAAATAATTAATGAATAAAGAATATTTTCATCAAAAACCCCAATTTTACTTTTCTGATTTTTTTATCATTTTGTAGTTTAGTGCAAATAAGGCGCGTACGTGAGCATATTCTGTGTGCTGTGTGATATTGCCACTTAAGAAAAGCAGTCATGACATTAGGCATAATAAATTCAAAATTCCTTTTTTTTATATTTATTTTTTCTGACACTTATTACATTTTTTTATTTTATAGCTACAGTACGAATAATTTTATGTAAATAATTATTTTCAATAAAAAACAAACTAGCTTTTTTGGTTATTTAAGTAAATATTTGCGGATTTCATATTTTTTCCTTTACATTATTTCTTGTTAAATTTTATACTCTATAGGTTTTGATTCCCTTGTGAAATCGTCTAATACGCAGCATAAACGGTCATATCTTTTAGTCCTATTCAATTACAAAATTGTTTCTTTTTCACAGCTGAAAAAAAAACCTTGGAACTTAGTATTTCATTAAAAATTTCAACTCGATGCAAAGGCATTCTTAATAAAAAGGGTCTTGACATGCACATAGATGAACAACAAAGAAAGCCTCCTTTTGAGACACGGAATCCTAAAATAATAAAAATATATACAATTTGTTGTGAATTACGTAGGTCCACAAATAGGTCTTTTCAATTTACTTTTTAATTCATACATGTTCAATCAATCCTCACAAAAGCATCCTTGTTGTTAAAGTTTGAAGTAAGATTTATCTCTATCGAACTTCACATCTACCGCAATGTTAAACAAGCAAACATATATTTTGCAACGCTAAACATGCTGTTGGATACATGTGAATCGTGTAGTTTCATATTTACTATCGGCCTACGCGTGCATTGGCCGAAAAAATACTAACTTAACAATAGCGTTGAATTCACATTGTCTCCTTGAGGCAGAGTTCAAAATTCAATAAAAGAAAAGCAAACAGCAAAGATGCAGAAGCAAAAACGAACAACAATGATGAAGGAGTGTGTCAGAAGGCGGCAACTTACACGAACTGCAGTCTCCGCAGGGTTCCCAACTCCATAAAACTCTTTACTGTGTTCCGATTTTTATCGACGAAGGAAATTAAACTGTAAACAATAGTACTTGTATTAGTACTATTGTAATTTTATTATAAATTATACATCGAAAATGCGCCCCGTCGCCTCTATTACATTTTATTGCTGGCCTAAATTAAAAAATATTGAAGTTTTAAAAATCTTTTCTTGGAATAATATGCAGTTTAAAACCGCTTGCCAATTTGTCAGAAGGAGCAGTCAATGTCAACAATAATTAAAAGCATTAATTCACATAAAATGTAATGCTACAAGCATTTTGAATGGAATAACAGGTATTTTAAATTAAATTAATCCACTGTCTGTCTTTTCACAGTTGCCGCCTTACCCCGCAAGGCAATGGAAGCTGTCAAAATTAATAAAATGTAAGTGAAGCCACATAAAATAAAGCAAATATATACTTAGTAACAGAAAATGCACTTACTATTCTCATTTATTTATCATAGCTTTTGTCCTAGCTACGCTGGCATTATAATTCGTTTAACAGTAATTAGATTTTGAATCTAATGAGTAACTTTTGCATGATACGCCTACAATAGTCAAAATAGTCAACTATTCCAAATATGGCTTTTTGCATTCTGTGTATTTTGCCTCTACTCTCGTATTTATCGTATTAAATCGTAAATTATAATTCATTATACTCAAACAAAATAATAAATATATTTCAATTATTTCTCAATAAATTATTGTATTTCTAAAGGGCAACCCTTTCAGCAAGTCCTACAACAATAGCACGACACATTGAATATTCTATGAATCTTAAATGATTTGTGATTCAATAATGTTGTTTCTCATCACACATTATAATTATTATTACAAGATTATTTTGCGTATAACCTAACGTGTTTTCAATCGAATCTATACGTTTTTAAAAGAAATCTATAGTCAGTAAATTAAAAATAAAAAGATAACTATTTACATAGCCTTGATATAAAAACACACGTGGGACAATCGACAATAAATTTCTATATCGAATTGGTAAATTTAGTAGCGCAAGTACACATTCGAAATAACACATAATCACCAGAAATCAGTATAAATAAATCCAAGGTACAACTAACTGTGCTCAGCAAGTAATTGGGTGGAATCCGAGTCCGAGTTAGAAATTATAGTTTGTAGAGGAATTTCGCCGTCCATTGTTGCAGGAGCAGCTCTTGTTAGCCCATTGTAGTCCCCAGCGCCCTGCAGCGATGTCAGACCATTTTCGTATTAAATTGTTTTATCAAAATATATAATTTCCCGAAGGAGCCGTGCAGGCCATAATGATTAGGGAAAGCCGTCGCTTATACTTTATTCAAGGAAGGAAACGGAGTCGTAAACAAATATTATTTTATTTTAATTACTTAAATTATTGCGATGTGATTGAAAGTTTAAAAAAATTGTGGTTTTTAATTTATGGTACTTACTACTCTCATACATTTCATGTTATATTTTATATAACGTTATAAATATGTTTATATATCAGAATTTCATATTTTCAAAGATACTCAACAGCAAATATTGCAATTGAACTTTTATAAATGGCTGTACACGGTCACAAAAATAAAAATTACAATGTACTACATTCACAAGAACCAAGCCAATACCAACTATATTATAATTAATTGAGTACATCCAATAACAAACGTCTGTTACGTTGCATTTCTATAGCTCACAGAGCCAAGACTACAGTTATAATTTACAGGATAAATTTAAATATACCGTATTCTCAATGAATTGTTATTGAAAATAATGTCCATAAAGTGTGTTTTGTCTGAATACGTGGTGCGTGTTTGGCGCAATCACTACATTCGCAGCCGGCACAATGGACGACATCTTTGCTTAAATGGTAACAGATAATAGACCTCCAGTCTTACTCCAAGTATTAAGCAAATGTCACATAGAACCCTTTACTAAATAGGCACAATGGTACAATTACCCATCAGCTCGCTATTCTTCTTCCGTATATATTTGAGACAGAATTGACAACACAATACAGAGAAAAATTAATATTTATACCCTACAGCGTAAATCAACAGAATAATATACCAGGAGATCTATACATATTCCGCAGGATAAGTAGTTCATTGACTAATAAACAATATATACATAAATATTGTTTCAACAAATAAAAATTGCGACTACGTGATTGGGTACCCAATTATAAATTATTAATTAAAAATGAACTCTATGTAAACTTCTAAGACGATGATTTTATAAAATCGCTGCAATCATATCCCTCGTACCACATTGTAATAAAGCGGTGATAGTTCACGATTACCGCGCAATCGGTGCATTGTCACCAAATTGTTTCATTACATTCTCATTGTTGCACTAACAAAATGGCACCTTTTCCACACTTAATAAGGACATATTTCCATTTACATTTAACGCTTTATTTATTGGAATTCATATATTGGGAATTTGGCTTATACCTACCGCCGAAGGAATATATTCTACTTCTATATTACTTTATGGTCGTATACTCTACTTGCGAAGAGATCCTAACCCAGTTATTTTTAAACTTGATGAAATGAGCAATTCGTCTGTATAAATAATTATGTCTGTTAACAGTAATTACTTATCGGTGTATGTTTTTAAATTTAAAAAATGCTAATACGTACATTTTTCTTCCATATGTATTTTATTAATGTAGTAATAGAGTCAGGGTTGACCAATGTTTGAAATATTTCATTTTACTTTGTAATTACTTCATAATATTAATTAAAAATACGTTATGCCAAATACCGCTATCGGCATCACATTATCAACAGTTTTTTAAATAGCACTAACAACTTTATGAATTTATATTCATAATTCATAATTTTTCTTTATTAATTACTCATTTTAGCATCTATGCGTTATCTCCGAATCGCCATCCCCCTTCAAAGAAAAGGTGGTAACCATAAATGGAACCAGCGACCTGCGGTTTCTTAGCCAACGACGCCCACCGCGGTGGCCTTATTACAAAAATACCTTATTAGTACGATACCATACATACTCAAACGACCCCCTACACACACATTTTAAACAATTATTTTAGAGAATTTATAAATGTAAATGCCATGCACATGGCATTTAATAACAATTTCTCAAGTATTATGATTATTGGTAATTACTTAAAAACGCGTAACGTGAGGTTATGTGTAATGATACGCCGCGCGGTGGCTACGCGGGCGATGATTGAATAAGTAAAGCCAATTATAAAGCCGGCTACAAACGGTCCAACCACGCCTTTTAACTAACTATATGTTTTTATTGTAGTTGTTAGAAATAGGAAATGTACTTGTAATTAAATGTAACTTTTTAATTATAACGTAATCAAGATATAAAAGCATTCTTCATGGAACCATGTAATATAGTGTAGTCTTCGGTATGTGCCAATAAGAATTAGGCGACTTCAACCAAGGTGTATAGAATTTTAGTAAAACGATTTCTGTAGAAAATGACCGCGCACAGCGTTTATAATTGACATAATTGCAAATGACAATGATATAGTAAAATTGACATAAAACCAATACCAAATTCGAAAGCCGTAACGTAAAGGCGGAAACTCTCGTCCTGTCTACCTATCTGCGACATTTCATTATGGTACATATTCGATAACATTTTAATTGGGGCAGTCACGGCTAGATTTCAGAGCGACATCTTGATTAATTAGATGTGATATATAAAAGGATGTTTCTAACTGAAATTATGTATCATTTGAAATAAAAGTAGCTGAGCTTCAAAAGCTATGTGATGATGCATAAATAAATATAAAGCTACTATAAATTTTTCGGTATGTATTCCCATCGGTTTAGCTGTTATCAGTCCGTGAACCCTACTTTACTTACCATTATGTACAATGGAGTAACATTATTGTACCCTTTTTAAAAATAAAATAACATATTATGCAGTTCATTATTGCTTTTAAAGTATTTAGGCCTATTTCTGAGCCTGTGGGTGCAAAACACGCTTAACTAATATAAATTATACCCAAATGATATAATTTTTATGTTTCGGTGCTCAAAAATGGGACTATCTTCAAGATAATGATCATCTACGCTGTAACTAATTATCATTCCCAAATCAATAAACGAAAAAAAAACAACTGTAACTCTACTTAATACCGTCTAAAATAGTAATAGACAATCAGATTCACAACCGCTATCGTTTAAATAAGTAATTGTCTATAAATAATATAATTGTAGACCGAATCATAGAAGCTCACGTGCAATGCGTACTGTTTGTGTTAACAAACCCGAAGCCCGGATGCTGTACCGGCGCAGGCAAGATAGCTTAATGGTCTCGACACACGTGATTCAATAGAAATTATACCTTCACTGAGACATAGACAGATAGCGGCAGAAAGCTCACTCCGCGCAAAACGGACTCTTTTCTATTGAGTAATTATTGTGCCGGATATTATTTTCCTAGTGACAATAGCGGATATATTTTGTGGCTGGTGGAAAGGTATTAGGTATTATTTGCTAATGGAAGGAGATCAAATAAATATTGAAAACCGCAATAGGGACTTTTTTGTGAATAAAATTGCGCGCTGTATTCATGTGCACATCCAGAGAGTTGGATATAATTCTGGAGTCCTCGAAAGACGTCACAACGCTGAGGGACATAGTTTCGCTCATCGATCGCCATTATACTTGGCCTCCATTATATTTAGCACTACATTTAGTGTAGTAGTCAATGTGCCGTACTTTGATAGAATTAGAATAGCACATATATTTTATATTTAATGCACAGGATATATCCATATTCATTCTGGATTAATCTTATATCTGTCTCTACTAAGATAAGGTGAGATTATATCAATATTTCTTTAACTAAGCACGGAAAGCAAACCACAGCCGACGGTAAAATTATTTCTGGTATACATTATAAAGCATTATTTAAACATTCATCTAATAGATTTTCTGTGAAAATTTATAAATTATACCTACATTTATAAGAGTACTGTGAAAAATAAATTCATCATTAATTATTGAAAATCCTAACACTCACATAAAGGAAAGTTGGAAATAAACATAATAATTGTGAAACCAAAAGGATCAATTTTCAAAGGTGACCCTTCTTTACAGTCGTGGCTCTATGAGTAGACGGAAGACGGTGAATACGTATGGCGAACTTTATAGTCAAATTAATGTCACTGTCTTACCTCAAGAGATTTAGTACCAATGTGGGTAGGTAGCTATTTTATCTGGTTTCAAAGATAAAACGGCGAATGTTGTAAACTATTTCTTCCTATACTACCTATCCCTCAAGGCCGACAACTGTACATTAAACTATAAACGTTCCTTAGTACCCTATTTTTAGGGTATTTACTAGACGCTAGGTAATGTTATATGAATTATTAGTTGAGTATTACTATATCATGCCTTAGGATTCAAATGAATGAAAATTCTTATTTTAATATACACGTAATCATTTTAATTTTGTTAAAGAACATGCTTCCATATAACATAACTTTTTTATAACTATTATATGTCATTATGATTAAGTAGTAACGTATATATACCAATAGTTATTGTCAGACAAATCAAGATCAAGAAAATTGCCCTGTAAATTATAAAAGATTTTCGGATTGAAAAAAATCAGGATCTGTATTGCTTATCCATTTGCATTGTTTGCAAACAGACGAACAATCGAAGTAGCAGACAGGTGCTGGAGTAGAGACCATGATTAAGTAGACGTACTGTATAACGCCCTGCTGCATGATGGACCGACTACTTGAATACAGCGGCGGGTAGAAGTAGCGCGCAATTGAGGAGGCTTACGTTCAGCAGTTAACGGCGACAGGCTGATTGATTAATTTAAAAAAGTCAGCATCTTTTTAAATTAATGCTGTGTAAAATAATTAATAGGCAACCTGAGAAAATAAACTAAACATTGCATTTCGTGGTAGTTTTGAAATACACTGTATAAGCCGGGGGTGCGTGTGGCCTGATTATACACGCCCTGAATCAATACAACATTTCTACAGCATTTATCTTACTTACATTCTCCAGACATATCCTATTGGCCCACCGTTATCAATTGCAACTTGAGCCGAACATTAATCTGTTACATATTATCACTATCAGTAAGTGAATGATAATGCATTTGTGTAAATCATTAACTCGAATAACATTTGCATTTGTATACCGTAGAATTGAGTGAGAAATCATTAATTTTCGTGTAAATACACTTATTCAATTACAAAGTGAGTTAGTAAGGTTTTAATGGTCGGTGTGGTGATTGAGCTAGGTTTTCCAATGAATAAATTTGCAGTGATGTCGCCGTGGTTACTTCTCGCGCTTTGACGCTGCAAATTGAACAAATTTGATATTCATTGCGGGTAGCTCCAACAGCCTTAACTGTCGATACGATTAATAGATAACATCATGCGCAAAAAAAATGATGGATTAACTTACATATATAATATCTATCATTTATACAATGTCAGTAATGAAGTAATATAACATTGATGTTAATCATTTTTTTGTTAGAAGGTAACGGAACCATTGTTGGCCCACGTAATTTTATAATTTTCATAAAATCATTTCATAAAAAAGTAAAGAAAATAACATTTGATTAAATTGTATCATATTATAAAAAAATATTTATCATTATAATATCATTTTATTACAAAAGAACTAACAAAATATCACATTATGATTTTGCATTATGTAAAACTTAAACTAAATTAAATTAATTAAACCTGCACTCCAAAATTACCAATTGAAAAAAATCCTGCAAATGAAAATACTTGCAAAATAGTTTCGTTACGTATTCTTGAAGAAACGAAGAAAAAAGGATCACTTAATTGTTATCTTTTTTCAACATAAATAAAGTATTTCTCTCTTGTACAAAAACATACATCTAAGCAATACTAATAAATCTAATCACCAAGAGTGATTTGATAATTAGGTTAAATATTCTAAGCTACCCCACAAGCATATGGATTATAATACATAATACTTATCAAGGGAGGTTAGGGCTAATTAGCGAACTATTAAAAAGACCGAAAGGAGGTTAGGGAGGATGTCATAAACTTAAGCAGAACGTTGTTAATTCAATATAAAGACATGTCATTATTCAATACAAGTTGCTAATAATATAACAGATGTTGTTGTCCCTTATAATTATGTAAATTTATTGAAATTTTTATAAACTATGTCATCTGATGATAACTACAATGCAACCAAAAAAACACTTCGCGAACAATTACATTAACGGTCCCCATAATTATGTTCCTCAGTAATTGTGTCTTCGTGCTCATGTTAAAAGCCGAATATGCTGAAAGGAGAAACCCGTTGGGTGACATCTGTAACACCGGTGAAGTGCAAAATAAAATAATAATTAATACACAAACTTCGTTGACCACAAATGTTAAAGTTGAGGATAGTTCTTATTTTTTATAACTCACTACTTCACGTGCCAACTCTTCTGGTTGCTAAAATGTATCTACCATCAGTACCTTATCTCTCGTTAATCGACATTATATTTGCATTATACTGTACCTATTTATCATCGAAAATATCTAAAGCATCGCTTAGTTTTTGCCATTTTATTGCCGAGTAAAACATTATAAAGTCCGTAATACTGTTTTGCGGGAACAAGTTGACAATGTCGTTGCAATGCCTAATGACTGCGCAAAAAACAACATCTAATAGCAATAGACGTGCCAAGGCAAATCATTCCGAGCGCCAGTCGTCAACAATAGCGGGTATTAGTGTTCGATTAGTGAAATCTGTCTCGAATTGCGAATATATTGCAATGCAATCCTGTTTCAAATTGAAAGCTCGCCTGAGCTGATACAAAACAGTTTAACTTAATGCAGAATCAAGCTAATCAAGTCAATCAAATATCGGATATAGCATTTAATAATGTTGATTTATAACCGTTTCGATTGGTATTTAAATCATGAGTACAATCTAAGTACAGGATAGCAATCGTAAAGATAGCTGGCATACCGCGTAATGAATCAGTTGAATAATGAGCACTGGTCATTAAAATTGATTGTTGACGCAATATAGTTCTTATAATAGTTTCACTAAGATCCTATAAAAGTCAACAGTGTTTTCTTTTATGCGTCGCCAAATTAGTATGAATTTAATATGGTAATAATTTTTGTGCTAGATGAAATTTATGACATTCATTCAAGCTTATTTATGGCTGGCTTATTCATACAATTAATCGCACCTAAACACATATTGCTAAAATACTATAACGCTCTTTGCACTATGTTTCGTAGCAATCATCATCCCAGCAACTTACACCCCAGACGTAAATTGAACAAACATTGAACAGAATTCCACATTCATTTATCCCGGGATAAAACTTGTAAAACGCAAATTTAAATACTTCATTCTATAGCATTTCCTACTTTATACGATTAAAATACCATGCAAATGAACACAAGTAAAAGAAACGAAACACATCAATTAAACACATTTAATAGATCTCTTCGAGGCAGCACGAAGTCACAGAATCTCTACAAGGTCCTTATACATTTAAGTTTTTAGCGTGCCGTATACCAGCGTTGTCTGCGGGTTTTTTCAGCTCGCCCGAACAGCTTCATCGTAGTTGTACTGAGTAGTAAATTGCCTTATTCGTCTCTTACCTTAGCTCCATAAAAAACACGACACGATCCACGCATCGCAAGAGGCGCGGTCGCTCATTACATTGTTTAAATCATTTATTTTAAACTTTAAGTTGATGATGTAAAGTTCAGATTGGGTTTTCATTTATGAAATGCATCTTACACTTTATTAACTTTCCCAGTGTTTAAGGATGTTGCGGGTATAAATATGGGTTGAATAAAGATTTTTTTCTGTGTACTTGTGTAAATAAAAACCTTGCTGACGATATTAAATACGATTTTACGTAACATTTTCAATAACATTAAAAAATAACATAACCTTTTCAAAGAAATTCTAAAATTTATTTGTTAATGAAACTTATATATAAATAACATGCAATTAACATAGTAATATAAACATTGATAGAACAACACGTACAAGTCGACATGTAATTAAACTCGATTCAAACAATGAAGTTTTGACAATACAATAAAATTAAATAAAAATAAAAACAAGACCAGTGAATCCAACAGAAACAATGTTATAATAATGAAACTGCTTAACGAGATAGATTCTATAACAAAGAGTCGGCCGCGGGCGTTTTTCATTACCAGCTGGTGCGGTGGTGTGGTGTGGTGCAACGCTAATGATACAGTTCATCGTACCGACCTTTGAATTGGTGCATTTGGCGCAAACGGCGGAAATTGATAGCCCTGCTTTAGGCTAACAAATACATTATCATTACATTTTAGTGCAATAAATTGGGCAATGCAGTTGAATGCACTTCGGTTATTACCTTTATCGATTCTATGCTCCAGATAATTTGATCTATTGTGATATTTAGTAATGTAATTGGTGATACACTTAAATTAAAATAACGACTATCACATACTTCGTGATGTATTTATTATAACGGTTGCGTTGTTAGGTCCCGTTTCGTGATCACCCAAAGTAAAGCATTTCAAAATAATTCGGACAATCTTCAAAGGACGCAACATCCCGCATTGGTCAACGTCAGTCGCACTTGTGAAAATTGGAAATGGACTGATGATCTTCAAACGCCTGAATAGATCTTTATGAATTATAGCTTCTTAGCTATAATTAATAAGAGTTGATTTAGAACCATCTCGATCACATCAGCTTTAAAATAAAAAGTCGCTCAAAATCGGTAATTTGTTTAAGAGCTACGTTGCCACAAACAGGCATACAGATACACAGACACACACCTTATACTAATAACAACCCTCTATTTACGTCCAGGGCTAAAAAAATAACAGTTAAGTAAAAAAACATATAGTACGCTATAATGGATAAATTCAGCCACTTCATTATTTTACCAGCTAATTTGATCTAAAAAGAATACTAATGTAATTAATTTATAAGGATCAAAATGCAAAATTCTTTCAGGAAGGCACGTTAATCTCAATTCCGCATCATTTGGCTAGATTTGTCGTGACAATTATCTTTTGATGATCCACGTTTCTTATTGACCACTTGCTAAATCAACCATTAAACCCATCCGACCGTGTCAGCACTTCCTATTCTTTTTCATGATAGTTTTAAGCTACAATGTGTGCATAATTTATTTTGTTTGGGTTAATTTCCGTTTAAACTGATTTCACTACCAATAAAAAGGCGCCTAATTAATTTATTTAAAATTTAGCAATGCTATGCCCGTGTGAAAATGTTTTTGGGATAAAATGTAATCTATAGCACTCAGGGGTAGCTTTCTATAAATTCTTCTACTTCTCTAAAAATTTCAAAATCGGTGCAGTAATTCCCAAAATTACCGCGTCAAAGAAACAAACTCTTCAGCTTTATATATTATATATTTGTAAAAAAATATGTTTGTTTACTGATCGATATATCTTTATTATTATTTCTTATTTAATCACAGATACATTTTATATAATTCACATGTTTATTTATTCTATAGCATAAACAACTTGGAGATAGATTAAGCAAAATTTCCTAATATTCTAACAACCCGCTAAACACCACTAGAGCACAAAGATGGCTATAAAATAGAAATACTTCCTCTTGTTGTAGTTCTATAAAAACAGGCTGTTCAGCTTTTACAGCGGTAATCTCCCGCATTACCCTACCGTTATATCACAAGGTAATTCCACTAGATTTGCATAAAACCATCCGCGCCCTTATTATCCTTAGTATAAACATTAAATGGCATTCACCACTTCTACGCTTTTTTTATGTATATTTTTTTGTTATTCTGCATCACATAATTCCATTTAAAACCACTCAAAGCATTTCATTAACATTCTTAGACCACACAATTACAATAACACGTTTAATGTGACAAAAAGCTTGTTAGAAAATATTGAATAGAAATTGCTATATTAAAAGTCTAACAATAAACAAAGAGGTTCCTTAGAAGCGATTCACGATATAATACGAGATGTGTTTATTAAATTCTCATTGTATCACTATTAATAAGGCATTATTAAAGCGTTCAAATAAAATACTATAGCTATTATTGGTCTGCATAATTTATATATTTAGGCTATAGAGACAAGACGGAAATTCATTTAACATTTTAAATAATATAGTATGATTTCTCTAAGCTTGCTACACAATTTTCAAACTTGTTAAAATCTACCTAATATCGAAAGCTTTCTGGCGCACGACCAAACGAGCTATACTGATTACAATTATCTAATTAGAATAAATAACACCTATTTCGCAGCAATTAATTTAACGATATAGGCTTTAAGTAAAATAAGTCAATTTGTTGCGGTCAAAGTAATGGGTGCGTTGACAACTTCCGCCTAGTTAACAGAGATGGTATTAGCGCTAGATGGTAGCGCGAAACAATTATTTGTTTGCCGCTCGTGCAGTTTGCCCAAGTAAAATATTAAAATTACTCTTCACTCGTTAGAACGTGATACACACTGCCCATAAGTTGGGTGAACTTGGTAATTTGTTTAAGGTTTACGCGACATTGGAATCTTATCTCCATCTGTAGAAAATCAAAACATTTTAAAAATCTATCGAATATATTCCGACATACTATAAAATACCACTCAATACACGCGTATTTATGTGGATGCATATTTATATTGCTCCCTTCAGTTCCGGGTGGCGGGAATAATTAAAATGTCTCTATCTCATGTCTCTGGTATTAAAAATAATTTGAAAAACAAAGTATATATCTTAGATACAATTTTTATCAAATTGCATTTTTCATATTTTTTTCAAATCGATGTAATATGTTAGAATAAGTGGGAAGGAAAAAATAATATTTGCCGAAGTTTACGACTGTATGTTCACAGCATACCACTTCTATGCATACACTGCCTTATTTGATGATGTTATTTATTGGTTATTAGAAAATTTATTAAGTAGCACGCGTGGGCCGATTATGAATAGTTGTACAGCTACTTAGAACTCGGCTTATTTCATAGCTCTACAAAATTAAAACTATAAGTTTTCTTTCTGAAAAGTAAACAAAAATAACAAGTGATATTAACTGGTAGTAGTAGTATCATTGAGTGTATTAGTGTTTTCTACAAGGATTATTGAATTAAGCCTCAAAATATTTATTTAAAACTTCTTTAATTATACTAAAGTATAGATATAATTAATCGTTCCATCAGATTTGCTATCGAATTCGCAATTTTAGTTTGATTTCTCGATTTCGTGGCCGCCTGTACTAGTGCGTGGCACGATCCAAAGAGTATATCGCGTTCGAATCGATGTATCGATAAGGTCGCGATGTTGATTCGACATGCGATAACGTTGCGCGTTATAGCAAGCGCGGCATAGGCGCCCTCTACACTGAGAATTAATTAAACTCAGCTTATTAGTTCCCGATGCGACCTTAGTTAGGCGTAACGAGTATTGAGTTAAATTTATAGGCGTGTTTCAAAATTAAAAGTAACCAGTTTCCTCGTTAGGAATGATGTAGTGTCTGATCGAGCCATGATTTTTCTTCTATATTAATGCTGAGATCGTGTAAATGTTTTTCATTTCGTCTTTAATAGGATGTTAAATTTTTTAGTTACGCTCTGCTCTTTTTCTTTGCAGATATAAAAACTACGACGCATGCGACCGGTGTTCTATTATACGAAAAATTTCAAGATTATTCTCAACATGGGATAAGTATCATTTGGAAACAGGAAAAAAGTAATTATATAAGGTAGTCAAACCAATATACAAATATTATTCCTCGAATACATTTTAGATAAAACACATACAATCCAACAGTAAGTTTCGCAAATAATCACAATTTAATCTTATCTCGTGATTTATATCATTAAAGACGTTAAACTAGATGTTTCTTCTTTATACATCTAAAACAATGTGCCTTATCTTTTCTTGGTAACAAAATGTTAGAGTACCTATCGACATAAAGTATGAATGCTTTACAATTTATTCAAGCTTGTAGCACATGAATCGATTCGTCTGAAGTATCGATATCTGCGGGGTTACGAGTAGATCCGATTGTCGATAACACGCCGATCTCGATGCGATAACGTCGCTCCGTACATATGTTACTCGCTGACATTATAAAGTAGCTTTTATACAGTCAGCGTTCGCCAACGCGCTAGCTTTATGACCTCTCCAACAATACTCTGATGGCAATGTATGGGATTCGATATTAAAAATTATACGCACATTTAATAGAATATATAATTTTCTGGTCTTTACTTTCAATAATTTAAGACAAAATAAAATTAAGCTATATTTTATGCACTTTAAAGCATCCACAAGACATACAATTTACGGTTTTCAAATATAGAACAAGTCACTTTTTATTTATAAAACATTTACGAGCACGACTGCGAACCCTTTGGCTCCCATGTTATAATTCATTTGCTATAACTGTTTACTTTAATACTTCAAAATATTTATTGAGTGCGTGTAAACGTTTATTTTACAGTAAATAGAAAGATTATTGCAGCGTGGCAGTTGATTGACTGGCGCTTGAGGGTTCTTATTGTGATACAGTTCAATTTACGAGAATTTCGCTTGTTTGGCTGCTTTCATAATTTCTTCTCTACATAAACATATATTATTTATCTTTTTAATCTATTTTGGTATTAAAATATCCCTTTTGGAGCTCAAGTATTAGTGATTATTTAGTACTATACGTAACCATTTTTAAAAAATCATAAGATTATGTACATAAGTCTACTACTAGTCTCATGTTTTCTGAATATAAAAAAATTAATCCCTACTCAAATAAAATTACCCTTTTTCGAATAACGTTCCAATTTATTTATGCAGTATTTCCAAAGTGTACCGCTTAGATCTTATTTTACTTCTTACTAATAAAGATTGTAATGTAGTATTTTTTTTATATATAAAAACGCAGAAACAATTAAACGGGTTTGAATGAATTTGGCACACGGGTAGGCCATGTTCGGGATTATTACATATACTACATTCATCCGGTTATTTGTTCCCATGAGAAATAGAGAATTTTTTGTTACAGCGTTTTAGAGACTTTTGTAGCGAAAAAGTAGTTTCTCGAAGGCGAAGCCGTGAACAACACCTAGGTACGAATAAAACAACATTAGGGTCTGAGTCGAGAATACTCTCAGGACTATCTATAGTCTATAAACTACGCTTCCTCCCATGCCTTGGAAGTTACGTATGACGAATTTACAATCTGCAGCGGTATGTTAGTAGCGGAAGGGCAATCATGCCTCATGCAAACAAACACGCGTTTAAGGATATGTATATATTGACTAATCGCTAATATTACTTGTGTAAGCTGGCCAATTACTGATATATATATCATAATATTATAGGTACCTGTAACGCATTCATTTTATTATAATACACAAGCAATTAACATTATTTTGCAAAAACGTTCCTAAAACATTGAGTAATATTCTTCTTAAACATAGCAAGTCATTAAATAAGACAACAATCAAAGTATTAGGAAAATAGTTTAGCGGTTCCTCAGTTGTGTGTGCGTTGTAATCGGACGCCGGAATTAACTGAAGCTGCGAGATAGATACCGGCTACTTCATTGGCACGATGCGCCAGTCACACTGTGGACTTGAGAACTATACGGTTTCTTATAATTCATTCATATAAAGTTTCACGTTTTATATCGAATGCTTCGACGAGCGTGAGGGTTTTAGAAATATTGTATTTTATACGCGACGAGATAGACATATAAGTCATTAGAGTATAAGAAAAATTATACAAAATATAAAAATGACCTATGTGGCGTAATTTCCTTAAACTTATATGAAAAGGTTTAAAACTCTACTCTATGAATACGAGTGGGTTTTATAGTATTTTTATAGTACTACAATAGTAGAGCTATAAAAAAACACTTTGACAATAAAGTATATTAAACAAACATATTAATCATAACTGAGATAACTGATCACTCATTTCTCATTGTTCCGTGCATTAAATAATTCGTCACTTAAAGAGATAAAATATTGATTATTTCAAAACACTTTTAACAGATACCTATTGCTAAGACTAAATGTGTGCTACGATAGCTTTAGCATCGTCACATTTAAATAATAACCAAACAACATTAAACACACAGCGAATCTCATTTCATAAGTCTCCGCAAGGCACAGTGGTCACACCAATAAGTCGATAATCAAGCTCTTAGCTAGCCGCCCATTAAACTAGAAGATAACTCTGTAACTACGCGAAATAAATAAATACCGTGCTTGTCACGAGCGGCATTAGCTCCCACTTAAACGGATTAGATTAAGTACCCGATTTTGTTAGTTGCTCAAGTGCTTTATGATGACCATAGCGGAATATGCGAGACGGTAATGGATCTGACAAGCCCACTGGACGGTACGGTTGCAAAACGTTTATTTGAATGTATCTGTACCCGCGGGCTAGGATATCGTGTAATTGGCATGAACAATGGACGCAGTTATATTCTTTAATATTTTTGCTGTATGCAGCTGGATCAAATGCAATGCAATTTATAGTCACCATATTAATACGTGTTATATTAGTAATAACACAACAGCTATCTGTCGGCATGTAGGACTTGTTGTGAGCATATTATTACGCACAAAATTGCCTTAATAATTAAGATCTTCATTTCAATCCTTAAATTACTAGTTATGTACGTTGTATACGACTTTAAAAGCATTTTCTACCAATACGAATAAATTTATTTTCATTTTATCTCGATGTTAAAATCTCAAAACAGCACATTACTTTTAATAACCACTACACGACACAAAATACCACTTCAGTATTTATTCATTTCTTAATTACCAAGGAAAATATAAACTACAATTAGATAAACGTACAATGTACAGCAAGCACTACTTCGCAGGCTATAAAATATGCTAATATATTGTGTAGTACGATTGCGAACATGTCACTGGTAAAAATATCCCCGCAATCCACCGGCAATCTATCACATATTCAAATGAGCGGTGACATATGCAATAGGCGGCAGACAGTTTGACGGCGGGCGCGTACGTGGGCGTGGCGGGCGGACGGCGCGCACGTCACGTGCGTCCGCGGTCACCACCGACTCTCGGCCGCAGCCCGTAGTACGCAGGCGCACTCGCCGCACCGCTCGCCGCCGACACTGACTGATTGGACTCTACGCTAATTGGATTGAAATACTGCTTTTTATCGCCAATTATACAGTCTCATCTTACGTAAATCCTTATAGAATGTTCATGTGTATTTATAGGTATATTGAAAAGTTAATGGGATAAATGGCACTAATAAGGCCGCTGAAATAGAACCACATTCATATTTGCAAATTGAATCCGAAAATAATAATTTTACAAAAAGCTTACAAATATAAAAATATTTACTACTACTTACATTTAGTTTCTACAGTTAAAATAACTTTAATATTCATAATAATAACGTAACATTTCTATCTACTTTGTAATATTGTAAACTCGTCCGCTATAATTAACTTTTCTTTATACACAAGTTTTGGGTTGCGATTAGAAGTAAGCATATTTTGTAATCAATAATTGGTGTATTTTTAGTTGTAACCTGTTTTGTGTTAAATAAATAAATAAATAAATAAATAAAATAATAACCGTGATATTTTCTAGGCGACATAACTTACTATGAAAATAACAACGAAATCAATTACCTAACAGTAATATTGACTCGTCCTCATGTTGTAGCAAGATTCGCATCGATTAGCTTGTACGATATCATGCTTGCCCGGCCGTTATCAGAGCTTGTATGTGAAAACAAAAGGCGCTGCGAGGAGAATGTAGACAGTGAAACAATTATGTATGGAATCGTGTTGCGCAGTTAATTGAGGCGGCGGTTAATTAGAGACGTGTCGCGTGGTCGCCACCGCCCCCGCGCCACATTGTTCGCGCACGTAACGTGTGCACAACAAGCGGACAATAACTTACAAAATTGATTGAAATTGACAAGACAAGAAATGAACAAAATGATAATGCAACATGACTAAAAGTGTTTATTAGCCCGATAACCTCTATATTGGAGTAAAATATATGATGATAATGGAGAGAAATGAGGGTATCAAAAAAACCATTTAGTAAATCGCAAAGAAAAACACATTTGTAACAATTAACTGAATGTAGCCTGTCTCACTACAACATTAACTAGAGTTTATTCTTTAAAATTTATTGTTATAATCCCGACAATAAGATAACCCAAACGAAATTATCTTCCCACTATATCGATATTAATAAGGATTGTTTCTGAAACTAGTATGCAACCAGTACAGATATTTGAAATTTAGCTTGATTTCAGCGCAGTGTCTGCGCGGCGCGTGGCTCGCCCGCATTAACAAACACAATCCTCTCGCATTGTACTCATTGCGCTGCGTAATAACTCGCTAAGGACACATACATATTGGACGTTTATTGTATTCTATTAATTATTCTATTGTATTCATAAATAGCCAATGAAGCTACGTTAATGATGTTTATGCGTTTAATTTGCATGTATTCTGTAATGAAGCAGAAAATTATAAAGAGAAGGCAAGCAAGTGATTTAGATAAATCACGGATGCGATATGAACACGGATGGTAAAGAATTGTCTAGACCTCCATAGATCAGTATATAAAAGCTAGTCATTTGGTCCCGATCATTATTACCTCCAAAAAGGAATGCAGAGCGAAATGCAATATCTTTAACTCTACACCAACAATATGACTGACTACTAAGCCTAACGATAAACTTAATAAAGTACGATTAACCAAAAATATCACATTTCCGATAGCGCGCAATCTAGCAATCGTCCCCGCACTGTTAATGTACAATACCTCCAAAGCGCATGAGTAGCCATTGGTCTAATTCAATAGTTGATAATTCAGCGGGCGTCGGCAGCCTTCCAAGATTTATTGGTTTGGTCCGCAGCGCGCCCTTTGTTGCTCCGATCAACCGGTCACGACTCGAATAGAGGAATTCCTCACACGACAGCGGTGAACGATTTTATTTGTTGATGGCCGGCTAAGTTTCTGACACCTTAGTAGGAAGCACGGCGTCAATGCTAGTTACCGTGCAGCCGCACCGACTTCAATCTAACTCGTTCCCGCTTTCAACTTGACAAGATCTTTACTATGTTTTTTGTACTACTATTTGGGTATTTTATATCCTCATGAAGTAGCTCTATGAGCACACATGATAGTTTTGGGCGTTCGTCACCACCGTAGGACACAATCAAAAACCTAATTGAACTTAATTAAAGTTCAAGAAGTTCACGAAATACGTAATACCGTAATTTTTTTATAACTAAAATAGTACCTATAAGTAGGTACCTATATTTTATAATATATATCTAGCAGACAATCTCGCTAACCATAACCGTAAACTAAAACTGTTTAATAACGAGACGGATAAAGGGTATATTCAGAGGTCCCCAGGCGTTGCATTGCGAGTGAACTTCGATCCGAACCTCCGGCCTGCAGGGAACAGGTGTTCGCTAAGCTGTCTGCCTGCGCAACGCCCGCGCATCCTCTCACAGTTGTTTTTAAAAATCAACACACATTTAAATATTCATGAATAATGTATATCAATTATTTCGTTAAATATTTTATATTTTTTCTCTCGGCATTGATATAGTATATAAAAGCCGGGAGCGAACCGAGCAGGGCATAAAACAAGGTTGGTATTAATAAATTAAAATATTTTTAGTCTCCTACTGAATATAAATAAAAAATTAATGTAAAGCATGTATGTCGCCCCGGGTACAAGACTTCCTAAAATATATACATAGTTATTTTATGCTGATAGTATAAAGAAGCCTTAGTCTTATTTGATCCTCCATCAATGGAAATTGCATATTTTAGTCTGCACTATACTTACTGCCGGATATGAGTTCTTTGATGTGCTCTATAAAAAGATAAATGAACATTTACATGTAGCGTATTTATCTGCCTGGGAGACTTTATGCAGGAATGAACTGCCTTTTTCTTAAGGTAGACAAAATTTACTGGCTGAGTACATTAATGTAGCTGTATACTTTGTAGTGTAGTGTGTATCTCGTAAATAAACGCAGTATAATGAAAATACTAACACCATCAACACGTCTCTACATCCTTCTTTACAACAGTGCGCTAGGAAATTGCATAAAAATTTATCCTTAAAATTTCATGAGTACTTTTTCATTACAAATGGCTTAACAATCGTATTCTTCCACATTAAAATTCAATCTTAGACAGCTGTCGTAGATATAAAATAAAGGGACAATGATGACTGTATCCGAACTCCTCCGAGTCTTTAAGTAATGGATATAGTTCGAAACTTTGACCTCAAAACCGCCAATACCTCTAAGTGAACTCACTTAGTGCTTATGTCCTGTATAAATTATTCTAATAACACAATAGGTATCTCCCGGTACATGAAAACAAACGTAGGAAGTCTCGAGTCTCGATTTTATGTCAAAAGATTACACTGAATCCCCGTTAGTATCGGCACACATAAATAATGTATCAGATATGTACTCGGCTGTTTTAATGATAACGCTCGCCAGCCACGTACTTGGAATTTTAATGCGTGTGCCATTTTCAGAAACTATTGAAATATACTACTGTATACATTATGTCAAATGGATGAATGTATGTACATCAAGATTTTATTCAAAGCACGTAAGGGCGCGTGGTGTTACAAATATACTTTAATTAAATGTAAAACGAAAACAAAATGTTAATACCTAAATCTTAGTAATAGCAGAACGTGCGGATCTATACGCACTATTGGGTATAAAATAAATAACTTATTATTGTGTCCTATGACAATTATTATATTGATTCTCAGGTATATTAATTATTATTAATAAGAAAGCTTAAAGACAATATGGGGGGCCAGACCCTTCCCAACGGCGCCTACAATCCGTGCCTATCACAGCCGATGCAGCCTGGTTCTCTTAACAGATATTATTTAAAACACGCCGCCTCGCCTATTGTTTAACTTTAGTAATGGCGTATAGTGAAGTCATGTTAGTGCTTGAATCTAAAAATGTTCCGATATTATACTTTCATACCGCCCTATGTGGACATAACTCGTATTTCTATTAATAAAGATGTTTCATAGAAACTTGAGCACTAACCCGCCTCCGCGCATTTTGTTAACAGATCGGACATTGGTAGAGTAAAGCACATAAATTACTCGTAGTCATGTAATATTTTATTGTAAAGAGTAACCTGGTTTGAGTGTCTTTATGAGATGTTTGGAAAGTCAGGATGATTTACTATCAACATCAATGTGTATCCACCATCTGTCATATGTATATCAGATCAAGAATCTATATGGATATATAGATTCTTGATCTGATAGGTAGATAGATAAGGATTTAATCCATAATTATTTAGCGGATTGTCTAATAATTTTTACTGTTCTAAGGAGACAGTTTGACCAAAGATATTTTATTTTAAACTTTTAAGTAAGTACTTCTTGTTTATGTGGTAGATCTGAACTGACACGCTTCGGCCAAATTTTTTCGCATATCAGAATTATTATTTCCTTAATATTTAGTTATAGTCTCGATGTTACGGAGACGATCACAATATACTTAAATAAAATAACTCCATCAGTTGGATTCAGTTGTTTTGAATATTATCGCTTAAAATATCTGAGGTCCCAAACAATAATATAATAATAATAATATCAGCCCTGTATTATATACTTGCCTACTGCTGAGCACGGGCTTCCTCTACTACTGAGAGGGATTAGGCCTTAGTCCACCACGCTGGCCTAGTGCGGATTGGTAGACTTCACACACCTTCGAAATTCCTACAGAGAACTTCTCAGATGTGCAGGTTTCCTCATGATGTTTTCCTTCACCGTTAAAGCAAACGATAAATTCACAAAGAATACACACATAATTTTAGAAAAGTCAGAGGTGTGTGCCCTTGGGATTTGAACCTGCGGACATTCGTCTCGACAGTCCATTCCACACCCAACTAGGCTATCGCCGCTTTTTTAGGTCCCAAATAGAGGACTTAACTATTTAAATGGTCATTATTTGTATCAAGTAAATATTATTGTTAATTTACAGTTTTCATGCAGTATTATTAACTACAGTTTGTACCAGCACGCTATAATGGCCGTTTTGATGTTTATCTCGCTCATCAAGTTTTGTATTAATTCACTACGTTGAAGGAGCTAATTATTGCTGTACATTACTGTCAATAGTGACGTGCAGTATTTATAGAAAATTAATAATTTTCCGACACAATCTGCATTTGTTTCCGAAAATCAAAATTTTAATCAGAATAAATCTAATACGATCGTGACTTATAGGCCAGCACAAGTTCTATCTCCGGCAAACTCACATTGTAAAGAATAATATATTATATTCATTTTCATTGCAATATTCGATTTATTGAAATATATTAACTTATGTACTTAAAAAAATCACTTACCCCTTGCAATACTAGTTAGAAATCTAAAATCTTATAGATGCGAATCACATTTGCTTATATTTTATTAAATTGAGATTTCTATTCACTATAGTAATCTGTTAAAACGACCATCATAGAGCGTCAGTATTATACCTATTAAATTTATTTTTCGCATACTCGAGTACAAAATATGAATAAGTTACGCTTCAAACCATTATTTAAACAATAAAACTAAATTGTAAACACCATTCGTATCCTTACTGTGAAATATGTATAACATAATTTCAAAATTGATTAAACATTGTACACGTTACTCTCGTATTTATTTACTTTAGCTCGAAGCGGTGCATTACATCAGAATAATCGATTCACTCGATTCCCGTCAGCACTCGATATAATAACAAAACTATCGAATACTGAATCACGGCCGACGACGATCGAATTCTATTATTCTATTCGAATGCATCGATTTGCCGCCGGCGAGCGACTCTGCGACAGCTATTATTCCTGACTTGAAGACGGGAATAAGAATTTATCTTGAAAACCTTTATTATTTACTTACGAATAGAGTTTATGTCATCCTGTGTAATATAATTAAATTATGGATATTTTTGCCGATTTTAAGTGTTCTCTATAAGTTCAAAATCTTAACTCGGTCCTTATTACAATGTATTATGGTTTTGAACTAAACTATTTCTTGGCGTAGCCATGTAATCTGATCGTTATTGTCGGGAAGAATTCTAAGTGTAATTTAATATTAAATAAATTAAATACTGTGTATTTATTTATAGTTTCATATAACCCACTATAAATAAAAAAAAAACGATAATTATAGAAACAAGGAGATGAAGCTGTAACTTTATAAAGAATGAATCAATAAAAAATACGTTACAAGAGTAAACCATATCGTCACAAAGTTCTTTTCAAAGGGAAGAAGGTTGTATCTACCCCTGCACTATATTGGTATGGTATCTAGCATTCGTTGGCTGAAAATTATATCGTGACCCAGTCAACATACGTACTGTCAGCCACAAAAGTTCCTGTACAAATTTAAAACTACAAACGCTTCTACACATTGACTTGAATCTGAATATTAGTTCTTATTTTATCTAAACTAATAAATCGTTTGAACTTTATTTTAGTAAAGAAATAAACGACAAACGCGATTTCATTTTTTTTTTTTTTCATCTACTTTTGTGTTTCACTGTACCGATGTGTACACTGAAGAACGTATCCAGGAACAAAGGAATGCAAAAAGTTTCAATAAATCACCAACTTTCTTCATATAAAATTCATAATAACGCATTAGTTATTGATATACGGTTATTGTCCTTGTCGCACAAGCGTGTCGCGATGTCCCCGACGGCCGATGAGACGCTGCGTGACCGCTTGGGGCTTCCTTCGACAGTCGACAGACGCCTTAGCCCTGCAGCATTTAATTATTCAATAAATATACAGTTGCCCATTCAATCCGCTTTCATTTTATGACACGGTTTCAATTGGTTAAAATCCTCAATGCTTTATGACGCTTGGTTTTATTTCGATTACCATTAATTTGACTTTATCACTTAATTTGTAGTTTACTTTAGTGGGATTAATGAATTAATAAAATCAATGCTTACCTTTTATTATTATTTATTGGTGATGGTGTAAAACAGCTACATGATATATTTCTCGATTAATGATCAATTAGCGTTCTAGTACCAGCTGTACACGAGCTTTCAGATGCTTTTTAGTTCGGCTTTCCTAAAAAACAGTTTAAACGGGGAGTATTTCGTTTAATGCAGCTTCAAAATATTATACTTACATTTTCGTCTAACGTACAAACAAAATGCCTTAAAAAATATGTAATCTACATTTTTCTAAACGCCATTCGAATGGTTCTCTGATCACTATAGACCGATTTCCGCAAAATCTTATCCGTCAACGACATGGCCCAAACGTATTCCTCTGATTACCTCAAAACGCAACTAAATACCTGTCTTACGCAACATTCCAAGGGATTATCTGCTACGACACGGGCTGTGTATTTTACCATACAATCTAATCGCGTTACTCTGCTCGCACATCTCCATCACTGAAACGTGGATCAGCTTCTTATTCTCAGGTCTCGTCTATACACGTATAATCAAAAATAATGTGATACTTTGTATGTGAATACTTATAAAAAAGGAAATAAAAAAATGAATGAATAAATTCATCGATTTAAGATACCAGTAAGTTAGCAGTGTTATAAATCCTATACGATGTAAAACTTGATTAAATTTATTACTTATCAAAGTAACTCAATAAATCAAATAAATGAATACAGCGCCATGGGTTGTTAAAACTGTAACCGCGTTTTGTTACTCCATTGCAACTGCATGATATTACACAGCAACCTGTTATTTGTAGTCCGTGAAACAAAAGAGACGTTAAAACATAAACGCTGATACATCGTATCATTCCGGGATTCTAAAAGCGTTTTACCTTACAGGTGACTATTAATGACCGTGTTTGAATCCTAAATCTTGGCATACAACTAGGTATTGTGGCGCAATCTGTAATCGCAGCCGCGGGGCAGCACGAGGCCATTCCTCACCTGCCGACGATGTGGTGTTGATTAATCGCAAACCGGTAGATACTCGCGCCCCAAGCCTCTCGACCTACTAGATCACACGCAGAACGCGATTTGAGCAAATTTTACGTGAGATCTGAATCTTTGTCATTTCTGCGCGGGAACACCAATTTGTTTTCGTACTTAGCTCCCTAAGTAGCAATCTAGCGTACTGTCGTAGATTGAACGGTTTGGTTTTTAGACTTTATAAATTTATTGTTATTTATTCGAAGGTTGGATGATACTATTATACCTTATATGTTCAAACACATTCTGTAATAATGCTATCAAGTAAATGTGATTTTAATATTGGCCAAAATTATTAAAATTCATACAAAAGTAACTAAAAAAACAACGGAAATAGGTAAAAGTGAGTGCGCCTCCGATAGATACTTAGACATTTGCTTACCTCCCTCAGACATACTCCGACACAAATATACAAAACATTTTTAAACAGAAAATAAACTGTTTCAGGAGAATTTTCCAGCAGACAAAACTAACTCCATCCACTAAACAGAAACCATGTAATTTGTGATTCCACAGCTCTCTAGTTAGGCACGCATGGTCCGAAGTTACCGAAATGAGAGACTACATGCATTAATCACGTTTAGTCACGGTGCGTAACAGCTTTATTTTGTTTCAGGTGGTTAAAGCAGGGCATCCGACGTAAGTGGCGGCTTCTGATAGCCGTGGCGGAGTCTGTAAGTAATCGCCTATTAACTGTTAGCAGAACAAATGTTCCTGGCGCCAAGAGGAAGGTACTAGGGTAACATAAATTGTTTGAGATAGCTGAAGATACGAATATGTCTATAGTGTTATTTGTTTAGTTAACAGTGTCATTGGACTTAGTTGATCAAATGTAATATCCTATAATTATTGTTTTAAAAATGGGCTTTGAAGGGGTCCCGAAGCAAGCCGTCAAAGGCTGTTCGCGCACCTGCTCAAATTGAGTAACTATGACATTGGTGACAATAGGATCTTAGACAATAGAGATGGTATTCTGTTGTCGTTTTAGCTTCTACGTAGATAGAGGGGTCACAAGAAGGCATTGCGCGAGGACGATCCCGTACAGTTATCGTAGTGCAACATCATACCTGGGAACCGTCTCCTATGCACCGAAGTAGGCTTACCCTGGGCTTAAGTTCATATGCCGGTGAAGGACACTACTTCACATTTCACTTTCTACACATCGTGTTAGAAATTCGGCCCAATGCTCGGACGAATGATTCTGTACTCCCGAGTATCATAACCAAGATTACCGTTCCACTCAACCTGCGGTGGTGGTAGCAATAACATATTTTTCGCCGCAATATAGACATGCTTGTTTGGCGGTGGTTACATTAACCGTTTTTATTGTGCAAAGTATTATTAATTACATAAATATATTTTCCTATTTTACACCAAAAATAAAATATTTTTAGATCCAATAATTTATTATTTCATTAATTAACCCTAATTTTAAAGCGGGTCAGTCTTATCTTTTTTTGCAATCTTAATCTCTAAATGTCATCTGGATACTAAATATAGCAAGAATATTTCAAATAAACTATAATTAAAACACTCTCTATTTATTTATAGAGGTCAAATATTAAAGAAAGTTATTGCAGTGCAGAAATTAAACTAAGAATTTGAAACTTAGAACTTTCACATCCTTATCTGTTTTCGCGGCACACTTTGCCATGAAGAAAACACTGCACCTAATTAAAAATATTGTATTTAAAGGACGACATAGCCTTTTTAGAAGTCAGATCGTATTATGATAACCAGAAAGACTGGGCCACTTCAGGACTTAACATATAATATTAAGGACGCACCATCCTGGTAATCTTTCAACAATTAATGTCTTCCAGAATCAGAGATTTATCATGTTCATCGCAATTTCACTATTTAAATATCCGGCTCATATTAAACAACTATCAGAATAGTGAGCGATAGCTTTACCGGGTTTGGAAAGCTCAATCTAACCATACTAATCAATAACATATCGATTTAAGTCATGCATTGGTCCTAATAGATTCCCTAGAAGGCATGCACCAGGTTTAAAAAACACTATCTTTCAGATTACTGCAACTGCTTTTGAGAAGGAGGACAAGTCCTGATGCTCAACTTCGGCGAGGGTCTTGGCGGTCTGGTCGGTTTATAGTTCCTACTGGCCTGCTAAGTCCCAAGCCGCGGTGAGTCGTTCCTGTAAACAACGTGTTCTTCCACGGTTTTTTCTAATACAAATGTACACAAACAGATGTATAAACTGTTTAACATTTTTTCGTATAATGTTATATTATAATAAGTATAAGTGTGGAAAGGATTTTCAAGGACTGATTTATAAGGATAAAAAAATGTAATTGAAATCAAAGTGCAAATAAGATAAATAAAGTTAATATTCATTGTTTTTCCCGTTCGATAAATAGCAATTAAATTGCAAGTGTAACTTTTGCTTATACACAATAATTGAAATACTAGAATGTAAGTAGTAGTTTGTAAAGCCCACTATCACACTTGTTAACACGTTTTGTGAATCGCTGCGGTGTCCCGCGAAACAGGTGCGTTTTGCGCGAAACCATTTGTATCTAGTCTTAACTCTTATAAATATTTAGATAATGAAAAGTTATTGTAAACTATTTTGTCTAATACGATTGTAACAATTAAACTTCCAGCTTTTAGTTTTTAATATTGAACACTATGATGTCTTGCAATAAATGTTCAGCACAATCATTTATTAAAATTATACATACAAAGAAGCTTAAAAAATACATTATGTACCTCTAACGTCGCAAGGACTTGAAAGTTTCGTGAGGCTCGGTTTATTTCCTTGCTAATGTATTTTCCTTGCCACTGCTAGTCCTAGCCTGTAATTATAATGCTTAATTTTTTTTTTATACAGCGACGTCGTTCCGCTAATGTTGCGCTATGTTGTGCTAATTACTAGATAATGACTCTTTACACCGCTAGGGAGGATTAATATTAGTAAATAATTACCAGAAGCTACTTATGTGATGTGGTTGGATAAGCACTTAAAAACGATTACAATTAGTCAACGTGACGAAATACGCATTAAAAATTTGGTTCTACGTTAAGCGATGCAGATTATAGAGATAGTGTGGATAATTAATGCTGTTTTGGTATTGTTTAGTCTATATTTAATGATGAATAATTATAATTACTTACTTCAGGCAATATAGGGTCTCTAGTTGTTTGTGTAACTAGACTCTATATTTACAAGTAACATTACGCTCGCATTATAATAACCGTTCATAAACCCAAACGCTGTTAACTATTTACAAGCTGAATGTAATCATATAAAATTACAACACACCGCAATGTAAACAATTCCCAACAAAAACTAACCTCAATTTAGAGTATAATAACATTGAATGTCAATAATTGTTCCATACAATGTCAGTGCACGACTTAATTAAGTGAAGTGGGCTGATTGACCGCTGCTGCCCCTTTGAAGTCAGCGCGTCGTGCCTGGCCATTGTATTGTAGATCAGGGAGTTCACCACTAACTAAATCGTAACAGTGGAGCCACACAACGAGGCGCAGTGACATTGTGGCTGTTGTGTTTTGTGCAGGTTGTTCGGTGCAGCACGGCGCATGCGCACGCAGACAGCTGACGACATGCCACTTTTCACTGTTTCATTGACTGAAGCCAATGAGTATTGTCGAGGTATTGGCATTATCATTAAATTGTACTTTGCGAGGGCTATCGCTTTCATTTAGAAATAATGTGTGCGTAAAACAATTATAATTACTTTGTAATATATACGCCGTAGTAGTATATAATTTAGACATGGAATATATACATAGTACAGTCAGCCATAACGGTAGCTGAACCATTTTTTTTCTTTGTTTGAATTAGAGTAAGTCCCTTTTTTATTTTTGTGTATAGGCGTTTTGAACATTTGAATTCGTTCAGCTACTTGTGTAGTCTACTGTACAAATTAATATATGAAAAAATTGTAAGTTCAGGAACATTATTTTCATAACCCTTGCATGTAAGTTTCCTGTTTTTTCATATTTATATTATATGTAATTGTAGATATCAAATCGAAAGGTACGATTTATGTATAAATAATTTTGTAATAGGCATTTTAATATCTAGATTATAATGCGAATATCATGAATTTTTCGAGTTGCTTAGCCCGGCAGAGCAATGCCAACCCTAAAGCGATTCGTATTTTTTTACTTCATTTTCCTGCCTAATCTACCCCACACATATTATTGTCTCATTTTACTCTCAGAAAACAATAAACTGACAATCTTAAACTCACTATCTTCACCAAATCCTCGGCCAGATCGCGGAATATTTTACACAGAAAATTACAATATCCCATGTTAAGAATAGAATTTGATGTGAACTGACCGGGTTAAGCACTTCTAATCTCAAATCCGTACAAAGTATGTCGCCGTAGAGCTGGGGTTTCAAAGCGGCATGTGCCTCCAGTCATGCAATGCCCTTGGAAATCCCAAACGTGCTGGCGACCGCTACTCGACGAGGGATCTCGACACGTCTCAAGATTAGTGAGAATGATCACAGCTAAGTGGGAGTCAGCAAACGTGACAGACTGCCAAATCTGGACTTCTCGGAATGGGCGTATCCGGGCTTTTCGGACGCAATAGCTCTTTAGATATCTGTGGTTTACTGTTGGTTTATTTATAAAAAAAATTAAAAATATTATATTGACGATTTCTGTGCCTCTATTATTGTTGTTAGAGATTTATAAAGTTCTCCAAAAGTAATGAGTTTGCACAGGTTCCAACTTCATGAATACTTATTATTATAAATAATAAATTGTAATTATGTCGATGATGTTAATGAATAGATAAAATATTAATTACTGTGTATTTTCAGCACAGCCAACAGAAATGGCTCGTTTAAGTGAAAATTCACATCACAGCAGAAGCCAGTATCGATCATGGAGATACAATCCCGCACGCCATGCTGAAGGTATCCCCTTAAACAATAATTGTTACTGATTACTGTTTTATTAAACACTGTATTAACCCTTTTTATGTCATATAAATGAAAAATAAAACAGACAGATTAGATTGTTCAAAAATGTTAATTATTAGCCTACATTATCAACAAAAATGTTAAAGTGTTAAAATTATACACAATTTAGTTTTACTAATACATGATCCAGTCACGCCATAGAAAAGTGCAAAATGTAGTCACAAGCAGGTATGAAATAAATTCACCACACAGTCATTGTTGCTGATGATAGTATCTCATTTCTACGCTATCATTACTGTGCTCATCTTTTGCTAAGGTAGTCATTATATGCAGTAAAAACAACAATTATTAAGTATGCAAACACAAAATATCCATTGAAACACTAGACATATTATCATTAACACGTCCGTTAAAGTGTGTTTCTCAAACACCTACAGCGTATTCTCACCGCAATTATAGCGACTACCCTGACAGTCAACATCTACCTACTTAAAAAACTAACATGAATAACCGATAGCAACAAATACATATTATCTTAATCATATGACAAATACTAATTAACAAAAGAAAGGCAGCCTGAAATTGACGACATCATTCGCAACTCATGCCGAAGACGGCATAACTGGCATTACTGTGTACAAAGTAACCGTTTATGCAAGATTTAAAAAATGGAACAGTTGGCGATAACAAATGGCGCTAATTTTTAATTTGAGAAAAGGCAGGTGTGCCCGTTTTTTTGCAGTACAGGAGCAGGGGCTTGTCGCCGTGTCGGCAAGTTTAATTGGTATCGGAAAGCTACAGCTAATTGTGGGTGAGGCTGCAGGCGAAACTAGCGCCGCTGGGTCGCATTCACCTGTCGCCACCGACGCCGGACGCAAGAACACGCCTCCACTGAACCAAATTACTCGCGGACGGTCACGACTGGCGTCCCTCTTTTTGCACATTTTTTTGTTCTAAATCGTGCACTGGTTAATCGCTTTAGCCATTTTTACGACATACGTGACGTCTCGTTGAATAAATAGCTATCTCGAGCTAGCTATATGTAAACGGAAGTATGCGGTATTTAATACAGCTTAATTGTTTCGAGACATGCTGTATCATCACTGTCGTCTCGTCATATTTTTTCATTACGGAGCAATCAATTAAGAAATGGAAAACATCACGACGTCGATAACGTTAAAAACTAACATTCTTATTTTCTAAATGCAATTTCTAAGAAACTTTATTTATACGTTATACCAGTGGCCAGTGGACATAACTAAGTAAAAGCTCAACAAGACGCTTCATTTATCAAACACAAGACCTAATATGGAGAGCGGCGCGACTACGCGGATGACACTCGTTGCCGCAACGTTTGATTGACTTGTAACTATATCGTTTTTGTACGGTCCATCGCTAATAAGCTATATTCCCGCCATTAATGAACGCAAGTTCGGATACACTGCAACTGCAACAATCCGGTAATTGAGTTCAAGTACAATGTTTCTCAGATAGACAGGCGTCGAACATAATCTCAAGATGAAAAAATATATGCTCTCTCCATGCATTAAATAGCGTAAACACTGAACGCATTTTTTATTACATAATAAAAAAAACTTTGGTGCCGTATTTCTCATAATTTCACGCTTGATGTAATGACAAATCTGAATTTATTTACCTTTAATAGACCCTCTTAATTTTGTTATACTTTAGACTCACATACAATATTATTTCACGTATGATGATATGATGAGATTTTATAATTACAGTAAAATTTGTGTAGGTGAAATGAAACAACATTAATGGACTACAACATGGCTTAAACAGTAATTTAAGCTTCAAGATGACTGCATTATTCAGAAATAAAATTAATAAATTTGCGTGTATCCGTACCAGCCGGAGGCCGATAAGAAAATCAAAACTATATGCAAGTCGTGGCACGTGCGTAATTACGACGCGGATGCGCCCGCGCTGCACACTGCTGCGCCGCGCCGCAACCGTCGCTCTGACGGCCGTTTGACAGCCCGCCTTACTTTTGTTTTCTGATGAGTTTCTCCATCACGCTGACAATATATCCTACTGTCTATAATAATGGGCGCTTTTACACCGGGTTGCCTGTATATGGTTGTTATATATCCTGTAACCTGTCCGCTCGCGACGTGAATGTGTCAATTTTCAACCGCTACATCGAGGAAGCCACATTTGCGATTGTCATGTCGAAGCACATAAATATACTTTGAAAGTAAAATATATCCCATCACTTGTTTAGCGTACATATGGGCTTAATTAGTATCGTTTTTTATTAGACGTTCAAGTCTTGTATTAAATAAAGAAGTTACTGTGTATGTTTTAAATTAAGTAAAATAGATTTGCTTAATTAAATTATTGGTAATCAACAAGCTTTAATTTATGTTTACTATATCTAGAGAGGCAAAAGGAGTGGGACTTACTAGTATATACCTATCCTAGTTATATCTCCAAATAGTAATTAATAACACTTAAATAGGTTTACGAAAGCATGAACTAAAGATTTACATCCACTGTTCTTTTAGGACTAGGAATTCGAGTAGCATTTCCTACAAAATTTATGGAGAAAAATTTTGACAATTTCTGATCTTAACAAGATTAGAAGGTCATTTACCTTAATATTTTCAAAAATGATGGACAGTTTCCTCAGAAAGCTTTCTTCTTGCTACACTAGTTAGCTTCACTTACAGCCCCATCCGGAACATCCACCCTGTATACCACAGCCTCGAGCTATAGTCGTCAACGTTACGTCACAGACGAATAATGTGTAAGTAATGAAATGTTCACACTCACGCCATTTATCCTTGAATGGGTAGGTAGGGGCGCAACAGGCGGTCACATGTGTATTCCGTTCCATTATGTGATAGGAGGCCAGCCTCTCGCCATGTCGGGCACAATTTTTAGAATTCGAACTAGAGGAGAAAAACCCAAGATCACTTTGCCCGACCCGTAAATCGAACCCGAAACCTCAACACTGCAGTCGTACTGTAATACAACAACGCCACTAAAGCAGTTGTTCTCATAAATTAAGTTTACATATGTTATGTAGGTATTTTCTAAATTATAGAGACCAAATATTTTAGAAACTAGATACCGTGATGAACGTGGTTAATAATATCTAGCTGTTAACACATATTGTGTTTCTTATGTTTGAATTAGTTATGCAACTAGAAATAAGTAATCTGGAAAGGCGACCTGATTATTAACAACACCACGCAGGAATATTATGTTTGATCAATTTGCGCATACGCAGCTAATCTTTCAAAAAAATATTTAGTGTTTTCTGGTCTTAGCCAATCTCAATGACTTCATAAAATAATTTTGTTGTGACTAGCTAACTGTGAGACTCATACCAAGCCCATAAACAAAACTACATCCAGCATAGCTCCACACAAATTTGTTTATCAAAATTGGTGGTGTAATACCCACAATCCACAAAATAACACAGTGTACGTCTGTAATACAGCTCCCGTCACCTTTCCCAAACATAACAACTATAAAATTGTCTAATATACTTTTCAAATTACAAGCACGAAGCTGTAAGTACACGATAGCTCTCACCGGCGGCGTTGTAAGTTAAGAGCGCGAAACGAGAGAGGTCTAGGGTTCAATGTCGCGGAGACAGGTTTATAGGAAACACGCGCCGGGTCAGCGATCACCGACACGCGAAACCAATGCAACTTCCGTCAATTACCGTTCGTTTTGTTTAACAATTTCTGTTAAATTCGCTCGACGGACGGCCGTGTCACTGCGACTTTAATGCGCGCCGCGTTGCCTTTGTGAACTGACTTTGTTCAATAAACCAAACATTAATTGTTATATCTATTGCAAGAACTATAAATAAACTTTTACAATAATCGTTTATAATGTATCTAAAGGCATTAGGTTACTTGTTCAATGAATGACGAGTGAATTGATTAAATTTAAATAGATTTGACACTTGTCATTTAATTTAAATACGGCCTTTGATACGCATTATTGTTAATTGTATACCTACATTACTATCGCAATAGGGCTTAACCATTAGAAAGATCAAAAATACTAACCTTTTTAAAAAAAAATAATTCTAAAACATACTTACTGTACTTAAGTCATAACACACATATAGACTAGAATAATGATCAAAGATCATCACACATACAAAAGGTAAATAATTCAATACTAATTTTGTCAATTTGCTATTGAGAACGACAATTTATGTTTTTTGCTTAGAAAATCAGAACTGTATTTCATTATAATTGCTGTGTATTCGCTTGAATGTGCTTCTTCCATATAACTTTAAATCGATTCTTTTATTCGATCATAACTGATCGCTAAAAATGAAAAAATATGTCTTGGAATTTCTTTACAAAAACTATGTAATTCTGTATCGCAAAGTCGAACACGATGGGACATCAACTTATTAAAGAATAAAAAATGGTGTCGTTTGAAATGGACCTTAGACAGCCATCATCAATCGGATCACGTGCCAACACAAAAAACTAAGTTTTAATAACACTGTGTATCGAAGATGACTTGCCCCATTTGGCAAAATATGATTGGCACACAAGAGCGACAGGCTGACATGTATTTTGCACTGCCCCTGAGCCGCGCATGCGCGTGCCATGATAATAAGCCTCTGATGCAATTAACGGATCTAATCTTGGGTATCACGTTTTCCTGCCAAATACCCGGGATTGCTATCATGTGACTGCGAAGACGCGCTAAACGATTTTTATCAGGTGACGCGACGCAAGAATTTTGCTTTTTTATATAGTCAATTATTAAATACCGTGTTATCTCTAGGGATCTTTACAGATTTTAATAGCAATGAATTAAAAAACAAGTCTTCGAGTAATCCGTTAAAAACATTCGACCTTTTACGTAAAACCTTAAAGTCCATTGGTGATGAAAAAAAAATATTGCCACCGTGTATCTATCAGCAGTTAGAGCTAAAGTAGCAGCGGGCCAGCGAGACTCGATCTTGTGCTGCCGCCATTAAAGACCATAAAACGGATTTAACGCGACAATAAATTTATATTATTATTAGAAGCCTGTATAAACGTTGCTACTTGGAAACTCTGATAGCGAGCACGCTGAGCTACTCTACCAACTGTCAGTAGATACATATTATAGGGCTTGGTACTGGTTCTAAGATAAACGTTTGTAGAATGTGAGTTTTTATAAATTATAATTTTTGTTTTCTTATACAAGGTGTCTATAGTAGTGGTATCTGCTTGGCATGGTAGCAAGGTAAATTCATTAATGTTCAGTAATGAGGATCAGCAACAAACACTAGAAACAATATTAAAATAACCACGATTACTATAAGTTCGAATGACACTCAAGTTAGTTGTAAGTTCTTTTTCACTTTCACAATGGTAATTCTGATAACATCAAAAACCCTTGCGTGAATTAAAAACAAAAATCAGGACACAAACATACCCGTAACTCTCAATAATAAAGTACAGAGGGTCTCATTACGTCTGGTTAACGAGTAAGCATGGTAACAGACGCGCATTACAAATTCCAGCAAAGAGCTCGCTCGCTGTTTCAACCTCTTTAAAAAGATCTACACGTGCCTTTGGCAGATATAATTTCTAAATAGTATGTTATTGATACGACCCCGACGTTCATAATTATTAATCCGTTCTAGTTTTAAACAACAACATTTTTGACACGTAAGAGCATAATAATATCCCTATAATAGTTAAGGCAAATCATGTTTCGCTTATAGCTTAATTGAGCGAAATATTCATATTGTAGGTATATTATTTGTATTTTTTTAGTATCTATATTTCTTGATGCATTTTCCCTGCGGTTTATAATATTATTTTTGTTTTAAAAACAAAAAGCCCAAGATCTAATGAAGTCCGTGGAGCTGGTGTCACATTCCACGCCGAGCAATCGCACTTTATCGATCCCTTCAACGATTATAATGTTCCGTGAATTGCTATTATTGTGCACCAAATTTATATGCTAGTCCGCCGCGGTTGAAATGTGTCACGGAACGTTTAGTGTAGTCGTACTGGCCGACCAACGCAGATTCGTATTGGCGATTTATTTTATCACGAAATCTAACTTTACCAAAACAACAGAATATTACAAGCACCTTATAAAGCAATAAATAAACAAAACTAAAGTCTACTTTAGCTAAATAATTACAGACCACTTAAATGCTTGCAAAATCTTAATATTGAAACTAAATCTAATAGTTACTTTATGCAGACACAGATGTCAATATTCGATAAGTGGATGATCCCTAATCGATACCACGCAAACGTTCTATGACTGGCAAGATTTTACTTCATAGACAATGAGCATCGTATGTAGGTAAGAGCCCGAAACCACTTATGGTGTATGGAAAATCGTTGTATAGAAGCTTCTCTACTACTAATTTGTATTGCTTATCGCAAATAATAAAACAAGGCTTCTAATTAGGGTTGCCATCACACGGTAAAAATCCCGGACATTTGGCTGAAATACGAGTTTTTCCCCGGACAATTACGAAAAAAAATTTTTGCAGCAAATATAAAAATATCCTTATATTTTTTTTAATTTTTTATTTATTTATACATGGGTTATTATGAATAAATTTTTTAACTAAGATTTATTTCAATTTATAGATACTAAAAATATTGAATTTTCTCTGACAACAAAAGTGGGTTACACCCGAACACTTTTTAAAAACCTCTGCCGGACGGTCCCTGGACGCCCTTCAAACTAGGACAAATCCGGGGATTTCCGGAGAAATGGCAGCCCTACTTCTAACCAATTCAAAGTTCATTATATTATTGTCATATAATCAACGCACCATCACAGCGTCATTAGCTGAAACCGTTAAATTATTCGCTGTCGCATGCACCTAGTCTCGTAACAAGTACAAAGTGAAGGCGTAGCGGGTTTAGGGTGTTAATGTAACGTTTAGGCCGCGTCTGTAAATCGCTACCAGTATTTATTGTTTGTCGGCCGTCGCGACGGGTACCCAGGGACACGGCCGTGCGCGGGTAAATCACCTGCAACGGTGTTGTAACGCGGGCTTACATGGCGATAACACCCATTTTGTACCACCCTCGCCATAATTGGTAACTTATGGGACGACCACGATGTACGCGACAGCCGGCTGTATTGTTAAACATGCCCACGCACTATAATAAATATTGCCAGATCCTAAACGAACAAGAATAGTGTCGTCGTGTTAATCTGATACGTCGAATGAATGATCTAAGTAGCTTTTTAAATAAATAATAAATTGGAGTTTTACCATCAATATAACTTATAAATTTTAGATTGGCGAAGGTTAGTAGGTACAAGTTATTGTCCAATATTTACTTGTATATTGGCTTTAATTTGATTAGGTGCCAATAATATTGTGTAAATCTAGAACAGTTCACAAAGGACAAAATGTGCCTAAATACAAATCGCAACTCAACAGAATATTCGTTCTCTTTAGTTACTCTGACGATACATATTTTTATGGAACTATTCAAGAACTACTTTAGCAGAAAATTTTACAAACAATTCGTTAAAAGGTTGATCGCTATTCATAACTCCTGTGAAATAATATTAAAATTAATAACCAATAAAAAAAAATATTTACCTCTGTTTTTATTCTTCTTTAATGAATTATTGGTACTTATCTATAATAGCACTTGACTATGCAGTAGAGTTTTTAGGTACTCTATTGCCTTCACCAATCCATATTGTATTTGTCATTTCACCCCTCTCTGTTACTATATATTTGTATATTTATATAAACATATGATAATTGCGTGTAAAACGAGAGTTCTCATGTAGTCCCGATTCGTCTATAACAAGCCGCTCTAATCGGGAGTATTCACGCAAACATCACTTGTTTGGCGACTCGTCGCGTGCGAACAATCTATCACTTCGCCACATCATGAACCTTTATTTTTTCGCAAGGTAAGAAATTATTACCAAACATAACTGCTAATTATATTCTAGTTTTAAAATATAATAATATACTTAATTAAGTAGGTAGACAATTTTTTTTCTTGCCGAAGTAAAAGTTTGGTTAATATTGTTGCTCCATTCCTAGTCAAGTCTCTTTTATGACTATACAAAGTACGCAGTTACCAAAGATACGTTTTCGATAAATAAGATTGTATCCAGTATTATTTTTAATTACCTTTCCAAAGTTGGCAGCTAATTTATTCACGATAATACCGCAAGAAAATTAGTGTTACAGATGGACAGTGGGAAGTAATTATATAGTAAAATAATCAACTGAAGTAGCTAAGTTTTTAATGAAGGTAATTAATACAGCGTAATAAACTGCGCCAGTAAAGATACGACTATAGTAACTTAAGAAAATTCATTCAATATATGCAGGGTCTTGACGAGCACTTACACGACACGACACGACACACGTCGGACGAACGCGATCGCCGAAAGCGGGCCCAAATACGACAGCCCGTGGACAATTTGCCCCGGACGCGTCACTCAGTTTAATTGGCCATTAGCTAATGAAATCTTGCGATAACATCTGGTCGGCACGGGAGCAAAGCGAATAGGTATTGGTTGCGATCGAACGCGCGCCGTTAGGTGGCTGACGATGACAGCGGGCAGGCGACGAGACGAGCAACGTCCCCGTCGAGATCGCAGATAGCCGAGATGTGCGAAACGGTCAGGCTCGGCGCGATGCGATCCGCAAGCAGATTCTCGCGAGCGCTTCAACTTCGCCGCCACGCCGCGCCGCCAGTCTCTAACAGCTGTCAATCACACAAATTGACAAAGCGCATTCCTGGATGTGGTTTAAATATCTCGAACGGTGCGATACATTCCATTTGTTCAACTATATTTTAATTAGTTAATAGATCAAAGTTTTACTCACAATTCATTTTGCTAAATATTTAAGGAATAGCTTTACACCGTAAAATATCTCCTTACTTTTCAGATGAATCATGTTACCTCATACAGAAAGACAACACGTTTGTACTTCGAAATTTATTGCCTCTGCTTTAAAGCTCGCTTGTGCGGTACAATCTTCATTATTTGCCTGTGAGGGCATGTTGCAGATGAATGTAAGTCGTTAGCGGCTGGAGGTGAACAATATAGCGCAGGCGTCGTCGGGTGGCACCATTAGTATCACGTCAGAGCTGCGTCGCACCGCTGCCATGTGCGGGCAGCCCTGGAGCGGGCACAAGCAGGTTATCACAGGTAACCTCGTCGTTTCATTTTGTTACATTGTACCGCTTCCATTAATAACATGATATATCTATTTGTGACATGATATCTTTAAATCAAAAGACGGGCAAACGAAAATGTGGGCCATCTGATGCTAAAGGATGACCCCTTTTTATGAAAATGTACTGAGTCATAAGAATTGTAGATATGTTGCCTAGCTCAAATTTTTGTTTATTATATAAAAATAAGTATGAACCTAAGTAATTAATAATTTCAGCATTTCTTATGCACACTTATAGATCTCAGGCTAGCTCTACATTATAGCATCTTCTGTATTACCAAAAAAACAAAAGATATCTCCGAAGTTCCATTTAAGGCCGTAATTTAACAAATGACAAATTACCGCAATGATCTATAACAATATTGTTGACCATCTGACACGGACGTATGAATCAACGGCATACCGGTTTGTATCCTTCATCTTAAATGGGGAAGACAGAGCGCACTGTGTAACTAAATCTAAACTCTTAGTTATTCTCCGAAACGAGTTCCATGGGCCACTGAATGTTATCGGGTCTGAAAGTGTTCATCTGACGAGAAAACCACTTTGGAGTGGGAATGGCGAGCGTTTGTCATACGCTCGCTATCACTGAGCCACTAGCACTACAATGTCGCACTAAATGTAGAGCGTTACTGATACAAAAGCTGTTTCGTGTGTCTGATAAAATTAATTACATTATTTATTGACTGCCTCGGTGGCGTAGTTGTATTGCACGTCCGGTACAATAGCGCTCTGAGGTCCTGGGTTCGAATCCCGGGTCGGGCAAAGTGATATTTGGGTTTTTCTGCTCAGTATCAGCCCGGAGTCTGGAATTTGTGCCCGATATGGCGATAGGCTCGCCCCCTATCACATCATGGGACGGAACATACTTGGCGAAAAGTGGGTGCCCTAGTTGCGCCTCTGCATACCCCTTCGGGGATAAAATGCGTGATGTTATGTTATGTATGTATTATTTATTCAGATATAAATAGATGTCACTGTAATAATTTCTTGAATAAGAAGATCTTTAATGCAGTGATTTTATCAATAAGAGTCCTTGTTCACTCTGTCTTGATTAAACAAAGATTAAATTAAAAACACTACGAGCTCAACTCATATGTCTTTTAATCACTAAGTTGTTCAGTTTCGCCAACATGAAGCACGGGATATTAAATGAGTGGTGGGTACGTTCACATAGAACGTACAGCCAGCAATTAGAAAATTAATCGCACATAGATATGTGCATGTGTGTGTATTTAGATAAATAAGTTAAATTTTCCGGGATCGGAAATGCACTAATCGTAATGCATAACTTGCTGCGCCACAGAAGCTGTAACATAAATAGACAAGGATCAACGCCACGTAAAAAAACACAGAGTCCATATCCGCAACGCTAAAATGCCTAAAAAATACGTGCCACAGCCGCTTGTTATCACTCTCATGAACACTGCAACTAAACAGAGTTTCTTTATCTTGTATCAAAAGTGACATAAAAAAACAACAAGTGTCCTCGTTAAGACAGAAAGAAGTGTGCACGTTATGCAGTGTAAATAAACAAAAGCAGTTATCGCGGGATCGACAGCGTGTCGTTTGTTAACATTAGCATGTGCGCCACATCACGAACTGTTAAATCAGAACAATGAGCAACCGGCGGCGCAGGCGCAGCGTCAGTTCGCAGCCGGCGCGCCGATCAGCGGAGGCGCGAACGACCCACTTCGCGGCGCGTGCGCAAGTCGTCACACAGAATCATACAGACCCGACATTGTTCACAAGTTGAGCACTCGTTCATTAAGTACACAAATACTTAGAATAATTATAGCCTAAATTTATAAATAAATTTCCATTACTTCCGAAACATAATTTTATTTTTTTATCAAGCTTTTGTAATTACATTACTTACGTATCGCTATAGAGTATTCAAAATTGTGTTTACAGGTAAATAGTAAATAAATAATATCTCGCTCGAAAAATACTCTGTATCTATTCCCAAACGTAGATTTCAATTAATAAATTCAATTATTTCAATTAATGATATATTTCTTTATTTTTTACAGCCTACTTTACCTACAGAAAGTAGGCATCTGGATGACATCGTCCCATCAAGAAAACTTTATGAGATAGGTCGTAATGGAGTACGTAGTCGTAATGAGATAAAATACCAAATACGTAGCAACCGGCTCTTAAACAGCTAAAACAACTTTAATAGACATGCCTATGCAATATTGTTTTTTCGGACATCTTCGACCCAATGTATTACCGATATCTTATGTAAGAGGTACATTATTATTGTAATAAAATAGGTATTTAGTTTATCAAAGGTTTCGACTTACTAGTTGTAGATTCATACATATGAATGATATTATAATCTGAACTAAGTTTAAACTTATTAAACATCATCAAAAATAGTAGGAATATATTATTTGCTCAAAGATCGCGTGATACCGTGAAAATGACTATTTAAAATAGGAGAAATTACACCACATCCATAAAAGGTGTCACGCTGTCTAACTCAAATGAATGTCCACTCTGTCCCCGAAACGTCGAATTAAACTATGCGAGGCAGGACATAGCTCAGCCGTCGCAGATACCATCGGCACGAGTGCCGACGATGAAATGGGATTTACGAATATGCCGCACTGAACAGCACATTTCACTGTACCAACATAAATATATTACTAGAATAGGGACGTTCACTAACTTTCGTAGATACAAGTTAGACGTTATAATTTAGAAATTACATCATTTGAGGCCAGCAATGAGCTGTGCGTTTTAAAATAGCGATATTTAACGGGATACATTTAAAAGGCATTCTTAATAATAACGGTTATGCCATTACAGTACTACATAAGCTTGTATTCGACATTCGATATCTTGAAAAAATGTAGTAAAATAAATATAAAAGTTATAATGCAAAAACGAATTTGCATATTAAAAAATTTCCTAATATTAAAATGAAACATTACACTTAAATAGATCAGCATCAAATGAAACATTTGCAAAAATATTTAACATAGAAAGCCAAGCGTTGTAATAAAATGACACATTTCCTGGACCGTAAATGAAAATAAAACATAATCGCACGTGTGCGCAGTATGCAAATGCAGCTCTGCGCATGCGCTGCATTAAAATGCAAGATGGCGGAAGCGCGCACGCGAGGTCGAAGGGTCGCCGCTATCGCCACGCGCCATTGTCCGAGCCACCGACTACTGTGCCAACACGACAAAACCCGGACAATTCACACCATCCTCACTATTTATTGCAGAATGACTGGCTTTTGAAGCGGCTTTTAACTCTACATTTTTATCTAGTTCATCTCAGTTCGTATTTGTAGAGTCCACATTATGACTACAATAAATTTTAATAATTTAAAAAACGAAAAATTAAGTATTTATTAATTGCAATATGAAAACTAGTACGGTGCCTTTCAGCATCGCAAACCTACTGGAGGCAAACAATTTCTGAATATCTAGAATAAATGTAAGCGTGACTTTAGACTACCTACTTAAATACTTATTCTTAAAAAGTTGTCACACAAAATAACTATAAACATTAGCCAAAATTAACCTTGTCCTAAGATAATGAATCGCATAATAAAAATATTGCTTCTGCACTCACCTATGATTAGATACTGACTTGTAAGCACAAAATCATTATTGAATAACAATACTCCAAATTGTTAATTTGAGATGCAATTTATTAAGTGGACCCAATCGAAGTTTAGATAACTCTGGTTGGGAGTGTTTATCCGGCATTTCGCTAACAAACAGCGCACCTACATATCCTCTCACGATCTGCTAAATCGTTGAGCACAATAGACGCAGGCTCAGTTCACTTAAACTAGAATCCCCGTTGAAACACATTGTGTTGCGAAATGTTAGAAAATTATTTAACCACAACGTAGCCAGTGTAAGGCGTAGTCATCGGCGACATAGTTAATGCACATTTATACTTTGTTTTTTTTTTTATTTTGATATTTTAGCCCCATTAAATTAGTGTGCGCACTCTAGTAACAATTCTGTGTTATATTGCATACATAATATACAGAGTATTTTTATATTGCGTTATCAAATAAAACCCGTCTTTACATCTGCTAAGATCGTATCAGAAATCATCCATGAATAGCGAATATTTTGGCGAAAAACTCAGATTTAATTTTTCTATTTTTTTATTTACTTGTTCTTTTCTGCGAATATGGTATGTTCGTAGGTGTATTTCTATTAGTGTGATGTTGGTGCCCCATCGAATTCTCTTAAGGTAACAGTTAGTAGCATTAGGGTATGTAATATCAAAATTGCTTTTTGTTGCCACTTTGTTCAAAAATTACACATATTTATTTTATATCTTCGGTTACAGAACTTATTGTAATGCTATTTTCAAATACACAAGTTTGTAATTACATTTAATAACGCAATGTCAAAATAAACCTGTATAAAGAGATGTTTAGGACTTGCTCTAATTATGTAGCAAAAACGACTAATGATGATGTACCAAAATTAGTAACCAAACGGAAAACTATCGAAATCAATCCCAATATTTAACTAAGCAATATGTGAAATTGTGATACAACTTCAATCCGATCCATTTTCGCGACCCATCTGGAGATATGCACTGGGACCGTGGCGCATCTTTTTAACCTTAGTTACCTAGAGCTACGCCATTGATTCACTCTCTATAGAAAATAGAGGAGTTTGAGATAGTGCGCTTAATGTTAAAATTAAAATTATACAGAAAAAAAATCGAGAAACATAATAATTTATTTCTCAATAATATTGGAACGTTATTACACAGTGGCCACAATGCAACCCGTGTAATTGTATTTCATCTGCATCTAAGTTTTAAAAGTAGCTATATTACGTCAATACTTTTACTTACATAGTTGATGCTAAAACAGAGATTCTTAAAAAAACAATGTGTTTCAGCTCTTCACTGTCGACTAACACTCATCATTCACACCCTGTAAAGATCCCTTGCCGAGTATGGACTTCTCTCATACCACGCCACCTTTCTCGGTCCCAAGTCAATGTCATCGAGGTTGATCCGCGATAATACTCAGGAAAATAAAACCAACATACACAGATTAAGTATATTTATATTATGCAACTTAATCCCAACTATCGCTTTCTTTGAAAGCTGTCACACAGTGCGACTTGCTTTCACTGTCAAATTTTTCTATTATCTTCTTGTTTCCTTTAACTTTCTCTTGTTTGGCCGTTCTTGATGACTCTTGATGGCCGTTGTTCGGAGTGTTGGGCCGTTTGTGCGACACGTGTGAGTCGGTATCGGCTGTATCCGAATTTTTTCGGCGGCGGTTCGAACACGTCTATCTGGGAAAATAAGACCTGTTTGACTTCTGAATTATCTTGATACTTTGGTGGCAACGTTCTGAACGTATATATTTGCATGTTATAATTCCAATAAATGCATGCTAGGAAAAAACTTTGGATTTCAAAATAATCTCATAAGTAATTATTTTTTACAATAATTGAACACAAACAGTATACATACTGTACTGTGTAATAAATAAGTCTTAATAACTAAATAAGCTAATGTATGTAAAATAATTATAATTTAAATTTTAATAGACAATTATTTGCTAACATTTCAGGGGGTGCCCACCTGAAACACTCCTGAGGAAGTCCTCTTGCACGTGATGGGTGCATGCGCAGGTGCGGGCGCGAGCACGGGCGGGTGCGCGGGCGCAGGCGGGGTCGCGATGGCCGGCGACGGGACACTGCGGGTCCTTTCACGTGGCACTCTCACCGGCACCGGCGAAGACTGAGGTGTGGGCGGGCTCACGTTACTTGCTAATACTAATGCCAAAATGTTCTTTTAAATATATTAAAACCAAAAAGTATATATCCCCTATTGAAACATAATACAAAAACTATCTCGAATAAAAAAAATACTAAAATATACCAACCTTGCCGCGCTTTTATTTCAGATGGATGTCTGTAATAAAACAAAGACATTTAAATACTGTATCATCTAGAAAATGTAATATACGAGATCATTTGGAAATAGCATAACTAAATTAAACTCCACAGTTATCTTCATGAAAAATAACATTTTACACTATTACACAAATCCGTGATGTAAAATAAAAAAGTATCGAACAAAATAAATATCAATAAAAAATATTTTAATTTTATACCCCTTGAGTACAAAATTAAAATATTTTTATTTATATTTCGAGTAGCGTCGATAGCCTAGTTGGGTGTGGAACGAACTGCCAAGACGAATGTCCGCAGGTTCAAATCCCAAGAGCACACACCTCTGACTTTTCTAAAATCATGTGTGTATTCTTTGTGAATTTATCGTTCGCTTTAATGGTGAAGGAAAACATCGTGAGGAAACCTGCACATCTGAGAAGTTCTCTATAGGAATTTCGAAGGTGTGTGAAGTCTACCAATCCGCACTAGGCCAGCGTGGTGGACTAAGGCCTAATCTCTCTCAGTAGTAGAGGAGGCCCGTGCTCAGCAGTAGGCAAGTATATAATACAGGGCTGATATTATTATTATTATTATACCCCTTGATGCCACTACTACTCTAAGACAATTCGTCGCAGTGACTATACCTTACTTTATACTTTCAGTCAGAAATGCACTTTCGCACACGCCAAATTCACTTAACTACAAAATTGTAAAAAAATCAAAAATTTAATGGATGAAATATACGTTATACAAGGGTGCATTTTGGCACAATGTTAGCCGAAGTCATTACAAATATGTGGTTTCATTTATTAATGGAATCTCAAAATGATCTCAAAATGATACATGCACCTATAACATAACATCTTTATTTTATTGAAGTCCCCGAATAATTTTTCTGTTACAGTAATCGAAAGTAAGCCGTATGTATGAAATATAAAACTTATTTATGGATTATAGAGTAATTAATAGTCAATGAATAATTTGATCACACTTATATGTAGGTCGTAACACTTTTTACAAAAATACTGGTCACTCAGTGTTCGAAGTCGATCTTCTAAAGTGTTCATTAGAGGTTAAATCACTACACTGGGCGTATTCGATCGTACATCTGTATCAGATATTTGCTTAATCTTTGTACAAAAAATATACAAAATCGATATTGCTCTGCTTGATTTTGACATTTACACGCCTAGTGCCAGCATTAAAACCGCTGCAGAATACGTTGCCCAACATCACAATGTAACACACGTAACCACTTCGTGAAGCATCACTTTTGTTCATATATAAAAATACTTACATGTATAATGTATCTTTGTATATGTATGTATGTATACGTACATCCTGTACTTTTAGTTGTATTTTATTATATCAACAGTATTTTAAAATAAATAAAATAACTAATATTGATGTGATGTTTCATACAATCTGGCGAGGTGGAATGTTGTTAAACATATTCAGCATGGTGTTTTGCGACACATTTTTAACCTATTTATCTATCGAACACAAACATCACTAAAAACTAAACTAAACAAATGGCTAAATGTAGTATCGTGGTTTATTTCTAGTATTATTTTCACATAACACTCAGGTCCTAAGGATTTTATGAAAACTTATTCCAACTTTCTAAGCTAAATAAAAAACCATGCAACGAAAGGTTGAAACTACTTCGTTGAATCGGAAGAGGTTGAAATGTTGGAGTAACAAATTAAATGATAGAGTCACACACAAACAATGCAAAGGCAATGGATGACAAATTTAAACCGCAATGTGACTCCAACATCTCTCTATGAGAAATGAAACAATTACAATTGATTACATCTTTATTTATTTAAAATATTTTTACAAGTTTCTTATTAACTTGAATAATAAGTTTTAAGCCATTTAATAGCTATAATTTTTCGGTAACTTACATTTGCATACTGCAAATTCCTTACTTGCAAACTTATCGATAAAAGCTATTATAAACATTGTTAGAGTCACATTGCTTTCACCGTTCAAATGTCTGACAAAAATCTAAATAAAACCTTATGAATTAATATGTGTTAAGAGCAGTCTTGTAAATTACTTTTACTTTCTGAATTATTTTTCCTTAAAACCTTAATATAAAAGCAGTACAAAATATATGAAGCATTATTATGACATGCAAAATTAAACACTACAAAAAAACATTAAAAATATATATGAGTTTTAAAACATAAAATATAATATTATTTTATGATTAACTTATAATATAAATCTTTGGAATATTTGGTCGAGCAGTGGGAATCGCTCGCAGCGCGGGAAATGAGTTTCCACGCACTCCATCATGAACAGAACAACGTAAAGAAAGACAAATGCGACACACACGAACGCAATGGCCATAAATAAAGTGTTTAATACGCACACTGTCTTACAGTCGCCGGACGCTGCGTCGCTCCTTGAGGACGTCTGTGGATAAAAAAGCATCTCTGTTATTATTTTAACACTCTTTATTTTTTGTTCTGCAAGAACGTCTAATGGGCACCTTCCTTGAACAGGTGAGAATGGTCATGTCGGACTCACCGACCTTCCGACCTAGATGTCACATAAATGATCTCTGGTCGAGTCCCTAACCAATTTTATACCGGTATACCGACTAAAACCAGTGGTGGAATGTTTCTGCGCCTGTGGGATAATTCGAGAAGTTGTGAATGCATCCGAATTCGTCGACACGACTCCGCACAGTACCACGGCTTATCTCTTTATACAGAGTGTAATTTTCAAGTGGGCGTGAATGGCGAATACCGAGTATGATAAATACCTTAAAATGCTAGTAAGAAGTCTCGGATCCGCTTAAAATTAAAACTAAAATTTCATCCACGCCTACTACAAAAATTCACCATGTATATATACGTTCTTCTTGTTTTTTTTTTTTTTCATTAATCTATAATATAATCTTTATGAATCACACTGTGAGTTTACATCAGGCGTTTAATACTACTCGCTTAAGACTCGCCTTATCTTTATCGGCATGGTACTCATAACGCGAAATCGGGACGGATATCAGCAAGTAATAGACAAACGACGTCGTCCGTATTAGAGCAAGTCATAGCACGCACCTGGTGTATCAGTCGCTTGTAGGTGGAGTAGGGCAGCAGCGCCACGCCGTCGCGGGCCTGCAGCGCGCGCAGCACGCCCGCCGCCTGCTCGCGCCGCGACAGCGCCACCAGCGCGCTCGTGTCCTCCACGAACTGCACCGTCACCGGGCCTGCGCACACACAAACGCACGTCTATAACATACGTCACAAGATAAGGGGTGTGAACGTACGACGAACGCGTCACGTGAGGACGTCTCGCGAGCAATTACTCCAACTGTTTGCATACATCTTTACTTATTGGCTCGCCGAAAGCGCATGCGTCGGGCGTATGCAAACACACACAAACAGATTTATGCACTCAGGACATGGCATAGACAGAATATTATATGTCCATTGCATAAAATTGCTTTAGTTAGTAGCTGCGATGGTATCTATACTATTATATAAAGCTGAAGAGTTTGTTTGTTTGTTTGTTTGTTTGTTTGAACGCGCTAATCTCAGGAACTACTGGTCCAAACTGAAAAATTCTTTTTGCGTTGGATAGCCCTATGTTCGTGGAGTGCTATAGGCTATATATCATCACGCTATACCCAATAGGAGCGGAGCAGTAATGCCTACTCTCAGGAACTATGGGTCCGAACTGAAAAATTCTTTTTGCGTTGGATAGCCCTTTGTTCGTGGAGTGCTATAGGCTATATATCATCACGCTATACCCAATAGGAGCGAAGCAGTAATGGCTAATCTCAGGAACTATCGGTCCGAACTGAAAAATTCTTTTTGCGTTGGATAGCCCTTTGTTCGTGGAGTGCTATAGGCTATATATCATCACGCTATACCCAATAGGAGCGGAGCAGTAATGGCTAATCTCAGGAACTACCGGTCCAAACTGAAAAATTCTTTTTGCGTTGGATAGCCTTTTGTTCGTGAAGTGCTATAAGCTATATATCATCACGCTATACCCAATAGGAGCGAAGCAGTAATGGCTAATCTCAGGAACTACCGGTTCGAACTAAAAAAATCATTTTGTATTGGATAGCCCTTTGTTCGTGAAGTGCTATAGGCTATATATCATCACGCTATGACCAATAGGAGCAGAGCAGTAACGGCTAATCTCAGAAACTAGGAGTTTGAACTGAATAATTCTTTTTGTGTTGGATAGCCCTTTGTTCCTGGAATGCTATAGGCTATATTTATCATCACGCTATGCCCAATAGGAGCGGAGCAGTAATCGCCTAATCTCAGGAACTACCGGTTCGAACTGAAAAAATATTTTTGTGTTGGATAGCCCTTTGTTCCTGGAGTGCTATAGGTTATATATCGTCACGCTATGACCAATAGGAGCGGAGCAGTAATGAAACATGATGCAAAAACGGGGACAATTTATTAGTTTTGAGAGCTTCTGTTGCGTGCGCTGCGTAAACGGTTAAAGTTATGCAACAATAATGTATGACGGGATTGTTCCTCTTAAAAAGTTCTACAAAAATATCATAAAACAAAAGTCCCCCGCTGCATCGGTCTGCCCGAACGTGTTAAACTTAAAAACTACCCAACGTATTAGGATAAAATTTGGTATGGAGACAGTTTGAGACCCTGGGAAGAACATAGGCTCCCGGGAAAATATATAGCGTGACTTTTATAACGGAAAACTTTAGCCCGAAAAACTTTATAACGCGGGCGGAGCTGCGGGCAAAAGCTAGTTTTATATACCTATGTCTAATCATTAATTCTAAACTCACCAAATGGGCTAAAAAGTTGGTTGATATCATTCCTCTGCCATTCTTTAGGAAATGTTAAATGAAACACGTGGTCTCTCGACGGCGTCGCTGCAAAAACACAAGAGTATGGTACTTAATACCTTCTACAAGACTGCGATTATTTCTAATGCCATTTGCAGGGATTGAATCCCTCGCGGTTAAAGTTAGCCAGATGACCAATGATAAAATCTAATGTGAATCATTTCTACAACATACTTAAAAAACCTATTTATTCGGTCCACCTCACAATGGGGGCTGTAAAGCTTTCTGGTATATGAAAGTGTACTGACGATCAGCGCCCGCGAGATTCATATAAGGCGAGTCCTGGTGCGCCGTCTTGCACAGGAACAGCTTGCTGAGGAACGGCTTGAGCACGGCGGAGGTGGCGCTGGGGCGGGCGTGCTCCTCGCCGCGCATGCGCGACAGGTGTCCGTGCATCGCCAGGAAGCACAGCCCCGTCACGTACGCGTCGAACCCCGCCTCGTGGTGCTTGTCATCGGCGCGCCGGTACCCGCGACCCTCCAGCGATCCTTCAATATAAATAAGTTTGATTCAATTATTAAGTATAGTGTTACCGGGAAAAATTAACCTAGCCATGTTATGGTAAAATAGTAATTAATTTCTTTTACTGACAACATAAACTTTAAAATGAAAGGTGAAAGGGACACCCCAAAACCCAGTTTTTTTTTATATTTTCCTTCAGGTTATACCTATAAGTTTTATAAAAGGGTGCGTATATATCTAAAAATGGTTGTCATTGCAGTACATTTGCTAGATATGTACACACCGCAACACATTTTGTCGAAAACTTTATCCACCAATGACAAGAAATAGCAAAGACCGTGTGAATATCTATACTATTATATAAAGCTGAAGAGTTTGTTAGTTTGTTTGTTTGAACGCGCTAATCTCAGGAACTACCAGGTCAAACTGAAAAAATATTTTTGTATTGGATAGCCCTTTGTTCCTGGAGTGCTATAGGTTATATATCATCACGCTATACCCAATAGGAGCGGAGCAGTAATGAAACATTTTGCAAAGACGGGGAAAATTTATTAGTTTTGAGAGCTTCCGTGTCGTGCGCTGCGTAAATGGTTAAAGATATACAACAATGATGAATGACGGGATTGTTCCTCTTAAAAAGTTCTACAAAAATATATTATAAAACAAAGTTGCATCTGTCTGCCTGAACGTGTTAAACTCAAAAACTACCTAACGTTTTAAATGAAATTTGGTATGGAGACAGTTTGAGACCCTGGGAAGATCATAAGCTCCCGGGAAAATATATAGCGTGACTTTTATAAAGGAAAACTTTAGCCCGAAAAACTTTATAACGCGGGCGCAGCCACGGGCAAAATATTATATAAAAACTAACCACTATAGTGAAAAGGTGCATTAGGAAATAATTGTCACAACAATAAACAGCCTCAGTCTATACAGTTAGACACTGTTCCCTATGACTTCTATCTAACCGACTTTGTGACAAAAACGAGATATATTCCCGCATGAAAAAGGTAAAACTTACCGACTGTAGGTATCGAAAACGGTTTGCTAGATAAAGTGGAGAATAAATGCTGCAATACACTCGAATTTACTCTGTCCTTAAACGGCGGCAAACTAGACATATACTTGGTGTCTAATAACCTGAAACAATATACATGAGACGTGAATATGTATAAACGGTAAACCACACAAAATAATAATTGATAATAAATATGGAATATATACGCTTGACTCATCAAGATGTAATTTTGTTTGTTGTATGAATAAAAACAAAAGCTCTCAATTATGAACGTCTGTAGTAATTATATTAATATTCTCTCAACATGTTCTTTCAAGGGGAAATGGACTAAATAAACCGGTTAATATGATTAGTTATAATTCAATAACCATATTCATATGATCCCTTTTTTTATATGTCGACTGTAAAGCACACACCTTTTGTTTTTAAACGCGGATCAGCTGCGCGGCGGCACAGAAAAGAAAATCTTTACAAGGGTGCGGTGGCATGTTAAAAATAAGAACTAAGTACAAACAGCACGTCGGCACACCACTCCTGGTGTGTTTCATGTTGCTAACACAAACACATTTGTTACGTTAGTCAAATGCTCGTATCACTCATTTTTACTTTGACTGTGGCGACGCTGACGTTAGAGTTCACTAAACGAGAGCGAAAAACATATCTGACGTGTCACGAACAGCACTTATGTCAATTATACATTCAATGCCTTGAAGTCATCCTTCAACGATTATTTAGGCAAGGAAATAAAAAAGTCAATATATAAAAAAAAAACAATTACACTGGGAACATGCAATTACTGAATTCCTTGAAAGAGTTGTAGTCCAGCGGCAGTGGCTGGAAGAAATGATTGAGTGTGTGCAGGATATCCAGCAACATGTTGTGACCTACCACTAGCTTCCCCTGTAATAATAAATATTTTTTTTAATCCTGGCCCAATAAAACCCTTAATCGTATTTCATTCAAATTTACACAAAAAAACTGTAAATCCTATGCTTCAGATTCAATTATTGCACATAAGTACAAGTACTTGGTTACTGTGAAATGGTTATTTCATTGTGGGTAATATTTCATATTGAAATCATGCCCTGTACCGTTACTAACTTTGCAATTTACTACGATAAAATGGTAGCAAATATAATAAATATTATTAGAGAAAAAATACCGATTGACTGATCATCCGTGCCACTTTAGAAAATCCGACAGCTTCTTCCAATTCTTCCCACTCGCGTTCATTCTTCTGCGCGTTATAATTCTTAGTGTCGTCCTCTGACTTTATCCTTATAACTTTTAATACCCTATAAGCAAATAACATTTATTTATAGGTAGCGTTAAATTTTATAGTCTCAATGCATAAATAACTAAATGTCTAAGTATAATTTTTAAAACTATCTGAGTCTTATATTCTGATCCTAGTAATTGTCTAAAAGTTTTGAAACTTTAAATAGACCCTCGTTTAAAGAGCAAATTCTTTTTGTATAATACATAAAAATAACAAAAATAAAAAAATATTGACAAAGCTGGCAACAAACCAACATTTGTTCTATGTTGTTTGTTGTATTTATACAAGGTCATTTTAACATTGCATTAATAAATTTAACCACATACTCGTCAACCAATGTTAGCAGAAGTGAAGACCTCTGCTAACATTTTGCCAATAATCATCCATGAATAATAATTTTTACCAAAAATCCTAGTTTTACTTTTCTTATTTTGTGATAATTTTTTAGTTTTAGTACACATAAAGTGTGTCCGTGACTATATCTCTGACTGAAAGTGTAATGTTGCTGCTGCGGCGAATTCTCTTAGAGTACTAGTAATGGCATTGGGCTTGCAAAATTAGAATGACTTTTTTATATTTATTTTGTTCGAAACTTATAACTATACTTTTTTATTTTGCATCTACAGTTTGAGCAACTTATGGTAAAATTTTATTTTCAAAAAGTTAAGTATGTGGTTGCATTAAGTAATGCAATTTCAAAATGACCTTGGACATAAGAATAATATACAGTGCTTTAGTGTTCTGTGTTAATGTTATGAACATCATGAAATAAAGTAAAACTAGTAAGCAAATTGTACACTATCACTATCACATCTGTGTACATGTTGCTATTATAATATAAAAGCTTTAAATACCTGGTTTTGTTTTCCAAAATTTTTGATTCAATCAAGACTTCATCTTTGAAGCGTGCCCTTATCTCTTGGAAGAGAAGTAACCTAACGAAAGAATTGCATTTCTCTATCTCCATCTCGTCAGATTTATTATCATCTATAAATTGCCGAACTTGATTACTAAAATAAAAACATTCATCAGTACTTTGTTTCACTTTACAGTAATTAAGACTGTAATAGCCTAGTTGGTATGTACTAGCTCAAGAGTTTCTTTGTTAGTTTATTTGTTTGAACGAACTTATCTAAGGAACTAGTGGTTTAAATTGAAAAAAAAATCAGTTAGATAGCTCATTTATCGAGGATAGCTATAGGCTATATAATACCGCGCTATGACCAAAATGAGCAGAGCATCAATGAAAAATGATGGGAAAACAGGGAAAATTGTTTGCTACGTAACAGGTTACAGTAACACAACAATCATGTATGACGGAATTGTTCTTAAAAAAAAATCTAAAACAATATGAAACAAAGTCCATCAATGCATCTTCCTGCCACTTCTAAACACAAAAAAACAAAATTCTATTTATAAATTTGTATTTGTAGATAGAATTTTAAGTAAATATTATATTGCAAATTTTCAAGAAGTCATGAAAAGATAGATAAATAAATATATTATTCAAAAACTTGTTAATGCTAACATGAATTATGAAGTATTTAAATGTGATGACACCAACAATGTATTTGAGAACATAAGGGTATACATATTTAAATATATAAGATCTCCAAATACCCAAGATCTCATCTTGTTATGGCTAAGAAAGTTGATGGTAGATGGAATAAATAGAAAAATAAAAGAGAATAAAAAAATAACATTGTAAGCCTGTCAACAATGTATGAATCGTATGTACTCACCACACATCTTCAACAAATGTTTTGTGTTCATCAGGAATGGTTATAGCATCCTTCTCCTTGGCTTGAGTCTTTTGTTTTTCTAACAAGTTTTCTCTTAACCGTGTCTCTACTGGCTCTGTCATGTACGATATGCCTGCAATTACAATTATATAAAATCTACCCTGATAGAGCTAGTAATGCAATCATGAATCAAATACATAAATTTTCATATTATGTATACAAATACACAAACAAATCCCCATAATGTTTTAAATTAATGAGCAGTGTTGTGACTTTTTAACATGGATTACATTTTTATTTGAAGCAAGACTTACCTTCTTTAAATACCTTGTTAAAATCGAACCCTTGTGCTCCAAGGAAATCCAAACTGGAACTCTGGCACAAAAACATTTTCTCAGTTCCTACCTTTCCTCGTGGGAATAAGTAGAAGTTGTAGGTGTCATTCATATAACACTTCCTATTGTGATCCCAGTAGAAGGCACACAACCCGTACTGTATCAATAAAAAGTCCTTAGCACCTTTTAACAAACAATAGTAGTACTCTTCTGGAGTGTCGAAAGCAGACACGTCCCGTCCGTTTATTAGTCCAGTAAATTCAGTATCTATCACTAAAAAGTCCGCTTTGTCAATCGAAGCACTAATTAATGGCAACGCCTCTTTAAAATCTGAAAAAAAACATTTCAGTAAGCTTATAGCCTTACTACTCACATCGGTTTCTAACTACTATCACTCACTTTTCCTCACAACCTCCATTTCAAATGTGAAATGTAACTTGTAAGACGTTAATAAAATAAATTTAATTGATATTTCTTATTATTATTATAAAAAAATTGTGCAGGACAAGTACAATACAAACACACTAATTTTAAATAACATTTGACAAAATATGAAAATGGCATTTATGATTTGAGTCTCATTGTTTGAGTCTGACAAGAATCGGGGACCGGGTTTTCCTGTTTTTTTTTAAATTTATAACCATAGACACATGTCTTTCAGCCGAAAATATAATAAAACATACCCATTCGAGTGCAACAAACAAACAATCTTAGGGTAAAATTAATTATTGTGTCTATAGACGAAATACAATATTTAGTATAACATGGACATATAACAATAGTAAACAAAAGGAATATATAAGTATAAATTTTCTTGACAGTTTTACAAAGATGTTTACGTTTTATGAAGCTACTTGTACGTGTGTGTGTGTGCGTGTGCGTTAAAAAAAAGCATCAACAGAATACGTTCAGACTTTTTTTCGTAACCAAAAATTAAATCTAATCTAATATTTTAATATAAAGCTAGCGAGGTTTTCTAGGTTTATGATATACAGTATGTTCCATTCTAAAATTTTATTGAAAGTTTGTTACCTAAGTATATTTTTCATACCCAATCTCAAACATTGTGTCGCGTCGCCCCAAATTTTCATAAATTCTTACCCTATCTCAAAAGAGAGGTATGAGCGGCCGTAACAACAAATACGTCAATGCGGCCCGCCTCGATAAATAATGTGTACAGCATTAAAAATGCGAGTGAACCGCCCCGCCACACATCGGACTCCGGAGCATAACTAAAAATAAAATAACCTTAGAATTTTAATAATGTTTTATTTTCGCCTAAAATATACATAGGTATTGTGTAATATTATAACAATTTTATTATATTATGTAACATAAACTGTAAATTAACAAAGCATTTGCTTGACTGAGTAGAAACCAAATAAACACATATCCTTATTACTCTTTTTGCTTCAATAACTCAAAACACAACGCATATAAATGAGAATACTATAGATGAAGAGCAAGACGAATAATTATTTTTAGACTATGTGTTGCTCGTGATTTCACCCGCGTTTAAAGCCTTTTCCACTTAGTCTAATAAATGGTTTTACTTTCTTTCTTACAAGTCCGATGCATACCGCCATCGGTACAACGCCAGTGCAATGTATTAAAATTCAGGATACTATGCCTGTGTCAAATTTCCTACAAATCTGTTTAGCCGTTTCTGAGTTTATTTCTAAGACATTAACACAAACAATCGCATTATAATATTAGATAAAATAAAGTATAAGAGGACGATTGATGTGGTGGCTTCCCCCACAACAAATCTGATTTTCATATTGTATGAGCAGATAGAGGTGATCGTCCACTACATTGTTATGCCAGTTAGGTATGAAAGGCACCAACATAATCCCATTACTTTCATAACTTAACTTAGCTCTAGTGGAAAAGTACTAAAGACTCTAAACGCAACTCTTCTGAGTACTTGTTAGGTTAGAACATAAAATAATCTGCTGGAAATTGCCTCTCTTGTGCAGCCATGGCTTTGACTTGTCGCAAAGGTGAGACACGCACACAAATATAGGTAACAAAGTACAATAAAAATTATTAATATGAATTAAATTATTTTTTCTAGGTGAGCAGACAATCTCTCATAAGCCGACTTGTTCCTATAAATGTGTATATTTGCCTTTACTTTCTTCATTAGTAGCTTTGGGTCGATGTCACTAAGCTTCATTAAAGCATCTGAAAAATAAAATCATAAAGTTTAGAATTCTATGTATTTAGGATGATGTTGAACTGAACTTTCACTTCTAAATATTAGGCATAAGGGAGATTTTAAACTAATGCTATAGAATTCATATAATAATACGTGAGGAAAATTCTTTGTGCCCTTTTTTAAGCACATTGCGCGCAGAGTAGAGTGAGATTTGGCATTATTAAAGTTTATAATATACAGAAGTATGGCATAATAATAAAATTTATGTATAATATGTGTTACACATATATTAAAAATTAAGAGAAAATATTGCCTTCAACATGGGCTTCCCATAGTCGCCAAAATAATGTAAATAACAAGGACTTGTGGGTTTTAGTAGTGAGTTTAAATGGGAGCAGCCTGTGACAGGCTGTACAAAAGCTATGCAAAAATATAAAATAACATGTGTAGGATGACTTGTAATGGTAATAATATGATTTATATAACTTAACGCAAAAAACATATCACAAACAGGCTTTCGCCCCTCGATATAATTATTAACATTAGGACGACAAAGGAGGCCATCAAGGACTCGAGAGATGCGAAAGTAAATGAGGCCAGAAATCGGAAGTGGGCATTAGTCACAGGTGTTGCCATTATACAGACTATACATAAATAGGTTCTATAGCATTATATCCAACCAAGCATTTCATTGCGGAACGCCTCGTCAGCATCGTCGAGGTGTATGAGCATGGCGCCGTAGAGCGCGTCGACGTGCGCGCCGTACACCACGGTGTCGTAGGGCCGTGGCCGCTGCGCGAACAGCGCGCACAGCGTCTGCGCCGCGTATGAACGAACCTTGTCGCTGCTGTCGTCCAGCCGTTTCAACACCACTGCAATATGCGCATTAGCATGATTTGTAGACAGCGTTAAGCGGTTTGATCAAAATTTAGTTTAAGGAATTGGCCCACATTACCGGTTCATACTATGACCGTGTTATGAACGTATCAGGCACTGAAAGAATACGACGTGTCGTATTCTTGGATAATCCGTGGATTACTATGCCCGCTGCAATGTTTTAGTGACCGTACCATCGCTGCATGTCATGCATGGACCGTAGTGACACCGACCAAATAATCTCGCTGACAATTGTTAACAATCCGTGCAAGGCACATGGTATGCTGTTGATGGTGATGGTCGGTGAAGAAACCGCCTAATGCGCATAGTTACAAACTTTTCAATACAAAGGATATTTTTTACCTGACACGTCATTACTATGGTCATAGTATGAAACGGTGTAGTGGGCAGACTCCCTAAGGTATAAGCAGAAAAAGCACTACTATGGCCGACACTGACTTAACTATAGTTTATTAGGTATGTTATAAACTTTTAAATAATAATCGTATTGCAGTGATTTTAGCCACCTAATCTACTGACTTTGTTTTAACCTCTAGGATTTATGTAAGTTTGAATTAAAGTCGCCAAATAAATTTAACAATTAACGGAAAACATCAATAACCTAAACGATCAAACACATCGTCTATTAACAAATATCTAAACAAAAAAAACACGATAAAATTCCTCAAAGTGACTGACCAAAGTACAACTTATGCAGTATATCCGCAGTGAAGCAGCCGCGGCGGCCGGCGAGAGCGGCCAGGCAACAAACAGCCCGCAACGCGTGCTGGCGGCTCAGCACTGAGTTGTCGTCCACCAGCCCCGCCACCAGCGGCACCATCTGCTCCAGGAACGGCTCCAGCGACTCCTTGCTCGGAAACAGGTTCACTTGCTGTCGAGAGTTAACACTTACAAAAGGGGTGATCAGATTTGCTATTTAATCTGCCACTAGTCGCTCGCGTCACCAACCTTGTCCCTATAAAAGTCCCCTACTTTCTTTACTGGAATAAAAATTACCTTGGTGTTACCCAGGGGTATTCTCCTGGAGTCAGTGAACACAAAAAACATTCTTACAGTGAACAGTGAAGTGAACAGTGAACACAAAAAATATTCGTACTCATACATTTTTTACGTTAAAAACATTATGGTGACCTTATCGTTGTGGTCGCCATCGCCACCCTTGTCCGAGTTGAGCGGCTCTTCCAGCGGGTTCTCTTGCAGCGCGGAACAGAGGCACGCGATGGCCGCCGTGCGGATCGCCTCCGCGGTGCGGCCCGCCGACCACACTAGATTCGGCATTATCACCTCTGCGAAAACGAAACTAATTTAAATCTGTGAGATGTTAGTTACCTAATTCTTAGCTGTCTCGTTTGTGTCGTTTTCATTTCGAAATTAAAGTACCAGTGTGCTCATTTCCAGGGGTAACTGGTCTTCAATAATGATAGTCTAAGTTTAGGCTGCAGTTGGCTTCTAACGTGGAGATTTATTTATATCTAAATATATATTGATTGCTTTCGATACTATATCTGATAGTCGGTTTAAACGACACTCTCTTTCTACATGTTTTTTACGAGACTTTGTCATTTAAGCGTTGTAACTGATACATCTTTTTAGTTAATTTCTACTGTATTTAAAACGCCGTGATTTCACACAAAATTATAAAGAAAACCTTGAATACAAATAAATCAAATCTACTATGTAGTATTTACCTTCAATAACAATTTTAAGGAATGCCTCGAGTTTATCATATTCACATTTCCTGAAGTTCTCCTCCCGTTTCAAGAGCACCGTGGATAACGTAGTGAATATTTTTAACTTCACTTCAGGATCTACTTTAGGAGTTGCCAAACACTCTTTCAACAGAGGAGCTATTAGATGAAGTTGGGCACCCATTGCTGACCCTATAAGAAAAGATGGCATTGATTGTAGTGTAAATAAGCGATAATTTTAAAATTATTTTAGGTAATTCTTAAAATTACCTAATTATTTCCATAAAACGTATAATGGCAGAAAATAGTAAAGACAAAGGAATAATTGTCTAGAATAGGTACTCCAATAATAATTGAATCAAGAAAAAGCAATGGCAACACAGCCACATTTGAACGTATCATTATGTAAAATATACATAAGTTCCAGGTTTTGAACAAATGGCAACACTAACCTGCATGCGTCAGCACGCACTCGAGCAGACAGCGGTCGGGCGCGAGCAGCGTCCAGCCGAGCGCGTCGCTCGTGATGCGCGCCAGCACGCCGCGCACGTGTCGCGCGTACAGCGACGTCAGCGTGCGCCCGCACTTCTCTACCTCACGTAACTTGTCCAGATTCGCTGACAACGATATTTATAACAATTAGTCTCCTCAATAATTGGAACATGCTGAGCAGAAAGAATCCAACTAACAAACTGATATTCTTCAATTATTATCAGTTTGTTAGTTAAATCTTTTCTGTACAAAACGATCCATTTTTTTTTTTGTATAATCCGTAAAAAAATTACATAATACCTTTAAGGCTTCATGACTAAACGCAACAATCAGTTCTAAAAAAGAAAACTTAAGGAAGGTCAGTTTAAGAGATAACATTCAATTCATTGCTAATGATGATGATTACCAATTGATTGGATGGACCAAAGGATTTATACCAATGAAACCTCATTACTAATCTTAATTTACTAAGCGTCCAGGGGTACTAAAATCATATTTATATCGTTTTCGTATAAACAACGTACAAGATTGTAAGCTCCGTACTCACACAATGCCATCATCTGTATCTGATCATCGACAGGCATCGCAAAAACGGTGAAATTGATCGTGAATAAGTGATCAGCGACCGCAGCGCACGCCTCGCCGCACAAGTCCATCAGCGCCTCGCACACTTGCAGCAAGTGCGTTTGGTACTTCGGCTAGAAAAACGGTAGGTAAGTACATCATTTGGATACATGCGATTTAGACCCCAGATTCTTATAAATCTTGAGACTCCTTCCTAATACAACGCTTAAGAAAATATCTTTGACGGAAGGTAGTCGTATGCTTAAATGGAGATACAGGCGTTGCGATGTCAAATAGGTAGGTAAACTAATAAGAAATTTGCGGAGAGATCTTATGAGTCTTAACTTTTTACCACTTCGTAGTAAATTATTAAGTACAGCATACACATGTGCAGTATGTAACAAAATTTAACATCTTTTAAACCCAAATTGATTAACCTTTCTCACGGTACAGCGGTCAGGATCTGCCAGCTCTTTACAAATCTCCGGCAATGCTTTCTGCGCGACGAGTTCACCGCGCGAGCCCTTAATGATGTTGGCGAGCACGAGCAACGCACACCACGCGTCCACGTCCGCCTCCAGTAGCGGCCACCACGTCTCCGGGGTGATGAAGTACCCGAATAGCTCAGCAGCGCGTTTGATCTTGAAATAAACCACAGCATGTTCACAAATATTATAATTAATTATTATTTTTATACTTACTTTTTTAATCCCAGAACGCGACAAGCTTACGTACGTTCATTGACAGTATTGGACATTGCGATGGATCCTGCCCAGTCGTTTTCTTTCATACGAGAGCCCTACTAGTAATAAATGTGTACGCCGTTCACTATCTAGATAGATACATATAAATAGCCTACCACGAGTAGAGTCAATCCTGGTTTCGATGAACGATTCAAAATCGCGCTTGGCCGTCAATTTTACCTCGAGCACGACGCGGCAGTCCTCATCAGCGGCGCCTCGCAGCATGGTGCGTACAATGGTATTCGCGTGCTGCGTACAGCCCTCCTCCGCGCACAGTATCAGCCAACACAGCAGCTGCGACACGCGGAGACGGGCGTCCGCTTGCCATCCATCCATTTCTGTGAAAATTTTATTATTATGTAGTGGCGCTATAACCATATAAAGCAAGTCAAATCGGATTCATCAGTGTTGGGACACACACACTTGCGCAGCTATGTAAGTGCACGTGCGTAGTTGTGCGAGAACGCTGTGTCACACCATACCTCCCGTATAAAAGCAACGCGCGTCTTTGTTTAATCAGTACGTCTTACGATTTGTTACTATTACCATCTAAGTACGCCTCTGTGTATTAAACGTACTCTGGAGTTTTGAATTATACAATATATACAGTGCCATCTTTGGAGTTTCATTATAGCTAGAGTTGCGACTCCCATACATTACCATCAAATACACAATCAACTCTACATTGGTGACCCCGACGTGATTCATCCGACGCGATACACAAGACGTGATTCATCCGAAGCGATACACAAAACGTGATTCATCCGACGCGATACACAAGACGTGATTCATCCGACGCGATACACAAGACGTGATTCACCCGACGTGATCTTCAAGATGGCAACAAAGCTCCAAATACACAGACAAAAGAAACGGATCTACTGGGAGTATCCGTTCAGGCGCGTATTCCTGACTTCTGGGTAGATGAACCTCGCGCCTGGTTCATCCGGATTGAAGCCACCTTAGCACCGCAGAAGGTGAGCGACGACACATGCCCAAGGAAGTTATAACATCTATTTTTTGGCACAACCTCCGGACAGGCAACAACATATTACTACAAGTGGTCGAGTAATCAATATTCCTGTAAGATTTATGGATTCATTAGGACTCACATTATATATAAGCATATACATTTTTTACATATTTTTACTTTATTCTTACATTTTTTTTTTCTTTTTGTTCATATACACAGTGTTTATATTTTACAAAATTCATGTGCAAAACAATTCTTCGAATCATTACTATTGCATCAGATCGTAAACAACGCACGGTATCGAGTCGAGTACATGCCTGCTCATGTTTCTGCTCGATCAGCAAAGCGTTCGCGATGGACAGTTTTTGTACACATTTTATGTCTTTTATAATATTAACGTTATAACTTTGAATTATTTTAAAACAAATTGCTTTGTCAAATGTTACCCATCGCGAACAAACTGCGTAACGATGACCTAGATTTTAAATTATTTGTAACATTTTATTTGCTTACTTGGACATTGTCATAAGGTATAAGAAGCATTTATAGCGCTATAACTTCATACGTTATAGACCTCGCGGACAATCCACACTTTACGAATAATCGTAACAATGGGCAAAACTTATAGTAAAGAAGAAGTAGTTATAGCCCAGAATAGCGCAGTTGAAACGCAAGTTAATCAATTTAACATAACATTGATCGTCATAGCATCACTGCTAGTCATCATGTTAGTTACTACAGTGTGGTTACAATGTCGACGCAAAGTTAAAAAGTGGTTAAGAAAAGAGGTATCAATCGCTGCAACGAAAACAAACACCTCGCCACCTGCAGACAGCTACGCGTAATACGAGCTGTATCCTGTTGACGCGTCGAACTTATCGCAATGTTCAACAACAGCATCAGTGTCCAGTGTCTAGCGTTATTATTAGTCAGCGATGAATTTGTACTCGTCACATATTGTTTTTATTGTACTTATGTGTAGTTACTTCTTTTATAAACTGGTTTTTATGCGTTGCGTTAATTTTTTTGTAAAAGGGGGGAATGGTGTTGGGACACACACACTTGCGCAGCTATGTAAGTGCACGTGCGTAGTTGTGCGAGAACGCTGTGTCACACCATACCTCCCGTATAAAAGCAACGCGCGTCTTTGTTTAATCAGTACGTCTTACGATTTGTTACTATTACCATCTAAGTACGCCTCTGTGTATTAAACGTACTCTGGAGTTTTGAATTATACAATATATACAGTGCCATCTTTGGAGTTTCATTATAGCTAGAGTTGCGACTCCCATACATTACCATCAAATACACAATCAACTCTACAATCAGTTTTTTCCAAATAGAAAATCTCGACATTTTGGTCGCCTTTCTGGTCAACTCAAACAGTTAATGAATTATCAAATAAGGGAAGATCAATAATTATAACTAATATATAATAATAACATAATTCAACACAACAACAACAAATGACCTTTTCCAATAGCTGGAACTATTTTTCCAATATTGCTTTGGACTAAAACTCTGCATCCAAGATTAGGTCGGTTGACATCAGGGTAATGAGAGGGTATGTCTTTTAAGAAATCAGTTTTCTTTTTAAGGTCTTCCTCATTTTCTTCCATGTACTGCAAGCCTATATCTGTCCATAACTTGGTTGCAGTTTGTCTTACATCTGCTATTGCATCACTTAGACTGAAAATATAATTGAAAATAAAATTATACAAGTAATTAACACAGCATGATCAAAATATCTTATAATTTTTTGTATAATCTCTCAGAACATGTATATGATAAATATTTTATTATGGCCAACTCTATGGTATTGTTTGTATTATTTATATTAGTAATATGAAGATTATACTTCATATTATCTTCTACTTCTTTAATATTATGTTTTAGTTTTTAATTAGGTATGGTGTCAATGGTAAATCACTACATAGTATAAAACAAAGTCACTTTCTCTGTCCCTATGTCCCTTTGTATGCTTAAATCTTTAAAACTAGGCAACGGATTTTGATGCGTTTTTTTTAATAGATACGAGTGATTCAAGAGGAAAGTTTATATATAATAACATCCATTAAATAGTGGAGAAATACTGTTTTTTGGTATGTTATACCCGTGCGAAGCTAGAGCGGGCTGCTATGTTTTTATATACAACATTCACAGTTTTTCTGTAGTGTATTTAGTATCAGCCGTACGAAGCCGGGGCGGGTCGCTAGTTAAATATATTTCTATAAACATATTATCACCTATTTTTAGCTTACATGGAGAGAATTATAAGATGATTAAATTGTCACTAAATTAAAAAAAAACATTGAAAAGCTGACTGAAATTAGCCTTATAATCTAAATTACTTACCTTGTCAGCAAAAGAGGTAGCATCCTATGCCAGAATGAATATCTGTCTTTATAGTTAAGCATCCAGTTGCCCACTTCAAGTGTTACCTGCAGGCGTACCTGAGTGTTCTCATCAAATAACTTCCCAGCCATTGGAGTGATTGAGAGCTCAAAACATTTTGCACTCCCTGCTAGCACTATTGCACCTGACATCATGTTTTTTATATTAGTTAAAAAATAATTTAAAAATAATATAAGCATTCAAACTCAAATAGTTTTGTGATGATAAAAAAATTGTTATTTATTTATTTAGCTATGAAAGTTTACTCATTAAATAAATTATTTATGATTGTATATTACCTATAGCTCTGATAGCTGCAACACGAACTCTATAATGTTGGTGAGGAAAGTTAGACAAAACAGGCTTTACGTAGCTCTCTGATTGGAAGTGGAAATCTCTTTGCAACACTTTTGTCAGCAAAATTATACATTCACAAGCTTCAAGCTTCACTTTGTGAAATGGATCTGTACTTGTTTTAGACAGGATGCTAGTCAAATCATTCAGAAATGGACTTAAAAGATGAGTGACTTTATACTTCTCTATAATTTTATGCACTAGTTCCATTAGAATCAAACGAATTTCCTCTGAATCTTCGACGATTTCCGGACATCCTATACGGCGCACGAGCACGGGCACTATATAAGTTAAATAGTAGTCATTAAGGGGCAGTTTTTCTATAAAATTTGAAATTATCTGCGCAGATACTTCCCGACCAGCTTCGGATGGATCAGAAAAACTTTTAAGGACATATGCATAGATTTCTGGGAATACTATGGTAAGGTCACAATCTTCGTTTAGAGCATTCTCGAATATTTCTTCATTTATCTTCACCAGCGCATGCTTACGAGTCAATTTTGATTCGCTTTGCAATGCAGATATATGAGGCTCCAACAGGCCTCTAACATCATCTTGTAATCTACGTTTTGTAGTAGTCATGTTTCAAATAATTTACGTGCAAAGTTTACGTCTTTCAATCCTTTCTTCTTATTGACAAAACAAAAGTGCCGCACAAAATATGTTTCCATGACGACGTTGACATTTTGACAAACGGACCATGACCCAGGGCTACCAAACTCCTAAAAAAAATAGCCCAAAGTCACGATAAAATATCCCTAAATAGCCCTAAATGCAAATACCCCAAGAAAAGCCCTTTGCTGTCAATGTTATTTTGTATGGTGTAGTGTATACCCAATGTGTATACCTATCTAAGAATATAATTGAAATAAGTCCCCTGTTTTATTACAAGTTAAAGGCCGAAGCTACGCCTGTAGTTGTGAGGATCGAAGAGAATTATACTACAGCGTCTCAGAACAATGCTTGTCATTGTTCACAAGACAATATTTTTATGGCTTTAAAATTAGCCCTAAATTATTTTGGGTCCTGAAAAAAGCCCACTACACTTATTTTAGCCCTAAATTTAGGGCTAAAAGCCCTAAGTTGGCTAGTCTGCCATGACCAATGATGACCAATAAACCCAAAAACTAGATGTCTCGTCGCTATTTTCATTTCTTTTTTTTCTAATGGAAAGTTGGAAAGTCGAAATTACAGGAGTGAAGCCAAAGCACTGAAAAATATTATAAAAATAGGAAGACATCGTATCAAAGTCCTTTACATGGTCGATTAAGTATACAAGGATGTCATTCTTACTTCTGCGTAATCCGGCACAAAGTGAAAATAAAAATTTATAATCTGTTCTGTATACAAAATTGAGGACGGAACGCGAAAACGTGCACCAATCACAGCCAGCCAAGTAAAACTGTCAACGTCTTCATTACTATGAATGGACGAGATCATGCTTCTTAATTTTTAGTTTCATTTTCGTACTATTACTAGTGGACGTACTCTAATAGCACCGATTAATCCCTACTTTATTATTAATTTATTAAATCAAATATTAGTTGAACATGTATAAATCGACCGTATTTCATTTACTATTTCTGGCAGCAGCCATTGAAGTTGCGCTTTCTTTGAGAGAAGGAGATTGTGAAGTATGCGTGAAGACAGTCGAGAAGTTTGCGGCCACGTTATCAGATGATGTTAAAAAGGATACAAAATCTATCGAAGCGGAGTTCAAGAAATTTTGTAAGGGCACAAAGAATAAAGAGAACAGGTTCTGTTACTACTTGGGTGGGCTAGAGGAATCCGCCACCGGAATTCTCGGTGAGTTGTCGAAACCATTAAGTTGGTCAATGCCTGCAGACAAGATCTGCGAGAAACTGAAAAAGAAAGACGCTCAAATCTGCGATCTCAGATTCGATAAACAAATTGACCTGAAGAATGTTGATCTGAAAAAGTTGAAAGTGCGTGACCTGAAAAAGATTTTGAACGACTGGGATGAGGTTTGCGACGGCTGCATTGAGAAGACAGATTTCATCAAGAGAATAGAAGAATTAAAACCCAAATACATGGGTAGATCTGAATTGTAATATAACCTAATATTGTAGGTAAGAAATTGCTTATAGTTTACCTAATAATTTTACAGCAGTAGTAAATATTGTATTAAAAATCGAAAGACCCTACCATATGTATCATTATTTTATTCTATAAAACTGACTTTATTTTAAGATATAAAAGAAATTGATATAATGCCTTAATAATTAAATTGGCAACAGGCATCTAAAGGCCACCCACCTAAGAATGCCAAAAATAACACTACATTAAGTTCATTATATTTATAGGTTCATTAGAGGTTAGGTTGATAGAATCTTTCATTTCCTATTATACACTGTGTAAATATCAGTAAGACTTAGATGTTAGTTGCAGAAATTTTAGAGTGGATTTAATTTGCATCTCAACAATTATAGCCATTTATCAATGTGAATAAAAAGTCTGCTGTATGTAGATTTTATATTTACATTCGATATACTGTATAACATTGTGAGGTTGAGGGAATTTTTTAACCAAGTCACAACAAAATTAGCTTAATTTTTAAAAGCAACCACTTGTCATGTCATCTGCCACATCTGTGTTACACAAGTTAGAAAAATGCATATGAAAATGATACATATGAAAAATACATATGAGAATGAAGAAAAAAACATGTTTTGACTTGCAAATTGATCACAGAACCTTTCATCCTCCTGGCTCTATACACTGTCACATAAATCCTATTATTTACAATACATTTACAGAAAACCTGCAAAATATAAATTATTTATCCTAAATCTCTATGTGCAATGGAACTGTTGGGTAGTTAAGTAGCATACAATTATTTTAAATGTTTTTTTGTTTCAGGTAAATACTAAAGAATTGTCACATTGTGATATCAAGACTCTATGTTTAGCTGAGCAGTGAACTCTGAGCAAATAAACAAATGAAGCATTTTACAAACAGTAAACTAGTGTACCAGTTGCTGAGTGTGTGTGCATGTGATTAAATAAATTATTAATGTAATTAAGTAAATATTTTTTCCATACTTATTGTTTCACTCATACTCCTTCCCTTAGTATATATAATATTTGCTTAATAAAATATATATTAATCTACCTGCATTCAATGTTTTCAAATTCAGATCGCATAGTTAATAATTTAGACTACATAATCTATCATCCCTTAACTATATTCTTTTTTGTTAAAATACAAAACTAGAGGCTTTACAACGTAAATTTTGCATGCTATAATTGATTAAAATTTGGTTGGCTTTACATTAATGCTTCTCGCATTCATGTATAAGCCAACCAAATGCAAAAGTCACACAATAATCTATGCTTCTAAATAAATAGTAGTAATATGAGTACTATATAGTATATGCATTAGTTGTTTAATATAATTTTCAAATAAAATTAAATTGAAACTTGTGAAAAACATCCTAAATTTATGTTTCCAACAACCAGTTGCAAATATGTTCTATTAAAATTATTTCATGTTATTTTAAAGTAATAAAACACCACTACCATTTCGAACTAAGTTTATTGCAGTAACTGTTTATAATGCATTAGCTATACCAGCAAAATTGAAGTTAACCATTTCAGTTGCATACAATTAAATACATGTTGATGTTGTATGGCTGCAGATTAGTGGTACTTGTAGTTCCTGTGGTGCTCTGTAACAAGTAACAAATTTATATTATTAATATTTAAACCATTTTCCACAATAAAAAACAAAAATGAAAAAAAAAAACACATAATTTACAATTTGTACCCTTAATAATTTTATTTTATCATGAATTCACAGTTGTTACACATCATAATGAGTATGGGCCAACTGAGCATATATATGTTTATTTGGCTAATCATAATAAATTGTACATAGGCATCTAATCTGAGACATAATGGAAGCAAATAATAAAACTGCAGTTCAGCAAAATTTTGCCAACTGCTAATGATTTACTAAATATAATATTTATAGCAAAAGTGAATAAAAAAGTCCTTCATATGGCTTACATGTACTAGAATAAATATTGTTACACAAAAATTTACAACTTTCCATAACTATTGGGTAACATTTTTTTTTTTTTTTTCAATATAAATAGCATAATAGGATTTTGATGGCCATATTAAGAATTAAAACCATAGTCAATAATGATGATAGTCAATTTACCATCGATGACCATATGAAATATTGTATTACATATTTATTTATTTATTTACAGAGAATTATAATATAGGCAGCCTTAATGCCAGGGGAATTTTCTACCAGTTGACCTTAGGTAATAGATTATTAGTTGACAATAGACCTTAGACCTTTCTTACATGTTCCAAATGCTATTAATTTACAAAACTTGTTAATTTTAAATAAAAAAAATACAATTATGTGTATGGGGAAGACATTAGTTATACCATTCCCCATTTGTTAATAAGTTCACCTAAAACTTTAATGCCCACTATATTGCATTAATGGAGTTTGAATAAGTACTATCCTAATAATATTTGAAACAAATAACAGATTATAACATCTTTTGATTACACAATCTGTGAGACATATTAGTACAGAAGACAAATTTTAAGGTACATAATACTTTATACCAGTGATAGTACATAAATGAAACTTACTCATCCTGCCATAGTTGATAGCATAGAAGAATACCATGCTGCCCACCACAAGCTGGTAGAATGGAGCCATGCCCACCTTCTTGGGCTGCACATACTTGTGCTGCCATCTCCACCAAGCTGTACACATTAAAACAAAATATTTAGTTGTATTGAAAAAATGTTTTATTTATTTTTAATTACCTTTTTTATTAGATTAACAAAATATCTTTATGTTTTTAAGTGATTTACTATAAAAGGCTTTTACTTTCATTTAATTATGAAAAACAAAATGACAAAAAGATGAATTGCTATCAATAGTTATGTAAAACTGGGTGTTGGTTACAATTGCATCCATGCAATAAAAATCTGAAATAAAACTGCAATGTGTATTTTTCAAGATATAAGTAATATATGTCATTCCAGAAAATAACTATTTGTTATCCAAATGAATTCAGTGATTTGTGTTCTTCAACAAACATATGAACATTATACACAAACTTACACATTTATTATATTAGTAATATCTTTTTTATCTAAATGTGAATCGATACTTCCAAACGCTTACAATAAATAAATATGTAACATTAATAACCTTCTTTTTTCTCTAACCTTAAATATTTAATTATTGTAGGTAGATTTAACACCTTGAACTTACCTCGGCTGAAAGCGCCTGCTATAGCAGATGGAGTCTTATTCCTCCTGCTGAGCCATGCGCCAATCTCATTGATCTTCACCTGTCCGAATGGAGTATCAGCTGAAAACGACAAATGTTACATAATCGAGTTTCTTACTCCGAAAGACAAATTATGAATTCGTGGACACTTACGTTTGCCATAATAACGGGCAGGATCATAGGGCCCATGGACAGCTGGGTTATATTCCTTCGGGTAGTCGCCGATAGCCATGACTCTTTCACAAATTCAACCAATATTCAGAATAATCGTGATAATCGGTCGACCAATTGACAAGTACAACTGACATTTGGCTATATTATTACCAGATATCTTTATTGAAAACCCTCCACAACTGAACATAGAAATCTCAGAATAACAGTTCCTCGAAAATAAAAATATCCAGAAAAAATAATTCCGAAGAAGTTAGTAATCAAAAATGTATTACTCTGACGAGTGAATGCACTACGTTTTGCTCTGAACTTGGCTAATTTATTTCGCACCAAAAACCCCTCAGCTCATGTGGCATTAAAATACCATCAAATTTTGGGAAAACTCTTCGTCAGGCAATTACGATTAGCCATAAACAATTTAATTTTTTTGCGGATTTTACTCTGACTGCCAAGTAATGGCCATTGACAAAAAGCAAATTACAGAAGCTCAGAAACAGAAGTTTAAGAGTATAACAAATTCAACAGATCATACACTAAGCGGCACGGCGCATTTTGGGATGTCGCCATAAAAGAGATTGGACGTGTAGTGGAAGTACAGAATTTCCAATAACGTGTAAACTCAGCACCGAAGTTGAAGTGTCGAACTCTGTCTAAAATTACCACACTCTGTTATGAGAGAAAACAGTTAAACATTTATCCTTAAGGTGTTAAAGTATCAAAAAAGGCCTACTCTATCGGCACGTCCAAGTCCACGTTTTTATAATCTGTATGTTATAAATAAAAAAAATTATGACTTGTCAAAATATTGTCTATGATTATACAGCATATTTTCATTTTGCTGGAAGTGTATTGTTCTGTATTTATAAAATTTAAACTAAATAAACTATCAGAATGGTCCTGGAAAGTACTATGATTTGTGTGGACAATAGCGACTATATGAGAAATGGAGATTTCTTGCCAACGAGGCTACAAGCTCAGCAGGATGCCGTAAATTTGGTATGTCATTCCAAAACTCGATCAAACCCTGAGAATAATGTTGGTTTATTGACGTTGGCTAATGTAGAAGTCCTAGCTACATTGACCAGTGATGTTGGTCGCATTTTGTCTAAGCTTCACCGCGTTCAACCTAATGGTGATATCAATCTGTTGACCGGTATAAGAATTGCACATTTGGCTTTGAAGCACCGTCAAGGGAAAAACCACAAAATGCGTATTGTAGTGTTCGTGGGTTCCCCAATAAACACTGATGAAAAAGAACTGGTCAAACTCGCTAAAAGATTGAAAAAAGAGAAAGTAAACTGCGATGTTATATCTTTTGGCGAAGATGCCGAAAATAATCCTCTGCTGACATCTTTTGTTAACACTTTGAATGGCAAGGACAATACCTCGGGGGGTAGTCACCTTGTCTCTGTCCCTGCAGGAGGTTGTGTTGTACTCTCTGAAGCTTTGATATCGAGCCCATTGATCGGAGGGGATGGAGCAGGTCCCTCAGGCTCAGGTCTTTCTCCATTTGAATTTGGAGTTGATCCCAATGAAGATCCAGAGCTTGCACTTGCTCTGCGAGTTTCTATGGAGGAACAAAGGCAGCGTCAAGAAGAAGAGACACGTCGACAGCAAGCAACCACTGAAGGAGAACCTGGCAAGACTGGTGATGGTGAAAATAGTGTTATGGAGAGAGCTATTGCCATGTCAATGTCTATGGGCCGTGAAGCCATGGACCTGTCTGAGGAAGAGCAGATTGCTCTTGCAATGCAAATGAGTATGCAGCAAGAGGCACCTGCTGCAGAAGAAAGCATGGATGTGTCTGAGGAATATGCAGAAGTGATGAATGATCCAGCATTTTTGCAAAGTGTGCTTGAGAATCTGCCTGGAGTTGACCCCCAGAGTGAAGCTATTAGAAATGCCATGTCCACCATCAAGAAAGACAAAGATGACAAAGACGATAAAGAACAGAAGGATAAAGATGGGAAGGGTTCAGGATCTAAGTAAAATTGCTATTCTTTTCCAATTTTTTTAATAGATACATTATGCTTGTAAACTTCAAAATAGACACTACTCTGTAATGTTATTGTCAAAGTTAAATTCAATAAATTACGGATAAATGTTGTAAGTGGTGTTTAATTCCATGAAATCCAGTTCAAACCTTCAATTTTGTCATATTCTGAAATAGAATAGGAAAATATTAGTCATACATAGAATATTATTATTAGTTTTCGTTTTTTTTGCTATGTAGGGAATAAATTATAATTATATTAAAATTTACATTCCATATCTTAAATTTGACCTCTGCGGTTATTTTAGAAACTTGTTTTTAAACTAACTTGCATCATTCCAAAACTGTTTACTCTGGAACTTCTTTCTTGCTTCTGACAACTGTTCCCGTCTCTGATGTTCACTAAATGCTTCTGGTTTGGATATGCACAATAAATCTGGCTTTTCTGCAAAATTTTATTTTAGTATACTTAAACCCATTTTATTATCTAACATAAAATTGGGATTGGATAATTTGATTGTTTACAGTTTTGAGTTTGAATGTTTATGAAAAAATCAGCAATTTTTACTAAAATATAAATTTTGTACTCTATTTCGTTCTGTATAAAATTTGGATCTATGGGTGCAAATTTGACACAATACTTAGGCGATACCTCAAGGTCCATTTTCATACATTTTGTTTCGCCTTTAATCTGGGTAACTAAACAAGTATTGGCAAGTAAAGAATTTAAATTCACGTCTAGTTAGTGATTAGTTCTCGCAGTTGAAAGAAAAATGTAAAAATAATTAATAATCATGGATATTTCTGCCCTTAAAATTTCGTCATATTAAATTTTAAAGGCCGAAATATCCATGTTTTATTAATTATTTTTACATTCTAAACGTGATTTAAATTCTTTACTTGCCAATACTTTAAAAATGAATGAATATCGCTTAATTAAAATGACAAGAAGTAAATTGATAAACTGTATCAGTATTCAGTATTCTCGCGGCTTTTCCCGGATGAAAAACTTTTCCCATTGCAAAAATCACTCGGCTCTTAGTGGCGATTCATAGCGCCACCTGTACAATGCCTGCTCTACCCATTTAAAAAATAAATTTAGTTCCATAATTTTCTTTGGAACATATGATTGGGATAAAAAGTAGCAATGTGTTAATGCAGGACATATTCTATCCAAGTGCAAAATTTCATCAACTCCATTCAGGTGTTCCTGCCTTTATTTCTAACAAATATACAAACATGCAAACATTTTCATACATATTGGAATTTATTACATTACTAAGAAGACTGTAAGACTAGCTGTTCCGTGAAGCCTCGTGGAAGACTTTTCTTTTCGGAATAAACATGTACGATTTACCATTTGCAGAGAAATGTTTTGTTTTATCTCGACTTTTCTTATTAAGCAGCAGATAAGAGCTTTTTATATCTTCTAATTGCGGCTTAAAGCTTTTGTTACTATGTATGGCGGCTGAAAAATTAAACAAATCCGTTGTTTCACTTCAGTTACGTAGAACGATATTACAATAGAGACGTGCTACTCCAGGGTCGCACTAAAGGTAATATTTTAATCGTAAATAAAACATTTTCATATCATTACTTCGCTTATAGTGTAGCCCTTTTTCATATGTATTAACCTTAAATAAGGTTAAAATAGTTTAATTTAAATGTCTAACATTCGCGTAAATATAAGAAATCATTAAGGCTAAATTATTAATTGTAAGTACAACAAATAAATAAAACAAACAATACGTACTTACAATTTGGTCTACCATTTGAAGGGCTGATATAGAAATTTTTACACTTTCCATTTAATTCTTGGAGTGGTGCAGATACTTTACGTACAGGCTCTGAAATATATTATTTACATATTATATAACTTATTCTCTACGGAAAGGTGACTCGTTCTCAATCTATAGATTCATGACTTACAAATACCTATTAACAGCAACACCCTAACCTTGATTCCAGCTTCTGGCACCTGGACGGAACTCGTGCTTAGGTATGTTTACGTTTTTATTGTGTGAAGAACTGATGTTATCTGTAAATATTTCTTTTTATTATGCGTGTGAAAATGGGCTCGTCTCAACCTTTTATTAATGTATTAAATATTATGTAATTTGAAGTATTGCAATTTCAAGTGTTTTCAACAGCCGGGGTCTAAAAGCAGGCAACTCACTTTTGTTAGCGGCATTGCTTCTCGTGGGTAATTTAACCTCTAGTTTGGCATTAGTGTCATGAGTTCCGCGCAACTTGTTTCCAGAGGCCGGAGCCTTCGTAGCTGTCCAAAATAAAACACCAAGCGCTATAATAGTGATCAGTAATAGCCACTGATAAAGCAAGAGGCAGGAGGCGACCTGAGCCAACCGCCAGTACAACAAGTGGACAAGGACACTCGTTACAACATCTACATAAGTGTTTGCTGTAATAGAAGGCGGACGGACCGTGCTTTATACTATGAAGACATTCTGTAAATCCGCGGAGGCTATCTATTCGAAGTATATTCTTTTTAACAGAGCCGTAGTAGTGTAATACTATAGGTACTGTTAAATTATATAATTAGCAGAGGTCCTAATATTTTTTTTATTTTATTAATTTAAGACACAAAACAGATTACAGTCAAAAACTATAACAAATATAAAATATACAAACATAAAACTTGAATGTATTCCTAAACTTTGCGCCCTTAAAGTTAATTACTTAAAGTGCGGTTTAAGAGAAAACTATTGAGTACTGTGTAATGTTCTCTCCCTCTTTCATTATTGTGAAGTATTCGACTTCACTGGTGTGCTACTTACGATCAGTGATTTTTGATTTTGTAAAAGTCGGTTACACATTCAAAATTATACTAACATTAGTATTATTGATAATCGTCTGCTATAAATAAATATTAAACTAACTTTTATTACTACCTATATAGACCTTCTGAAGGCTTGAAGATTTAGAAAACAATACTCACGTTGTCTAATTCTGTTGATATCACTCTTCTTTGAAGTATTCGAAGGTGATGACTCTTTGATGTCTCCTTAAACACCAAAAGCGTTAATATTATCTCGTATAGTATTATCATGACGAGTTCAAATGTATGTACCTATGCTATGTTGCGTCGATTACTAGTACAAAACGTTACCTTTTAACGGTTTAACCGGAGATTTTGACCGAAGGACTGGAGATACTTTTTCTGCAGTGACATCTGTTTAACGAAATAAATGAGTAAATATATAAGTAAGTCCTCTGGGAGTACGCAAATGGAGATACGTTCAGCTGATGAAGCATATTGTACACCACTGTTATACAGTCCCGTACTTTAGATATGTACTTACACCATGTTTTCCCAGCGACAGAAGCGCTACTTTTAAATTAAATGAGGTGCAAATATCAAATATTATACACTTTGTGATATAAAAGGCCCAGTAAATTTCCAGTTTTAGTCTTTCAAATCTATTTACAATGCAACAGTACCTACTTCTAGACGCTTCAGCAGTGGAACTAAAAATAAAAAGAGCAGTCTCTTACAAATTAAACGTATTCCAGTTACAGACCTAGATAAGTTGTACTTAAAAAAAGTAATCTCTTACGCGCCACTATCTGCCGTTGAGGTGGCGATTCTCGCCTGACTGTCAATTTCCTATTCACGGGAGTCACCAATGGCTTCCCGTAACCCGAATTCGGCCGACCTAGTAATAAGTTGGTTTTTATATCATATTTCAATCTGGAATTACTGTACCTATACCTATGCGGTGCGATAAAATTAACTATTCCGATCCCAATCGTTATTTTCGAATCGATTTCGAAATTGGCCGATAAGAATATTTTTTTTAACACAATTACTTAAATATGACGTATAATAAGTATTTTTAATCAGAGGCGGCCTTTGGCGGAGGCGAACCGGGCAACCGCCCGGGGCCTCGCGCTTACAGAGACCTCGCACGATGCCTCGCAAGATCTTTTTTTTACGTTCTTACCGACGAAACTGTTAAAATAGGGCAACGTTTTCAATAGTACATTTTTGGTTTGATTCGAAGATAGCAATTGAGACTATATTAGTTACAACTTTAAACTACATGGGTTGTCAGTATCTAGTCGCTCTTACACCTAACTACATTGTTTTATTCGTAAAATACACTCACTAAGTACAAGGAAAATAATAAGAAACTGCTTTACTAACTTGGCGGGGTTGATGGCGCAATAGAAGCCTTCTTTTTGATGTTTTTCGTCACAATATCCAATATTTCTCCGTTCTTCGGAATGGGAGCAGCGCTATTTAGTGTTCTAGAACGAGCTGGAAATTTACAATCATGAGGATTTAAACAGAAGTAATAAAAAATATACTAAATAGTGAATGTGATATAAATTTTATTCACAATTTTTTTTTATCCTACAGCTGTCTTCTATCTTAGCCGAATATAAAATTAAGTATAAGGTTACCTGCTCAGTAAAAATCAATGGTTATTGATTATCTAAATAGTTTTAAACTCTTATGATAAATACATGCTATCTTTAAAAAATGTGTCAATGTGACAAATGTACTTCTTACTATCAATTACATGACTAGTCGAATTCTTCTTGATCAGTTTGAGTCGATCTGCTGGTCTGGCGTCTCGACTCGAGTTGGAACACTCGCTGATAGTACGAGCTGCGAAAATTCATTTATTCGATAACTGACGAAATCATTATTTTTTAGATACGTAATAGAAATTTTAATGATCCATTCTTCGTTATAATTTAAATAATGTTTCAAACCAATTCTATGGCATATCTACTTGTCTTCAAGGCCAGAGATGTATCTCTGTACGTTCTGTAGTAAATACAAAAATGTATATAACAATAACGTCAACCCTGTATTATATACTGTCCCACTGCTGGGCAAGGGCCTCCTACTACTAAGAGAGATTAGGCCTTAGTCCACCAGCTGGCCTAATGCGGATTGGTAGATTTCACACACGTTGTATGTTTGTAATCAGTAAACTATTTTGAATATTCTTTCTCTAATAATAATGTATATTACCCTTGAAAGTTACAGGCTACTTTTTATACCACCAATAGGTGTTAACAGGGACCGACTCACGAGCCGCAAAAGCTAGTACTTTAATGCAATATTTACATGTTGGGATCACTTCCACAGCTGCCTGCACGCATGGTTTTTCTGGCGAAGTTTCACGCCGCAGCTTGGATGTAGCGCTTTCGCTTAGTGATCCTAGTAAAAACATTTCAGCGTTAATTAAGTAAAGAAACAGAAAAAAAAACAAATAACAAAACGATTTAAAATACTAGCACTCAAATCATATTAAAAACACGTACTTGTAGATATTTTTGTTGGTGACGATGATTTGCTACGTGGTCTCACAATTCCAGATACGGTCATTCCTTTAAGTTCTTGTCTTAGTCCTGTAGACAGACGCTATAAGTATTACCTACAACTAATACGAAGGAGTAGGTATTCTTACATCCATACAGTCCCTTCAACCAACCCTGTATACAGGGATGTGCAACTAGTGAAACAAATAGTTGATTTTATTTCCATCACACGGCGACGATGAGTCTTTCGCCACATAAGCCAATTTCGGCACAACAATGTACATTCGTTGACGTAAATATAATCGAAGACCTCTCACTCAGTAAAGATCTTGGCCACCCTTGAATGAATTGTCTGAGCAGCTGGCATATTACAGCCTTTCTCCTCTGCTCTAAAAACAATAGTTATAACCCCACCTGTGACTTTAGCTCAACCAAAAATAATTCAGAAATACTATACTTACTGGAGGCATTACTCTCCCTGTAATTGACGTAAGAGTTCGGGGCGGAGCCACCATCGTGGCAAGGGGACGAGCACTTGCTCCCTCGGTTCGGTGATCGGTTACAGCGCCGCTTATGTTTCACTTCTTCCACTTGTAAATAACAAATAACGTCAATTTTCTTATCTTACCACTAATTTTCACACTTAAAGGGTATCGAAACTAATTTGGCTTTATATAAATTAATATAATTGCTATTTTCGAATCGATCACCAAAGTAAATCAAAAATAGTTCAGAATATAATTTTCCAGACATGCTTACTTTAGATTACTGATTTGTTTACTTTATTCTTGATATCGATTCGAACCGTTTATTGATTTCTGCTATTTATGATTTTACACTAAATGAAAAATTAGGATCAAATAAAAATACAAAATTTCATCAATTTCTTTATTCAAAATAAATATACAATCTTCAACTGCCTAAATGCTTTACATGCATCTAAATGCCTTACACGACTTCACGAATGCTTTGCAATCATACAGCCAATAAAACAATATTCTTACATTCTAGTAGTAAAACAGCCTTGTGTAATGATCATTTACAAAGACAATATCAAGTAGAGATACCTAACTAGCTATTTCTACTGATATTTATGTTTGTGATTTCATTACTATCAACCTTTGATGTTTTTGTCTCTGGTGATGTGCTACTATTATCTATGGTGCCGTCTGCTATTGATTCAACGGTGAACCTATGAACCATACCCAAAGTCGGATTCTTATCAGTTAAGTTCTTTTTCCTCTCGCGATTTTCTGCCTTTTGTTCCATTTCCATGCAATGCTCGGCGAACAATAGCTGTAGTGGCGCGTACATGTGAGGCAATAACTCCAAGTCACTCATTGATATCTGAAAACAACGACAATGTTACATAATATAATTAATTCTTCGTTTTAAGTCGATACAAGGGATAAAAGATTAGTTAGTTATATACGCAAAACAAAACAACACTGTAATATGTTGATACTCAAATTTCTACACTGTTTTCAGATATAATAATCTGATAATTTAAAAATGGAACTCAATAACAACCTGCATGTTGTCGAAGGCGATGCCGACGCTGTTGTTGTCGTGCAATATGTTGTGGTTGAGCCGCGGCAGGCGAGCGTATCGCTGGCTGAAGTGCGTGAGCACGGTGTACCGCGCGTGCATACTGCGCCCAATCTCGATGGCTTGAGACGTCGTCGAGTGCATCTTCATCCGCGCCTCCTCTGCCAACTGGTCTTCCATCGTCGCCTCGTGGATCAGTAGGGTCGAGTTCTTACCTGCAAAATGAAGTAATACCATAGATTATAAAAGTGTTACGGTCTTCGGTTCTGACCTACAAAGAGTAGGCAGAGGGACGTAATATGTCTCTTTAGTCGATATTATATTTGGTCTGCACTACATCAGGTGCAGGTTGACCAGAGAGTCCTGGGTTTGAATCCAAAGTTAGGCAACACATTGTATAAGTATTTCTAGTCCTATTTTCCCGAAACTGGATCTCCTAAATGAGGCCGACGTACTGGCCATCGCTCGTAAAAACTACACCACATTGTTGAAAAATATTTTAAAAAATCTGTTGTACCACATAAATTAGAGTAGAAAAAGTTAAGGTTTAGAATAAGAAGAAGGCATTACCTAGATTTACGAGTTCCTCGCAGGGTATGGTGTCGCCGGAGTACGTGAGCTTGTACTTGCTGTCGATGGAGACGGCGACGCCGAACGCGTTGGGACAGTGCGACACGAGGCACGTGCGCACGTCCTGCACGCCGATGCGCGCCAGCACCGCGCTCGTCAGCTCCTCGGACACTTTTCCTACATTGTATAACTAACAAAACATCGTATGTTAATGTAGAAATACTTTAATGGGGTGCAACCGGACAAAGAAATAGGATTCGTTATTCACTTGTATAAGTACAGATTGTGTAAATAAATCAACCAACAATTCCAATAGCTATCCTCGCATTATTCACGAAAATAGCAAATCAGGATAAAGTTTCACTAACAGGTGACTTTATTTGATTGGTTTATTCTCAGAATCTGGCCATTAGTTAAATGAAACTTACTAATTCCTGGTTGGGTATGAGAGTGAACTCTTGTCGTATCCGCTCGAAACGTTGGTCGTACACCGACAGCCAAGACATGATTTGACCTGGAGCCAGTAAATACAAGGGATCTGGTTTGTCCGCCGCGGATACTTCCTCGAACGCTTCACGGCGCGCTTGCAGGATGCCGATGAGACCTGGTAAATAAAAACCATTTTTTTTTTAAATATCTTATGACATTATTTATTCCATTTAGCATCGGAATGTTTGCCGGCAAACATGACAGCTACATGACAGTTACATGACATTATGCGTGTCACGGAAAAATAACCTTATTATGTAGTTGCAATGACTAAATATAAAGAGGAGAGGCCTCAAAAGTTAGCTATATGAATAAGTTATATTTATGTTAGGGAAATCGACGCAGAATTGTCAATATATATGTCTATCTCTTTTACTCAAAGCTTATTTGGAACGCAACAAACAAAGACAAAAATAATTGCTTTCTTCGAATATGGCACTATTTCGTTTACTTCAACACACTGGGACCGCCTTGCAGCAGAAACGCCATTTATTGCAGCCCAGTCAGCAAGTACATGTAGTGTCAGACGATGTAAACAAATCTTCATAAATATTGAATTTAAAGTAATATAATCATATTCTCAATTGTTTAGTTCGTTTATTAGTGTGTTTGTTAAGTTTCGAAAATGACTCGGTGTTGTGTGCAAGGATGCAAATCGAATTCACGCAAGAAAGACCCCGAAATATCTTTTCATAGGTTAGTAACTGTTTTTACCGAAAATTAGTAAATATCTTTGTATATTTACTTTTTGGATGTGTTTTTATCAATTAAAATTATATTTGAATCTTGTTTGATAAGCTTTGAACCCTTTTAGGCGTGATTTATAACCATTAAAATCATTATGTTTGTTTACACACGAGCTTAGGGATGGGTGGATTTGTTTAGAAATGATTGATATCGATATTTTAACAGACGCCCGTTTATCAGTTACGGATTTTGTCTTTGAAAGAATGTTAGAGCACACATCAATATTGTATTATCCAGAACGACAAACTAAGTGAAATTAGAATTTTTTTTTAGATTACCAAAAAATTTAAAAACCAAGGCAAAATGAATTGAGAATATTGGACGACGTGATTGGAATCCTACACCGAATACATACTTATATTCGTTCTTTACATTTTGAGAAGAAATGCATAAACCACACGTTTAATTAACGCGAGTAAAAGATAACTGTTTTCCAACAATATTCCCGATAAGTAAAATAGTAATGATTATTATACTTCACCTAATAGTAATATTACTTTAATATATTGCTATGAATAAAATTAGAATTGTTACATAAAAGAATAGATAAACATAAAAGATAAACATAAAAGAAACAACATAAAGATGAAATGTAAGATATATTTTTACAATTGGCGGTCTTATGTTTCGAGCAACCTTTGCATGCACGGAAATAGATACATAATCATATTGTTGTTATTGCACATAATTATGTATTATAATTGATTATCTTAACCACCATCTTTACGCTCATTGATTTTAGTTTGCTGAAACATAGTCATGTTTCTCGATCAAAGAGCATAATCATAAAATAAAATAAATACCAACCAAATAATTGCTGGCTACGCTATCTTATTCCATTTATCATGTATTAAGTAAATATCTTAATCTGTAACTTAAATTTTTAGCAAGGAATAGTGCAACATACAAATATAGATCAAACACAACTGGATGTTTGTCACAACAGGTACTGCTTTCTTTAACAATTGTTACTTATAAATCAGTTTCAGTTTGTTTGTTTATATTATAGTACGTTATATTTATATTATGGTAGAACCTAACCCCTTTCGTATTTGATCTTTTTTGGGCTTGTTTATCTCTCTTTTAATTCTTCGATGTCGATACAAAATTTTCGGTACTAGCATATCACTATTGTAAGGGGCGGAGTCGGCGCCATTTTATGCATTAAATGTGCCGCATGTCACGTGACCATATCACTCTCCTCTATACTCTTTTATCATTGTGTAGTAGATAATGCGTAATGTCATGTAGCTGTCATGTTTGCCGGCAAACATTCCGCTGGTAAATGGGTTAAAATAGATTTTTTAATATATGATCATTGTATCGCATCGATAAGTAAATTATTACGTTTCGGCACTATTATAAACTGTAATCATTGTATATAAACATTTTTCTTTTGTAAATGATCACTCGATGGAACAGATGAAATATTTACAACATTCTAATAAATCAGATGGACGAACCTATATGATGATCGGCGTGTAAATGTGACACATAAACGGCGGTGAGCGTCCTGAGGAACGCGTTCACCTTCTTTGGCCCGAAGAACCGCACCAGCTGCCCAAACGTACCCTCGCCACAGTCCAGCAGCATTGAACGATTCTCACTATAACATTATCATCATCATCCACTTATGTTTTGAACTTCAATAGGTCATATTGCGGAATAGATTATTTTCATGGATGTTGCCACCTTTCTCTCTGGGATACGATCTTGAAAAATCACATTATAAAAATCTACTGTTGCAAAACTAGGCTTCTAACTGTAACACATTGCGATACATTCGAAATAAATATTGTGATAGGGAACTAAGTGCAAGCAAGTGCCTGTCAAACGACTTTAACTTTTTTTTTAATAAAACTTTTTTGTACTCACTCGATCTGCAGTGCAATGGCGCTTGTATTTCTGGTTTTACTGGGTATGCAGGAGCCGGTACCAAGGAATACCACCTTAGGATACTCCTGGTGCGCGGTGGCCTTGTACCTGATGCCATCCACCACTCGCCGGAACTGCTCTAGGCTGCCCACGAACCCGTCTATGTCCATTGTCTCTTCAATATATTCTTGGATGTGCAGCTTTGGTTCTGCTGATCTGTGGAGATGACTTCTTTAATTTTAAAATCCGCATTGCATTGAACGCATGAGCAATAGAAAACTGGTAGCTGTTATTGAACAGCACTGTATTTGCTTTTTCTTTAAATCTACAGGGCAAAATAAGAAGCGCAAGTATAACGACATTGAAATGCCTTATTTTTGTTGCTGAGGCAGAGGCACTACCTGGAAATTGACTAGCTATGAGACAATGACTGAAAGATTTTCGATTCAATTATTTAATGTTTTGAACACACACAGTGAACACAGTTGTTTATTTACTGACCTGTCCAATTGTTTTTTGGGCCTCAGCTGGAACATAGTGAGCGTCCTTGCAGATATGATCTCGAGTTTAGCGTGAGGGTCTTCGTCTGAAGCCACTGAGCCGTCGCCCTTGCACGACCCCTCCATGTTTATTATGTTCTGGAACTGCGCGAGCGCAATCTACAAATGTTCCTTGACTATTTGTACCCATCACCATGGTTAAATGATGTTATGATGGCTAATGATGAAACGAATATTAACGGGTTATATAGCAAATGAGGTTTTACACAATTACTGTGAAGTTACAGTTACTATAATAATTAAAATGTTATTGAATGCCATTCTAACGGCGTTTAATGTGCCTAGCTAATATTATTTGAATATTATGAACGATACTAACAACTTATCAATTGTAATAATTAATAAAATCTGTTATTGTACTAGTTTGAATCCTATGTCTGAACGAGGAAGACATCTTATAGTTTAATGTTCGTAAGGTTTAAAGCCTAGTAAACCCTTTCTCTTCTAACTAGAATTCTTTATATACACTGCTGCAGGTAACTTAATCAATAAAAAATATAGTAATAAAGAAATATTAGATTACAGTGAAATTTATAAAGTAGTAGTAGTGTAGTCAAGTAAAATTGGAACTCACGAAAAATCTGATATATGAAGAATACAATATGATATATTTTTTTTCATTGATATTTCTAAATTCAGCACAGTAAAAAAATATTTATAATAATATATGAAAGAATATATCTACATAAACAAGGAAAGAAAAACATCTTGTTAGAAATAAGTAAAGATTACTTCATAGTCATTTAATATTCAAATTCAATTATTAAAATTTAGAATGTGAAATAAGCATATGTTATGATTTTGTCATTTAACCTACTTTTTATACATTCAGCACCATAATATTTATAAATGCTTTGTAATAAGAAAAGAAAAAGTTCTCATATTGCAGATTGGTTTAGTCAAATGTAACAGTATATGAAGTCAATGTTTAGTAATTGATTTATGCTTACCATTTTGGAACTGTAGTAATTTAATATTAGACTCGGTTATAGCGTTATGGCCAATCTATACTATTATATAAAGCTGAAGAGTTTGTTTGTTTGTTTGTTTGTTTGTTTGTTTGTTTGTTTGAACGCGCTAATCTCAGGAACTACCGGTCCAAACTGAAAAATTCTTTTTGCGTTGGATAGCCCTATGTTCGTGGAGTGCTATAGGCTATATATCATCACGCTATACCCAATAGGAGCGGAGCAGTAATGTCTAATCTCAGGAACTACCGGTCCAAACTGAAAAAATCTTTTTGCGTTGGATAGCCCTTTGTTCGTGGAGTGCTATAGGCTATATATCATCACGCTATACCCAATAGGAGCGGAGCAGTAATGGCTAATCTCAGGAACTACCGGTCCAAACTGAATTTTTTTTTTTGCGTTGGATAGCCTTTTGTTCGTGGAGTGCTATAGGCTATATATCATCACGCTATACCCAATAGGAGCAGAGCAGTAATGGCTAATCTCAGGAACTACCGCTTCGAACTAAAAAAAATCATTTTGTATTGGATAGCCCTTTGTTCGTGAAGTGCTATAGGCTATATATCATCACGCTATGACCAACAGGAGCAGAGCAGTAATGGCTAATCTCAGAAACTAGGAGTTTGAACTGAATAGTTCTTTTTGTGTTGGATAGCCCTTTGTTCCTGAAATGCTATAGGCTATATATATCATCACGCTATGCCCAATAGGAGCGGAGCAGTAATCGCTAATCTCAGGAACTACCGGTTCGAACTGAAAAAATATTTTTGTGTTGGATAGCCCTTTGTTCCTGGAGTGCTATAGGTTAGATATCGTCACGCTATGACCAATAGGAGCGGAGCAGTAATGAAACTTGATGCAAAAACGGGGACAATTTATTAGTTTTGAGAGCTTCTGTTGCGTGCGCTGCGTAAACGGTTAAAGTTATGCAACAATAATGTATGACGGGATTGTTCCTCTTAAAAAGTTCTACAAAAATATATCATAAAACAAAAGTCCCCCGATGCATCGGTCTGCCCGAACGTGTTCAACTCAAAAACTACCCAACGTATTAGGATAAAATTTGGTATGGAGACAGTTTGAGACCCTGGGAAGAACATAGGCTTCCGGGAAAATATATAGCGTGACTTTTATAACGGAAAACTTTAGCCTGAAAAACTTTATAACGCGGGCGGAGCCGCGGGCAAAAGCTAGTAAAATAATATACAGTTAGCTACCTAATTGTTAAGGCAAGAGCAGAAAATCACTAACAGATGAATAACCTTACAGATTTTTAAACAACTCACAAAAAAGAAGGTTCTAAAGACTTCATCTTTTTTACATTTATCGCGATATAAAAAAATATTAACAAAGCAGTGAACATGCATGTAATATGAATCGTGTGGTACCTTATTTTTCAACTCGTCAAGGCCCTTGAGGTGTTCGTGTTTGGAGTTGGCAGGCGCGCTCCACTCGGCGGGCACGGACGCGTCGCGCAGCAGCGGGAACACGTCCGCGTCCAGCAGGTGCAGCTTGTGCTGCGAGCGGTGCACCGCCTCCGAGCCCAGGCACGAGTTCTGCGCGTTCAGCACCAGGTGCCGCGTGCTCGCGCCGAACATCGACATGAACTCGCGATATCTGATACCACATCACATTTTTTTCGAGTACGTTTTAGCTTAGCAATTGCTGTCTAAACTAAAAAAAATTCGTAAAGAGTGATATCAAATTATGAATAGAAATAAGAGCAGGGAATAATATAAAAGGATTATATAGTTAAGCAACTAAACCTTTGATATGCAGGATCTGTTATAAAATTCATTCTAAATTGCACTTACGTGGGATGGTTAAATACATTAGGTGGTGTGTAATGGACGATGATCGTTGGTATGTTCTCCGGCGGATTGTCGCCATTGTCAAAGTGTGCCGCAAATTCCGACACTTTTAAATATGACAACTCTGGGACTTCGATAACTAAAAAAAAGTAAAAGGTTGACAGCAGCAGCTTGATTATCTAGTTATTGAACTTAGTTACAGGAGTAAAATATTTATTTTCTAATCATTAATATATTTGGGCTACATATCCAAAGCTGCTAATTGCTAATATTTTTTTTGTTAGCATTAATCTATGTAATGAGTATTAACTGCTCTGATTCAATAGCGATTATCATCAGCAGAGGCATGTTTAATAACTAATACAAGAAACATTTATTTTATCCCTGTAAGTGAAGTACCAATGTCTGAAGTAGTTCTTACTTATAAACACAGGTCCAGGGTCGTCAGGGGTTTTCACATCTTTCGACAACACTAGAGTGCCGTCAGGCAAAACCACATCTTGTCCGTTTTTGAGCTGACCGAGCTGCGGGCCTGGCTTCACACCCCTCTCCACACATTTGGCCAAGTCCAGAGTGCCTAACCGTTTCTGTTTATACATAAAATGTTTAATAATAATCCTTTTTCTAAGAAAATTATTACTTTCGTTTTTTAGATGCGTACAAACATGAAGAATGGACCCGAATACGCGAATTGCGAAAGAAACGCGAAATATCACAGGCGGCGCCCGCGCCTCATGTGAACCATCAAATAAAGACACGCATGAATACTTGCAACAACTGTACGCTACGGGCGAGCGTACCGCGTATTCTAATACAAACTTAGGGAACATCACTGTTACATACTATGTATATTTTTGACTCAAGCCTTGAATATTGCAAAACTATACAAACAGATTAGTTAGCAATATGGGTACACACCTTCAATGTGCAAATGTATGCAACAGTGCATTTTGTTTTCTTTTGCAGATCGTACAAAACTTTTTCAGTCTTTTTTTTCATATCTGAGGACAATGGCATTACTCAATACATATGTTAATTTACACTAAGAGAATGTATCAAATTACAATTGGGAACACAAGATTTTGAAAATAAAATTTATGTGACAGGAGAAATGTTATCTAACCATAAAATTTACTACAATTTAATATTTACAGTTTAGTATTTTGAAACTATTTGAAAAATATATACTCAGAACTTTTAAGCACATAATGGATTGATCTATTAATAATATAAAAAAAATCGACATCAGTTATGTTCACCTTTATCTGAACTTGATTTTGATTTAGATTTTTCTGGTGAGGCCCCCTTGCTCTTTGCTTCCATGTTCCTTATCTCAGGTTTGTAATAATCTGTGTCGTCGTGTATAAATTCTTCGTAATCTTTGTCTGAATTATTGTCTAACTTAGGTTTTTTTGCTGCTGGTTTCAGATCTTGGTTAACATTTGGAAGAATACTGTCATGTGGACCTCTGCGACAATTCATATTGTGATATGAAAATAATTAAAAAAATATAATATTTAATTTGTAATTAATAACAATACTGTTCAAATTATATTAGAAAATACTCTAATATTGCTAAGATTTAAATTTTTAAGCATTTAAAATTCATTTAGGCAACAAAATAGTTAAATATTGCACAATTTTTTGTTTCTTTTGAATAATGAAAAAAATATTTTTATAAAATACTTACAGTAAAACATATTTCACAGTCATGACATTATCTTCAAAGTCTTCACTGGGACTACATTGTGCCATCTTCACATTCATCTCTTTCATGATAACAAATCTTCTTGTGGCTTGGTACAACTCATCCTAAAGAATTTTTTTATTATAAAATAAGATTTAGATAAAATGGTCTAATAAAATTATGAAGCTAGTGCCTATTATTTAAAACCAGTCAATATCTAGTATTTACGAAAATTTAACTTTCATGACATAAAATATTATGATAATATATTATTATATTGCAAAACTATTAATTAGTGTTTATTAAAATATGCTCTGTACCAATCCTTCAGGTCCATGCAGGGTAATTTTTGGTATTCCAACATCCTGTAATGTCAGGGACAGTCCAGGTAGGCCACCGATATTCCGCCAAGTCTTGCTGGTGATGAAGACATGCTCAAGACGCGACAGCTTCACCTTATGCTCATGGGCGAGACGTTGTGTGCATTCACCACAGTTGAATAGGTATCTAGAGTATATAAAATGTTTTTTTACACTCAGTCTGTCACATCTTTATCCTTTAAGGGATAAGCTGAGGTACAACTAGTGCACCTGTAACGCCAGCCAAGCTTACTCATATAGCCAGTCATATACATTGGCAATTGTGTAATTCCACACAGGGAGTGTGTATTTATTGCTATAATATTATTGATTAATATTATGCACATTTTTTCTGATGGAAACTCAAATGATTTACAAAATCAAAAAGTAAATTACAGTTTTGTCATCAGATTTAATTAACAGATACAATAATTATAATATTGTTTACTTTCTAATACAGCATACCTACTAAATACATCATATTATAACAATGGTATTGCTTCACTATTAATATAATGGATGCAATGTCAAAGGCATAAATGATGCAACAAGGATATTATTATTTGTATTCTTTTATAATATTTAATGACTACATATGCATTGCATCATCTTAATTTGTATCATTGTTTTATTTATATAGTTTCAATCAATATGATAACTTAGTAAATGTTATGAAATCCTAATGGTGACATTATTATTTAAATAATTTTTCAACTAAGTTGTCAATGATTAGTTTGTGGATGATGATAGGATGCCAAAGTCTATCTAAGTGTAAGACAAGGTAATTTATCGAAAAGGGATAACGCTCAGCACCATTACTGCAAAAACATGTACTTGAATGTTAGTGACAACATACTATATCTGACTAACTTCACCTACCTAATATTCCATGTAAAAATAATCACATACCTTTTTTGATCAGTGAATAAGTACAGTGTGTTGGCGGCACCACGGGCACCGGAACCCATCACCTGAAGGTACACTGTACTAGGAGTGTACTTTTCAGACTTTTTGGAAATAACCTGCCTTTGCCGCTGTGCGACTGCAATTCTTGCCGCAGTTTCTTTAGGCATTTTTGCTAGAAATTGGAACAATTTCTTATTACGACTAGTAGAGTAACAACGACCATCACATGAACTAACTACACGTTTACTAAACAATGCACCTATACCGTACATGTGTTAAAAGGTTATTTATAAATTGATTTAAAGTTTACGAGCATGCGTCTTGTTGATTTTATTTGTAATAATTATTTTTGACATAATTAATGCATGATATTGATCTTATAGATTATATTGACGCATTTTTAGATTTAGAATTTGAGAATTGGCCAGGCACTTGACAGTTTCCAATGGTTTTCAGTATTTTCTCATTTTGCCATGACAAATGTCAAAACTTCTAAACTCTTTTTTTTTGTTTTGATTTACTCCTTAATCAGAAGGCAAAGGCTCTCAGCCATACAGCCTAGCTTCTAAACTCTACGTAAAGTGTCAAAGCGTAACATTAGGCTGGACTTATACATGTGTTTTTCAGATCTGAATCCAAAAACAGAACTGTGTTACGAAATTTGTCAATTTCGTTTTCCTTTACATATTTTATTTATTTTCACATGATAAGTAGACGTTTTATAAGGGAAAAGTTTCATTTTAATTAATTATATAATCGTTGCTGCCTTTTACGATATATCCATTCGCGAACTTTACCGAATTATATAGGTACCTAGAGTACTCGAATCTGAACGCACTTCCAACGTCAGGTCGTTGACAATTTCTTTTATCTGATTATTGAATGTACCTTTTCCTTATAAGTACACTGATTGTAGCTACCTACCGAAAATGGCTGATAGCAAAAAAAATTTTTTTTTGGCATGGCGTTATCCAATTTATTTCAGAACGGTATAAACTATTATTGCCAGTCTGCAATAAATATTCCACAAAAACTTACTAATAGCAATACTGTTATAGAAAAATGGCGTTCTTTACAGCTGTGGGTTGCGCAATTTTTATGTAAATGTGCATTAAACTAATTACTGAATTTAAGTTTTAAGTGCGGAAAATAATATAACAAAGTGGGCATGATCATTTAAATAAATAAAATAGTGCAATTATCACAAGCGTATAGTTAATATTTAATAAGTGGAAGGCTGTCATGGACCGTGTATTTTTTGTGTTGTGGTGATGTATGAGAATGATAAATAATGAAACGAAAAATAATGCGGCTATGCAAATAATGTGACAATGATGGATGTGCTATGGGTGGTGTTATTGGTGGCCGCAGCCGGCACACGCGTTGGCGACGGGCTCCCAGTCCGGCCGACGCCGCAAAACTACCCTCACGGTGAGTCATTTTATTGAAAATTTACATGTTTTTCGCTAATTATAAACATAAAACAAGATAAGTTCGCACTTGTTGTAGTTGTGAACTTAAAACTTAACCTACCTAATAAATTATACAATGTTTTGTTGTGAATACTGCAGATAACATCTGGTTAGGATCAGAAACATGCTTACATGTATCCATGTGTTAAAGTGAAATTTAAGAGGGTATAACTTTTAACGGTCGTCATATATTGAAATTATGAAGGTATTAAAATAATTATTTTTACTTATTGCGAGAAATTACAATGCCTTATTTATTTAGTAAACATGTTTTGTTTTGCTGATTGTATCAAACATACAATTAACGATTTTTATTTTAAATGATAATGTTCTTTATTTGCATTTGGACTAGATAGTGGTTTTTACAGGGAAATTGAAAGTCTCAGTCTATTCGTGTGAAGCTATAGAAGTGTAAAGCTTCTATATAATATTTCAGATGCAAGTGGGCAAGCATCTGAGGGTTGGAGTCCTGACGGAGGACTGTATGCAATGGTGCCAGCGCTGGCGCTGGTCCTCACCGCAGTTGGCTTGCTGTTTGGTTGTACATGGTGTTACCGACACAAAGATTGCAAGGTAAATTGTAATACATTTTTAATTATATTTTTCAGTCATGTTTAAGACTCAGAGTGATGATCATCACAAAAATTAAATTATCTGGAAACTTCAAAATCCAATTGATCTAGCCAGTAGATTATCATTTAAGAAAAACATTAGTAGTTTCAACATATATTTTTTTTTTATTATGTAATGAATGATGCATATTTATCTTTATGATTTGATTTGCATATTGTAAACATACAGATTGTCCTATAAATGGTATGCTGAACCTAAGAGTAAATGGTTTTAAGGGTGCAGAAAATAATAAGAATATATCTAATTATTTGTCCATACAGAAACAAAAGACAGGTCAAACAAGTAAAAAACCTCAATATTTCAAAAATACTTTTATAAACATCATTTTCTATGTCTGATAGAGCCCATAGTCGTAATTGATGTCCTTAAGTTCAGTGTATTATGTAAAGGACACCTTGTATAATACAATTGTAATATCAAAAATAATAAAGTTATGAAGTCTGTTAGGGATACTTGACTAGACTTATTAGCTATTAAATCAAAAGAATTAGGTAAACATAGTGGATTCAAACAGTAATATAAATTTGATATTAAATTTAGGCCAATTTGTTTAAAACAATATTATGAACAAATGTTGACTTTTTATCTAATAAATTCCATGTTTATTAATAAATTCAGGACTATTATGTGGTAAAAAATATGTCAGTATATTTTTTATGAAGAATTCTTGACACAGCATTTTGAACTTTTCAGCCTTGTCTGTTTTATAACATTGATTAGAACATCCTATTTAACACTTATTCATCCAATATTCTTGTAAACCTTTTCAATGCCATAGTTTTTATCACTCACTTATGTGTTTCATGCCTGTACTGATGTTATTAATTATGTACTACATACTACTTCTGAGAGTGTTTACTAATAAAGCTATCTTTTGTCAGTTATTACTGAGTGGCATAGGCAATGTTTTATACTAAAACTGTACTTGCCACCTGGCAGCGTTAAAAGCGGAAGTTTATTGTGTATCACAATTAGAAGTAATTATACAATCATTGATTAGAAAATTACTGACATAATAAATTTGACAATACTTGTTAATTAATAATGTGGGTCATTTGCTTAATTAAGTTATCCCTACTTCTCGTAACGACGATTGGGCGTTATCAGATATTCATTCATCCCGTAGGCGTCGTCGGCGGTGGGCGGTCGGCGCGTCATAATCTCGTTCCCATACGTACGACGTTGGTTAATAAAACTTCCAGTTGTGTATCTAATCAGCGGACGGATGGGGTCGTCGCACTCGACGCGCCCTTCGCGTTTTCAAAACTATGCCCATTCTAACAGATATTATCAAACACATGTTTCAGTATTTGAACAATTTCATGTTAACTTAGTTATCTGTAATCTGTGGTTCTGATAAGATTGTTTTTATTGCAAATACTTAGAGCTATGGCATATTAGGATTATGCGTAATATTATGAAATATTTATATATCTATACACCTATTTAATTATTCTTTCAATTCTTACTTTGCTTTATCTCAATTCTCTTCATAGCTTCCCTTGAAAAGTAAAGTATTTAAGAAGTGAAGTATATAAAGCTTTATTCAGGTATTTGAAAAACAACAATTCAGTTCATACTTTCTCAAGTCTGATTAATTTAAAATTTTGTGTACTGTTACTTGACATGGCTCCTTGTGCTAATCCTGCAGTATCAAGTTGTGTGTGGGATACCCAACACCTCAGCAACTTACAGCAGATATGGAATATTTGGATTCATAAGAATGGTTTCAATGAGTAAGGTGTTACATGATGATGGAGAGCCATTATGAAGAAAATTGTTAGCTTAGAAGTTTGAAATTAAAATATATTTAAATTTAAAATGACCCCTGACACAAAAAACCTCCAAAAAGTAAAAAAAAATCATGTGACTAATTTTATTACAAGTACTGATACAATATTGTTGAGTTATTGTACTAATAGTTGTGATTATCATTGAATATCAATGTTGTAACAATATCGATCACCTATCCATTAGAGTAATAATAAGTATCCCTATGCCTAGACTTTTGACAGGACTTTTGGTGTTAAGGGTAAATAACAACATTCAAAATTTTTATTTTATTTTCCGGAAAAAAACGTCCCGAAAAGGAATATCAAACGAACACAAGTAATTTCTTAAAATAGTATTTCATGAATTATTAGTACGGGAATGTCCTTATATCAATAATTTTATATTTAAAACGCCGAATAACGATACATCGTGAAATTTAAAGGTAATTAGAAAAAAACATACCCCATTAACAGATTTCTAGTAAATAAGCGGGAGTTATTTCTATACATAATTCATAAATTATGAATAATTTCAAAATTAAATTTTGGGCATTTTCCTTTGCAAAAAAACAAAACACAAATTTATGTTAATTATAGGGCTTATTATTACGTCACATGCTTTATGATAGAAATTGTACAATACGAAACGTTAAAATAAAGAACAATATATAATACGTATTTACTCTAGGTAGGTCATGCAATTTTGCTACTGTTTCAATGAAACAAGTAATAAGTTATTGAAATTAGGGTAGCTCCCCGTTTGTTATCACAGAGTAAAAGGTGGTAAAATCGATTTTTTAATCTCATGGTGCAGAAAAAGAGCCATTGTGTTGTGCGTAGGTCATCCGTGACATCACGCACGCCTCTACGACGACTCATTCAAGGCCTAACTGTCACTTTCGTGACGTAATCCTTTTAGTGCTAATACCTCCGGAGTCAAGGAAACGCACTGACCTTGGCGGCTATTATTATACAAACGAGATATAATCTGCAAAAAGAAGTACGGCAATAACTTGGAGATCATCGCGAGAAAAGCTATATTTGTCAATCATAACATTTATCTGTTAATTACCCTAACAGAATATTCGTACCGTGCTTAGACTAAGTATTAAGTATCCGACGAGGTTGTGGAATCCTTTACCAGGTGGCACAATTTCATGTTCTTTAGCGTGTGTTCTCGGAATTTGAATTATCCGATATTTTCGTAAATGCAATGCGTGACGTAGGCTTGTATTAATATAACGACTTTTAAATTTATAGTTATAAAAATAAATTTAACTTTCATTAAATCAAATGTCCTTAAATGTGAGATACTCATATTCTTTGCGCAATATTCTCAATAATATTAGAGAATATCTGATCGACCTTGTGCTCGAATGTCAAATATCACTTTTGAAATCATAATATGTTTTGTTGCGAATTCTCACCAAAAACGTCACACGGATTCTGTATTCCTAAATTTAGTCTTTATATAGGTTAAAGAGTTACTCATAATTTACATAACACCTACACATATCTACGTTACTCGAGCACCACAAGTGCTTCTTCAATGAAAGGATTCAAGTGCGTCTGAAAGCGACTTAGTCTATATAAAGGAAGCTGTCGGCTTTACTCAAATGCTTTTGTACTGCGAGCCCTCCCGGCCGAACCTATTACAGTCTAACCACTTGTGCTAATTACTCGAGATGTACAATCGACGTGAGTCATTAAAGACGGGACTGCCCGACACAATTACTCATCAAGCAGAAGACATTTGGCATTTGTGCCGCTTCTATTCTTTGCTCCGATGCTCCTACGATGTACATGACGATTCGTACTTAATGCACGTGTTTATAAATGATTTTATATGTTGTTAGTCATTGCATATGTTTTTACATCTAGCTTTTATGGCTCTTAACGCAATGTGATAGCAGATGTAGGTAGGTATATGTATTTCGTTCAAACATTATACGCGTTGTAATGTTTTTGTTGAATTATTTATATGAGCCAATAAGGTTTGATGTACATCTATAGCTTCGTTTTAAAACGTCTGTTTATGCACTAGATATCATTTATTATATCAGTTTTTTTTAATTGACCCAAACTTAAATTTCTTGATAACCTGCTTAGTCCTGAAGATTTAATGTAAATAATTGTCGTATTTATTAAACAATATTATATTAACTCATACAATGCCAAATTATTTCACACTAAACATAAATAATCGTGTATCAGCACTCTGGACAATGCAAATCATTATTCTAATTAGCTTAATGGATGAGCGTTTTCTGTGAAAGCGTATTAAATTAACTAAATAGCCTTGTGACCTGTGGGTGTTTTTATTCTTTTCGCTAATAAACAACGTCCCAGATTAGGTCATCTGTTATGATGTTTGAAACACAAAATAATTATTGTCTATACTCTATAGAATTCGTATTCCACGCGGGTCATGGTGGTGATTATAAACGAAGCGTAATTTATACTCAATATTAATTAATTTAATAGGCATTTAAACAACCCTGTCTTAAAAGACCTTGTCGATTGCATAATAATATAGCTGTAGATTCTAATTGCATTGACATCTTTCGCCTTTCTCCATCCCAGTACAGGAAAAATATGTTATGTGATAAATAATTATATATTAGGGTTTTTAAAGGTTCTCAAGGTGTTGGTGCGTACTTATATTGTGCCACCTTTTTCGTTACAAGTTTTGTAATCTGTGGAAACTGTGGGGGAATGTGTATTTCTATTTGTTTAGTTTATTATATAAGTAAAACAGTACCCTGTTATTTTCCAAATAAACTAAAATAAAAATAAAATAAGTATCATGAGGGTCGTTAGCATTAAAGTCGGTTTACATTACAGACCAAGAGCTGAGCTAAATCACTTTAGCTTAGCTGACATAGCTGAGAAAGTTACATACATTAAATGAAATAGCTTAGTTTACATAGTTTCTGGTCAGCGCCTATGTAAGAAAAAACATCTCAACTATGCAAACTAAGTTTAACTAACTTAGCGTTTATTCTGCAGCCGGCATTAGAATGGTCTAAAAACCTATCAAAGATAGAAGAAGAATCGGTACTGATCATGATCTCACGGCTCATCTCGCGCAACAAATCAATTCGTGATAATATTTAAAAAATAAGAACACAATTGCGCATCGAACTAACCCGAGACCGAGTCCGAAACAAACTGTAAACACGTCAGCTTGGTCGCAAATTACGTGCACGACACATTGTTTGGTATAGTTTCATTCTTCGCTCGATATCTAGTCATCGTGACCTTGTGCGAAATCTCAATTGCATCGTTCCAGATTCATCAGCCCGTGGCCCGTACCGAGACACGCGTTGGACGTAAACAGAATTATTCATACATCTCATTGTTGGTTAAACAAACGCGTACTCCTGATAATTACGACGTTTACATATCTGTGCGTTGACTATCAAAACATTCAACTCTGGGGAATCTTTTTGGGAATTCTTAGGATTATTGCGTTCATTTGTTTGTAATCCGAGTGTTTGTAAATGTAAAAAAAAAACATATTACTGTACTGTCCGGGTACCACCAATTTATTGTCTCGGGATCCAAATTCAAATTCTTGGCGTTGTGGATTCTTATGAATGACAATAATTATATTCATCATCGCTATCTTCAGGTAAACCATTTGCTGCTTTGTCGCCGCATTTATAGAAAAAACTTTTACAATGTGCACTTTACATATTTTGGTTACCAATTGAGATGCCAGCAATACGTATCAAAATATTAATTCTTTACTATATTCGCTTTATCAAAATAAAAATGTAATCGAAAATAAATTTCATCTTAATATACTTTTCTGTTCGTTACCGATCAAGTATATGTATATTATGTACATGTATTTGATTCTAAATTATGCAGCGGCGGATTTAAAGGTCCCCGGCTATCCTCAGCGTGTCATTCGATATCGTGACGTAGGTCCACCAAGGTGCTATATCGGGTGAGTCAGCGCCGCCCATCTGCCGGTCGATGACAACACCTCAGCGTAAACATGTGTTACGTGCAACGTTGTGCATACATCACTGATCTTGGATTTTCTTAAATTTTTTGTGATATCGTCTATTAAAAATTGCAGTCCTTTTCACAGACTATTATTTAGCTGTATTATGTTACGGAACGCCTCTTAAATTTATATACAGACGAATAAATAAATTGAAGGTCATCCTCAAACTCTAAAGAGTTAACTGTCTTGCAATTAGATATAGCACACTTGTGTTTGATTTTGTTATTTTTATTTATTTTTACAATATTACCTCTTCTGGCCTATTCATATATATATTTTCACATTCTGTTTGTATTAAAAACCCATTTAATAAACTTTTTCCAGCGAATGTCGAACCGAAAAAGAAAAGTACAAACCCGATAGTTTGGCACGTAGGTAATATAAATCCCGATTGTTTTTTATCGCTGTTTGTAGTATCATCAAACGTCTTTGTTTTTGCAAAAGAACCCCCGCGTAGGGGAGTATAATCTGATTATGTATGGAAATGGCACGGATAGATGTGTTTGCTATCAGTTCCGAAGAAAATATTGTCCCGTCTCGGTGACGGTGAGGGGATGAAGAAACTCAATGGCCTAATTCTGTGTTTGTTTTTGGGAAACAAATAATATTTCTAACTGTCTAACGTGGTAGTCCATTCATTATAAATGTTTTGTATAGTTAAAGAAATAGAAAACATAATTATTGTTGTTCTTTTAGAATAGTTCCAAGATAATACGCTAAGATTTATTTTAAAATAAGGTTATTAGTTCTGAAAGGTTCATACATTGATTTCGTAGCATAAGAAATACTAAGCATGGAAAGGAAATGCACAGGTAAGTAACACCTTTACAAAGGTTAGGTCAGAAAAATAATTTCTAGTTGTGAAGTTAAGTAGCGAGCAGGCCGACGACGGAGTCACTCACATCCTCCACAATGCTCTGAAACACTCTACTTGAACTCTGCACAACGGAATTTGAGATCACATAAAAACCCTAGACTACGCGCGAGACATTCACACGACGTAACAACAAACTTATATTTGCAGTCATAACATTTAAAATAGACTTTATGCACACTAGTTAGGAGTTAATATTAGATTGGCTAACTCAGCTATAATGTTTGTAATCTAGCGATGCAGTGGCGCTTATAGTTGGCATAGAGCCCGGGGCTAGCACACCCCGAAGCCGTGCCCCTCCTACGCTGTCATCGCTCCGCACTTCCCCCATCGCTCTTGTGATTCATGCTCTAAAATTATACCAACCTATAAAACCGGCGATGTAACGTTAAAAATGTTTCTTAGATTAATCTAGGAGCAATGCGGATGCCTTGGTAATGGTCGATGCGAATATGTGCCAGTGTTTAGAATTGTTGTACCCACATGCAGCGTATGTGTCCACTCTTTATATATGATTACATTATTGTGGTAATACATTGTATTTAATTTTCAACATTAGTATTAGTGCAGTATTAGATGCTTCAACATTATGATTGCGCGTCGGCTAATTAAAATATTATGCTTCTCCCGAAGCTTACCATTAGCGCCGATTTTTTAGCTCTTTTCATTCAAGTTACTACTGGCAACTTTAGGTGAATCGTACCGTACTGTCACCCATGGTATTGGGATCAATAATATCGACTTTATTTAGCTTCCAAATGTCATGATACTATACCAAAAGCACTGACAATTTAATTTATAATGTCATATTGCATTGCACTGCATAATGTATAAAAAATGTATGGGTCGGATTTAAGTTGTCTTATAAGTTTTATTTGATCATTCATTTTTTTTTCGCAGTGTTATCCTTGTCAGCCGTTTATTACTTCTAGTATACTATAGACACCTAAACAATCCGCACACAGTTGTTCAAACATTATGATTGTAATTAACTGTCAACAAAAAAGTTGGCTGACAATGTAATCAAAGTTAACATTAACTATTACTTAATACAGAATTAGCTTAATATTGAGGCAGGTCTGAACAACCAAACATATAACTCCAATGTCAAGACCGGTCGGTGTATCTTAGCTTAGTCATGTCTGTTTTTAATATTACTCATACTTTTGTTTAATAGACGGCATGTACGCAATTTCATGCATTTTGTTTTCGTCAAGCCAAATTTAAAACTAGCTTTTTTCCTATATGGTAAATATGATTTACAAAAATCATAAAAACATGAAGTCAATAAATTAGTCAACGTAAAAAATATAAAATCTTCGAATCAGTTAATTAAAAAACATAAACATGGATTTAAAGTAGATCGAATAAGTTATGTAAACAAAATACAGGAGCTAAATCAAAAAGTCATGAAAACGCATTGTTTCTATGATGGGTTGCCATACCGCCTGGTCTACCCGGAGGTGTTTCGACTTGTTATTTTATAGATAAATAAAATAAAATTCATCTAAATTTTTATTCATCACGTAGGCGAACATACTTACATTTATGATAAGTGAATGTACATAAGAATATTTAATTATTGACTAAGGCTCACAAAAAATGTACCATAACACACGGGAATTGTAACACACAATAACGCACAGAAAATAGGCAACACACTGGAAATATTGTTAAGATTAGTGCACACCAAAAAAGAGTACTTTATTTTAGATCAAATACTATATGCTACATTTTGTTTATTTAACTCAAGAAAAATATTATTATATCCTAATCTAAATAATTAATATGATATAATTATAATAATAATTTAGCCTTTCCCAATAGAGCTTTTGTCTTTCGGCAGGTGTTAGTGGCATCTAAAAAAAGGAAATATTTAGATAATATTTTATTTTACAAAACATGGAACGACTAACTTCAATAATCAAAGTTTTGATATGTGGTCGCCATTATGATAATATTTCCAATGTAATCTAAGCTTAATACCTTTCATGTGTATTACGTCACACAGTTACGTAACACACGTAACCCACGTGAACAAACACACGTGAATAACAGAACCCGTAAAATAATTAAATGCAATGTAAATAAGTGATAAACTACACTATATCACAATATACATATCCCTCTTATTTGTTTTTACACTTTATAGACAATTTTAGCTACTTACCATGCAAAATTGCTTCTGAAAAGTCGCTTAAACAAAGGACGAAAAATAACGTGCACTAAAGAATTCCCGTTTCTACAAAAACTAAGATGTTAGACAGGAAACTGATATATCATTTTGAAAGTAGTGAAGTCGTCATTATAAAAAAAATAGCATCATATGTTGCTACTACTTTAACAAAAAAAACTACTTCGTAACAAATCATTTGTAACACACGTGAAATAAAATGGGAACATTTTGTTTTGAAGTCGTTATTCATTCAGCTTTTGCTTATTTTAATATATCAACAAAACTGATTATAGCTTTATTTGCATGCTTTCAACATGTATACGAGAGCTCACTATAAGTATATGATTCAAGACGTTATAAAAAAATATATATTTGACTATGGGTAGACACATTTTATTTTTGTATGAAACAAGAAGTAAGCTATTTTATTATACCAGATAATTTTCGATTACATTTAATAATATCAAACTATTAAATAGCTTAGCATTGAAATATGAACAGTAGCCAACATAGGAATATTTATTTTAATTTTATTAACTTTCGAACTTACATTTTTCTTACGACGTAGTTGGGCTCATGAAAATTATAGGTGAGGTACATTTTTTTTGAGCCTTAGCCTATTATATTTATTTATTTAATATATTATTAACATCCTTCAATAAATAACGTTGCCCCGAATTAAAATTAAGACAATTATAATTATTAGCATGTAGTACCGAAAGTTTTAAATATCTCGGTTTAGCTCCAGGAAGTTATGGCAGTCTTACATTATCGCCAGCTACGGAACTGTGTAGGCTACACGAATATCTGGCCAAAGCTAATTTTTGTTGCATTTGTTAACAAGTTGATCAATATGCATTAAAACTGTAGGTCATTCATACTCATGTGGTAGTGATTTAGTTTCCTGTGTAGCATTAAAACACCGCGGGAGATACGATAGTAAAAGCAATCGACGAAATACATACGCATATTTTTGCCAAATATCCATTGTTATTTAGTCTAGCCGAGATGTTTATAGCGTTAGGTAACTGTACAAGTGACAAGAGAATGGTGTGTACACAACATTATGCGCTTGCGCATCATTATCGTGATTCACTCGCGGTCGCCGCGAGCCATCTAATTACAATACGAGAGCACGTGCTTCGATACAAATGTGGGCCTTATTGATAAGAGGCTGTTAATGAGTGCGCCTTGTTTTGCGCCTCTATAACGTCTTTGTGATTCGAGATATTACCCGACCGGGGAAATGGAGGAACGGTTTACTTTGATTTTGTTTTGCATATTTTACATAAGATTTTTGTTATTAGTTATTAAACTTGATTATGTAGTTCATATAATAGTGATCATGTGATAATTACTAAGACCATTTAAATTACAATTTCATCATTATCATCAGCTACAGGATGTCCATTACTAGAAGCTGTCGGCATCCAGAGACTCTGAATTGCTAAATTGTTAATTGTAATAAAGGTAGCAGAAACCTTTATTACAATTAACAATTTAGCAATTCAGATTTGAAATAAAAATAATCATTGATTTTATGTATGTGTGTATCTTATTCGTTTCTAATTTGACTAATAATTATTCCTACTCACCCAACACGTTTGTTTAATTTGTAACGTCCAAAAACTGTTTAACTTCGGGGTGTGGTTGAAACTTGTTTTAAAAAAACTTTAAATAATGTCAATGCCCACATTGCTATTCCAATTATTTTGGCAACAACATCGTGTCATTCATTTTAAGTCTATTTTTGTTTGGATTCCACCAAGTGTAGGTACTCGTATGTACATCGAAATGCATGTATGTTCTCTTGTAATGTTATTTCTCTGTCATAATTATGTTTTTAACAGTGCAATTTGTACGCAAATATACAGTCAATTGATGGCAGTTACAGTCGAAAAAACATACATGATTAATCGTGCGATGATATCATACGAATATAAAAAGCATACATATTAATGCCATTTACACCCTTACAAAATTATAATTAATTTACTTTCATTTATAGATAAGTTATTAAAATCAAAAAAAATATTTTATTTTTTAAATAATAATGTCAATCACATGACTTAACCCCGTGTGGTTAAATTGTACTGGATTGAAAAGATTTTTAAAATGTATCGTTCACCATTCGTCCACTTAGTATAATTGCAGAAGTAGAGTGTAATTACTCAGTCGTGCGCCCTGGCATGCTCTATTGCAAGCTCACTGATTCGTCACTGCTCACTCATAAGTTGTTGGCACTATATTCTTGAACAGTTTTATTCATGTTATAATCTCCAAAATACTTTGACTTAGATTTTACAAAATTTTCTACCAGCAATTTCCAAGATTATCGCTGATAACAACAAAGATTTTTTTCTGTTTCTATCTAAACTAGCGTGTTTATTTGCAATGCACAGTTTCACAAAACACATTTAGCATTCAATATCCTTTTGCTTCGTAGTAATTATCCTGCTCATCGTTTTTCATTAATCGCTCATAGCACTGACCTTGTAATAGGAAATCATATTTCCCAGAAACACTAGTTCTTAGTACAAGTCATATTAAAGTAATGATTCACAAGAACTTCTTTAGGTTTTCTAATTTTCTTTTAACGTATTTTTATTGTGAAACTCTATTAACTTATATTCTGTAAAAGATTATGTATTCCTTCCGAACCGAATTTCGGCTACAGTGGCCAATCTCAACAAATGCAGGAGTGTGTGCACAATCCACTGGTGCACAGTTCGGTGAAATGGCAATCTTACATGATCAGAAAGTTATCAGGCGCAGGACCAACGGCTTAACGTGCTTTCCGAGGCTCATGGGTATCCTACAGTCAATTTCCTTGCTCCGACCTGCGACTGAGTAATTTTTAAGATGGAAAATCTCAGTCACAATTATTTTGGTCCGACCCGGGATTCAAAACCAAGACATCAGCGCGGTAGTATTACTCGTATCGTGTACAATTACAACTACCCCATCGATCTAGTCAACAACAACATTTTAATTATAATTAGCGATCTTATTAATAATTATAATTATGTTAATCAGTGATTATTCTACTTAGCGTTTCACTATCGCATTCGTATCTTAGCTGTAAATACGATTTTTATTATTAACAGGTTTAATAAAATACTACTGTAAACATCCAGAAAAGATCGTGAGTCATGCTATTCCTTTATGCAAGGTGTGAAAACTGCTAATTTCTAAGAGGGCATCATCATGCTTGCGTGAGTGATTCGAAACATAACTAGTGTTTTATATATGGCATAGTCCTTACTGGCTAGTGGATGATGGTCCACTTATTTTAAAATCATATTTGTAAATTTAAAAAAAATAGAGCATATAAAAAAATTGTTTAAATTATAACATCACCACATATTATAAAATTTTAATAATAAAGACACTTACGAAAATCGTAGTATGTTATTGAATTGAGTACAAAACAAAAAAGAAACTAAAAACATGGATGGTGGACCATGTTAGGTTTCGGGCTATCTTCGGTTAAAAATTTTACCTAAACCTTCTATGAAAAACAAACAATGATCTAAGTACTGAGAAGATATCTCTCATGAGATTTAAGGAGCTTTTGAATCGGAAACAAGTACCATTATTTTCGATTTATCTTGAATATTACTGGTACATTTTTGCATATATATTTTACAAAATATCAATGCATATAAAAATATAAAAAAATGAATCACCCCTCGATAAGGTGGCTGAAGATCCAAGCCATCGGCCATTATATTATTATAAGTATCATATTTACATGCATTTTTAAATAAAGGATCTATATTATCTTCAAAATATGTGTTTTGTTGACTAAGACACTTGTTATTGGACCGTACCAAATCCGTTCCATATTTAACAAGAAAGTCGTGCACAAACATTCAGTGCGGGTGACTGTTTTGTACTTCACCGTGATTCGCGCACTGCTTTACACAACAATAGTAAGCGGCACATCTACTTTAGGCTTGCATGGGGCGCAGGCAGCAACATTGTTGATTAATGCTGATGTGATATTACGTCCGTTCTATTAGTCCCGAGGAAGATACTAGACGTAAACTTTCTAGTTAAACGTTAATAAAACCGCGTTTTGCTTGACGTTACAGAAAAACAAAATAAATCAGATCTCGTCATATACTCGCATACATGTAAGTTTTCGTTTAATCTAGAATTTTGCAAGCATTCTTTGTTGCAAAAATTATTTTGCCACTTTACTTTATTCAAATTAAAGATACTCCTAAAGTTTTTCTAATTCGCTCAGATATATCATAGATTGTTACATTGTATGGTAGCCTAAGCATCATGAAATATTACAACCGCTATTGTTAAGCATAGTGCACATTGGCACATTGTCGCATTGTTGCTGTATGGTCGTAAACGACAAATGTTCTTGTAAATTGTCGTCCATTGTTCCAAAGCCGACGACATGAGAAAAGTAATACGAAGTTTTGTTTTATTGTTAAGTGATTGTATGTACTCTGCGGTACATACAATCACTTAACAATACAGTATTAACAATTACTCAAACCTATTACCTAGGAAATTATCTGGATAAGCATATTATTATGTAAATATTTTATCGTTAACACTAATAAGCACATTTTTTTCCGAAGGTAAATAGTGACAATTACAATAAAAATATTGCCCGAATATTTTTTTTTCCGGTATGAAGTTAAAATATGTATCCAAGTTAAATCTTTTAAAAAACCTTTACGTCTAGTGTGCCAATGATAATTCATTCCAAATTATTCAGAACTTTTGGAGTAGCCCAACTAATTAAAATTACCACTTGTTTAATTTTGTAACCCCCGAATAACTACAATATTATAAGCTTAATGGGCGTTGATCTCTGAATTACAGAATTTTATTTTTTTTTTTCTTTCTGTATGTATTTATTGATTTGACTAAGGAAAAAAGAAGGAAGGAAAAACGATTTATTAGTTTGGAGTAAGTCGAATGTTTGGGTCGATAGACCTACAACAAAACCAGATACATAGATACATAATATATTGTATAGTAATATTATAAAAGTTTATCAGCATTAATTTATTTGTAACTGAGTAATACTTGACCTGTTCTTATTACGGTACAACAACATTAAAGCAGAGATAGTGTTATGGAATCTATTTAATTTTAAACATAATGACCAAACATGTAAGATATGTGACTCCTTTTAATTTATAATTATTGGGGTATTCAGATTGATGTTAGGTTAATTTTCAGGTTAGTTTCATGTCTAAATTTTATTAGCTCTCGTTCACCTGAAATATTTACAGAAAATAAAACATTCGCTGTTATTCTGGGATAAAAATAGCCCATATTACCAATGTCAACTCAGTATCTGTGTATCAAACATCTATATTCATTAGGCATTTTATGCGTATCGTAAATAAACATCTGAAACAACTTCTCAAACTTTCTCATTTACAATTTTAATGGTAGGCCATTAGCCAACCATATTAATGAGATGTTGGTAAGTATCCGTACACCTTTTTATCATGTTTACACTGCATGTTTTTCCTATGATTTCACTACTTATTTGTCAGGGACACAAATACTATGATGTATTTTGTAATCGATTTAATTTTGTCGCGAAATAGTAATCTGTAATCACATACTTCAATACAAACAGGCTATACAACAATAAAACGATAATGTGGCGGGACTCTCGAAACAATCATTAGAAGTTAATACTTCGAATGTCCGTTACTCGGAATTGGTCATTAATTGAAATCGCATTATTACAATCATCCTCTTTCATAAGTTAACAAGGAACATAATTTGTATAGACCGCAATAATACATTAAACCGGAAGTACAATAATAGCCGGCGGATACAAATAAAACTCATATTGTGATAAACCTTGACGTAGCTAGGGCTGCCATTTGTACCATGCAATACATAATTTATGTTTAAAGAGTCGTTTTATGTGTGATGCACAGCGTGCTATCACGTTTGATGTAGATGAAAAGGCGTAATTTCTGTAATAAGTGGTTGAATATTGTTCCCCGTAAGAACAAAGCGACCCTAATCCGTATTTGTATTGTGCATGATCGCAGTAACGCGTAAATTACGATCAGAATCTAGATTCTAGACGCTCCACCACCGACTATATACTTATTAAGCTTTGTTATAACGACTCTTTTAAATTTTTACTGCACTCGATCGGTTTAGGAACTTAACTAAATGTAAACAAAAACTGACATCCGGCTCCTGGGTAGTCAACCTTTTCTTAACTTTACAGTGTTTACGAAGACTGTCGTGTCAATGAAATTACTGCGTACTAAATTCCTTTTAGAACAAAACAAATAAATAATAACCCAAATAAATAAGAATACCGAAATATAACTGTAACAAACGCGAATAATAGTGTAACAGGTTATGAAGTATATTTGTGTTACGTCTTATTTCGTAAACAGAAATGGTGCGGCAAAATACCTTTTTTTTTCTATTTGCTTCCGTTTAGTTAATAAATAAACTGGTGGAGTATAGTTAATGAAATAAAATATAATTATGAATAAAATGTGTAGAACAATAACGGACAACCCTAAACTATGCTTGAGAGCTGAGGGCACAAAACGCATGTATAACGTGCGCACGTCGCGTCGTCGCACACCGAACGTCGGGCGTACATACACACACATACTGACCACACACAAACACACACTCAATGTCACACACCCGTCTTATTACCGCTGTCCGCCACGCAGCTACCGCTCTTCATTCAGCGTTGTATGATGTCATATTGCACATTATGTGTGTAGGTATGATAATAGTGGCGTAATTTATTACAAGTCAATTTTTGTTGTACAATTAGCATTCTCATTAACTGACACGACATATAAGTATAGTTTTTGTGCGTTCCATCCATACGATGTGAGTATTAGTGCAGTTTTAAATACTGGATATAACGTTTAAAGCCCCCACCGCAATCCTATTGAGTATTTTTTTCATATAGCCAGAACATTTTTGACATGAATTAACCATAATTGTGAATTGACCAGTTCTATTTGTTGAAAATATAAATGAACCACGACACAAAACACCTCTTAAAAGTTAAAGAAAAATGTGTTTGTAAGTATATTTATATTCTGGCCCAAATGTCGAGTCGGAGGACCGCTTAAGAAATATTGTCATCCCCCGATCCAGGGTTCGGTCTCGACGCGACGACTTTTGGGTCAAAGTATTACTAAATACTAGGTATTTACAATATGCTTAAAGGACAAACAAACAAATTTATTATTTTAATTTTTTAGCTAAACATACATATAAACCATTGTTTTGGTTTAGTTCAAAACATCGCAAATTACCTTAGGTATCTAAATGTTAATAAAAACACTTTATTTATGCTAAGATTAAAGTGCAAACATTTCTTTGGAATAAATTCAACAAAAGAAACCTATAAATTACCTTAACAGTATTTGAAATTCCGTACATTTACCAATTTAAATATCCAGAAACCTATTGAAAGTATGTTGTAGTGGGGTATGTGCATGCCGAACACACCCGAGATGAGTGTAGTAGTAGGTAAGCGGCTGATTGAATTGCTGATTGTTGATTGTAGCGGATACAAAGCGTCCCCGTTCACACGACACGTTGCGTGTGCCGGCCATGCAAAATACGAGCGTAAAAATTGTTCAACATTCCTCCGAAAGTAGGCATCATTTAGATGTATTTTGGTGCACACTATTCTGACTTGACTAAATAACTAACAAAATCTGACTTAGATTGCCTTTATAACGTGTATTGCGAGAAAGTAGGTTTTAAGCAAAACCATATAAAAAACCGATGTTTTTATTTACTGAAAACCACAGATCGTCTCACGTAATTTTTTTCTGTTTTCTGTAGCCGAACGAAGGAGCGGATAATCAGGTAATCCATTTATGCTAACATCCGTAGCTTCATGTATACTGTCCGACGAGTAATGTTTTGTCCACGTCGATAATAACTGTGCGGTTTGTAATGGTTGTTTGACCTTTTTATGTGTTATCTTGAAACATGTCAATTTCTGCAAACGTTCATAGCACTATTTGTATATTCTTGGGGAAGAAATTGTCGCAAATCTTAAAGATGGGGTCTGGTATTGTATGACAAATAAACTTGAAAATGAACACACATGCATTTAAGCAATGACTTGTTTAAGATGTCTCACCTGTATCGCCTTTTTAACCAAATGTATTATAATTAATTGGTACATGTACGTCGGCAGCTGTTCACAGCGAGCGCGACTCACCTGCACGAGGCGCGGCGCGCGCACCCGCCCGACTCTGGCTTCTCGGAGCCCGTCAACAACAACATCAGCGAGGACAACAACAATGGGCCCATCTCGCTGCGGGAGATGCAGAACATCGCGAACAACAACGCCGCCGCGTACATCGTCAGCGAGAACGAGGAGCGCAACAGGATCAGCCGCGAGTCCGTCGTCGAGTTCGAGCCACTGCCCACCGGGATAAGGGTCGCCGATCCGCTAGAGAGATGCGTCGATTGGTTCGGTATGTGTTGTCTCATGAGTGTAAGGTTGTAGATTCTAAGAGAAAGTAACAAAAATTCCTCTTCAATGAAATCTTGTACTATAATGTTTTCTCTGGTATATTATGTTATTCAAATGTCCGTATGAGTACTGTGACGAATTAGATCCGAGCAAAAAACGTATCGTTTAACATTTGAACTGGAGACCTCGTCACAATACATACCACTGGCATTGTATTCAGTGAAGCATTGAGAATTTCCCACGAATTACCGTGGGCCGCGGCCGGTGCCTCGAACGGTCACGCCTATCACTCACTTAGAATCTAATTAGTTAATGTAATTGTTTTCAGGCGGCGAGGACTTTCCCAGGAACACGCTGCAGTACCTAAGGGAAATAGGTCGAGGATGGTACGGCAGGGTAAGTTTACATTTCATTACAAAATCGAATAACCGTTAGTTGGCCCCAAACATGTAAAACACATGGTAATAAAAAACATAATGAGTGTTGTTTATAAGTTAGTTACCTGGTTTTTTGAACTAATTTGAGAGATTTCAAGATTTACAGTAAGAGACGAAGCATTTTTAATGTCCTATCATAGAACCATAACTATAGTCCGCGAATGATACTAAATGGCGAATTTATTATTAGCCATAAAAACGAATGAGTCGTAAGGCGACGCACATCTGTACACACATAGCAAAATTGTGAATAATGCTATGTAAATACTTATCGTGTTTATCGATAAATTTTCCTTCTTCGATGCTCTTTAAAGATCTATAAAACTTGCATATCTAAGCAGTTGCAACAGTATAAAACCATTAATGATGAAAACACAAATATGTACCTCCTGTATATCAATTTTTAACGATCATATTTAGCATTATAGTAAAAATATTTTTTTTTTTAATAATCATTTTTGTTATCAGGTTGTAGAAGGCGAAGTCGAGGATGGTGGTACGACGTCGACGGTAGCTGTGAAGATTTTGAATCAAAACGCAAGTCTGGAGGACAAGGCTCGCTTCCTCGACGAGAATAAAATGTACCGCGACGTGATTCACGAGAATGTGCTGCAGTTCCTGGCGAAGTGCTTGCAGGAAGACCCCTGGATACTTTTATTTGAATTGTGTCCTCTGGTAAATATTTTATAGTTTTACTATCTCTAATTAACTCCCCCAGTAAGATAATTTGGTTATATTATATTCATTTGTGTACGTTGTTTGTAATCAATAACAGTATACAGAAAAATCTTTGGCGAAATGATATAAATTGTTTAAAAAAACGAGACAGCAATAGATATTTCCTGTGTTTGTTTGAGATCTGTACTGGATTTACCTCGCCGTCTCTTTCGCACACCCGCACCGTAATTCCAGTGACGTCACGGCCTATTATAGATCTTACATTCTTCATTTGTTATTTTACATTTATCCTACTGCGAGATTTCAGAACTTTATTATGCGTAGTTTTTATAACATAGACACTATTGTATTCACAGGATCTCCAACAATATCTCATAGTAAACCGTCCTAAAATGGCTATATTAAACGAGAGTGGCGTACCGTTGCGAATAATGTGCGACGTCACTTCCGCACTGGCCTACCTTCACTCAAGAGGTTATATGTATGGGTAAGCAAGCAAATATTGTTATGTAATATGGTAGTATGTATGTTGTATATCCACAATTCTATATTTTTTTATAAAGCTGAAAAGTTTGATAGAACACGCTTTCTCAGGACCTCGAATAGAAAATTATTTTAGAGTTTAATAGCCTATTTATCGAGGAAGGCAGTATATAACATCACGCTAGACCAATAGGATCGGAGTATTAATGGAAAATATAGCAGAAATGGGGAAAATTTATTCCTTTGGGAGCTGTCGTTGCGTACGTTACGTAAACTGTTAAGGTTACGCAACAATTGTGAATGATGGATTTGTTCCTGTTAAAAAAATCTAAAAAATATATTATAAAACAATGTCTCCTGCTTCACCTGTTTGCCTGTCTCAATGCGAAAAACTCAAAAACTACCTAACGGATGCCAATGAAATGTAATATAAAGATAGTTTGAGACCTTGAAAAGGATATATCCTGGAAAAAAATTGAAGCGGCCGAGGCCGAAAACAAAACCTGTTTTATTTAAGATTATGTTATATTATGTTATTGATATTGTTTAAGATTTGGATATGATTTTATATGTATTTCAAATTTAAAATATTCTTAAATCTAAAGTAATATTAGATAATAATCTTGACATACATTTTCCGAAATGATGCCAACTTAAAGGATATATTATTTTCTCAGCAATTTGTGGTGTGGAAGTGTACTCATCCGCGGTAACGCAGACAACGCTCGCGCAGTACTAGGACGATACGGGACAGCAGATCCACAGTATGACTACAGCGCGCCGGAGACGAGGCGGCATCCTCCCGTGTACACGGTAAGTGATCAAAGCAAATCATCGCATAACTCTAGAAAGCTCTACTTATCGGCTTCATTCCGAATTGTAGGTAGGTATTTCGATTCATGTGAAAGCTGACAATTTCATGTCCTACTAGCCTATTATTGTTATAGATGCGAAAGTTTGTAGTTCTGGTATAATAAATATGTGAAGAATAATTGTTGGAGATACATAAACCGCTTAATAGGTTTAAATAAAATTTGGTATATAAATAGAATCAAGTGTTAAGATTAACATAATATTATTTATAGACTTATTTTATCCAGGAGAGGATACAGTATTCTTATTTGGGGAAAGTTCTTTACATTGCTAGGCCACTGAGCAAAGTCCTGTATACTATATTTCATTCTAGATTCTACTTACACTATGTATCTAATAAACATTTTGTATATCTTACAGGCCAGCAGCGATATCTGGTCCCTAGGCACACTGGTGTGGGAGGTGTGCGCATGGGGATCTACTCCTACCAGACATCCGCCTCCAGTACCTGATTTACCTTGCCCATACAGAAATCATCTGTGAGTGTGTTTTTACTGTAATAATATTAAATTTATACCCTTAGGCTATGTAAAAAGGATAATAATATGATAATTTATTTTTCAGATATCAAGTAATGCAGCTATGTTGGAATCCAAATCCAGCTAGTCGACCCACCTCAGCTCAAGTTCACGCCCTTATTAACCATCTATACACAACCCACACAGAGGCCAGTGAAGCCTCACAAGATGATGGCTATGGCAGCAGTGACTTTGAGGAACGCTGGCAAAGATTAAAGCCCAATACAATACCAAAAGTAGATGAACATATTGCTATTGTGCACGCTCCGTCCACATCCATGGCATCTCATTTCACTGGCTCTGATCAAGAAATCGATACTATACAAACAATGCAAGACACACTAAGTATTGATATGGACACAGCAGTATCAAGATCCAGTAGTATTATGTCTGACAAAGATCCATTATCTGTTCAAATAAAATCGGAAAGCCTTACAAACCTCCACGGATCATTGGAGGACGTTAGAAATATCTACCTCACACATAACGAAATGGCAGTTTTAGAATGTCACCAAGGAAATATAAGCTTAGAAGAAAACAGAGAAAAAGAACACGACCGATCTGATAGTTCTGTCGACCCCTGGTTAAAAGACATCATTGCAGGTAGTCAAGACGATGTTAGCTATTATAAAGATGTAAGCGATGTTATTAAGAATCTTGATAATATATTGAATTCGGAAAAAACATCCAGTTCAGAATCCAGCCATCAAGCTAGTCCATCGCGTGATAACCTAGTTTTGGACTGTAAGAAAGACTACCCAATGCAATCTAGCCTAGTGAAATCACCCGGCATTAGTAACTTTCAAAATATTCTAGAAACCGGTTTCAACACTAATATCGAGGACAAAAGTGTGTGTGATGATGATGAAGCCGATCGTGATACTATTGGGACATTGAGTCATTCATTCGAACGGCATAGTGATACAATCAGTCAGCAAACTTTGGAGAATCTTACACCAGAAACACCAATAAAGGATATGAATGATACTCATACATTTATAGAAACAGAAAAAAATTCTAGCATTGGAGATAACGTGATACCCCCTGTACATGAAACTGCTGAATTGCCAAAAGATAAGGAAATAGAAACTAGTGATATTAGTATTCCAAAGTTGAAGGACTTATGTGTAGCTTCATTACCTAGTATAAGTGATAAAGTTGGAAAATCAAGTATAGATGAAGATGTCATTTGTGATAGTATATTAATAGAAAGATCTGATATTAGCAATGAAACTAAGTCAGTAGGTGATGTAGAAAAAACGAGAAACGACACTCAAAGCAGTTCGACTGTTAAAAACGATCAAAATGAGGCTGCTGTGGAAATCTTGCCTGATAAAGTTGTAATACCACTCGAAAATAGTGTTGATCGTGTAGAAGCTGATATTGGAGATAATAAATTCCCTCTCAACCAAGTAAATACAGTTGATCAAGTTTTCATTAGTGTAACAGAAAATATAACCCCCATATTTTTAAACGAAAATATTAGTAAAGTAGCAGATGAGGAAGTAGGGAATAATGATCTCATTGAGCATGTAACGAGTAGTTTTAATGAACCAAGTCTTGGGGTTAATGAAACAATCATAGAAATATGTGAAACAGTAAAAACGAATGCGGAACGTCTGGAAAAACCATCAAACTCATTAATACACAGTGATAATATACAATCCCTTGAACCGTCAGTACATGTAAATTATTCTGAAACTAAGGAGTTAGTCAGAATATTTCTAGAACATGAAATTGCATTAACTGGCAAACATGCACTGAAAAAAGAGATTGTTACTGAAATTAATAAAAATAATGCAGCTATAGAATATCTAAACAAAGAAACAATACCAGAAAGACATAAAAATGAAAATAGTGTTCATCCTGCGACAGATCAATATATACATAATATCGAATCTAGTGATATTTTAATATTAGATAATACATCAGAAAGTAAACCTCCGAGCCTAATAGACATTGAAGATAAATATCTCGAAGTAGATCCTAATGCAGCTTATGATACGAAACATGAAGAGGTCCTAGAAAGCTACATAGAGATACCGCCTAAATCTATCCATGAAAATGTAACTATCAAACCAATTACCGTTGATCATACCAAGGAAAACAATGAATATCTTGCGCCCTGTTTATCCGAAACAGTCATAAATATAATGGAAGAAAAAAACAGTAGAGAAAATTCCATATCTTGTGATAAACAAATTAATTTAAAAAATGTTGAATCACTAGTTGAAGAAGATAAAGATAAGACTGTTGAAAGCGCCAACAGATTAAAGCAGATTATTCCAGAAGTTGCGCAAAGGAAACAGGAAATTAGCCTATATACACATGAAAACTTCCATGACAATAATTTGTTATTGAAAAATAAAAATACCTCACCGTCGGCACCCAGTACATCTAACGATTTGATAGTTAGAAAATCTGATATAATTGAAGTAGATGATAAAAATGAAACTACATGCACACTGGGATTGATAGACGAGCAGATAAGCGGAGAACACGATGATATCAAATTTTCTAACGACATAACTCCGGAAATAACAACTGATGAAAAACTAATACCTGCGTCCGTCGAACTACCATCCAATTTGGATCAAAGTAGCATGGATGGTTTAACAAATAATTTTGTAAGATCTGATTCGGATCTACAAAAAGACACATTGCCGGTTTTGCCACCTGATACAGTACAAAACAATGATAAGCAAAGTTCGCCTTGTGAAATTGAACAACTTGACAATAAGGATAATACTACTAATAATACTTGTAGATCTGATTATGTAGTTATAGAGTTACAAGAGCACTCGAATGATAGCACTGTTTACATGGATCTCATTAATAGTACTAATAGTAAAATTTTAAGTGATAAGACTGTAGATGATGAAGTTAGAAGAGATTTCGAACATTTCTGCTTGGACTCATTGCCGGCTGATGATGTTGCTACGGCCAAAAATGAATCGACAGTATATCTAGACCTTCCAAGTCTCGAAACAAGAAAAGAAACCATAAATTTTTTGCACATGGAAAGAATTGATACAAGTAAAGAATTAGAGAAAGTAATAAGCACAAGCACTCCGTTAGGGAGTGATAATTCTGCAGATAATATTTTAGAAAGTTCCATCAAAATGAAGGAGCCGCAAATGTCGGAAACAAAAGCCCCGGATTACGGTCTAGGTGTAACTTTAACAAAACTTGAACAAACATATGTGCCTGAAAGTATGAGCCCATTTGAATCACCAACAAAGAGCCACCATTCAGATACCTTTGATGAAAATAGTTCAGTGGTCTTAGGCCCCTTCGAGAATTGTACTTTAGAGCTGTTCAAGGGCGTGAAATCTGCAGAAATGGTAGATTTGCCCAAAGAGGAATTATTGGCTTTTTCATCCAACTTCAGCGAAATAAACCTTGAAACTCCTTCCCCTTTACGCGATGGTAATTTTTTGAATGAAGTTCCCGACATCATGCATGACGATTTACAGTTCGACGATATAACATCTGTAAGTGAAGCTAAACTGGATATGTTGACAACACAAAATGTTGTCATCAGCGAGTCTAAAGCAAGTGTGTCAGACCCACAGACAGAAACGAATACCGAAGAAAGTGGTAAATCGGTGACGGAAAAACGTGTATCACCCTTGACGCCACCAAATTCGCCCGGAATATTTCTAGCTTCAACGTCGCAACAAAAATATTTGGTTGACATTGATTTAAATCCACCAGCAGCAGTCGTTCCACAGCCCGTCCAAACTTTACAAGATGAAATCGATTTGAATCAGATTGAATTACAAATCACCTCGAAATTAGCCATGGCAGAGAACGAGAACAATTTAAACATTGAATATTCTGGTCCATTGACTGTAGAAGGTTTAGTAGAAAACGAAGCGGTCGATGCGATGCCGGAATCTTATTTGGCTGGCAATGGCGGGTCGACGGAAGATTTAAGGGAAGGCTTAACGCTAGATGAAGAATGTGTGAAAGCATTGAGAAACGAACTTGAGCTTAAACTGCCTCTAGCGCAGGTAAGATCTTATAACGTCATTTTATGCCTTAAAATGTGTTAACATAAGCTTTGTTAAAACATAATATTATGTCACGTAATTTTCTATCTTAACTGTAATTATTTTATTGAGTGGTAAAAGAAAAACAATGATAGTAATTACCGGATTGTTTGCAATCGCGAAAATATTGCCCTATTTTTGTCAACGATTTTTTTTTTGTTATTAATTTGGACAGTCGTGTTGTTAAAATTGATCACCATTGGTATTATATATCATTGAGCGTTGAAAACAAATTTAAAATTTTATTGCCTCCAGAGAGATTTGAACTCTCGACCCCTGGTTTACAAGACCAGTGCTCTAACCCCTGAGCTATGGAGGCTATACAGACTATATTCTATTTTAAAGAACCCTATGCTTGATAAATATTAGGGTATCAAGAGTATTGTTTTATTATAATGTAAATTTACATAATAATAATTTATATTTCATTCATTTCTAAACCTTGGAAATGAAACGACGCAATTTCGGCCAGTTATCAACAAAGTGTTTTTGTATGCAGTTTCTTCGCAACAAGGCGTTAGGTTCATCAATAAGAATGAGCACCAGTGGCGCAGGGTCTAAACAACTCGATTCTTGCCGTGTTCACGTTATATAGAATTTATGTGGAAACTTATTATCATTAGAACGATTTGCAGACCGCATTTATGCATATTAGTAGTACCTATGTGTTGTGTCTGGTCCCCTTTCCGAGATTTTCACTTTTCGCCACCGATGAGCACCTAGTTTAATATTTTTATATCTGGACACAAAACAACTAAAAATAAAACTTGCAGGTGGCAGCTATAGAGCCTCCATGTGAAAGCGAATGGTCGTTGGAGCTCCCGCCCCCGCCCGAGCTAGTGGTGAGCTACCCCGGCGCGCTCAGTCCCATCGCAGAGGAAACCGGCCAGCAACTCTGCGCATACGAGAACGACACTAACTGTGAGTTGCTACCTTTATATTAAGTACTTTTAAAATTTAATTAGTGTAATTAAAAAAAAATATTACAATAGTCATTGTAAATTCTATAAAGTGTAATTTATAGACGCTCCGGCACGCGGTGCAGATGTTTAAATAATACACTTTTTATTACCTAGAATCTACATACACATATTTTCTGTTTTTATTCATACTTATAGCAACACGCTTACAATATATTGAGTAGCACAACTCGTTACTTTTATTTACCGTAAACTGGAATTTATTGGATCATGTTTATATAGTTTGTAAAGTTGAGTCCTCTTCTTATAATATAAATATTTCTCGACCACTTAAATTTAAATGAAAGATAAGTATTTTTTTTTATGAAATATTCAATATTCATCCGGATCGCAAATGCCTGTCGTACAATGATTTTTCTGCTATTTTTTGCTACTTACGAATTTCAATCATAATTAGGGAGACCTCCTGCCTCCTCCTGAGATTCTGTCGCGCATTTTTAGACGCATTTTTATATCAATACTATCTAGACGCGTCTGAATAAACAAAATTATTGTCTATTTTGCGAATGCTTCCGTAAAAACAACAACAAAGATAACGGGACCGACATTGTGTTGACGGAGTTTATCATGTAACGTGGCGTTCGCATTGATCCATGTATTAAATCTGCGTCGTATCAACCGCGTGTACTGCTTCTGCACTGCTTCTGGAACGCTAACATATCTGATAGTGATACAGACTCGTGGCCCTGGGCGAAGGTGGACGTTTAGCGACAGCATCGCGACGGTTTCGCAGCCGTTTTGCGATTGCATTGCTACAAAAAGTCGATCGGACCACCTCTCTTAATAAGCCCAAATCCCTCATACTTGCCGACAGGTATATATTATCATAGTTGGAATATAACTCACGCGTGTATCTTAACCAGGGAACGCATCAATCCGCACGGACTCGTCGGAAAGCTACCCAGAGCCGTGCAACAACTCGACCGACGACGCGACCGAGCTCCCCACCGGCGCGCACAGCGGCCCGCACGACACGCACCACTCACACGACTCGCGCGACCACTCCACCTACACCATACAATCCAAGGAACAATCACCCAATGTTACTTACACCGTGCATAAGGACATCGCCAGTAGTAAAGAGTAAGCCGGACTGACTATATCTTCGATATTTTATGTTACACTTAGGCTATGTTTAATGTTCAGCGTCAAAAAGAGAGTAATATGTGTGGTTTTAAATCTAAGTTCTGTATCCGTTGTGAAAAACACAATATATTTCAAATTAATAAAATCAAATCGACATTTCAGAATTACTATGAGCGCAGACAGCTTGAACGCCAGTCCGTATAAGAAACCTAGGGAAGATGATAACCAATCACCTATCGACGATAGAACTTATAACAAAAACGACGATGAGAAAGAATCCAATTGCGAACGTATATCGCAAGTGTCGCCATTCTTACTCAGCCCTACGACTGACACCTCCGCACCCGACACTTCGGACAACTTCGATAATGCCACCGGCGTATCGACTTTGTCGAAAACCACGTTGCCGACCGACGCTAAGTTATCGAAACCCTCCGAATGTCTGTCAAAAGCAACAAGCATAGACTCGTGGTGTTCAAATGACACGCTTTATAATGTCGAAGAGAATTTCGACGATTTGGATCCCGACTTACCAACGGACTTCGTTCCAGAAAAGGAGGAGGGTAACAGCGAAAGTACTGATACTTTAACACACAACGACGACGAAAAGGAACTAAGTCACTGTTCCACTTACATTATACACGACAGTAAATCCGAAGCATGCGAGACGTTTTCGCCAGATTCGATAACAGCAAACGATAATTATACCTACACGAAAATAAAGACTGAAGCGGCAGGCACGACAACATCTGCTGTGACCAAATCGGATATCAACGATTCCTCGAAAAACAGTCAAACGAAAGATCTAGCATATGGGTCATTAATGTCCGGACTACCGTCTTACTCGAATTGTACAACTGAAGTTGGGTCCGCTCTTGATGATGCCTGGAAACTTCCCCAACCGGAGTTAGTAAGAAGATCTCCTATGGGAGACCAAAATAATATAACTCCACCTAAATTGGACGACGATAAGGAAGTCGACAGTACCAGTCCTCACTTAACATCTGAACCATGCATCAAAAAAATGGAAAGTGTAGACATATCTTGTTTACAAGATAATTTAGTTGATAGTCAAGATAAGTCGGGAAGTTCGGAGAACCAAGGCATATTAATTGATATAAACGATAGTCCAAATAATCGTTACAGAAATTATATGCCATCTGTTACAAGCACGCCGTTAACTGAGCTAGACACAGATACTGAAAATGTTGAAGGTGTACCAATGAAATTACCTGATATTAAAACAGAAACTCTGGAGTATATGGAAAGCTTACCAAATTTCCAAACTTTTCAACAATCAGCAGAGGTAAGGCCTCAAGATCTGTCATCTCATATAGAGAACGAACGAACGAATCAAGAAACCGAGATTTTACTTGAGGGGGACAGCAAAACCTTGAGTAGAAATAGCAACAAAGATAGCCTGGGTGTATCTGAACGAACCCCGACATATTCGGATTTCGAAAGTTCAGCTGTTGCAAAACCTCAAGATATGAATGCAAAAGAAAAGTCTAGTCAAAGTGTAGAGAGCGGAATAAGTTCGGAAGATTTCCGTCAGTTCGAAAACTCCGTGAGAAGCCGGCCGCAAGATCTCTCATCTATGATTGATGCCACATCGTTATTATTGAAAAGTGAAAGAATATCCAGTGAAATGCTATTAGAAGGCATCACTAATGACCAAACAAGTCAGTCTACCAGTCGACTGAGTGATCCGGTTCGTTCTCTAGATATAAGTCCGCCTAATTTTACGAATTTAATAGAATCTCACACTTTAGTTAATATTAGAGAGCCAAGCAATACTTTTTTAATAAATTTTGATATAGATGATGAAATGGAACAACCTCATTCAATAATTATAACTGAAGCACCATTAGATGTTATTAAAGATAATACCTTTGATTCGCATATGAGAGCAGAAATTTTAGATCTGCACACCACGTACGACTCACACGTTCACCAAAGTTATCCAAAAAAAGATGTTGACAAATTCAATTACAAAATGAATGGTGAAGTACCCTCGAGGGAAAGAAGTGGTGATGTCGCCGAAAGTGATACGGCTAAACTGCAATCGTCTATTGGCAATGATGACGCGACGCAAAATGTAGAGTCTCCGCGTGCGTCTATGTCGAACGGTAAACTAGTGGCTGTGACAAAACGAGACGGTAAGGTTTTTGGGAAGAATGAAAAATATGCAACAGTAAATTTTTTAAACGAAACATTTGAAGAACTCATCGAAAGTAATGTTGATGACGGTGATGTAAAAGACACAAGAGATGCAGAACTACTAGATGAAGAACAAGCAAGCTCCGAACTTAGAGGCGTGGATGACGAGGCCTCACATCATTCAAAAGCAAGCTCATATAAAGAAAATGTAGAAGTTAAAGCTAACGGCATAGTGGATGCAGACAGCCACAAAATGACGTCGGTTACTGAAAACTTTTTGCACAACGAGAAGAAATTTTGCCAGCTGGACGCTTTATTTCCATTACTAAGTGATATTAGATTTACTGGTAAGTGAATTTCAATTAAGTTTACTAAAACTAGAATAGAAAGAGCAATCTTGACATACATATTTATAAAAAGAAATATATTTCTTTCGCTTGATTATTGAAAACTATGTAACGATTCTTATTGTTTAAAAATAATATTATTATTTAAAATTAATAATAATGATCCGGTTTGTATTTCATAATTAATTTAAATGATTTGATGATCAATGTTGGTACTCCCAGGTCCCGCAACAGAAATAATGAGCACGTCGTTTACTCAAGAGTCGCCAACGGAGCCGACGTCGCCCGAGTGCGAGCGGGACGGCAAACCAGATGCAGCCATCGACATTATCAAAGAGTGGGACAGCGACACCGACTCACATTCCACCAATTCGTCCAGCGGCGAGTTTATATGGAAAGTAAGTAGTAGTGCGCGGTAGTAGTAATACATAAAGAAATTAATATATTATATCAATACAGAAAAGTGTGGATTGGTGATAACGTAACATCTTTACTTTGTGGTTAACATTACCGTCTACCTCTATCTATTGATTCCAAAAACAAGTGTTGTTGAGTGGTGTATACTGAACTTGATTTAGTTCTTGGAACACATTTAAAATGCTACAATGCAAAGGAAAGACAATAAAGATAAATAGCATTTTGTTTGTGTTTCATATCTTCGCAAAAGGTTGATGATTTAAAACTGGGCTTTTGTATTTAGCAATTTGTATATGGTGAGGTGCCTTCTTGTGATTGACGTAATGGCGTGGATACTAATCCCTTCGACCCTGCTTAGTTGGTAATACCATAGCCCAGAACATTTTGTATCTTGTTACTATATCCTCGAAGAGCTTGACAGTCTTTCTACGTGTATTGGGTAATAGTAGAATTGTTAATATATTTTACTGCTTTTTTTTATAAAAAGGAAGGTAATCGTTAAGCCGCCAATGTAGGATTTTGTGCCTATCTTCACATTGGCTGCACAAACTAATCATCATAATATAATACGATTTCCGTGTCTACATTTAAAAAAAACGTACTGGAAAGACGCGTGATGATAGATGACAGAAAGTAATCTCTAAAAAAATCCCATATTAATGATATCGAATATAAAGCGAAGATTTCGCGACATTGATTATTTTCTTAATTGAATCCCAATACATATCTGATATATTCCTTTCAAAACGATATATATTTTTAATCAATGTAAAATAAATGTCTTCTCCGTGCAAGGTTACAGTTGTACATATACAATCAGTATTGCGCCCAAATCCGTTTCAAAGTCTGTCAAGTTTTTACTTCTCTGTAATTTGGTAGCTGGATAATGCATCCCCGATACTGTATAATCTAAGATATCTCCCAGCTTCAGAATATTGTCTAAGATATTCAACTACCTTTTTATATATGTGTACAACAGATATTAAAAGTATCTTGAAAATTAGGTTTTTACGTTATAATGGTTTATTAAACATTTTGTTCGGACGACTTATAGAACTTATATTGTACAATATACTAGTGTATGTTAAATATTATTTTCAATTGAAGTACTAATACAATACAATAGTTTGATCTTATTCTGCTGCTCTGTTTGCTTTATCTTATAATAGGGGACCGGTCTATGCTTGATTTTGTACATTATTCTATATGTAATTGTTAATAATACGAAAAAGAAGCACTCCTGCGAAGACTGCATAACAATTGGTTAAAAAATGAGCGAGTAATTCATATTTAAAATATTGTAACGTGCAGAAGTGGGCGCGATGTGGGGATATCGCTTATCTCTTTTTTTCGCACGCGTCGTAATTCCCGATGACGTCACATGTGGATATTTCGTCTCTTTTCTGTTTCTTGTTAATTACCCCTTCCACCGAAATTCAAAGACTTATAAGTTGTTGATTTTTTACCGGATTTTAATAATTCCTCCTGTGTTATAATTTATATTATGTAAATATTTGATAATAGTAAAGAACAAAAATGAGTCCGGTACCCTATTATTTAATATTGTCTACTACATTATACTTACTATTACATGAAATAACACATTATTTTATTAAAACTAATTAAAACTAGTAGAGGAGAGGGGTGGGTTTGGACGGTCCGCCCCTAGTGCCTAGCACCAAGGGGTTACAACTTCCACTTACTAGCATAGCAAAAAAAAATGATGTAATTGTAAACTGTATTGAAAAAAAATCTACTATTATAAAATTCTACTATATACTGTTTACTACTAAACTGGAGTCCAAACACAAATTATATAATGGAAGCAATAATATGTGCCTGATATATGGTGAACGAGAAATCAAAGAAAGCGAAACTCTAAAAAACTATCCTACCGATTCATCTTATAATTTTCGGTGGAAAAAAATAACAATAATTTTTTTTTCCTAAATATCTACGAAAAATTTACCACCACGTGTGTTCAAGATGATTGGCGTACCAACGTTCAATTTAAAATGATTATATTATTTTGTTATGTGTTTGTGGTAGATAAAAATCCGCCCTGGATGCCAACTCATGCTACGCCGCCACTGCTACCTAGTAATAATTTATTAATTGTTTGTAATTATACATAACTACGTAAATAGTTTATTAATATGCTTTAAAAGTATCAATTAAGTACCGCTTATATTATGTAATTGTTATTATGAACGAATGCCATACCCGCTTTATATTATGTCCGAATAAAACGTTATAACTTATATAGCAGGCGTGAAAGGTGATAGTCTAAAGCTGTGTGTACATGTGTATAAATGCTGATATATCGGTGTCGGTGTGCTTGCATGTACATGTTACATTGTGTGTGTGGCGTTAGGACGGCGGCGGGCACGAGACCTCCGTCGTGCCCTCCACGCACTTCGACCATGTGAGTACCCTGCTTGTTTGTTCTCATAGTCAAGTAGAATACGCATTTATTTACACATTTTGTGTTTCGATACAATTGTTTTTGAAATGCTAAATATAAAGTTCATTTTAAAATATAAAATATTGTAACATTTCCAATTTTTTTTCATTACCACAAAATATGACGCATACTCGAAAATGACATAATGAGTAACTACTGTATACAATTATGTAGATTTACGAGCATTTAAAAAACAATCCACATCGTAGTATAGATTTTGGTTTGCTTTACACTCTAGTTCGAAATAAGTTTACGTAAATTATAGTATTTGGAACAAATATCTGATTATCCTTGCAGCATTTACAATATAGTATGAATATTTATCAATAGCAACGGTCAAGCGAGTCGCAGTCGGGCGGCGCGGAGGACGCGGCGGACGCGGACGGCGCAGGCGCGGGGGGAGCGGCGGATGGCGCGCTGTCCGACGGCTCGGGGGACTCCGGCTCCGGCTCGGAGGGGGACGAGGTGGAGTTCGTGCCGTCCTCGTGGGACTGCCGCGCCGCGCCCGCCAAGTCCTCGCTCAGGAGCCTTGAACAGGCGCCGCCGGTAAGTTTAGGTTTTTTAAGTGTGTGAACTGTGAAGCTCGATTTTATACTATTTATTCGCCTCTTTGCTTAAATAACGTAATAAGTTCATAAGGTTCACACATTATTGAAGCAAAATGGCGTATTAGTCTGTAGGAAAAAATGTTTTAGACGCGGTTGTCCCTATTAATTACATGAATACTGTGAATTCTTAAATCAAAATTGTTAGAATGTTATACGAAGAGATAAGATTATATTATGGGGACCTGACTCGTATCTTCAGGATAACAAGAAGCGCGTGGTGTTCAAGCGGCAGAAGTACCACTGTGTGTACGAGTACCCGCGTGAGGCGGCCGATGTGGACGCACACTCGCCCGCCGCCTACCTGCCCGACCTCTCCACCTACTCAGGTCGGTATAACTACTCATTAAAACCATTCATATTATACCAACCATAACATTAAGGTTTACTATTCGTGTTTTTCATTTGCACATTTAAATATAGTATATTTATTACCTTTTCCTTCCTCTTTGCAATGAAACGTGATACAATGACCAAATAAATTTTGTTATAAATACAATACACTTAAAATATTGCAAGAACAAAAATATTTAAATATGAGTTTTATTACTTCAGATTGGGACCCAACAAGCGTCGAAGAGGCAGAACTGGGCTACGGCCAGTTGTTCGGGGCTCCAAGTCCTCTAGACTTGTATCCTCTCCGCTCCGGTATAGCTTTTGGTGCTGGTAAGTAGCACAGCTTGCACGGCTATAAACACACGTTCATTCGTAGAATACATGAAGTATATTATACAATTTTATCTATAACGGCCGATTAAGATCCTTAGTTAAAAAAAAAACAAAAATATTACCTGCCTCTTGTGTCAATTGATATGACTAATAAATAGTAAGAAGTGGTATAATGAACATATTATATATCTGAATCATTATAAAAAAATAAGTGTTTTAAAATCTAAATTGCAATTTATACCGTGGTAATGTATAATAACATTAAACAATATTTTTTGTTAATAGATTATGACGAAGATTTCTTCATATCCTCATCGGCCCGGCCGTTTGAGAGTCTCGGCGTAATGTCGACGACGAGCCAGTTCTTCCCGGGCATGCACGCCAAGATGTCGCTGCTGGAGCGCGAGCTGCCCGACGAGATGTCGGAGGAGTTCCCGCCGCCGCCCTCGCCGCTACCCGCCACGCTCGCGCACACGCCCAGCCTCGACTTCACCACGCCCGACTCCGGCGTCGAGGACATCACTCCCGGCTCCACCACCGACGACGACTTCAAGGCTAAGAAGCTGCCCTCGCCGGAGCTGGCGTGGCGGCCGCTCGACAGTGGCAGCTCCAGTGAGTCTGTGAGCCCCAGCTCGCCCGGCGGCGAGGCGCTGGGCGGCCTGCGCCACACGCGCGACAAGCTGAAGCTGGACCTGCCGCCCAGCCCCCACGTGCCGTCGCCTCGGCACAACAGAGTGTTCAACTTCGTGCTCGACAAGCCCAAGCGCCGCGCTCAGGACGCGCCCGCCGAGATACCCACCACGCCGCTCGTCATGACCGACGAGACGCCGATCGTCACCACGTCCTTGCCGCTGCAGAAGGAGTGCGACGACTTGCCCGTCCCGGAACCGACGTTCTCCACCTTCGGAAAGAGCGCACAGAAAATTGAACCAGAACAGAAAATCATACTGACAGACGATGTCGAAACTGAAGACGAAGTGAAAGAAGAGAGTCCTAAAGTTGTGGAAGCCGTCAAAGGAGAAGGCACCGTGTTGGACAGTGGCGACGAGGACTCTGGAATTGAGAGCAGTTCTAAAGCGACTCTAGAGAGAAACAAATCGAATGTGTCTTAATCGAGATGGGACCTCTTGTAATTTTTTACATAGCTTTTGTGCGTGGGTTTTGTCGATTTGTAGTGAGTTGCTGACAACTGGAGGTATACATGTGGAGGAAATTTGAAGGTTAGGTAATTAAACTTATAACATTTTCCCATTACAAGTGATACCGAATTTGTTTTATAGAACCTTTGATATAATTTTTAACCATTTCGTGTGTTAGGTTTTCAATATGTTTATGTTTTTCCTGGCTAGCGGAATATTTGTAAAATATATTTTTCATAATGGTATTTTCTAAAAGCTTTTTGATAACGGTCGGATGTACACAATTGCGCCACTAATAACATCCTGATAATGTTACTCAATGCCATCGTAGTAGATAGTATTAACACCAGATGTGGACGCGTTAGTTTGCCATTTAACTATGGATAGTTGATATACATATCGGGGTAATGTTATAGGAATATTTCTGTTGTTATCCCACTCATTATTAGTCGTCAATATTACGACAATCATCAGAGTTTCGTGATAACTTTACATAACTAGCCCACACTTATTTGAATATTTACCCCACAACTCAAGATAGTTATATGCAAGGATTAAAATTTAGAATATAATAAATAATATGACTGAACGGCTCGTTAACGCAATCATATAAATGTAATTATTATAACCACATTATTTGGGTGGCTTTACAATAAAATGTGCATTGATGAGTGCCAGTTTCAGTTTCTGTCGAAGTGTAAGAACGAATATGCCGATGATTTGTTTGGTGAACACACACAACTATGGTACAAATAGACGTGAATTATGGTGTATAGTTGTATCGCTTTCATTATTGCCTATTACATAGAACTGTAAGCGTGTTGGTAAGTAATATATTTACTATATGAAAACAATAGCCTAGATTTTATATACAGTGAAAATGTTATAATTTATCGATAACACACCAGTCACTATTGCTTTAAAAACTATTTTACGGAATTTACAGCGCCTTTTCTTATTTATAATTATAAACGTAAATTGGCATATTTTTTTTTTATAAATACACTTCCAGTTAAATTAAATATGAAATATGGTCGCATTGATAATAATTAAAATGTTGTAGATTAAAGTGAACTCTTTATTTTCGGCATTTCGGTGTTCATTCTCGTGGCAAAATATTGAGTAAATAATTTTATATAAATCAAGCTGTAAGGAGATGGCCTACCCAGTTTTAGAATTTTTAGTGATATAAATGTCCGCGATGTTGTCGATATCTGTGGGCTGTGCCGTCATGGCCCCGAACAAGGCTCTATTAATAACAAAACTTATCGTCTTCGATAAAATCTTAACTGTACCTTAGAAAGCCCATAAATATTGCTAGTATTTTCATGCGTAATGTTTCACTTATTTCGTAATATTGTAGTGAATTAGATTGTAAAATTATTATTGTGTTTGTGATACATGCCACAAAATTATTATAATTTTGTTATGTTTTTGATTTTGCATGATCTGTTTCGAAGTGTTATATGTATTAAATAACTTATTTATATAAAGTTTTATAAAATTATGTAAATTAAGATTTGTTTATGATTTAAAGGAGATTTCAATAACCTATAAATTATCGATAGTCATCTGAAGACACAACTTAGAGAAAGGAAGTGCATTATAATCATGTATGGTGGAAGGATTAAGTTGCAATTCGAGAATATCGACAGATATATGCGATTTTGGCACGGAGAGTAGATTCCTCGAAAAGAAATGGCGAGTTTTAAATTGGACAGTTTCGTTGATATTGGTTATTTGTGGTTTTTGTAGCGTGTATCCAAACTTTAATATAAATAATATCTAAATTATAATGTTATTTGTGACGGTCTATATGTTTACGCACAAATAAGCATGCATCTTCCATATATTGAAAACCTCGATGAAAATATTAAAATTGCGATCATGTATTGAGGTTAAAAAGCCAATTGTTAGTGTAAGTAAGATTATATTAAGTAAGAGTAGAGTTAGATGTAACGAGTTGTGGTGACAGATCGACGTGCACCATGCATCGTAACCTCAGCAACAGGATTTGAAAATATGTGCTGAATATTATAACAAACTATCTAAGGTCACTTTTATTTTGTAATCTAAGCTGCTTCCGATTAAAACTATGACAACCAGGCATACGATGTTCACTCATAGGTCTCAAATAGTTTCGTCGGTTTAAACGTAGTGTAAGTATTTCGTAAATCCCAGTTTCTTGTCTATAATTTATAAGAAACAGACGATTTTACTTTTTTAAATCAATAAAATCGCTGTTGCTGACCATGTCCCACAAAGCGAGTGCCACTAAAATTACGTCATCCAAATATATGGAAATACGTCCAACTGAACCTATTGTGCAATTCTCCTCATTTTCATATCATCGTGTTTTAGTTGTTTAGTTACACTGTAAATATTATAATTTGAATGTTGTGTATTTAAAGAGGAAAACCCTTTTTGAATATGAAAAAAATATATTGATTACTGTGTTTATTGTTCTGAACATTATTTTTACAGTGTGTAGTAAGTTTTCGTTGATGTACAGATGTAAATACACGATAATAGATGTTCATTTTGTTAATGTGTAGAGCAAGTGGTTATACAATGTTTGGTAGGTTAGAGCCTACTGTCAGGTGTGGCCCACTTTCGTTTAAATCATATAATATTATTAACTTTCGCAATAGACTTCGATTAAGACAATTTATTTTCCGTGTCGTATATATTTTTTTTGTAACAAATAGAAAATGAAATGTTTTGTTAATTACACTGATAATGATAATAATGCAAGAACAAAGGAATTATTTGAATGAATTGTCCAATAATTATGGTATTTATTGTTTGTAAGTTGTTATTGATTTGTATGAGCAGTCGGCTGTATTGAGCAAATGTGAACGCATTAGAACTCTTTTCATATTGCGACTTTGTGGAGTCCTTTTAAAAGTATTTCTATGAAAAAATATTAAATAAAACTTGTGACTCAATATGAGCCTTTTATTTGGTATTAACGTTCTATCTTAAGATCCTAAACCAAGTAGATATTTGCATAAATAAAACAATCAACTGGGTAGTAAGTGAATACTATGCTCTACTAATATACATCTTTACAAGATACGCAAACAAATAATAAAATAGGGCTTTCTACGATATTATACCCACTACACAATTTTATAATCTATGTATACCCTTATATAAAGCTGAGGAACTATTGGTTCAAATTGAAATAATCTTTTACTTTTAGATAGCCCATTTATCGAGGAAGGTTATAATATATAAGGTATGTAACAGTATGCTATAGAAGTGAAGCATTAAAGAAAAATGTTACAAAAACAGGGAATATATTTCTTTTAACAAACTTACGCAACAATAATGTATGACGGAATTATTCTCCTTAAAAAAATAAAAAAAAAATATTATAAAATAAAGTCCCCCGCCGCATCTGTCAGGCAGACAAGCTGAAGGCGATAAACTAAAAACTACCCAGCATATTTCGATGAATTATGGTTTGCAGTTAGTTTGAGACCCTGGGAGGGAGAGAGGTAGGATACTTTCTATCCCGGGAAAATATACAGAGGGACATTGTTCCCGGGAAACTTTCACACAGGCGAAGCCACGAGCAGTCATGAATAAAAGAAACCTTAATGCATTAATGATGTGCGTAGGTAGTACCAAGGAAAGAAACATCGATATCGCTCCACGAATATTACCAATTTCACGCAACTAAACGGTCAATGTACCTTTTGGGGACTTCTCAGTAAGACCACAGGAAATTGAATAATACTACACAGTAAGACCGCTACTTGTCCTCTACCTATTACACTTTACCTAACGTGCAAAGTGCTTAGTTGCTATACTGACTGGACAGCTTTCCCGGAATGCCATTGTAAAATAATTACCTACATTTACACGTCTACTAAAATAGAATTGACTCGACATGTTTTATTTAAAATGAAAAAAAAATGTAAGGTACATATAAGTTGATATTATTTATTTGTTATCACATTATAATACAGTAGGAATGTTATTGAGTTTAACTTCGTCGCCAGATAATGACGAGTCCCGACACGTCGCTGGTGGCCAAGAGACTCTCGTCGTAGCTGAAACTGACGCCCAGCACTGGAGAGGCGTGCCCTGGAAAACAATAAAACTTTCGAACTGTAGCTGTACAAATATACGCAATATTCACTACTGCGTGATCTGTGTGAGTTTTATTGACAAAGTATTGTGAAATAAATATTATGTTTGTACTCCTAAGGGATAGCAAATATTAGGTATTTCGGAAACAAGGAAGTTCGAGTGACTCAGTGCGTATTTAAACAGAAATACAATTACTAGCTGTGGGTTTTCAATCGTATGTAACAGTATTTTAGTACATACAATTGAATAGGCGACTAAAAAAAGCTTAGTCTAACTAATAATTATTGTTGTAGAAGTCTATGATAGTAATACAATATTATGTTTTGTTTTCTTTGACGTTAAATGTGACTCGATATAGCAAGATTAAACGCTGTATAACTAAAACCATTCACCATACAACTAAACCAGACTTATACAATTTTTGAAGGAGAGAACAATTACCCTGCAATTTGTTTACAACCGGTTGCTCGTTGTGTCCCTCTATGTCGAGAAAGTAGACACACGAGTCCTCGCTGCCGGAGACGACGCACACGCCGCGCCGGAACGACATGATCGGACAGAACGTCGACTTGACGCTATACTGGTTGTGCATCACGTCGAAACGCTTCTTCAGTACCAGAGAGCCGTCACGATCCGCAATCCTGATGGTAATAAAAATATAGTCATGTACTCTACATTTTCGCTACTGCTGAGCATAATCTTTTGATTTCAAGAGGTTAAAGGCCGGTGTGAAGTTAGACACGACACCCTCTCCTTTCATCTATCTTCACCCTCTAGTATCCAAAAACAAAGGCTTGGTCGTTACCCGTAATCAACTACAAGCCGGCCGTGATTAAGTGATCGTACTGTACGTTCAAGCACATCGTTTTATCGTTTTTTAATTGATATAGCTGATAATCACACATTAAATCTATTAAATGAAGTTATCACGAGAAGTTTGATGCGGACCTAAAGAGGTAGAGCGAGTTGTCGGCGGCGCTGACGAGCAGCGCGGGGTGTCGCGCGAGCCACGGACTCCAGCTGAGGCACGTGACCGCGCCGCCCACCAGGCAGCGCCGCAGCTTGCTCAGCGACCCGCCCGCGCCTTCCAGACGGTAGCTCACTATTATACCCTGCACATATACTACGCACTAGTATATTGGGAATTTAAAGTATCAACGAAGTGGCAAATACATGCCTTAAAACATAAAAAAAAAATATATAAATATCAATAGAATTTACTTATTTAAGGATTGCATTGAATTTACTGATTTCTGTCCTGATTAGGTATTTGGAAAGACAAAGATGATAACAAAATATAAAATTCAAACAAAAGCACCTTATCATTAGCGGCCCAGAACATTCTTCCGCTTGATTCACAAGCTATGGACAACACCCGGCCGCCAAGTATGCTGCTGCCACCTTTATACCATACATTTTGTACATCATGAGATTGTCGTTAAAACTATTAACTGTAACACGCCACCACCAATTTCTTACCTCTCGGGTATATTCCAGTGGAGACATTCAAAACTTCCACCATTCCACGTGCATTACCGGCCTGACAGAAATTGAGTTAAGTCCAGAATTATATACAAAGCAGCGATAGCGCAAGACAAGAAACAAATACATTATAATGTCGAATTGGAGGACTTTTTATCTAAAAAATAATAATATTAATCTCCTAACGCCACGTATAAAAACAGATTGAGCATCTGTAAAGGATACAATGACCATGTTGTTGTTGGCGGGCTGAAACACGCAGCACAGCAGCGGCGCGGCGAGCTGGTCGCGCACGCTGCGCAGGCGTCGACGCGCAGACACTTCCCACAGGCACAGCAGTCCGTCCAGCGCGCAAGTTACCAGCAACTCGTTCGACGCCGACCAATCGCATCCTGAATCATATTACACTGAATTATCAACAATCCTCATATTATATTTAGTTTTGAGTATTATACCAAGAATGTTATGAATCATGGAAAGAGTGGGGAGCAGATTGCTCATTAATGGTACCTCAATGATTATTTTCATACAGGCCTTGGCAACATAAGCCCACTGCATCCTCTCTTTCTTTCTTTTTAATGCTTTATACTTATCTCATGATAAGTATACTAATATACCACTCCGTCATGTACAGTGGGCACTATCTGGACAGATGCAAATATCCTATCATTAGTATTACGTCATGTAGTTAGGGTCGAAGGCTATAAAGTCTTTGAAACGTCAGGAGGAAACTGTACTATAAAAAGCATGATAAAATCCAAAAAATAGTTTAATTTTTAAGTTAAGGTAACGTACGACTTAAGACGACGAAAGGAATTGTACGTTTGAATGTACAAATCCTACAAATATTGCAATGCATATGAGACTTTCCCGCCCTCACACCCACCACTACAACTCCTGTAAGCCAGGATCAGCAGTGGCACGCATTTTATGACACCGAGCAGTGAAGCTCGGCGAGTCTCAGGGAAAACTAATATGTCATTATCCCGCAACGAAATTAATCAAATAAAAAGAAAGGGCGGAGTTGGAAATATTAATTGTCCACTTCCCTCCAGAGCAATGCGGGTGACAAAATCATGATGTAAGGAGGCGATTTAACCTCAAGGATAGGGACGTTTACAACTAGATAAGCTAGTTATAAAGCACCACGGATAAATTAAATGAAAGGGTCCTATCACATGAGCTGTTAGATTTGATTACAATAGGCATGGCAAAAACGCCGGAAAGCACGGAAATTCCGTCTAGTCTCAACAAGGTCCATGTAGTATACAACCCCAGATGTTATTTGCATACTGTTTAACATGATGTTGCGCTCTTCATGCCAAAGTACGTGATGAGCAGATTGTTCAACCTCGTAACCAGGTGTAGAGCATGGGCACGCAGGAGAATCAACCAGCCTAAATGAGAATAGTTTACCCTTAAAATTACCATGGCCGGTAAGGAATTGCAATACACAGTAATCTATTTCTAGCCAAGTTTTAATTAGGCGATCGCGAACGTACGGAAAGTATTTATATAAATGACGCCCTTTCGAAGACGAGTCCCACCTACATTGCCATTCATTTAATAACTCGTTGTGTACATCAGTGTGCGGTTTAAATAGTCTATCGATTCTTAAGAGCTCGCGAGACGTAAGAAACTTTTATCCATATCCTCTCTGGTTGAATAATACATAGCGGCGCGACGCTGTACCTCCAAATCGACAGGGAGTACACCCGCGAGGACAGGCAAAGCTTCTGTACTAACAGTTCTATACGCCTTGCACAAGAATATCAACGCCAATCGTTGACTCTGGAGCAGTTTCCTGCGCACAGCACCAATAGTTGCCCTATCGGCCCATACAGGTGATCCGTATGTAATGCAAGCTAAGTAAGTCGCTCCATAGATGATTTTGAGCGTAGTGAAAGACAGTCCCCACGTAGAGGTCGATATCCTTGTCAAGGCGTAAAAGTTACGTTTTGATTTTTCCCCGACATTTTTATATGCTCTAGAAAGGAAAAATTTCGTTCTAAAATCAAACCTAAATAACAAACCGATTCTTTCCTTTTTACAACAATATTATTAAATTTTATTCGCGGCGGTGATTTTAATATACCTTTTAAAAGCAGTTGGAACGTTTTGTGAGGTGCGAATGTAAGGCGATTTCTTTCACCCCATTCAGATATTAATTGTAAACACGTATCCGCCAAACTTTCAAGCCCCGATCTACGATTAGATTCTATTAGTTAGAGGCCGTCATCCGCATATCCGGTTAAAGTGCATCCTACAGGTAAGGGAATTGAAAGAAAATCATCGAAGCTCAAATTCCATAAATAAGGACCTACAACTGAGCCTTGTGGACATCCCATACTCAGCGACTTCGACACGGCATGGTGGCCGAGTTTCAGTTTGGATGTTCCGTACGAGAAGTATGAGTAAATTAGGGAATATATATTCCTATAGTAGCCTCGTATTTTTAACTTAAGAAGTATCATAGGCCACCAAGCATTGTCGAAGGCACCGGAGATGTCTAGGAAGATACCGAGTACATATTTATGTTCCGATATACTTACTGTTCTTCTAACCGATATTGCCGCGTCTGTAGTCGACCTACCTATGGTAAATCCGAATTGATTTTTGTGAAATACTGGTCCGCCCGGTAGCAGACGAGGGACAATGAGGCGTTCTAGAAGTTTACCTAAAGATGGTAACAACGTAATAGGTCTATATGACTTGGGATCATCGGGAGCCTTGTCGCTACTTTTAGGTATTATTCGAATGAAACCGGAGCGCCATATTCGCGGAAATATACCTTCAGCAATACATCGGTTAAAGACAGATAGTAACGAATCTCCGGCTGATTTACACGCTTCTTTAATCATCTTGCAATGCATATGCTGAAAATTAAAAATTGTATAATTACCAGTGACTGGTTTAGTGTGTCCGTCCAGTACGACACTGACACGCGGCGGAGTCGCTGTTACGTCACATATGGAGACCGTGCCGTCGTTGGACGCGCAACATAGCTTCGAACGGTCATTGTTTGCAAATTTCACTACGCTCACTTGTTCCGAGTGCTGTTACATGCACAAAGTATAATTATGTAACAAAACCCATTAAAAATCTGCAAAAATGTACTAACAGTAGTCACTCATTTCTGTTATTAGATATTAGCAATAAATTGTTTCTTATAAATTTTAATATGTTTTTTATAACTGAGGTAATATCATGTCAACTTTTACAAAGAAGCTGGTAAAATCAATGATCATTTAATTTCCCCCCTAGTACAATATAAAAATGTTAAGTAGCCTTATTATTGTTGTGTTATAATTATAACCCCAATACTATTGATAATGTAGAAACTAGTTTTAACAACTCCGGTTAAAGTAATGCATCAGTTATAATGACTAAATAGTAAGGTATCTTTAAATAAATGCATATTAAAACATATTTATAACGACTAATGGATAAAGCATCCAGATTCAGTGAGAACTGTTTTCACTGTACTTATTTTCTTTTATGTCATTTCATTTGCTCCATTTAAATGCCTGTCACTATTAGACATAAATAAAAAATTGATACCTGGTCAAATATATGATGAACTCCAGAAAAGGCATAATTCTCTGATATTGTCAAATCATTTTTTTTCTTTGATGGTGAATCTTCAACAGCAAGGCTGGCCTAAAAGAAGAAGACTTATTTTATTTTTTCCCTACCAGCTTGAATGCATGCATTAATTCTCACCTACTGCATGTAGTTAATTATAAGCAAAATGAATTCATTTGAATGGATGTTTCAAATTTAGAGAATCACTATAAATACATATTTTAGATTATAATTTATGTGTGATAGTCTAGATATGAAGTTAAATATATTTCAAGTTTTTAACAAACAACATAATAATTGGTTGAACACAACTATCCCAAATAGTATCTTTAAACTTACTTTACTACTTGATCTTGGACGTGATGATGAAGAGCTGATGGAAATATTATCTTGCACCCCATATCGCCGTTGCAACAATTGGCTTCTAATATTTATATACTTTTTTATTGTTTCTATATCCTATAACACAAATTCAACTATAAAACGCTTTAAAACAATATCGATTATAATATTATAATCATAATAATATACAAATCATACCTTGAATTTGGCATTTTCTCGTAATAGTTGACTGCGGCGTCGAATGTACAGAGTTTCTGAAATATTTACAATACTATATAAAAACAATACACTGCCACTTTTTATATAGAGGTGTTTGGTTAACATATAATTTTTTAATCCCTATAATATTTATTACAGTACAAATTTAAGAAAACGTATGATTTTTATTACTACGATACGATAATTAGTTACTAAGCATGTTATATAAATAGTATTTGCATAAAATAAAACGTATTGTAGTGCTCAAATGTTAATTTTATTTATACATAATAAAAACGGTGATGTTTACTAAAATTAGGGCTATTCGGAGCTCTGTATGCGTTGAATCTCGCATCCAGCGCGAAGATTTGCTGTTGAAAGGCCGCAGCCATTGCAATAATTTATATTCTTAATTGTTATATGATGATTTAAACATTATTTCGCAATTTTTATCTAACAAATAATATTATTGTTTAATTTAATTTGACACTTATGACAACATGACATGGGAACAACTGTCATAAAAGGTGACATATATAACTAGTGTGGCCACCAAATAATTTCAAAATAATATTTTATTATGGCCACACTCCTCAAAATGCGTTTGAAATAAAATCAAATTCAAGGGAATATTTTCGACCTGTGAGAAAAGCCGAGACTTAACCGATGGCTTATGTATAATAATTTCTACTTTTGCTTGAGGCAGAAATTATTACAATCTAGTATTCTAGATACAAAGAAATTACAAAACACTTTTTGCGACTTTTAACTATTCCTTATTGAGCTCACAAGTCCGTACAAGTGAAACAAGAGAGGGAAGCTGCCGAGCCCCACGTCACATTTTGTTATTTGTAGATAACCATATTGCCTACCCACTGTTGTATGAATTTGTATTCAACTACTTATAAGGTTTCATATCGATTAGAAATCATTTCATAAAAAACAAACACATCTACATATGTTTTTTTTTTCATATTCTTGTTTTTATTATTTTTTATATTTCTCCTAACAGATAATAGAAGGCAACCCCATCGCCATGTCGGACATAATTATTGTCCCCGACGACTCAGGAGTTTACTAACACTGACTAACACGGGGCCAAAGAGCATTTCAATACTACGGAAACACGGAGACTAATAGAAAATCCGAAATATCGATTCCTTTATGTGGGTGTTGTACTCAGGACAAATATTTCAAGTATAATGTAGTAATTATGTATTCTACTTGTAAAGATTATAATACTAATGCCTGCATTTTCGAATTAGTGTCACAAATATATAATCGTAAGTTATGATACACCTACACATACACGGAGCACGTCCTCCACACCGCGCATCGACCGCGCTGAGGCCAGCGATTTCTTAGAATCTTTATTTCCGATTCCGAAATACTCGGCGCACTGATACCAGGAAATCTCGACGGGCGTTATTTTGGGGCAATGCCGTGTAAAACCCGAAACATGTAGCTTTCTAGCGAGGTGCCTCTGTCAGCCGTTATAAATAATCAGAATGCGTAAAAAGGAGTCGCTGACCCCCAATTACCCACATGATTTTATGTTTGCCTAAAAATATCTTGTACATATTTTGCCGCAGGATCCATTCTTGATTTATTTAGGAAATAAAACAAATCGTATAATATTTAAATTTCATTTTTATTAATGACCACGTTATACCAAACATGTAACATTTAAAATTTATTCATACATCAATGTATGCATCCGGACATGAGACGAAATGATAGGTACGATCAAAACAGCAAACTCGGCATTATTTACACTGTATAAAACTATCCGACAGATTAGTGGTTTCAGAGCTTTATTGAGAAAAAAATCTTATTATACTAATAACATGCTACTACAAATTCATTTGCTGCAAATAAATTAATGACTTACAAACACATTTGACTACTGTTTGTTGAACCTACATACAGTTATAAAACTTACATTGACTTAAAAAATGCACGGAGTGTGAAACATTGCTGTTAAAACATGTAGATCGTATAAATCAATCAGTCGAAAACTTATAATAAAATTCATGAAGGCAAGTATTCCTAATTAATATTTACTTAAATTAAATCTATATACAAATAAAATGTCTACACTAATAGCTATGTACACAATTTAATTAAACATTATAATATCAACATAATTTTAATAAATTTGATCTTATTTATTAGCGTGCTAACTAACTCAGATTACAAACGCTCTAGTAAATCCAACTTAGCGAACTTTATTACATACTTATCTCACTAATTAACGGAAAGTCAGAGCCACTCCCACCTGAGCGTGAATACGAGTCTAAAGAAATTAATTTCGGAGAGTTCGTGATTATCGTATTTTATGGCTGACGAAAAAATCAAATACTTAGTTACACAATTTAAGTACTGTGCTTGTCATAAGATATTATTATTGCCTTTTGTTACTCTTTCTGCATTGATTTTTTAAGATTAACGTCCTGGCAACTCACCCAAAGCCCAATGCAAAATACGTAACACGGTTCGCTAAGTGGTACGTCATATACAAATCCAAAAGAAGTACCTATGGACCCAGTAACACGAAATTTATAACAGACACTAAACTTGACTACAACCAAGCGTTTCGGCATCAGTTTGATAAAAATGGAACAATAAGAAAGGGCCTATATACAGTACATTTTATGGAGTTCATATTAGTGAAAGAGCATTCAATTCAAAATTCGAAAGCTTTGGCAATAAGTTACCATTTTAATCGATGCTTTATCTTTTTGACTTTAAATTATTTGAGATAAAGAAAAAACAACAAAACAGATTAATCACTTTTATCGGTGAAGGCCCCAAACCCAAAATATAGTAAAAAGTTTGTTTATAAAATGTACTGCATACAGGATATGATGCCGCAACGATATTAGCTTTCACAATAAACAGTGGAAAAGCACGACCACACAATACGTAGGTATAATTCGTATTTCCTTACAAATACTTAGAAAGACGTATAAAAACATATAATTTTAAACAAATATAGGATCGATTTTGTGTAATATTCGAAAAGAAATGTTTAACATACTATTAAATCAGTTCGGGAAAAACAAATTATAGATGAAGAGCTCTTAAAAAATATAACATGGAGTGCCTTTTGTATCTGTATAACTTTTATAGCGTAATAATATGTTCTACAGTGGGGCACAGAGTAATCAATAACCGCACCGGGTAGCCGTGCTAACAAACAACATATTAAACTAGCTGCAATAGACGTATCATCATTACCATTCGCGTGATTGCACAATTTTGCCTAAAACGCAAAAGATTACTGGGAATCGATTTCTTCGCGGTAAACGTTAATTCCATTCTTATGTGTCTATTATTTAAATTATAGGAAAAAGCTTTTTGAGGTCTGGCGTAAATAAGGCAAGACCCGGCTTCTGAGATTATTTTAAACGTGCATGGAACTAATTTTTATGTGTCGACAAATAAAGGGAGTGACGCGTACCGAGTGACATCACACCTCGCGCTGCAAGACGTGAAGTTGTGAGTTGTGTCGTATCAGTGACTTGTATAATCAACAATGCGTTTTGTCACAATATTTATCAACATTGATAAATAGACAAGTTCGTGGAGACGCGACGTCCCGCAGGTGAGGACGCGCCGACGCGTGTGTGCTTCGCGTCAATATTTACTCAAGCAGAACACGGCACGCAAGCGAAACTGCGATAATATATTTCGTAACGCTTCACAACTTTACAATAAATTTATCAAAGTTGTAAACAATTCTTATTAATTTAACATATGTATACTTAATAACAATAATGTAATTAAATTACGTCATTCACATTTCCCCAGGGGCCAACAGACTGTTCAGCATCGTATTGACACTGCGCGACCTCACAAGGGTAGACAACGATCAAACGCAATGTTGTCAGTTGTCACCCTTGACTTATTTATAGAAAAGCCACTCACAACGATGCGGTTCATAGAATTATATTGTATGAATTATAAACTACCTACGAGACGCAAAGTGCTTATTCACTGAAACAATCTTTGCTGTCGAGTATGCTTAAACCGTAATATGAGGTTTATTTCTAGAATGTTAAGATACAAATTCGTACAACACCTCGTAATTACTAACATATTGATTATTCGCACTATACGTGTACTTTAATAACCATTAACAAGTAACGAACCATTACCACGCATACGACGCGGTGCGATGTATACTTGCGTCGTGAATCCGTGATAAGCTATCGCGAAATAACAAACCTAACAATATTTAGCTAAATTTACTACGTTATACACATAATTTGTATACGTTCACGTTCATGTACATATTACAATTGTAAAACATTGCTACAGTTTCAACCGTCAAATTAACACTTAGAACATTTATACCCTATAGCAATGACTAATATACAAGTATTTTAAATTTGCATTTACATATTCAACGAAAATAGCTAAAGTTTACTTGAAGTTTGAACATTAATAGCGTGATAAGGCTGTACACACACCGACGGACATAATAATAACGTTAAAAATGTATATAAAGTTTTGTTATTTTATACTTAATAAAATTTAAATAATTTATAAATGTATTAAGTATCGAGAAACCTACTTGTTTATGTATAGTTTTAAATTCGTCGTAACGTTGTGAGGGGGAATCTTAGCCAAGGCGGACATGTCCCTAATCCAAGCGCATAGACTAATGCAACGCGGCTTACAGCTACTCATCGGAACTTAACTGTCCGCCGCATGTGGCCGCCGCGCGGCATACAAATGTGCTACGAGTCGAAATAAAAAGGAGCCCACCGCCTACAATTTACCTAATTCGTTCATTCCAAAACCCTGTCACGTGTTGGTGTCGCATTAGTATTGGACACGCGAATATTACCTCATAACGTTGATATTAGTGTAAACAGTTATTTACAAAAAATATAAACTTAAAATTTTTATATCCTGTATTTTAGACGTTGGTTTAAGTTTTATTTAAACGTATATCAATAACTCGTTGTTGTGATTCACTAAAGCGCCCAATACGTATAATTATGTATTAAATTGATTAGGACATGTAGGTACATATAATTATAATTTATATTTGTAAATAAACATCGCAAGATTTATCAATTTAACATTAATATAAACAATACTCGGCATGGTTTTACCTGTTATAGTTATACACATTCGTATATCCCGCAAACTCGGTTTAGCATGCATTAAATTTACTATTTATTTATTTAATAACGTGCTTTAAAACATGGCATATTTTTCGCGTGAAAAGCTTGAAGCATAAGTAATGTTCATATATTCTTATTTATTACTATAAAAAACATTCTTAAGAAAGGGCCAATAGAAAAATTGGATGTTTGCAAATTACATAACACATTTGTAACGTTATAGAGCTACTAAACCGCGCGTCTATGCTATTTAGTAGTATAAAGCCTTGCTAGTAACACTTAATCGGTTTGCATGAATGTCAATGATCAAACGCCGTGGTTAAACGAATTGATTGTGCCATATTCTATAAACACGAACCTGCTAAATCTGAACAAGTATTGTTTTTAGTAGTATGTGCATTCCACGATTTACTGTAGAAGACGACAAATTTAATATTGTTATATTAACGCCAGAAACGCATTGCATATGGGTAATTGCTACATAATATTTAATATTTATAAAAATGTTGAAGAAAATTTTATAAACGTAAGTATAGTTAACGATAACGCTTAGATGAATAAATTGAATGCAATAATATTTGCATAGGAAGGAGAGTGCTAATGTATATATTTCCATGTGCTATTTGTATAAATTCGGTTACTAAATCTGGCGCGGTACGTAATAGTGACGCACTCCGAATCGACATGCGTGACGTAAACATAGTATTATGTGTGCCGTTTGCAAGCGGTTTTATAAAACCATATAATCTCATTATAGATGAACTTTTAAAAATGTTTTGTAAATATCAACCAATGTGGGTCTGTGGATTCTGACCAAGTACCCAAAACTATACAGCCTGAATTAAGTTTAATTTAAACTTTAGGAATATTATTATAATCGATTAGGAATGAAGTCTTAATCTCCATGTATTTTATTTATAATTTACAGGTTCGTTCCACATATGTATTTTCATATCTAACACAGTCAAATTGATGTAAACAGCAATAATAAACTACAAAGAATCTCGTAAAATATATGCATATAATAACATTACTAGATATATGCAGATAAAGATAACTAAGCTTATTAACGTTCTGCTGTATTAATTTGAACCTCACTTATCAACCGACAGTGAGGGGAAGTCGCCATCACAATGTTTGTAACTAGCACATAATGTTTTATATTCTAGACTCCGTTCCACACAAGACTGCTTCAAATAACTACTTTACTAACTAAATAAGCAATAACTACTCAGATCTGAGAACATCGTATTACTAATTCTTAGAATTTGTGGAATATTTTATACAGCATTAATGTTTTATTAAGTTAACAGTAGTCGGCTTCCGTGGGTTGAAACGGATCTGGGGGGTTTTATTAATCACGTTTTACTTTTTCTCTCAATTCTTGAAATGCTAATCGGAATAACCAGTTGATAGTTTGCGAGTTGAGGCTGGTAATGCCGCCGCGCCGCTCCGTCCGCGAGTCGCGCCCGTACACGCGCAGCGCCGCGCCGCGCGCCTTCCGAGAAACGAAAGCGAGATAGCCGCTAGTAAGAAATGCGATTATCGTAATAACCTCACGGAACAAGGCCCCTTCCGATTTGAAAATAGAAACTGCTTTTTGAGAAACGCACATTACAGGCCGCCCGGAATTAAGTATTTCCATGCTTATTTATGTTTACACTGTCCATTTCATAATAATTCACACTGATATCTTATTATAGCTGCGTGTATATCATCCATGTAGTTAGACTTGTTAATAGATGTCTTATATTGCTTTAGTGACCCTTACGTAAAAAGAGGATCAGGACCAACAGACCGTTTGAGAAAAAAGGATATCAATATCGGCCTTATTTATTACAACTTTTTTTTTTATAGCTTCAGAAAATAATTATTAAACAGTCTCTCTCTATTTTGCCATTTCTTTTTAACTATAAAGATCTGTTTTAATTAAATGCAATTTATGTAATGATATTATAAAAAAACTAAGTATAATAATTACTGCCCCTCGAGGTAGCACAGGGGGCCCCCTATGGCCATAAACCAGCTGTTCAGGGACGAGCCGCACATGTAAAATCCGCACTTAACTATTCGTTCTATTCGCAAACATTTGTTTCGGGCCTATTTAAACAAGAAAAATCCAAAGGATCGTAATTCCTTCTAGAAACGTCAGTAATTTTGAAAACCCATATAACCTCGTCATAGAGTATATATAATAATATAGGGTCAGGACTATATGTCCGGCTGTTGAGTGTAATTATAATTTAATTTATTTACTTATCTTTAACAAGGTCTTTGTTAACAAAATTTCGATTAAATATACTGTTCTAAGAAACGGCCGGCATATTTAGCGGCTAATCGACTTTAAATAACACCTATCTTTCTTAGAAGGTATGAAGATTAAGTAGTCACAAAAAAGTCCCACACGATCTGAACTTGGCGCGTTAGGGACATTTACCTTATGTGGCTTTAAGCAACAATCAATACAGACCGTTTCGGAGAACAAATTAATATGTTCTTACCGAGAACTTGCACGAGGCACCAGGTGTACCAGGAAAATCCACTGTCCTGTAATTATCCGCGCAGAATAAATCTTTTCCTATCAGTTTAGCTCACTAATCTCACATTGCTGCCACTGAACAACATTAATACGGAATTATCGTGAATCATAAAAAAATAAGTATTTCTGTTAAAGTTCGGATCAAACGAGTTTACTATCGTGGTCATCTATCTTTAAAGCATTTTGACTTTACAAATTAGGGTGAAGATATTCGACGTGTCCGACAAAAATAATGATTGAATAAATATTAGTAAGTCTTGCTTTGTCTTTTTTTCCTGTCCGAATAGTAGCAAAGCAAGTTTTTGTTAAGTATTCCGATTTAATGTTAATTGAATACGGGTATCAGGCTATCAGCTACACGCATAATCTAAAACCCACATTAGAATACAAGTTTTAAGTTATGGGTATTAGGAACTACGAAGGACATTCGATCTACAAAACCCAAATCCGAATTTAATATTTGTTTCTGGATGGATCGAACATGTGGCATTTCGTTTCACAGCCAATTTAATACCTATCACGTCACCGAGGGTATATTAGTGACCAAATGAAATTCTCAGGCGTTTGGAAACTTAAATAAATCTTCTCATTGGATCGACTGTAATGCAGTGCGGTGCAGCATGGTTCAAAGAGAGCCAAAAGCACAGCCAGAATAAGACAGCGACATGCTCATCTCGTCCATCAGTTACATCAGAGAGATATTCATATAAACATTTAAGAATAATCATATTTATATATAAGCAATATTATAAATATTATAGATACTTGTACACATTACCTTTCCGTAGCTAAAATTTTCTAAATAAACATTATATAACATACGAATATTCTTGTAATGTTATGATAGAACCGAATGGGCGGGCGTTACGTTACGTGTTTGATAACCATTGCCAGTTTCACTCCCAGTCGTCGTCGGAGGAGGAGCGCTGTGGCGAGGAGTCTGCAGGCTCCGGGATGACACTCGCCAGCGTGTGGAGCACGGACCCGCCGCCGGCCCGCTCGGCGCCAGATATCCCGCGACGGCGCATCGACAGCTTGGCATGCAAGTCCGCCATTAAGTCACCAGTTGGAGCAGCTTTCGAGCCCTGGCGAAAAGTCTTATTGTTAAATAAATTACACATTTAGGTAAAAAAAATAGCGAATAATGGAAACGTATATTAAATATTAATTTTATACGACTATAAAAGAACTTAAGTATAAATGTTTTAGGATCTACTGACTAAAACTAGCTTTCATTTTGATGATGAAACGAAGATTTGTATAATATTGAGCGTATATCCATTCTTGGGAAACATTATCTAACCCATTTTTTTGATATATACATTCGGTGATGCAAATGTATACACAATCGCGAATGAAATCTTTAATATAGTAAACATGTTTATTCCATGTTTATTAATTAAGCGAATCACCAACAAAACTGTAAATTAATCAGTCATTGGCTTTATCAAACATATTGTGTTATCTCTGACGCTCGGATTACCTGACGTAATAGTAGCAAACGGTGAATAACTGTTGTTAGTTCAAACACTTATTAGTAGGTGTACGATTCATTTTAACCAACTAATTGTTAGCCAATAATATTATTTAATTGGGACTATTCGCAATTTATGCCTGAATTGAAATAACTTTTATTTAATATGAAATGCCGATATTTACTACTGTGCATAATTAGGCAGTGAAAATATGAGTATGTTTTCGTTGGATACTATCAACAATTTAATTTGTTTTAGAGTCACAACATGCGTGTTGCGACTGATTATTGAATTAAACAAGGACGCGGAGCAGTGTTATCAAGAGAGTAATATGAAATTAATTGTTTTACTCGGAATAGTGGTGTCTATCTATGCTGTTATCTATGTCTGGTTATCTACAGGTTACACAGAAGCCGAGGTCAACGCCATGTTATTTATCAGCGGTCATAGTTTACAGAGAAAATTATCGACAACAGATTCCTAGCGACCGTTTAATTGATTTTTTAAACAAAGTTGACAGCGTACTTGTAGACAGCAGATAGTTCTGGCCTATATTCAAGTAATATTAAATACTATCGTGGTGTTTTGAAAAAAATCTGCATTATATCTATTATGATCTTCTGGAGTCGATCCACTTTAAATTTGTGTTTTTATTGGAGGCATGGAATCAATTTAAATTAAGAAAAAAACTCATTGAAATAAATTGAAGTTAGTCGGCTAGTTAGCGAATTTTAAATTTTCCATCACCAGAAATTTTACTCAACCCACTATAAACATGTACTATGTCTATAAGGAATTAAAGTGATTGTAAAGTGTAATGTTTTGTCACATGATAAAAAATCATTGATTTTCTTTGAATTCAATATTATTATGACCGGTAAATTGCAGGAAGTTTTTGTGAATAATAAAGACAGTGCCGCTCGAAGGTGGTAGTACAAACATCTCATAGACGACCGACAGTTTGGCTGCTGCATATTTAGTGATGAAATTAAATTACCATCAGATCTGTTGCTAACTGATTTGATATTTTTTATTGGAAAAGTTATTATTATATTATAAGTTTTATTTCGATATTTCGATTGGGAAAGTAATTATTTAAAAGCAGGTAATAAACGTTAAGATAGTGCGGATGTATATTATGAACATAATATGCTTAGGTTTACAATGCGATATACGTATGGATAAAGCTCTATACGAAAGTTCTTATACAGAGATTTTGAACATACGATATGCATCGATACAATATATCAGTACAATATATAATTAAACTATGACAGTGTTTTTTTCATAACTTGAGATTCACTTTATATTACTTATAACAAGAACATTATTAATAGATACAGAAATTATTTTAAAGAACAAATTTAGCTGATTTTTGTTTAGAATTATCGGTATTTACAGAATAATGTTAACAGACTTTTGTAGGAAGTAAGTACAGCCAATTCATAAGTTTAATAAAGATAATATAATATGAAAGTACCATACAGAGTTTAGTATCTTAGTCGTCTCAAAGTGTAATTCATATTATATTGAAATATTCAATTACGATGCAATATATTGATACAATAAGTTTTAGGTAACTACATCCGCCCAATGAATTTTGTACAATAAAGAGGTAGATATATCAACAGCATACGAAATCTAAATAGTCAAAATTGTCCCAATTTGGACGTTTCCATACACTACGCGTAAATGACACATATTGGCTGTCTTTTCACCGTAGTATGGCAGAGCAAGAAAGGGTAATTTGACTCCCTATAAACCCATGTATATATTAATTACATACATACATACATACATACATAACATCACGCATTTATTCCCGAAGGGGTATGCAGAGGCGCAACTAAGGCACCCACTTTTCGCCAAGTATGTTCCGTCCCATGATGTGATAGGGGGCGAGCCTATCGCCATATCGGGCACAAATTCCAGACTCCGGGCTGATACTGAGCAGAAAAACCCAAATATCACTTTGCCCGACCCGGGATTCGAACCCAGGACCTCAGAGCGCTATTGTACCGGACATGCAATACAACTACGCCACCGAGGCAGTCAGTATATTAATTACACATTAGATCCGCTCCAAGAGAATCGATTTTTCGTTAGTACTTGTTTAAATACGTGAACTCTTTCACACGACAATTATATGTAGTGAAATATAAATGATATAAAATAATGTGTATGTATGCGTTCGGAACCCTTTTTTCGTTTGAATCCTTAGGCTCTGGCATAAGTATACTTTTTAAATATCACTGGACCCGCCCTATTCTAAACGCGTTATATCAATCATTGTTATGAAAATAATAGATAGTTTAATGTTGTTTCATGCATTCGATTATAATGATCCAAGACTATATTTTCAATGAGGTATAATTTAAAAATCATTAACGAGACTTAATAAATTTGTCTATCGTAGAGTTTGAAGACAACAAAAAATCCAAGAAGCACTTGATTATTTTCGTCGCATTGTTCTTGCTAATTAATTATTATCGCGTTATCTCGCTCAGTCATTACCATAATTGAATAGCGTTCGTGGAAACACTCCTCTTTCTTGTATCATTGTCAACCTTGTGGAGATATTTTACGAGGAAAAAATTCATGAGACTGAATCGTCGGAATACATTCCGCGTAAGGTCGGCAGAAAAGTAGTTACACGAGATTCTCGCTTGCGGGAACAACATCTTCAATAACCTCTACGTGAGGTGTTTAAACTCGCTTGTTGTACTGACTAAGTAGGTAGTTAGGTGCTCAAGCGGCATGCCGCGGTAGCGTATACTTTAAGAAATAATGTACAACGGTTCTTGTGGGTGTAAGTTTCAAGAAGAGTGGAAGATGTGAATCGACTACACGAGACACGTGCCAACTAGTACCGTCAACGCATTGTACCTATTGAAGTATTCATGTAAGGAACAGATATATACAGCGATGTGTAAAGAACATACAAACAGAATTAAGCGGTCAAAGGATAATAATTGCGGCTAATCTATATTTCTTTACCGATATATAAAGCTTAAGAATTTGTTTGTTTATTTGAACGGATTAATCTCCGGAATTATTGATTTGAATTGAAAAATATTTTGTTGGATAGCCTATTTATCGAGGAAGGTTGTAGGCTATATAACATCACGTTTTGACCAATGGGGACGGAGCATCAATTAAAATGTTGCAAAAACGGGGAAAATGTATTCTTTTTGACAGCTTACGTTACGTGTGCTGTGTAAACGGTTAAAAATCATCAATCATAAATATGAACTCAAAAACTACCCGATGGATTTCTATGAATTTTGGTATAAAAAAAATACTTTATTGATGACGTAGGCGAACAAAGTCGCACTTATGATACGTCAAAACAATTTATAAGAATAATTGTTCTATTTCTAAATCACAAGTAAAATCACTTATATAACTACGGACATTTTTCGTATGGAGATAATTTGAAGCCCAGGGAAGTACATAGGTTACTTTCTATCCCGGGAAAATATTTAGTTATTCATATGACACATAAACACCTTCCAAAAGTTTAAATCAGCAACCTCTTAAGGTTTGTGAACTTTAAAGTAGGATAGAATGCCCATGGCATTAAGTCTGCCTGTATACCATGTGTACAAAGTGTAAAATAAAAATAAATAAAATAAAGTCTAGATTGCACCAAATTACACTCATCATGGTAAAACATTAGTCGAATAATAGTCATATTTTCACCGTTAACTTGCGTCTCTGCCCGGATGGGGGATCCTGAGGGGATCCTCAGGATTAAAGCCGACAGTTTATAGTTGAAACCGTTCAAAATCTTAGACTTCGTAAAATACCAGGGTAAAATAATTATAATTTTTGTTCCTCGAGTAAAGGATGTGCCTACTTCTTCGAAATTCCTCCCTTAATTGGCTACAATCTACGATTCTTCCAAGTAAATTGGCCGGTTTTATTTTCATATTTCGTGGAAAAGCTGATTATTAATTACACACCTAAAAAAATATTATTGTGTACACATTCAACTACGTTTCAGATAAATAAAAAGACCTTGAAGCATAAATGGGACAATGCATATAATGGACAATTCACTTAGTGGCTGGTACTCCCGGTTCAAATTTACAATTTATTTTATAGCATTTCCATCCACAGAGATCAATTTTAATTAATAAAGCTCCAGCAAAGGCACACATTAGACTCAACTGTATTGTATATTTGGCGCGGCCTCGACGGTAGCCAGGCAATTATAATTAATATATCGTGTAATAGCTGCGATTGTTCAAGTTTAAACAACAGAGTACACAACTTTACTTTAGAATGAGATCTGGAATGAAGCCACTGGGTATATAATAATACGCATTTAGAATCTCAACTCGACGATCTTTTGTGTTCAGAAATTCCTGGTGCATTAGGGGTATACGGATTGCGGAGTATATGTGTCTGCGTTTGACTATTATAAAAAGATCTTCGTTGAACAAATTCTAGAGCATGACTAATTTAATCTGTTGTTCGAAAACGCAACCCATAGCGTAGCGTAATATCATTTATTTACGAAGATTTCTTAGGAGCGGCGTGCAGGCAAGCGGAGCGATCGATGCTTAATGATAAAACAAACATTAAGAAAACGAAAGGAATCGTGTATGCGTTGCTGGCATTAACAGCAATGTATGCTCCTCCTTTCCCCGTAACTTTTTATTAGTATAACAATCACTTGGATCGTAATTAATACATTATTTATAGAGAAAAATAAACTATAATTTATGGTCAACAAAATTTAAAGCTTCGTCTTTAATATTTTTTTTAATATTTCTGCCAACAAAATGATCGATGTCTAATCGTATACTAGAATATGTACTTATAATACCTGTATTCACAAACTATTCTTTGAGCCCGCACAGTGCGCCCGAACGCATATTACTAGCAACTTCATCTTTTTCTACGGCTTTATTCAACTTCGTATATATGACAAACATCTGAAGTAAAGTTGTATACACACATGTCAATATGAACCAATCACAGCTCCATTCTATCCCATGCATACGCACTGTGAAGGCTGTTATTCCGAAATCATTAAAAAGCAGCTTTTTATCATAGCATTGCTCTGTACTGTATTCAGTGGGAAATACCCGAAACTGTCCTAAAACAAAAACCTTCGATTCATATTTAGTATTATATTTAGTATTCGTATTCAAGGACGAATGTATTAGTAGTGATACGTTCTATCATAATAACACTAAACAAACGATTTGCGCATGTACTACAAGTTAATGCTGCTGTGTATAAGTGACATAAGATATATTTTTGCTAAAAATTTCAAGTAATATATCAGTAATTTCGCATAAGTAATACATTTTAACAAAAACGAACTGTTGAAATGAAAAACTAAAAAAAAAAACTAAAAAAAAAATCACGCGTTTGTCGGACGGTGGTATTTTACAGTAGTTCAGTGTAAAAATAACATGATTGTAATAATAATTTGAAATTCTACTATTGTTTCATAGCTCAAATGGGGTCAATTTAACTCTTTTGATAAGCCTACTCTGTGACTCTAATTATTTAATAACAATGATTTTACAGGAAGTATTATACAATCGTTGACAAAGCAACGGTAATTGGGATTGACTTAAAGAACTACTTCATTAAATAATATAGAATAATATTTTATACAATTTTATAATTAGTAGTAGTTTCAGTAAACATTTTAATTTTGTTATTATAAACTACGCCAGCTTCATAGCTCTTTCCATATCATTATTATTACCAATAATATTCTAACTTTCACAATCTACAACTAAAATTTAATGTAAGTTTATAGTGGATCGTTCCGAACAAATTTGAAATTGAATCCGTTAACTAGGTACGTGTTTAAAACTCCAGAGAGAGACTAGTTCCACGGATCCGTCAATTAAAACTTAGCGAGGGAACTAATTCATCTCAACTAATCAATCTCAAGTATAAAATGATATTTATTTTGTTACATTCAGAATGCGTAAGGAGAATTACATAGCGATATCGTATTATCATTTACAGATATTAGTGATATTTGCAAAAACAATGTCGGACTACATAATTAATTTATGTATTAAAATACCCTTTCAACATAAGGTTATTACGTAATCATAATTGGGCGTAGATACTCAAAAAGGCTCCAGCTCACAAAATGACACTTTTGAAATAGTGAAGATTGAAGTTTAAATCGTATTTTTGCTCATTGATATTTTATTTTATATTTTGTTAATAAAAAAATAAAATTAACATATTTTGACTAAGATGTTTTTACTAATGGAAAATATAGTCCTTACAGACTAGAACTAATTTGGCACACTCGGCTTATTTTCGACGATACTGTGGGTTGGATCCTTTTTGCGTATCAACGTCCAATTATACTTAATAATTGTTAAAAGAACTAACTTTTAACAAAAACTAACAAAGCACGCCTTCATCCCTAAAGTGGTAAGCACTAGGCAGAGGTGCAACTAGGGCGTTCGCTTTTCGTCATGTTATTCCGGGGTATGATAAGGCGTAATCCTATCACCAAATTGAGCAATAATTACACATCTCAGTGAAACATGTAGAGAAGACAAAAGGGCATATACCTATAGTTGAATATATAAAACATTAGTGGCGTTGCTAGACACTACATAATGCTTTATATCACATTTCTCGAAATAGAAGACATTTATCACGACGACATCGCAGGCGCCAGCTGGCGCTCGTCCAGTTACTGTACATTGTTAATTTAGACCTTATACAACAACTGACGATTATTTTAAACATATCAAACGCTTGTTACTGATATTTAGAACTTGTTTCAGGGAACTTCTGAGTAAATGCTATTCGTCACATAAATGTATAAGTTTTTCAATACAAAAGACACACTTTAATCTATGCTACGTAAGAAAAACAACCGTTTACATTAGCTGTTTAATATATAGGTACAATAAATGTAAAATAAAATTTACTTGAAACTTATGAAAATAAATAAGGAAATTTAGTAGCCGCCAAGGTAGTGTACAAGATTTCGTTCACGAGTACGGCATTGTGTAAATGTGTCGCCAAGCGTTTGTGTTCAAGCGCCATTGTTCTTTAGTATGCAGTATAACAAAATCAATGACATTACGTATACAGCATCTGATAACTTCATACTTGAATAGTACGAAGATATTTTTATCCCCTAGAAATAAATATGAGTCATAGGCTGAATGAGTAATAAAGCAATGTGTAAAGGGAAAAAGAAACACGGAATTACGGCACTTGATTAACTTTAATTTGGTATTTATATACTTACTTATATTCATATCTAAAAATTACCATGCGGTGTTTAATTTCATTAAGACGATTATAAACAGTTAAATAGGAGAGAAACTGTCGTACTGAATTTTGGAAAGAATGTACATATTTATTTTTTTAAATTCGCACAATCCGTTATTATGGAGTTAAAATTAAAATAAGGAACCATGAAGTAATATCACGTATATACCAAAAGTACTGAAATTCAATATACAAGGAAACAGCAATAAAAATATTTTGGACAGTATAAACAATATCCTTCTCTTTTTCCTCGAAAAAAAAAAAATACTTGTGGATTAACCAAAATCGTTGACGGTTCCGAACAAAACAGTTTATAGAGATTTTGTAACGTATCTTTTACCTATCTGTCTCTGTATATCCGCTTCAAAACTAATAGTTAATTCTTATAGGAACATATATAATCTACGAAAACTTCGAAGTTCCTGTAGTACTGGATTCCGAAATTAGATAATGAAACATGAGTTTCAATTTGAAAATTGGATTTTATCACATCACTATTTCATCGGGAAAACAGGCCTGATCCTATATTACGTGGAAAACACAATAAATAATGCATTGGCAACTAGTAACAACTAAACACCGTCTGACGTGAAGACGCGTTCACACAATGGGACCTGCTGATATCTTTATCATTATGTTATCAACCATATTATAGCGGCATTTCGTAGAAACCACACTAGAGCATATAATTATCGTTTCTATGAATCGTCCCGATACGTACATAATTACTCAGACGCCTTTTGCGAACTACTGAAAGAGTTTTAGAACAACATTTATTTTGTTTTGGAATATAAATTAATTACATTTATGATGAAATTATTCATGTCTACTTGTCCTTATAAAGAAGAAACATTTTTTATTAGCTTTTATAACTAATTAGTTTCCTGTGTAGGTACAAGACAGAACCATATCGTAAACATTACTTTAACTACAATATGAAATTACAATTCGCGTGCGATTAACTAGTACCTACTAGTTACACTACCTGACTTTTCGAAGAATTGTAACCAGCGGCAAATTAGGAAACTCACCTCAGTTCGACCTTGTTGAACAAAAACATAAGACATTGAACATGAGATTTTAGACAAAAAAAGTGGTTTTCCAGTTTCCACTAGCAGCGTAAGAATATTTCTTCGTACTGCTACAGTAATTATCATACACATATAGTATCACGCCTATATCCCATAGGGGTAAGCAGAGACAAAGGATTACCACTTTGCACGATTATGGCATTCTTCTCGCACTTCCTCCACGTTCATCAATCTTTTCATGCATTCCCGCCAGTTCCGGGTATTTTTGACCTGGCCTCTACTAAGAATGTCAGATATCTGACATTCGAAGGTTCGGTACGGTTGACCCCTACTAGCTCTTTCATCCACATTCGCCTTATAAACCCTCTTTGTCAGTCTCCTATCATCCATCCGCTCCAAATGCCCAAACCACCTTAGCATACCCTTCTCAATTTTAGTAACTACATACTCTGTCACTCCACACACATCCATCACCGTAGTATTCCGCACTCTATCCTTCACCCCACTCGTGCTACTTAACGCTCTTATTTCCACTGCTTTAATGTTACTTTCATGCTTTTTCTGCCATACCCAACTTCCACTACCATACATCAGAGCGGGCAATAACACTCCTCTATAGACAGCCAGTCGTGCAACACCCCAGTCACCCGATTCCCTGCACTCACTCGTCTATCGATATCACTATCATACCGACAATCACTTGTGAAAACACAACCCAGATAGACAAACTCTCTTACTTGCTGTACCCTGTCATTACGGATTATAATAACTGTATTATATAACTGTATCAGATTATATAAAAAACCGACTGTGCATACCCGAATTGGAAGCAAAAAAACAAATGATAAAAGGTCAACACCTTATTCATCATTAATGACTGACTGCTATCAGTGAGGAAACCAATGACCGCATTATGATTTAAGTACAACAAATGTTTTGTAATTTTTCATAAGTTATATTGTTGAAATTATATTTGTTTTATTCCTCTCTATATCTGTTTAGATCATCGTTCCTGAAATCTTTAATATTTGTGTTGTGTAATGTAATGTGACTGCCACTATTAAAACAAACATTCTATAGACGCTTTGTAAGTGTTTAGTTTTAATTATCTATTTGCTGTTTTATATGTCTTTTAGTTGTTCGAAAGTATTAAGACATGGCAACATGAATGAGTTCGTATGGAGCGATATAGTCACAAAATACAGCAAAGCTCCGTAAACAAAGACTAACAAAATAATAAAAAATCTAAGTTTCCACAACAATATCTAATATAGTTCACAGTTGATTTGAAAGGCACCATAATATGTTAAGATTAACCAATTGTTAAGATTAAGTATGTATAACATCGCATTAGTATTAACTGTTATGCTTTTATAATATATGTATTAATAAATAAATATATGCTTTTATTGGAAGAAATAAAAAAAGTGTTGATAGTAAGCAAAATGAAAACAATTCAGCTGATTCTTGTTAAAAATATAATTTATTGACAAAACAATACCGATGCTGTATTTGTAGAAAACAAATCATGGAAATTAATTATCTCCGCATAAAGGTTGTTTATAATTTACAATACAGAAAAACAAGTTGGCGAGTGTGTATATAATCTTCATTAAATAAAACTTCCAAGAATGCCAATAGCGAAAATTCACGCTTCATATCGAAAACGAGTCGGCGCTTATTCGCGAGTTCTACATAGCGGCGTGTAGAGCCATTAAATGTTAATTGATCGTCAGCAGGCTGACATTAACTCTTTCCGTGAATAGGGAGATTTATACGAGAATAAAGATTGTGTTTGTTTTTATTGTGTCAACCGGTTTCGAGGTTCCTTTTTTGTAAAACACGATACACGCTTCATGCACTTAGCGTATGTTAAATAATTAAAAATTCATAAACATACGAAACTTATCCACATCCCACACACGAGGCGTGTATAATTTCCTAGAATAAATCTATCATCATTCGGCCGCTCACAATACCATCGAGTAAAATAATTATAATGATTAACAACGTTACTTTCGCTAAATAAAATGGAAACATATTTGTACAATCTACACATTTTATAATTCTGTGGTTTCCTCTCGCGAATTACTCGGTAGGGTGATTAAACGAAAAATGGAAATTAATATTACTGTGATGACAATTGTACATTTTCCCGTTGGTATTTCTTAATCTCTTTATTGGTTTAATGGCAGGATACATGAGCTGTAAAGGATGGTTTGGGTTCCGAGTTGTGTAACTGTAACTTGTGTATGTAAAATTATAAATTGAACACTAGTTAAGTAATTGCCCGAAATTGGAATTTATGCCCAAGATGAGAAGAGGGCCGCTTTCTATAACATGTATGGATATAAGTTTATATAGCTGTCACTTTCATGCGCAAAAGAGTGAATATAATTCTTAATTTCTAAATGGTATGATGTAAGGTGTAGACGTACCTTTGCCGCATCAGTGTCCACAGCCGACCGGAGCTTGGCCCGGCCTGCCCCACCGGCTCTCCTGATCGCTGCCATGAGATCAGCGTGTGCGTCGCCTGTTACTGGCGGAGGCGCCGACACCGATGGGTTCTCTTCGCTATAACAAACGAATATTTCACATCACTTACCCACACAAACAATAAATATTATTTTGAGTAGGCGAGTGTACGGTATTTGGTTCAAACTTATATTTTTATAAAAGCAACGACCGACGGAGGCCGGTTAATGAAAGGTCCGTTCGAGAATTCATAGTTTCTATGAATACATACTATGGATTATGAGCACAATATAGGTTGGTAAAGATATGAATTCAGGTTAAAAATTCTCGTATAGATTTGGACGACGGAGAGCCCGACATGCAAGTGTATAAGTTTATCTCGAATCGGTTGCTATCAAAATGACGACATACAACAGGCTTTTTAACGTCAGCTCCGTTTTACTATCTAGAAATCTCTGTTTCGACTTAACTGCATGTGATGTTTTGGCGTGTGTGGTCGACTGATGTGATCACCGAATTTCTTATATCGCGCTTCTGGTTACAAAATTCTCCAGGCTTGTTTATCAGAATTTTTTACCATCTTTATAAAAAAACTCAACTTACTATTTATTGTTAAGCACAACGAATTTTTATCGTTTTATATGCAAAGTCAGCAAAAACTATTGTTTAATATTGTATTGTGCAGATAGGTTAATTATATTTATTCTGCCAATTAAATGGCTATTAATATCCATTAAAATGGCCAACATAATTTATTTTAGAATTAAATGTTTTAATATTTATGTGATTCAAATTTAGACCCAGGAGTAATAATCGAGAGAGTAATCATTCCGTTTTGATGAGCGAGTTTATAGATGTGCGTGCAATATTTAAGTCTGTCTATACCTTATATGTACTAAAAATTTTAAATAATAAAAAATTAAAATATATGAGAACAAACTAGTTGAATAATTCTTATTAAGTTTCACTGTGGGTTTAAGAGTAAAATAAAAAATTATTAATGTCAATGATGCGCTATCACCCCGTCGGTCACTATTGACTAGTTGCAACATATAGAGTGGAAGGTCCTAATTTGTATTCCCAGGTCAGCTAATGCATTGGATAGCTTGAATGACCTAATGGGGGTAAATTTGCCCGGTATTTGACACCCCAAAGAAAATTTTAGGAAAATAAGGAGAGGCAAGTAGGGATTGCAATCCGGTCCGGCGGATCCGGTAATCCGGCGGATCCGGTACGTTTTCGTTGTCTACCGGATCCAACAATATCACCGGATCTGGTGGCCGGTTCCGATATATTAAGAAAAACGTAATTTCTATTATCAAAACCGTGCGAAAGTACTAAAAAACTTGAGAAAGAAATGAGCGCTTATGAAACTGAAGGAGATAGAGGGAAATACTTGTCTCTAATATATGACTTTTTGACTTTAGTGAAACCAACCAGTGTTGAAGCTGAAAGGGCTTTTTCGGCCGCTGGTTATATTTGCAGTTCCTTGAGAAGTAGGCTAAAGGATGATACTATTAATACAATTTGTTTTCAAAGAGCGTTTTTCTAACAAAAAAAGTGATCTGTGATGTAATGAATGCATGGGTATAGTATCCATAAGCTGTTGATTTGAAAATTTTAATTTGGATTATTGAAGAATATGATTTTGATTTAATTTAGTTTTTATGAACGGGTTTAACTTAATTTAAACCATAAATAATTCATTGTTGTTTGTAATCTTTGAGACTGATTATTATATAATAACTGACTGATAATAATTATAAATAAATAAGAGTTGATTTTCGCACAAAATCGTTTCTATTTTTTCCCTGTATATTATTCCTTTTATTATGCCATGAAGTTAGAAATATGCGCTATGTTGAACACCCAAAATACCAATCCGGATCCGGCGGAATTCTCGTGATTCCGGCTGAATCCGGCCGGATTTAAGTTTGTACCGGATTGCAATCCCTAGAGGCAAGCGTCGTAAAAACTAAACATAATCGTTTCTGCATCGTGCTTGAAAAATTCTGTTGCGCTCCTTTGGATTGAGAGTGAAACTGGAGCGGGATAAAGACCATGTTCCTCCTCAGGCACTTATTAAAAATATTCATGATATAAATAAAGGGTATACTTTTATAGTTTATAGTTTCGTTAAATACCTAAATAGCAAATAAAAATTATTACCTATTATAAAAAAGTACTCACTAGATATGTACTATATAACACTATTCGCTGTATCACTAAGGAGTAAGGTCTTACAAAATAACCTTCAAGGCATCTACATAATATTATGATCATTTTACAAATAAAGACATATCGAACATAAACATTCTCAGATCGACCGATTTTCCTTGTATTTCAAATCATAATATTAAACTTGCACCCGAATTCTGAGAAATCATTAAAATATTTATGATGCTTTAGCATATTTAAAGCATATTTTTCGACGATAATGCTTCAAAAACACCCACATGTTTCAATAAATGTTTCCATTGTCGTAACATAAGAAATCTATTTATTCGAATTGAGTCGGAGCTTGTAACGTAGGTACTTCTTGCGGTTTACCCTCCTGTATCGATGTGACATGGTTTCCAATCCTAAACCAGAATAGGTGTAGCTTTAAACGGGCCAATTCGGCGGGTACTAGGTTATAAGGGGCAGTGGCGAAGCGTCCATACAAGCCGATTCCCACCGGCTTCCCTTTTGGGTTTTCGGTGATACTAAACAAATTATTTAATAGGTAAATTTAAATTTAAAATATATCAGGCAATGGACAATTATTATAATAGCTTAAATTATTAATTAATGATAACTTAATAATGACATCTAGCGGCCATTAGCCCGTTGTTTATTAAATTTAATCGATATCGATTACTTATTTTAAATAACATTAGATGGCGCACCTTGTATTTAGTTCCCCAGATATTCCGTTACCAAAGTGAAATTGTGACGCCACAGACGCAAGGTAACCCGCTGTCAAGCGGCTTAATGTCGTAGTATGTTTTTTAATATAGATGGCAGCACTTTCTATGACTTTCTATGCCAGTGTTTGTCGAAATCGCGCGGAAGATGTGGGCAAAGGTAACCCGAGCTAGTTCGGCTTCACGTTAACCGACTTTGTATAGTTGTCGCTTTTTACGTCCTTCAAACGTCATAATTTATTATGCTACTAAGTTGCGGTGTTTGTAAATTGTCATATTCATTTTTTTTTGATAGTTCTGTGATATTTAGTTACCAGCGCTTTGTTTATTTAGAAACTACAAATAAAAGTGTATTATAATGGAAATAACTAACTACTTTGTGATCAGTTAATGTCTACCTTTACGTAAGTATATTATTAGTATGTGATTTCACATATTAATATTTAGATGGTTAAATATTTGAAGTACTTAGATCTGAAAGTTTTTGATTTCAGACACAAAATGTTTGTTAGAAGAAAATAAATATTATATTTTACTGAATTTAAAATATAAATCACCACGATACAAGCAAAAATTAACGAATAACCTTCCTTGATTATTTAAATTGATACTTATATAAGTTTATCATGTAGGTGCATTTAAACTGTTGGTCTGTTTGGCGATCGTGATACCTATTTCTATAAGGAGAAATTACATTTACTTACAGTTTATTTTGAAAATAAACAGATAATCATAGGTAAGTAGTGTGGTTATAATTTGAATACTTTTGTTTACTGTTATAACAAATTAATACGTAAGTACTTATATTTGTGATTAATGAAAGGAGAATTATCTACGTTTATTGTTCGATTTTATGGATGTTTCAATTATTTACGCATAATAGGTAATTTTGTAGGCATGTCAATGTTTGTCGATTTCGATTCAAGACTAATTCGTTGTTTCCGTTTTTGTTTTCTAATAAATTGCCCCCAAAATCTTAACTGACGCCAATTTTTTTTTACACCAGGTTACCTTTTGAAAAATTTCACCCTTCGCCACTGCTAGGGGGTGCCACGGGCTCCAAAATCCATTGTCAGACAACATCGACAGGAGACGGCTCTTGCCATCACGCAAGAAATGTATATTTGCAAAAATTTGATGCCGGGTTATTTTCTAAAATTTCATTTTGATGGAAAATGAAATTACTACTACGCTTAATCTAATGAGTTTCCTCAGGCGGTAGGAGTGACACAAAAAAACACACCCTAAAAATCATGGTCTACCCGGGACGTCCGCGACGGCGCAAAGCTAAGCTAATTAATTGACTCAAGACTTTCAAAAGTCCGCCCGCAGTTGAGGTTGAAACGGGCTCTATCTGCTATCGTAGGTTCCTATTTTTGAGAAATTACATATAGAAACTTGTAAAGACTCTGTCTTAGAGTCTTTACAAGTTTCTATATGTACTTTCTATAATGTACTCACTATAATGAGATTGGTAACTAGTATTAATTAACTTTATTCAAATATAACCTACGTATTTAAAGATAGTCTGAATAACCTTGCTACTGTATCGATCCGCGCCGCTCTGCCTGAGCAAAATATTATACGAGATCTAGTCTACAGTCAATTCATCTTAATTTATATTCAATTCAGTGCTCCCTCTAACTCCTACACCAATACAGATAATAGCTCAATAGATAGAAATCACCATAGACTAGAGATATGAATTACAAAGCACTATCATATTTTATAAGTTATAACACTGCACCGAGCTGACGTTTGATACCCTGTGTCATAACACAATGTTATATTATACGCTCATGACTACTACACATCGCCAGTAAACATATATGTATTAAATAAACTATTTTTGCATTGATTGACCAATACTGATACTCCAAAATCTAATACAAAACTAATCAACGAATCCCTTATGTATTTATCTATATTGGTTTTGATATATTTCAGAAAACTTTTATAGTATATGTGCATTGTGCACTAATTAAAGTATTCGAGTTTGCATAAACTATATAATGGGTAAAGATGTACATTAATATTAATTGTATCATGTCACCAACCTGACAAAGATAAGCTCAAAATAAAACTTTTACTGTTTATTGCTCGCAGAACATTGGCTATTGAAACTCCGTGTTCGTAGAATACGCACCGAGTGATGGCTGAAAGGAGTCGCTAACAGAATTACTGTTTCTTAGTAAGAAAGCATATAAACGTATACATGTAATGATATGTAGGTACCCATTTTAGCCGATATGAAAATCTCAAAGCGGTGTTATTGGTTTTTTTATATGACAACATTCGTGCGTGTAATATGATAAAATAAATTTTGGATTGCAATAAATAGTTGAAATTATCTTCTTCTGAGTAATAAACAAGATTTTTAACGTCACATTAGAAGTGTGCAATACAGAAAGTAAACAGAAGCCAAAACAACAGTTTTTAGATTTTTTCTCTCACGCATTACGCGAAAACTACTGTATGGAATTGAATACTCGAAGTCGAACTTAAAATATAGGTTTTATTTAATCCCAGACATTATAATGAATGTATAAGTATGCAGATTAAGAACATATGTACGGAATGTATTGTTCTTCTTATTTTATATTATGGCTGCCAGAATTTATTTATCAGTAATTTTGCCAATGTTGAGTAATACGAGCTGGTAAAAAACAAAAAGAGACTAAAAATCAGGGTAATCCAAATATGTGATAAAACTATGTAAAAAAATCATGAAATGTATAACAATATTATTAGCATCTTCCATATCATCTTCCTGTCAATGATTAAGAACACTCATTTGGAACTGCGCCGGATTGTACCTATTATTTTGACTAATATCTAAACTCAAGGTAATCAATACGTATTAAGTTATTTAAATAAATTTACAGTTATTGAAAACCCATAACTTTCATGGAAATATTATTTTACGTAGAATAATAACAATAGTGAATGGATATGCGGATGCGGCACGGAAACCGCAGTCTTAACGGTGCGATCGTCTTGACAACGCGAAACCTACCGTTTTTACGAAATGTTCCACGCTTTTAATAAAATATTCATTTTACAAGCAACGAAGTTTTATTTCATGTTAAGGTTATAGGCTATAACCTTAAGTATTAAAATTAAATATTTTATATTGCCAATATTTGATCATTTAAGCTAACTAATATGTAGTTGTTTGAACAAGTCTCAAAAGAAAGTTCTTTCGCCAACAAAACGTACGTCAGTATGTAAAGGTTGTATTGTGTCATTCAAACGGAGTATATACTAAATAATGAGGAAAGGACCTAAGAACTGGCAAGATGGTGAATGTGGGTAGTGAAAAATCAAAGACGGAAATTATCATATTTACTATATGTGTGCCTAACTAAACTTATAATGTTACTTGCTAGAACAGAGAGGGGCAGTTCAAGTTGGTGTAATATTAAAACGAATTAGATAATAATAATTATTAAAAAATATTAAAATCAGCAGGTATTTTTTATAGTTTTATAAAAGTTAGGACAACGCACATTAAAAGTACTAATTCAAGTTTAAAGCGGTGTATATGAATGCTACTCGTAAATAGCGTGCTGGGTAAGGTTATATAATTCATTTAGAATTTTAAACACTTCTAATTACTGCATAACGTAATAGGTATTTAAATAGATAATATATAACAGGAGATGCGTTATTATGTTGTTTATAATTATCAAGATACACGCAACGTTATAAAAGGTTCAATCATGTGCGTCTAAACAAATCATCTAATTCTATTATTACAGTATTTAAAAATACATTGAAGATCAACAACCTTACATACTAACACAGCCCTGTTAGATGTTACTCGTACTATACAAATTGATAGCTAACTACTGCAGTGTCCATAAACATCTAGTGAAGCAATCAGCATTCAGCATGTTTTCTTTACCATCAACCGTTTCCAAAGGAGGAAATTTCATACGTCGTATTTTTTATCTTTGTTCAGGGAATATTTTTTAGCCCGTGGTTCGTTTAAACGATTCTTTTTGCTTTCTACTTCGTATAGCTTGGGATGGATCCTATTTAATTTCATTTGGTATAGGGGAATCTTGGACTGAGGATGTCGAAGAGAAGTTTTCAAAAACAAATGGGATTTTGACGTTTCATTTAGTGTTAGTTTCAATAAGATGTGTTTTATAAAAACAAAAAAAAACATACATAAAACAGACTCAAAATAGTGAGTTTGAGTCAGTTTTCTGTATTATGTTTTTATTTTCTTTTAATTATTTTTTGGATTGTCACTACAAACTTTATATGCGAAATTATTATAACATAACCTATGTAATCTTTCCAATTCGTGTATAAGTGTTTTTATGCACACTAAATAGCTTTTTAGGCATTGCCTAATTTAAAATGAATACATATATTACATTAACTAGCTTCCGCCCGCAGCTTCGCCCGCGTGGATTTTGGACTTCAAAAATGGAGCCGGTCGCGAACGTTCGAGAATGTTCGTTTTACGAAGCTACTCGCTAGGTGATTCGCTAGCCTCTAGGTGCCAAGCACGCCGCCCGCCTGTGCGTTCGCGACCTTATATATATATACAAAAATAATCCTTATAGCATGATTCAGTATTCACGCGTGATGGCTTATTATTAGCGTATTTCATGTATAACTTTGGTGTTTCTATACCGATTTCTATGATTCTTTTTTATGGAATATTTAATAATGTTAACTTTTTTAATTAGGGATGATTGAGAGTGTTATAAACGTAAGAGTAGACAAATATAATGAGAAAGCTTCGAACTGCTAAGTTATCGGGAGTTACACGTGTTATTGTGAGTCAACCATAAAAGATAGACATATGCTGTCGTGGGATATTTTTTATATAATTTTAAGGACAACATTTCCGTCATATATGATTTCTGTGTAGCTTTAACCATTAAGGTTGCACACGCGACGGAAGCTTAAAAATGGAGTAACTTCTCCCGTTTTCCCAACATTTCCCTTCACTGCTCTGCTCCTATTAATTGTAGCGTGATGAAAAGTATACTATAACCAGCTCAGGAGTATGAAAAATAATTGTACCAAGTTTCGTTAAAATCCGTCGAGTAGTTTTTGTTTCTATAATGGTTATACAGACAGACAGACAGACAAAAATTTTACTAATTGCATTTTTGGCATCAGTATCGATCCCTAATCACCCCCTGATAGTTATTTTGGAAATATATTTCATATACAGAATTGACCTCTCTACAGATTTATTATAAGTATAGAATAGATATAGATAGATTATTTTGTAAATTGTAGTGGTGTTTGGAGTCGGGTTTTTTATATCGCCTATGACCAGTGCACGCTTGCCACTAGTTCCCCATGTAATATGCCAAACATAAGCATCTTTCTTTGCGCTTCACTTCGCTTAATATCAGGTGCAGTGAAGCAACTTTACCGAGCCTCAACAAAAAAAACAATAACATACTTGGATCATGGCAAAGGCTAAAAAGAGGCACTCCGATAGATTAAACCGGTCCTGGATGGCATGTTACAGGTCATATTTTTTTTTAATTAATGGCACGATAACCGTTGATGGTTCGCCACCCTTGGCCTATCACATGTAACCTCGGTAGAATGTGATAAAAGCCGCGAGGGATTTAATTAAAACTGAAAAAACTAGTTTCTAAACTCGCGTGATGCAGTGCCAATTTCATCTATTACCTTATGCAAAAATTTGCCTTAAGGATGTATAATAGTGCGAAATCGTATGACGTGTAATGCCAAACGGATTTTATTTGGAAAAACCTCGCCTGTCGCTCGAGATATTACTCTCGTGTAAATTAGGCTTTAAAGGACCTTGACGTAATGGCTTAGGTTACGGAGGCGGCCCAGTGATGCCTGCCGTGGTATAGATCGTACGGGCAACGGCAATTTGTAAGACTGGTAACAACGAGATAGATACATGCTTAAATTATCCCAAGTTAGTTCCAGGATGTGAAATTTATTTTAGCCCATAAGCATGCATGGAAAACAGTAAAAATCCTTGAGCCAAAATCCTCCCATAATAAATAAAACATCGCAATATAGGTATAAAGCTTAGTATTACACGCGAATTGCGTAAAAACTTTCACCAGAGCACAGTACTATGCAAAAAGTATTATGAGAGTATAAATTATAAAACGTCATGATGCCATAGTGTCGGACGGCGTAGGTATTTTTTGCAATTCATTCATGTATTGTAAGAACTGGCTAACCACGTTTGACGTCACTCGTGACAAACGGGGGAAACCGTAATCAATATTTTACAATCTTATTATAACTTCTTTATATACTTTAATTGTAATGTTCATTTGTGAAAGCACTTTTTATCTACTGTTTGAACGACATTAAAGCCCACAAATTACTACAATATTGTAGTTATTAACCTAAGATTTGAGGCCTCAGGACGATAAATGCATTGTAGTGACATACAGGTACTCTGTAATTCAAAATCGTGGTTGGCGTTGCTATTGTTTACGGACAGGAGTAGCGATTATTATACGACGAGCGAACAGTTCATTCAATTCTATTCAAAATAATTTTATCCTTAACACAAAACGGAAAATCCACATAATTCCGTTTAATGGAAGGCTTACGTACGATACATACTTTAGATATGTAGTCAATTTCCAGATAAATATTTTGTTAGCAGTCTGTATGGTAGACGTAGTTATTGTAATACATACACTAAAGGGAATCCCCGGTGTATTGACATCAGGCAAGCGGTCGCAAAGGGCCTGTTTGCAAACACTAACTCAAATCTGTCTAGCGACATCTGTAAAGACATGTCTTGCATCACACCCACAAGAATCAGCTAAGATACTCGGGTAGGGTCATGATAATGTTAATACAAAAGAGAATCTTAAATCCGACACATTCCTCTATAATTACTTAGACGGTAGCGACAAAGCCTTTTATCTGCCTTTTTACAGCCCCGTACACATCATAAATTAATAACAATACTTTAATAGTGAAAGAATACCACCAAGATTATAATTGCAAATGCACACACATACGCCTTATATCCCCGAAGAGATAGGCAGAGGCACAACCCACTTTTCGCCGTACGTATTCCGTCCCATGATGTGATAGGGGTCGAGCCTATCGCAATATCGGGCAGAAATTACAGACTTCTGGCTGATACTGAGTAGAAAAACCCAATATCATTTTGAATAGGGTTCGAACCCGGGGTCTCAGCACTGCAGTAAAACTGTATTATAACTAAGTTACTGAGGCAGTGAATAACAGGCGAGATTAAAATTGCATTATAATTTATAATGAACAAAGTTTACGCCTAAGGTAAAAGAAAAATAGCATTAAAATAAATAAAAGTACTGAACCCGTTTTACTTGGTCGGCTAAATAAAACAGAGAACAATGCGTCATTAACACACTAGTAATTTCAGTCATCGCATGCTCAAAGATTTGTCATTTGTTGATGATAGGATCTACTGTCCTAGGATCTTCGTCTGCAGAGCACTGCGTGGGTAAAAAAAAGCACAAGTGGGTATAAGGAATCGCTCGATGCGAACATTAAAGCCTTTCTTATTCTACTAAGTAGTTTATTCATGAGAATTAAAGCCAACTCTGGAAAGAACAACATAGCATTCGCGTAGCTCTGACGTCAAACGCCTTAATAGGTTATCGTAACTGACATAAACACTGGCCAGTTCATCGGTAATAGGCTTTCTACGTGAAACGACGCGTCGATCATAGAAAGTCCATGTTGCCGCTTCTCTTGTTCAAAAGAATTCTATAAATACGCTGTCGCCTTTAACACGAATCGAAATCAATCAAGGAAAACATAAAGCGAATATTATATTCAAATACAATATCAGCATGGCGTATGGCTACGCACAAGACACCCAATAGAAGCAGTTATTAGCATATTAACATTCGGAACAATGCTAATTTGCAACAAGGACGTTTGCAAATATAATTTGTATGGGGCCAATGATTTATTTGATTATTGTGCATTAATTTATTTTGTCATTATATTTGTCTGTCAGTCAACATGTCCATATACAGAAAAACAATTTACATTATGTACATCTACTTCTGTATCTACGACGCGGATATCAGTAAAACTTGAACGTTTATCGCCGCTCTCTGTGACCCTATGGCATTGAACCAACCGACTTCATCTTGGCAATATTTCAATTACGATTTCGAAGAACTGATACCATAACAACTTTGCTATTAGGCCGCGTCGGTCGTCTGAATTCGAAATAATGCATACATAATACATACCTAGTAATATAATTGTTCTCCTAACCTATTTATTATTGTTATACTCCATGCGATGGATAAGACATCATTCATCAATCATAATTATTATTTACTAATGCGTATCTACTTATCATGCTTGCTGCATGCCAGTCATCAATATGTATTTGTTCATCCACGAACGCGAGTGCTATTCGTCTTAATCTTGAATGCGATTCTAATAACATGACCTCCTCGCAGCACACTTGAGAGTTCCATTCATTTATTGCGTAGTCTTAAAACTTCAAGTACTTTATGTGAAAATCATCCTGTCAAAGACGACTAGGACTTACGCCTGGGGTGTATTTCATCCACTCACATATTTTGTATCAAATTGTGAGTTGCATAATAAAAGTTATCTGACAAGCGATCGCGTTATAATTAAATATTTTAAGTACAAAAAATCCCATTATCTTTTCCACAAGACCCTCGTATTACGCAAAGTGAAGTTTACTTTTAGGTTGATGATTCTCAATCACTGGATCTCTTTTAAATGCGTAGCATTGAGAATTTGATTTTTAAAAATAGTGTAACACGTCAACATCACCTCAATATTTTATATTCATTTCAAATTTACTTCAAGCTATTTAAATTTATTTATATAATGTATTTTTTTTATGTGTAAACATAAAGCAAACGCTTCTGCTACGAAAAATTACCATACATATAAATAAAAAAATATGAAGATTTGTCGTTACATAAAATAGAGATGTACCCATTCAAAATTTGGATATAAGTTATGTGATGTATATATATTTTTAAAGTATCGCAATACATTAACTAACAAGAACTCGTGAAGAATGGAAAATCATACGCTATTCCAGTGCCAGTGACCAACGAGATCATTGAAACATGTTCAGATGTCGCCCTTGTATAGCCGTCACTGGCCAATATAACAGCTAAATAATGATTACACTTGGCTCTTTTGCATGTCAAGAGTAAATTGATGAATCCGCTATTGTACGAGCTATATACAAGCTCCCCGACAGTTATTCAATAAAAAGAGTTGATTTGTACCCAAGTTCACCAGAATTTAGAATATAAAATAAATATTATAACATGTCAAGAGAAGCTTTACACATTGGAAGGTCCAGCATGAGGTGAAGAAGTAAGGCGTTATAAAAAAATATGTGTGAGATCTAAAAAAATAGTTATGTGTGTGTATGAAACCAAGCTACACCCAACTAGCTCGTAAATGATATATTCATTGCAACATTTTGCGAATTCGAATGTTGTCGCAAAGAAAACACAAACAAAACAAATTTACACCGACAGGGGCTGGACAGAAGACAGAGGATAGTAAAGTTGCCTCTCGTATGTGTGAGCGCGGAGTGTCATTTCTTAGAACTTACTCTTTGCAATTTCCCAGAAACAAGTCTTTATGCTTAAAGAGCCATTGAGATTGATGAGGGTGGATTCTTAAGTTGGACCATCGACGGCAAACATTAATATTATTTGTATAATACGATGTTCTGTGGAACGTACGCACGCGCTTTGTTTTCAAAACGGCTGTTTCTACTTAAGAACACGTTACGGAGAAACCGGCGTGGTTTGTAAATAGTCCCATATTCTCGAATGCTACAATGCCTAGTAATTTGATGTTTATTGTACTCCAAATTTACTTCAGTGTTTACCTTGGTTTTAATAGCTTCATTACTTTGAAGTTCCTTCATTATATATATACCATCGCCCAAATGTCTTGACCTTCTAGCAATCTCTGGCTACACCTTATACGTAATAATGCAATTTCTTAATCCTTAATTTAAAACAATGGTATGGTATGTTGATTGATATTTTAAAACTAATAAAGCAAAGTTAATAATGAGAGAAATATGTAGTGAATTACATACATGCTCTGTAGAGAAACAAACGGCCCGCGAAGTGAAACTGAATATGGATTATATTGGATGGAATAACATGGTGAAAAAACGCTATAGAATTGTTAATAACTGGTTGATTAAGCATGCGCATTCATTGATGGTATCTATGAGTGCACACTGCACACACTACTTGTATTTTTTATCCATCCCTTTATCTATGGCATCAACATCTTAAAACTAGTTTCAGATAAAGCTCCAACTATTAATGCGTCATTTCGAATTTTTCTTTTTGCCTACAATGTGTTAATAAGAGTCGGTGCTCAGACTGGATCGACGGCCATTCTTCTTCTTTTTTAGAAATTGATATGCAATGCATTTATTAGTGAAGTCATAAATAAACACGCAAATAATATGGAATTGACACCTTTTACGGTTTTCACACGAGTATTATAATCACTTATATTCGAAACTGTTTATTTACACTATAACAGCAGAATATAATGACGAGGGTATTTTGTAAAGCAACAGTATTCAATTCTAGCATAATAGTTAAGAAAAACAAAGTAGACGTGTATAAAACTCCTTAACTGTCAAATTACTTTATTATACAACTCTTCAGAATACTATAAAAGCATGTTAATCTCAAGTTAAAGCTAGTTAATATTCCACCGAGAGAGTTGACGGGGGTCAAGTGACCCATAACTTCAATCTTGGCTTTGGAGTCGCGTGGAAAATGACTTTATTTACATTTTTCCGAGAAATTATATCTATATAAAACACGTTTCTTTTGAAACTGAGCCGATAACGCTATTGTATAAATTAAGAAAATTTTATCATTCGTATATTGTAAACTGATTATACAGTTTGAGTTCAAAACATAATATTATTGATTTGTGTATGAAATTCCAAGAATTCTAATTAAAACATATTTTTTCGTAATTGAAAGTTTACATAGTTGTATACTACAATATTTTCACATATTTTCATAAGGTTGCAGTTAGTCATTTATCATTTTAATAATTTAATTATAAAAAAACTTACTATCACACACAAATTCGAGAAAAGAAAATAAGTTCAATTCGCTGAAAACTCATGCGAAACGAATATAATATGATTGCAGGTAAAGCTTTACAAATAAAGTTAAAAATGTTATGTTTTTTTCATATTCCTAAACGGTATAATTTATGTCCGGCTTGGGCCGTCTTGTCTAATTAGTAGCTGCGAAAGATTGTCGATTATGGCTCGCCTACCGACAAAACAGAATTTTTAGAATTAATTGCATAAATTAAAACCCTTTTAATTAATCAAAATTCCATTGCATTAATGACATTAAGCGAGTAACAGTTTTTGCAGCAATGAACACAGCGACTAGACTAGCTTCATGTGCACCTTCATAATCTAGAATGGGGTGTTTCGCTTTTTAAAAGTATTTATCTATTCATCACACATACTATGGGATTAGACGTGACACAAAAAAAAAACAGGTACAAGAAATCCGATAACGCTAATGCGTGATTCTTAATAATGCAGACATGTGTTTTATGAGGAGTGGGGACCGAGAATATTTACGACACCAGATGCTGCGATTGGAAACATACTGTGAACTATCTAAAAATGGTAGTAACTTTTATAAAATCAGTAATTATTTTTCAATAACGTACACTTATCTACTTCTAAAAATATTTTACATAAAACATTACACGATAGTTCATTTGTAATTAATACAACTGTTAGGGATTCCTGTAGACGTCAAGTCATACTTAGAGAAAATAAACTCACATCTATAACAATGTAATAAAGCTGAAGTTTGAACGCACGGATCTTGGGAACTGCTACTATCTCGAATTTTCTTTTATTTGTGAAAGTGATAATACCCATAATGTAACTTTATATTAGTATGAGGTTAGTTTTCATCGGCGCTGGTGTGAATGTATTCGTTCACTACAAGAGCGAACGATAGAGAAGACTACATGGGGAGAAGGGTTACACGTGTTGCAGATGTTTTGTGTTACGAGGAGGTGTAGAAAAAAGGGGCATGAGTCATGCAGGCAGAGAGATCTAATTCCACGCCGAGACTTTGTGGGAATATCTAGATAAAAATAAAATTAAATATTTATCAAAAACAGAAAAACTCACCGTTTCATGTGTGTAGTTGTAAGTTCTAAAGGCGCCGGTGGAGGAGGTGGAGGCGGTGGTGGCGGCGGAGGCGGAAGCAGTAGTGCTTGTGCACTCGTCGGCGGCGGTGGAGGCGCGTCAGGAGCGTCAACCAAAGAAATCACTATTTCCGAGTTAACATTTGGTAACTCCTGAAGATCCGGCAGCTCAGACTCAGGTAAAGAAACGGCTGGGGTTACAGGTGATGTCACTACAGATGGTGCAATAGACCCTTCGTTGTTAATCAAAAATTGGACATCTCCAGCTACTCCCGGCAAATGCGGCAGATCAAGCGGCATATCAAGTTCCGGCACCTGTTTAAAACCGGTACTTGTTTAATACAGAAACATAATATTATGTAGATAGAACCAAACATTTCAAAACGAGTGTCTCACCATTCCCATTCCAGGCGCGTACATGTATTCATCGACTTCACGTTTCATCACATCTTTTTTCATTATTGAATAGGGAGCTGCTTCTAATAAACTTGTGTTTTCGATGTTTGTTTTCACTGTTGGTACATAAGTCGATAACTTATTGGATGTACCGAGATAAGGACTTTCATCAGTGTTAAAAATAAGCAATTCCCCGACAGTTTCTATGTTGTCAATCACAGCGTTTAGTCTATAGTCCTGTTTTGGTTTCGGGTTCGCAGTATCCGCGACTTTCACGTGGTAGAAATGAAGTTTTTCCTGTAATAAATCACTTGATGTGCAAATTGGCGAATATTAAATACTAAATAGACAAATTGTAAGAACTCTACCTGTATTCCTTTATCAGAAAGCAGCCCCTGAGCTTTTCCACTCAGCGTCACTTTTTTAGGTTTGTACTTATACCCTTCGAAACCAAATACTGATTCATAATTTTCTTGCGTTATGGAAGCTGGGTATTTTGCACTCGAAAATACTTTTATCGCCTTTTGCAAACCAGTTAACTTGTCAACTTTAGTTTTGGCAATTTCCATCCTATCTTTTAATTTAGCAGTTTTGTCCATGTTCTGATTGATTCTGCACATTAGTCGATAAAACACATCATCAACTACCCCGTTAAGGTTGTCAAGCGTGTCTGCTATTTGTAGAATAGTTTCTTCTGTGCTCAAATCACTCGATACTATATTTATCTTATAAAGTCCCTCCATTTTTACCATTCATGCGCATAAATTAATTCCTGTAACAATATAACCCCTTCATAAACTTTTTTATAATGCTAGGCCAAGAAACAAGTTATTTGGCATGTTTCAAAATAGTCTTTTCTTACCTACTGAGCTTCTTAAAACTGTCCTAAAATAAATTAATAAGGCACAAGAACAATCACTAGACACATCCACATTCTTGTGTGAAATAATATTATGTCCCATATTTTATAGCACTGCGTGATAAAGCTCTTAAAATTTAATATTTACAGTTCAGTTCAAGTTTAATATTTCCCTAATATATATTTTAACAATCATATCACTTAATTGAGTTCAAGTAGTCACTTGTTCAACGAGTTTATTCTCTGCGAATCAGTGAGCAGCGAATGTAAATTATCATTAGTGGGATCGGTACTCCACGAAAATCGGCAATAAGCGTCGGGTGACATTGTGGGATCTAGTATTGCTGATTCTTCAGCTAACTGACCACCCAATAACATATTATTAAGATGTTTGTTAATTACAGCATCTCCTGGGCTTACATAACCGCTAGAGGCTTGCGGCTTTAATGGCACTGTGTTGCGTACAGGTTGTTTATGACTAGGCAAGGTATCGAGTGATTGCAGCTGAATATAACTGCTGTCGGCGCCATGTTTCGCAGGCGAAGGCAAGGTAGGCATTGTCGGCAAGCTTTCTGGGCCAAACATTTTTGTTGGTGATGGTCCTAGTTTGGGGAAACTTAATCCCGTTTTCATCTGAGCTTCTTCGGGTCGTACATATCCTGACGACACCGGAGCGTGACTCGTGGCGCTGGGTTGAGGCACCCCAGTCGTAAAGATAGGTGGCGAAAGAGACGCCATAACGTAGCTCGAATTAGTATTGTGGAGTGACGGTTTTGGTAGTGAGGTTTTGATAGGCATTGACGCAGATTGAACGTATCCTGACACGGGGTTTACCGGCTGCTGCACATATCCACTATCTGAACTTTTCTTAAAGGATTTTTCACCAAAGTATGGCGAAGCATCTCGCGATGCTTCCGTGTCGTAATTAGATAAATCCTCATAGTCTTGGTTTGTATTCTTTTCTGAGGCTCGTGTTGTTTCAACTTCTAAACGAAGCGATGAATTTGAGCCATCGTCTGAAGTTGAGACTTGTCTATCTACTGGGGCACGTGACATATCCGAAAGAGCAGTACTATCTGTGTGGTCACTTGAAGCACAATTGTCATTTTCTTTTTGCTTTAGATCTGAAGTGGAAACAGTAGTTCTACTGTTTGGTAACAGCAACATTTCATCAGATGAGGGCTTTTCATCTTTGTTAGAAGGATTCCAACCTCCAAAAGCATATTTAGAAATGTCCTTTTCAGGAACACCTAATCCATTAGGCAGGACTGGTTTAATATCTTCCCTCTTTTGGTACCTTTTGTAACATTTTAATGAACCATACATCAAGCCCACTACCATAAATACTGCTATTAATATAAAAACCATCATTAATCCATCTTTACCTCCACAAGCCACTGCACTAGGATCGCTCCATTCACCTGGATGTTCCAAAACAATATTATTATTTCTGTGAGGTAGTTGCACTTTTACGCTGTCAGTTAATGTTCCATAATATTCATCTTCATCATAATTCACAGCTCTAACTCTATATGATTCTCCAGTAATTCCACCATCACAATGCACTAATGAATAATCCAAATTTGTTGTGTTGAATATCTCAGACACACCACTTCCATCCTTCACTCTGAGTATTTGATAAGAAGTAACAATGCCACCAGGAATTTCAGGAGGTTCCCATTTAACAATGTCAGGTCTACTCTTAACAGTGGGACTTTTTAATTTACTAGGTGGACCAATCTTTGTTCTAACAAATATAGCATCATTTGGTTTTACTTTTGAGCAACTTCTGATAGCAGTATTGCAAGCTTGCACAGTCCATGAGTAGTTAGTGAATCCAGTCAATTGAGCTAATTTTACATGCCTTCTTGAACCATCTTTATCCTTTTCAGATACATTGTCAACAAGAAATGGTTCACCATAATTATTAATCACATATTTTCCAATGATTCCATTCTTATGAACTGGCGGATCATACGATATAAACATTGAATTGTATTCAATTTCAGAAATAGTGATATTTACAGGGCTTGTGGGAGTATCTTCAACTGTAGTTACTTCAGTAGAAGCATTTTCAATAGTCTTGAGTCCATATGTCGTATTCATTGCCAACGTAAATAAATAAGTTGTGTATGGCTCTAAGTTTGTTATATTTATTGCCATCTGTTTTGGATCAGTTATATTAATAGTAGTTTGATTTTTAATTTGGTTTTTACAAAGATTAGTTGTAGCTAGAACTGGACAATATGAAATTCGATACCCAGTAATCACACCATCTTGCAGTGTACAGTCCATAGTCCATTTTATTTTAACATATGTTGGTCCTGGTGCATCACGGTCCATTTTTACAGGAAATCCATACATTTGAATAGTATCTTTAGATATGTCACAGATAGCCCAAACCATCCCACTTGTCTTCTTCCCACTATTAGCAGATATTGCAAATTGATACCTGTTCTCCTTTGGTAAGTTTATTACATGAGTGGTCTTACCAGGATTAAGCACTGTAAAATTCATTCTTCCTGCACAAATTCCTGTAGTATTATGAATACACCAAAAGAGAGTATAATTGTCTATATTTTGTACTCCACCCCATGATAATTTGTATGTGCCGTTTTCATAAGCAAGTTTAGTAAATGATGTTACTTTAGGCCTTGTGTTCACTTCGGGAGGGATATATAGGTAGGTGCTATTGAATGATGAGCCATTGTCATTCATAGACCAAATAGATACATCTATAGCATCTAGTGATGCATTTTTCAAAACAACATAACTCAAGCTTTTATTTTTATCAGCAAAAATTGTTTGATAATTTTGCTTATATGGTGTAGCAACTACTTTATATGTAAAATTTGTTCCTGCTTCCTCATACTCTTCCAACTGTTTCCAATAAATATATATCAACCTTTTAGTATTAAATACAGCCTGCCCAAATGCACCAACTATGGTATCAGGTGGCCTATTTGGCCTTTCACTGGTGGTATAAATAAACTTATATGTAAAATCAGACCAGATACCTTCTTTTGCTGTAGTTTTGCACTTAATATATATTCTTACCTCATACTGCATATGAGCATATGGTAAGTTGGTCAGGAGAAATCTATATGTTCTATTTTTAGCTGGCAAACTGGACACATCAACACTTCTGAAATAATCCATATTGTCAATTTTGGCAATCTGATATTCTATTCTGTGGTCGACACCATCTGGGAGTAGGTTTAGGTTCATATCTATGGTCCATTGCAGCAGCACACTATGAGTATAATTATACACAGATATTAATTTTTTAGGTGGATTAGGTTTTACAATTGAAAAATGATCTATTTTTATAAATTGCACATTGCAGCCAAATCGATTACAAGCTGTGAGGTTGAATAAATATTCTTTTTCCATTGGGCGGTATCTTGGCTGACTAAATGTATTCCACATACAAGACCTTGTGTTATTAATTCGTACTACTGTACATGGCTCTCCGGGAACACCATGAATTAAAAATGACAGACTGTAATTAGTATTACTAATATTGTTTGGTTGTGTCCAAGTACATTTCAATACTTCCAGATTTTGCGATATGCATGTAAAGTCTGTTACATTCTCAGGGGGAGAATCAACTAACACTCTAGCAAAGCAATTGTTGTTAGTTTTCTTATTTTTACAGGTATAAGTATTCAATTGCTTTTTAGGCTTGTCAATGTATAATTTAATGGTTGTCGAATTGACAGCTTCAGAAGGAATAACATCCTTGCCTATAAGAAAATTCAGATCAGCTGAGGAGGCTGTTTCATCAGTACAAAACATCTCCAGTGGTTCACTATAGTTAACAAGCAGCATTCCCTCTGGACGAATATACACAGGAATATTTTGAATGCCTAGACAGGTGGCGGGTAGGCATGGTAAACTGATTAAACTATGGATTAGCACAAACCACATCCACAGACCACAGTGCGTTCCTCTTTGCCGACCATTAAACTTCCTTTCCCTTGGAATATTACTTATATTTTCCATTGCTGAGTAATTCCGATGTCACTCCATTACGAACTGATACACTAATCCCGAAGAAACTAACTGACTGACAATCGACACATTCCTTGTTTTTTATCCGACGAGCTAAATGGCGCACCGATGGTCTCAACACGATGACACACAACACACTGACTGAACACGTTTACCCTTCGCGCACTACATTTATTTAACTAACATCACTGTTCCTCTACGACATGTAGAATTTAATGAAAGTTGCTATTGCGAGCCCGAAATGCTATAAAAGTGCACTATATCGAAAATGTATTACACCTACAGCAAGTACTTACATAAAACAGAAAGAATACTACGAATCGGAGTATTCCCAGAAACGCCAACTTCACTATAATCAAACTGTCGAAAACAAATTTGATAGGACAGTCAACACAAGCTTAGTCTACACAATATGCAATTACTACAAAGGGGTAAAACGATTTTCAAAACTAATAAGCATTTTTATAGTTAAATTTTCGGTGATAAAAATTTATTTTTCTTCAATTTTACACGAGTAATACTGTGCATAGTGCACACCATAAATGGACATTGCTGGTTTTCGACGAGTGTCTACACCCCAAGAGAATTGTAATCTATACTATTATAATTATAAAGCTAGAGTTTGTTTGTGTGAACGAGCTAATCTCAAGAACTACCAGTGAGACTTGAAAAATTCCTGCAGTGTAGGATAGCCCACTTATCGGGGGAGGCTATAGGCTATATATCACCACACTATGACCAATGGGAGCGGAGCAGAAATGAAAATTATTGCAAAAATTAGGAAAATGTATTACTTTTGAGAGATTCCGTTGCATGCGCTGCGTAAACGGTTAAAGTTATGCAACTATTATATATAACGGAATTGTTTCTCTTAAATAAAAAAAAAATATTATAAAAAAAGACCCCAGCCACATCTAACTGCCTGACTGAATGCGATAAATTCAAAAACTACCCAACGGCTTTCGAAAACATTTGGTATGGAGAAGGTTTGAGACCTTAGCAAGGACATAGGCTACTTTCTATCCTGGGAAAATATATACCGTGACTTTTATAACAAAACTTTATCTCGCGGGAGGAGCCGCGGGCAAAAGCTAGTGTATGATATGGACAGTGTACTCTTATGCGTATGTATTTAAGCCGATCATCAATAAAGGACTTTATTAGTATTCAACAAACAATCATATTTTGTTATTGATGTACCTTAGACTCTCTATTGTCTTATACACCGATTTAAATAGTGGTTTCAATTTTTATTATGGTTATGGTTTATTTGTTAAAAAAAGGGATTTTTGTATTGAATAAAACTTGTGATAAACACAATTATTCTTATCGAAAGCGCAATTATGATTATGATTCTTTGATGGTAGACTCAAAATAGAGTGGCCAAGTTGTTTTTGACGTTTTAATGTATGCAGTAAGTAGATGGTACCTAGTATAGGTATCAAAACGCAGATATTTAGGTAGATATGATATCATATTTGAAGAATCGTGTTTTTATTCATAACTTTGGTTCATCGATTCCAAGTAAAAATAAAAAGAGATTTATGTTTGACAAAGCTAGTGATAGAAACCAGCATTCGCCGCTAAGAGCAATACAATACTACGGATTCGCCGAGTGTGTACGAAGAAAATGAAAAGTTCGGTTACAACAAAATCGAGAAAATACTAAATGTTTTCATAAATCTAATTATTTTAGTACATATTTTACGTATATGCTTAGAGACTAATTAAAAATTAAATAGTTATTGTTCTATGCGTTTATACTTTATTTTCCATGAATTTTATAATTTTTGAATTATATTACGCTTTTGAAGTCCTTTTTTGACATGTATATTTGCGTTCTGAATAACTACATGTTTTCTAACTAGATGCACCAAAATATAGTATGTTGCATAATACAAAAAAAAAGATATAACTAAAATATTAACAATATACTACTACTATACTTAGTAAATTTTATTTAATAAAATATTACCAAAAGTAACATATTATGTAATTTATATTCAAATTTCGGAACGGTACTTCAATTACTTCATCCGTATTGTATTATTTTTTGTTATGATCGAAAGTACTATTAAGATAAAAGTAGTATCAATTATGTGAATAGCAGATCGGAAAATGGATGATAATCGACATACCATACTGGGTAATTCAACTAAAGATGCATTGAACAAACTTCGCGATGACATATATGGTGTAATCCAGGAACATAACAAAAAGAATCCTACTGGGTATGTTTGGTTTTTATATCTTATATTATCAAACACATAACAAATGTTACTTAATTACAGTTTCTTGTGTTAGATTTTATTACTGCAAGTTGTATTTCAGGTAATTTGAATACAGTAAAATAGGTTATATTCCGTTTTTCAGGTACGGTATAATACGCGACATAATATCTTTTTCTTCCGAGAAAGTTCTACTATCAGGAGTTGCGTACACAATCACATTTATTTACATAATATGCTTGATTTTGACTTACCTACTTGGTGTGTCAGTACAAGCGCATGCATATCTGATTTGGGAAGCATTATTTTTATTTATAATACTTGTGGTAAATTTCTTAGTAGCATTCAATGAAGAGTATTTGTACAGGAACGAAATACCTCATAGAGTAAGGAAAGTTTTAGGTAAGTAAATATATGCCATTATCATTATTCATTGTTTATTTCGTATCATAAAATTTGTTAAAAAGCCTTGGCCTGAGTACCTAAGTTTTCTGGTACCACTGAGGGACAGACCATAACATTGTGTTAAAACATCATATTTGAACTCATTGTCCAGCACACAGTGTAAATATAACCTCCATGTCTCGAACATAATCAATTTGTTATGGTAGGTTGAAAACACAAAATAGCCTTGTGCTTACTATGCAGGAGATGTTTTTTATACAAACAACCCAAATTGTTTGCATACAAAATACACATTACATTATTAACATCATTTTTCATCAATCATCAAAAAATATATGATTGATATAATGAAAATATTTTGAATAGTATATTATGAATTATATAAGGTCCCAGGGTTAGATCTCAAATTAGGCAAAGTGATATTTGGGTTTCATTACTCACTATCTGCCCAGAGTTTGCAATGTGTGTCTGATATGGTAATAGGCTCGCCCCCAATCACATGAGAGGGAACACACTTGACAAAAAGTGGGTGCCCTGGTTATACATCTGCCTACACCTTTAGGGGTATAAACATGATGTAAGTAAATTTTGAACAAAATAAACAGCAATAAAAAAACATTAAAATTTTTCACATCCTAATGCTACTAAATACTACTATAACAGAATTCTTCACAAAGGCAACATAACACTTTCAGTCAGAAATAAACCCATGCACATGCCATATTTGCACTAAGACAAAAAAACTAGAACTGGGATTTTGGTAACTCCATTTGTTATTCATGGATGATTATTGGCTCAATGTTTACTGAGGTAAAGATGACTAAGTGTGAGGTTTTATTAATTAATGCAATGTCAAAATGACCCTGTATGTATTAAGCCCTAGTCCATCACTACTAATTTAAAAGTACTACAGATTACAAGTTTAAATTTAATTTTGTAACCACATCTTCTAGCGGTTGTTTCACTTTAGTACCTTTTGGCATGGAGCTCTTAGGTGGTTTAAGCCCTTTGACCATCTATGTATACTTGTTCCAGAATTACAGATATATGAATTAAGAATAGCTAAAAGTTACCTGGCAGAAATAGTTGTTTTGCTGATAATTTTAATTATTTTTAGTTTGATTTTAAGCTTAGGTAAACATAGTATTTTTTCTTTGAGAGATAGTACAATTGAAAAATTATTTCAATTTCAATTTTTTGTTGATCTTCATTTAGATAAGTAATAAAAGTTTAAAATTGTCTTAATTTTATCATTTCAATATTTGAAATATAATAATTGTGTTTTTCAAGGCTTTATCTTGGTAATTAATTACGACACTCCTTAATATAATAATTTAGATTAGTTTTTGTTATCTAGCCAGCTTGTGTTTTAGGCATTTAAATTATGTAGTATTTTTCACTGGGTAGTCAGTTATGTTTATAACTGCCCAGCAATGAATGCCTGGATAAATGTAGCTACACAATATACAATTTAAATTGTTTTAAGCAAAAAAAAAAATATTTATATTTATTTTCAGATACACTAGATGAAGCCATTGAAAAAGCGAAATGGAAACAAGACCACTATCCACATTTATGTGCTCCGTTTTCTCCATGTGTTATTCTGCAATGGACATACAGAGATGGTAATTGCACATTTGCAACAGACTAGCTCAGTGAAGTTTAGAAAGTTGGGTTACTTTGATTACATGAATATATTATACATTTAAAAAAATGTAATGCTTGAAATAAATAACTGCATTGAATTTCATGATATATCCCTTATAAAATTCAGTTTAAAATATTAAGCTCAAAAATATTGTATCATTCTTTATTTGCTAAGCCTTGGCTACAAAGTGTAAATAGTATGGTGATTCGAAAAACGCTCAATCTGTCTTATTAGGGAAAATTACAACTGCAGACTTATTAAAACTAGATGCAATTGCAAAGTTTAGAATTAAGGCTCTTTCTATCTTCTACTTTATGGCCCGTAATATTTAATGAAAAAATACTTTATTTTTAATAGCTACAATAGTGAATCTTCCATGGGCATTACTAGTGGAAGGTGATGTGATAGTACTAAGGCCGGGTCAAGAAGTACCCGGGCACTGCAAAGGGCTTCAACCTGAAGATCCTGAATTATTTTTTGGACAAACCTTTCAGCCCAGCTCTCAGGTATAACACTATTGTACTCTTTTAGTAAACAAAAAAATGAGTAAATAATCTTCTGTCTCGTTTGCCTTTTGGTATATATTGTCGCTGGTATTAGTACTTTCGTTCTATCAAATATTGTACAATAATAATGTATTAAGATAAACAATAAAAAAACAGAGACAAAAAATATCGTAATAATATTTGGTAAATACTATTTTGTTACGTAATTACATTTATTTTGAGAAATATTCAAATACGAAATGTAGACATATTTATTCCTAATCTTTCACATTTAAGATTTTCAAACGTTTTAGTCTATAATCATTCCGTGTCTTGAAAAAGCAGTAGTTATTAGTTTATATTTTGTTACACTTTAAGAGAAGGTATAGGCAAGAAAACAATCATTTGCCTGGCACATATAAAGGTTCATTGTTGTTGCAGCATAAGGAAAGTTTCAGTGTTCCACGTATACGAGTACCTCATCAAAACAAAGCCTACAGAATGTGTGAAACGCCATACTTGAAGAATTTGAAATTGGCACTTAAGCAGGCTACTGCCAGACCTGTCACAGTTTTTGAGAAACAAAGGTATTTGGTAAGCATAAATCTTTAGTGTATCCTTATTATATTTAGATGAATTTATTATTTGCTTCATCAAAATGACGCAGTAGTCAAAATACGGCACACCAAAGAACAAAATTCGCTCATAAATAAATAAGTACAGTATAACCTGCTAGTGGTTAGCTTACTTACGTCACTGGGCGACATGTTGCGGGAAAAAGAAAAAGATCTGAATATGTCGCTACAACTCTGTCAACTTTTGCTCATTGCAATATATTAAATAGTTAATTTCTACTTCATTATCCAACCAATTAAACCGCTGTATTAAACGAATTATAAACGGTTTGTTTGTAGCTTCTAAAGCGCTACATATTAAATATTAATGCGTGAAGAAAAATCTTTGTATCCCTTTTTAAGAACATTGCGCGCATGGAGGAGTGTGAGATTTCATACCTATAGAGTGCAGAAAAATAAAATGTATGTATATTTAGGTACTTACATTAATTCCGACCATTCGACGACCGCTAGTATAAAACAATGTACAAAATCAATTATAGGTATATTTGATTGGTATTATGGCATAGCCATTCTGAATAACACTAACATACATAAATATATGTCTGTGTTAAAATTCCAGTGCACGGTGAAAATAATGGAGGGTATTGTGTTGCCGCTGGTGATATCGGTGGTGGTGGTCGCCAGCTTCATCCGGCACGTGTACCACCTGCCGGGCGTCACGCACTGGACCGAGATATACTTCCTGCAGACGATCGCGGCGTCGCTGCCGCTGCTGCAGATCGTCTTCCCCATCGCTTGGGTCACGCTCAACTGCTGCGGCATGGCTAGGTGAGTTACACATTTTGATCTTATTGCCATATAGTCTGTGGCAATGTGAACAAACAAAATTAATGTCCTTTTGTACTCGTATAAATGTACATTTCATGTATGCTCTTTACGAGATCGTTTGTAATATAAGTGTTGATGGCTTCTTTTTTATGTAAACTTGAATGATGAGATAAGCTAGTAGCAATATACTGAAAATAACGCTTACTATAATAATAATATCATATATTACTATTTCAGGTTCAAATTATTGTCAGAAACTCGCCAAAAATACGTACGTCCCAAGTCGTGTTCGATATCAGAGGACGCAAGCGATCCCCTCATACAGGCTCTGAGCGAATCTAGCCTTAAAGCGGAGACCATAAAGTCCATCGGGAAAATATTTTGTAACATACTGATCGGCAGGGAGGACATGGTGACAAGGACAGCGAATATCGTTCACGTGCTTGGATCGCTGTCTGTATGTGTATTTTATAACTATAGACAAACACACACTTTTCCCGAATCGATTAAATTTATGAGAAACTACTTTGCGGCCACGATTATATTCACGCCCTCTTAAGCACTTGAATGAATGGGTAATGAAGAATATCACATTTCAACCTTTATTTTTTTTCCTAGTATCTAGTAGCCTCTATTTTTAACTAATGCCATCGTAGGAATACCAGACATTTGGTTGTCCTCTGCTAAATTCTGGTATATAAATGTACTTTATAAAAAAATATCATTGTCATGAACTTTACAGGCTCTATGTTGTGTGGACAAAAAAGGAGTATTGTCATGGCCTAATCCGACAGCAGAGAAAGTGTTCTTGCTGCGTAACTCTGACCCAACGTCGCATAACTCTAGTAAAACCAGTTTAGTTGGCTCTATGGGACATCAAAGTAACATGACATTAGACCAGCAAGGAGATGTTAAGAATCCGGAACCGTCGACTATAGCTGAGGTATCTTAGACATACTATATATTTTTGACTGCCTCGGTGGCGTAGTTGTACTGCATGCGCGGTACGGCAGCGCTCTGAGATCCTGGGTTCGAATCCCGGGTCGGGCAAAGTAATATTTGGGTTTTTCTGCTCAATATCAGCCCGGAGTCTGGAATTTGTGTCCGATATGGCGATAGGCTCGCCCCCTATCACATTCTGGGACGGAATACACTCGGCGAAAAGTGGGTGCCTTGGTTGCACCTCTACATACCCCTTCAGGGATAAATGCGTGATGGTGTGTGTGTGCGTGGTCATATTTTATCATGTTATAGGTTATTAAAATATTTTGACATTTTGAACAAATATTGTATGCAGTGTTTACTAGAAAAAAAGTTGAAAGTAATCATAACTTAGAAAACTGGGTAACGAGTTAGTAATGTTGTCCGACCTTTACGGGCTAAGTGTGGGAAGAGAAGCTCGCAACGAATACCGATATAATATGTGTCAGGTGCTGGACTTGACGCACGACCAGAACGCGCCGTTCAGCGTGGAGTTCGACGACCAGCGCTGGCGGCAGCACCTGTCGCTGCTGAAGCCGCTGGGGCTGGCGGCGCTGCTCAACACGTGCGCGCCCGCGCCGCGACACACCTACGCGCACTTCTGCGCGCACCTCACGTGCGAGGCGCAGCTCAGGTGCGCGCCGACCTGTGTACTAACTCATGAACGCTCCAAATATTTTATCTTATTTATCTTCAAGAAGGAGTAAAGCTTTTCAATTGCACGGCACGGCCTTGCACATTGGCATACAGAAGGGTAGTTGACGTAAGAGGGAGGAGTTCCCGGAGGATAGTCACCTACGGTGTGTCATAAAAAAGGGCTTTATTTTCTAGTGAACATCTGGTTCCGGTGACGAACCGTCGGTGCCTGTGCGAGCTAGCAAAACAAATCGGCTTTAATGACTCGGTGGCCGCGTCTTATACTATACAAGACTGTCTGTCTATATTCAGGCATTTGGTAAGTTAGTCTCCATAGTCACTACACGGCACCATACTTAAAAATAGATAAGCATCATTTTATAAATGCGAGAATGACGAGGATTGATTGGCCTCTATACATATAGAAAAAGTAGACCTACCTATGGAACAATAAAAACACCCGTATAAAATACGTAAGGTAACATATAAAATATGACTACTAAGAACTAGACAATACGTTATGAAGCTTTATCTATATCTTCTATTCTATACTTATGATAAATCTGTAGAGAGGTCAATTCTGTACATGAAATATATTTCCAAAATAACTATCAGGGGGTGATTAGGGATCGATACTGATGCCAAAAATGCAATTAGTAAAATTTTTGTCTGTCTGTCTGTATAACCGTTATAGAAACAAAAACTACTCGACGGATTTTAACGAAACTTGGTACAATTATTTTTCATACTCCTGAGCTGGTTATAGTATACTTTTCATCACGCTACAATTAATAGGAGCAGAGCAGTGAAGGGAAATGTTGGGAAAACGGGAGAAGTTACTCCATTTTTTAAGCTTCCGTCGCGTGTGCAACCTTAATGGTTAAAGCTACACAGAAATCATATATGACGGAAATGTTGTCCTTAAAATTATGTAAAAAATATCCCACGACAGCATATGTCTATCTTTTATGGTTGACTCACAATAACACGTGTAACTCCCGATAGCTTAGCAGTTCGAAGCTTTCTCATTATATTTGTCTACTCTTACGTTTATAACACTCTCAGTCATCCCTAATTAAAAAGTTAACATTATTAAATATTCCATAAAAAAGAATCATAGAAATCGGTATAGAAACACCAAAGTTATACATGAAATACGCTAATAATAAGCCATCACGTGTGAATACTGAATCATGCTATATGCTTCCTTCGATTTCACCAGGATCCCATTATCAGACCCTGACCGGACAATCGGACCACCTGCATACCACCATACATTAAAAAACATCCCGACAAATTGAGCACCTCCTCCATTTTTGAAGTCTGAAATCCACGCGGGCGAAGCTGCGGGTGGAAGCTAGTTTTAAATAATGTAACGTGGCTTAATAATAACACGCATAAAAAAAATATGTGCCTACAAAAACTGTTTTAATCAATCTTTGTTTTACCTCCTTTTAAATGAACGCAAAAATAAAACAATGAGAACATAATATGTTGAGTTGTTTGGTGAGCGCAGCAGGCGGACACGCTGCGGCGCGAGACGCGGTTCGTGCGGTCGCTGCAGCTGAGCACGCGCGTGAAGGTGCCGCTGCCGCACATGCTGGCCGTGCTCGTCAAGGACCACGCCAGCCAGCTGCAGATGCTCACGCAGGTCACACTACAGCCATAGCTACTGATTTATTTACAAACTATCTAAACAATTCGATTATAAAATTATTTTTCTAATTTCATGCCTCGGTGGCATAAGCTCTCCTCGTATCACACCATGGGACCGAAACAAATAAGAACAGCGAAACATTGATGTATCAGTTGTCAGCGCATAACACAGACCAATATTTAATATGCTAACAATTTTTAATTGATTTTGTTTTGAAAGGTTATATATACTGTTTAAATTTGCTTTGTGTATTGTAAAGCGCTAATCTTAATCTTTAAATGATTCAGGGCACGGCAGACATAGTGCTGGACTCATGCGTGGACTACTGGAATGGGCGCGACCTGACTCCCATATCTCCATCGGATCGGAAAAAGATCATCGATTTTTATCAGAGAAACTCGCTCACTGCCTATTGTACTGCATTTGCCTATAAGTATGTTATCAAATAATCTATTTGCCATAAATAAGTTATTTTCGTTTGTTTTCATAAAGTGAAAAATATTATATTTTCGTTCTTCTGTTTCGCATATATATATATATATGTAGACTAGCTTTTACCCGCGGTTCGGCCCGCGTTATAAAGTCTTTCGGGCTAAAGTTTTCCTTTATAAAATAAAAGCTATATATTTTTCCGGAGCCTATGTTCTTCCCAGAGTCTCAACCTGTCTCCATACCAAATTTCATCTTAATACGTTGGGTACTTTTTGAGTTCAACACGTTCAGGCAGACAAATGCAACGGGGGACTTTGTTTTATAATATATTTTTGTAGATTTTTTTTAAAAGGAACAATCCCGTCATACATCATTGTTGCATAACTTTAACCGATTACGCAGCGCACGCAACGGAAGCTCTCAAAACTAATAAATTTCCCCGCTTTTGCAACATGTTTCATTACTCCTCCGTTTCTATTGGCCATAGCGTAATGATATATAGCCTATAGCACTCCACAAAGGGCTATCCAACACAAAAAGAATTTTTCAGTTTGTACCGGTAGTTCCTGAGATTAGCGCGTTCAAACAAACAAACAAACTCTTCAGCTTTGTATAATAGTATAGATATAAAAGTTTTGTAAAGCGATGTATAGATTAGAAAGAAAACTTGCGTCACGTAGTTGTCGGCAAGTGGTTTTGATTGTGTTGGTGCGCGGTGCACCCGCTTGTGCGGGCGTCAGTAAGCAGTGCGGTGGCGGTGTGCAGGCCGGTGACGCGCGGCGTGGCGCCGGCGCTGGCGCGCGCCTACCTGGAGCTGCCGGCCGACAGCCGCGCGCTGTACGCGCCGCACGAGCAGCACTGGGCCGACGCGCCCGCGCTGCACTTCCACTCCACCGGTAACTCACCCGCACAAGCATTACTCTTCTTCTACTGTATTTCCTTCTCTCTATCTCTCTCTCTCTCTCTTATCTTGTCTAAATCTAAATAAATAAATTGTAATATTACAACACTTGGTGATCACAAATCAATACAACAATACACTATAAACTATAATTTAATAAAATAAAAAGGACAATAAAATACAAAGCCATAACATTTCAGATTCGTTATTGTTTAACGAAGTGACCGATGACGATGTAAAAGATGCCGATGGGTATTTTGACTTGCAGTGCAATCAGGTACGTAAAATTTTTAATTGTAAACCTAAATTTTACAACCATTAAGAATATGAAATAAATAAGATATATTAGATTCTATTTGTAGTATAATCATCTTTAACTAAAAACAAGCTAATTAAGTTAGCATCCCCAATGATTTAGTGTGGTATTACACTTATTCTTTTACAAGACTTACATACAATTTTACTAGATTTGTCTTAAAGAACAAAACTTAAAACATTTTCCGCAGGTGTTCATAGGCATGGTGACGATGCAATACCAAGCGCAGAGTGACATGGTGGAACTGATAGAAAGGTTGGAGCGCGCGTGCATCCGCTTCGTGCACTTCAGCAAGGAGAACGAACTGCGCTCGCGCGTCTTCAGCGAGAAGATGGGCCTCGAGTCCGGCTGGAACTGCCACATATCGCTCATGAGCGATGAAAACGTCAGGTACATTCGTAGACACCGTCTGTTTTATCATTTATTTGTATAATTGATGCGGTAACCGATATCACTAATCATACAAGAAATAAGGGTTTGTAAAAATGACGATTACGAAGCATCACAGTAATATCATTCATAGATTTGACTTTTAATATTTGAAACATGTGACACTATTTTATAGAATTTCATAGATCTATAAAATCCCTAGGCTAACTGATATTTAATCTCTATGTATATTATTTATTATGAAAATTCAACATACTTATTGACATAACACGAATCGACCATTATATTCCAATGGATGGGCTACAATTTTGAATTAAAGAATTTATAAATATAATTTAAACACTCTTATTTACAATAGATGCAGTTTTAAGCTAAAAGATTATTTAGGGCTTATTTATTAATAAAATGTAATAACAATGTTGATGGTAATGTCTTGAGTGGATCATCGTGTGGCGCTTCAAGGTGTATCGAGTAACGCGTTTGTCATTATGTGAAGCTATAATCCCTATGTTTTTAGTCGGACTGAAGATAGTGACTAGAGATGAGACAGCTTCCTTCGTAATCACAAGTGGGCTACATTTTCCTATATTATATGCTGTAGCTATTAAAGATTATTCCTAAAGAGTATGAGTGAGTGAATGTACGGTCAATAGTTGCCTTTCTTATATACGGATTGACACAAAAGCGAGGCAGGTATTAGCCGTATAATCATTTCATCTCTTTTTATAAATTGACCTATGTCGTGGCCGTTGCATGTTGAAAACTGACAAAAGTGGTAAAAAAGGTAACTGTTTTCAGTTCAACCAAAAACATTGCGGTTCCCTGTATTAAATGTTCAAAAGTATCATGATAACACTCATCCATCTCGCACACACCACACGGCACATGTATGATTTCTTTTTCTAAATATTAGATTTTACTTTATAGACAACCTGTTTTATGAGTGTGTACATTAGTTGATTTCAGTGGTATAACAATATGTTGTGGGGCCCCCAATATTTTCTATTCGACATTAATAAGACTTGGCGTATTTGTCAATTATTTGCGCCTTATGACCAAAGTAATATCGGCTTTGTGTAATCTATGAATAAAGTTATTATTAGATTGGCTCAATATGGCAATATTTTTAATGAATAGATAATCATTATTCACAATGTAAAGCAGTCTGTTAAGCTGTTAAATTTGCCAAAATATAATATTATGATTATAAACACCAAGGGGCCCTTCTGTAAATATCAAAAATAGTTACGCCACTGATCTTATGTTAGCATACAATTGATGTTGTCTTCTATATCGAAATACCAAGCAAAATATTTACTTACAGAATGTTTACAAATGTGATACTGTACCAATCTTTATCATCAATGTAATATTATTTATTTTCATAAATTATAATGATTAAAAATATGGACTATATTATAAATTTAAACAATATTTATTATGAATTATTTATAAAAAGTAATATATTGGTATAATAAATAATGTCATACTACATTTATCGCAATGAACATTCACAGTGAAGTTATTGTTTTATAAACATTTATATGTAATATGCTAGTCCATCTTTAGAATTACATAACGTCAAAATTAGTGAAAAATACAAGCATATTGTCATGCCTAAACTCCAATGGAAGAGGCATAGATGCAAACAATACGCAAAACAATGTTATAGTTAACCTCAGATTTCTTAAGCAGCAATGTATAAGACGCGAGTGTCTTACAGTAAGAGCGCGTCGCCGCTGTCGTCACAGACGCTGGCGCCGGGCAGGGAGGCCGCCAAGCTCGCTAGGGCGTACCAAACCTATGACGTGCCCGCACTCGGCTTGTGCTATAGGTTTGTTTCTATCTCGCTCTATCGCCTGCATAGCCTTATCTCACGTTTCTCTCGCGATCAACTGATGGCTTTGATATAGGAAAATGTCGTTGATATGGGTTGTCAAAACTTTTTTCAGACAAATAAGTAATATAATTTACCGTTTGTATGAAATTTAAACCCAGGGTACTTGATTACTTTTAATATTTTAACGAATAATTTATTATTCTCTAAATAAATTTTATTAAAATATAATAATGTTGTGATTTTCTTGTTTGTAAAACGTGTTGTTTTGTCAATATAAAGCCAAGTTGAACTGCCTTTCATCATTTACTTAGAGTGAACAACGTGATATAAAGCTTGCGAAGTTTAATTACATCAGAGATGTTTATTTTGATCACATTTTATAGAACCGTCGCATTAGGAAAATTAGCCGTTTTAGTTAGAACATCCAAGCATGCTTGAAAACTTTAAAATGTGAACAAAATAATTATATTTTTAATTTAAGCCTTGCATTTCTCTTAACCTTATGTGAGCTTTTATAATTTCAATGCTTGAATTGTTAGTGTGATTAAAACACATACAATATAACACGACATCTACACGACATCGAATGGAACTAACAAGTGTTAACAATTAGAATGCACTAATGGCCTACCGGTATTATACTGCTCCCGGAATAAAGCCCCAGTAATTAGCCTATAATGTACAATTGTTGCCCCTCAGCACACTTGGCTTATATTGCCAAGCGCGATAAAACTTCCCCTTTCCATAATTTTCTATATACCCTCGAGTGATTAAGATAAAAAAAATACGTATGCGTGTATTATCCTTTAAAAATATCACTTATACCATAAACAATAATTAATGCGTATGTCGCTAGTAACAACATAGCGTCGTCTAAAGCATTGTCGATGTCGGCGCCGGGCGCGATCAACCTGGAACACACGACGGTCAAATTCGACAGCGAAATAAAGAAGGCGCGCCATTCTATCACCACAGGGTTGAAGGTATATATTTTGTGTATTTTATTTAAACTATTTAAATGCAGTAAAAAATTATCTAGTTTAAATTTTTAGTGCTAACCATCTTAGGAAACTAGTCCTTACTTAGTAAATGAATAGCATACTATCTTGTTAAACTTTTAAAACTCGAGTAATTTATAAAAATGAATTTATGAATATTATGCAGCCACAGCGTGGCAGTATAGCGACGAGCCAGCCGTCGGCGGACTCGCTGCTGGCGGGCGAGGCGGACGAGGCGGAGGAATGCGGCGAGGCGGCGGGCGCGGAGTCGCCGGCCGACGCGTGCCGCTCGCTGTCCTGCCTCACCGACTCCACCGACCACTCCGCGCCGCTCAACTTCGACATGAGCAACAGGGTATCACATATACACTTATTATCGAGCAATGACTTTGAAATTTTCCATGAACTTCAAAAAATACTAGCACCGATGTGAGTTAATTTTTTTGCCTTTATCCTGGAAGGAGTAGGTAGCAAAGAGGTGTAACCAAAACCCCCACTTTTCGCCATGTATGTTCCAGACCATAATATGATATAGAAAAAATAATAAAAAATTCGAAGTATTGTGCCAGCGTTAAGTCAGGAAAGAGGCTTTCGGTTCTTATTAAAAAAACACATGATATTTGTTAGGCATGCACTTGTTTCTATTTTGTAAGATATTTGTTATACTTTTCCACGCTATGTCATGTCTTTCATAGTAACATACGCTAGTCAGTCTAGTCTAGTCTAGTCTACGCCAAGTCTACGCTATCTTTGGAGAACAATAAACTATCTCTATACCAATCAAAATAAACTTAAATTGACATTTATTTTTATTGATTTATTCTCGACATCGTTCCGAAGATAGCCATAAAGAATCGTTTAATGATTGAAAAAACTCACAATTTATTACCTACTTTAGAATATCACGATCCACATCCCTAGTATGTAGCACTAACTGCAGAAGTAAGGGGTTGTGTATAAGTTGAGGTATGTGTGTACGCAGGCGAAGCTCCCGCGCGGCATCGAGAACATCCGGCCGCACATCGAGCAGGTGGACAACGTGCCGCTGCTGGTGTCGCTGTTCACCGACTGCACCGCGCGCTCCGTGCAGCTCATGACACAGATCATGCAGGTACCTTCACACCAGTGCCCAAGGGGATGGACCCTTGGACCCTTCGTCACTATTATACACTGCAATCTTGTTGGCTGGGAAGAGCCATGACCTAGATACCTTCCCACAATCGTTAACGCTAACGTTATGTATAAATAGACGATAGACTTATCGATAGGATATATAATTCCCATACATTTTTCTGTTTTATTAGCGTCAACGACTGTAGAGAAGCGTCTTGGTTAGGCCTGAAATTAGGTGGTAACTACCCGCCATCTTCAGTCAAATATGGTTTTATCAATATTTTATCTTGATCTTTTGAATTTTCCATTTTTCAAATACACTCATGCCTTTTTTATCGCCGAAGAAATACGTATGTAGCGATTTACGAAAGCTGGCACTTTAACAGTACTCACACCGATTCAAATTTACACAGTACGTTAAAAAAATCATCTAATTGAAAGGAGATACATATCTATGTCAAAAAAAATCGAGCTATACTTTTTAACTTAGTTGATTCGTGGACAATGCGTCGTCATGGCGCATGATACTGACGTATTTATTCATAGAATCTAATATGCGTCAGCTTTCGGTAATATCCAAAGAGAATACAAATACGTAATAATATATACTTATAGAGGAACAACTAGTGCACCCAGTTTCCGCTGTTCGTATTTCGTGATATGCAATAGGGGACGAGCCTATTGTCATTTCGAGTACAAATTCTAGACTCTGGGTTGATACTGAGCAGAATAAATCCGACTCAGTTATAGAACACGCGACGTCAGCAGCACTTGTGCAGTCGAAACAATACAACCGCGCCATCGATCCAGTCAATAATATATATTTCTTTTTATATTTCTGAACGACCAATAATATATATATATATATATATATATATATATATATATATATATATATATATATATATACAATTAAAATAAAAGAAGTGCGAGAAAATGTATAATATCTGCCTAAGTTACATATCTGTATTGATAAATGCAGGATTATGGGGAGGTGGTTTGTGTCATGGGCTCTGCTGCCAACTGTCTCAACATGGAGATATTCATGCAGGCTGATGCGAGGTACGTATACATCTTCAGAAAACGCACTTAAAACAATTACTATTTAATTTAACTGTAATAATATCGCTCGATGCGTTTGCTCAATTACTTAGAACTGTAAAATGTCTGTAAAAGACCGAAATTGGTTAAGCACGGTTTTAAATGCATATCTTCTGGAGGAACGAGGAAATGGACCATTCAGAATAAAGTTATATCGTAACATTCATTTATTTTCAAGATTAATCTAATATGTTAATAAACGATGTTCAATATCTACACATTGAACATCGTTTATTAACATATTGACTGCGGTGACAACAACAAAACAATGTACCTATCCATCAGTGCGGCACGCAAGGAGTGTGTTGTCTCGCGCTGGCAAGTGGTTGAACAACGCGAGTGAGTGAGACAGCGTGACATAGGCACATAGTAGTAGTGTGGTGCCGCCCGGGAGCCATATACAATGTGTTAATGTTATCTACGAGTGAGTGGCGCCCGTTGTTGTTATTTTACTGATTTTGAATGATATTCTAACGCAGCATCGCAGTGGAGCCGTTGTATCCAGTCTTGTGTCAAAAGATGCCTCCATATCAACTGCCCGACTCGTGCATAGGACCTATAGACTTGGCGAGGGCTCTTAACTCTGTACCTTGCTCGCTGTCGGTGAGTTCACTTTTGTTTGTTTAGCAACAGCGATATTTCCTAAAAAGTAGTTTGTATACATTGTGGGTAGATGCAAATATGCTGTTTTGAATATTAAACTTTTTTATTGTTTATGATTTTTGACATGAAATAATGCATCGTTATAAATTTAAACAATCTTTAATATACTGTGTAATCATAATGTTTTTAAATTATCATCACGAAATATATTTATGAGATACTAATCGTATGTATACAGAGAACTTTGTTTTCCTTTTATATATATTTAATTGTATGTACCTATTATATTAAATGTCTTATTTATATACACGCTGCACAGTTGCAAAACAAATGGCAAAACCAACCTTTCACTAACTACAATAAAAGTCAGAGAGTAAGTACAGAGCGCATTTATATGTGCATGAAAATGGAAAGTTCACTGCTTCTCATTAATATATCACAGCGGCAGAAAATCGGGCACCCATATAAATTAATATGAATGGATCATTATTAAAAGAACAAATATCAAAAAATGTCGCATCAGCAACACTGTCTCATCGGATGTATACGTACGCGGCTAAGACCAAATTAATGTAAGTTTTTGTTCCATAATATTGTATTTATAAATATTTTTAACAATAAAACACAACATATTTCACCAAAATAATGTATACATTTGTTTGTAAAGATACATTAATTTGATCTGCATCGGCGTTACATCCATCTAATGTGGTTGGGTTTCAATTAAATATAATTAATAATAATAACATACAATAATCGATTGATTTTTTTAAATGATTACGACAAAGCTATTTGAGTAACAAATCATATGCTTGCTGTGTTTTTTTTTTATTTATCCTTAATATGTTACATGTATATGAGATAGTGATTGTTTTGCGGTTCAGATGTCGCGCGACGCGGACGTGTCTCTGTTCACGTTGATAACGATGTCGCGCCACTACATGATGTGTTTGTGGAACAGCACGCAGTTCTGGATATGCAGCATGTGTTATATAGCGTTGTTACAGGTAAGTTAACGTCTATAATGTTCCATTTGAATTACATATAAAATGCATATTTCGAAAAGATGAACTTTTGTAACCTGAAATAGGTTAAATAGTTCAGGTTATTATATGAAACTAGCTTCTAGGCCTGCGTCTTTGGCCGCGTGAAAGTTTTTCCTGGAATAAAAAATAGCTTATAGTACTCAGCAGTAATATATTCCTATTATTGAATAAAAATTATAAATCGGTTTAGTACCTAATTCCTGACATTTGCCCGTTCAAACAAAAAAAATCTCCAGCGTTATAATTAGTATAGTTATAATGAATAATGTCTGACGAACCACTTATATATATATATATATATATATATATATATATATATATATATATATATCTGTTCTCTTTTTCCACTTACTTTTATGTCATGCTATATTATATTAGCGTGTGGTTCATTTATATTTGTTGTATCGATGGTTAAGCGCGGATAGGAATGGTTGACGAGAGTGTCGTGTGCAGGCGGGGTCGCTGTGCGCGCTGCTGCCGCTGGCGCTGGGCGTGGGCGGCGCGCTGTGGGGCGCGGCGCTGTGCGTGCCGCTGCTCGGCGCCGCGCTCGCCTTCGCGCCGCTCGACCCCGCCGTCATGACGCGCGCCGCCACGCGACCCATCACCACCATCGACTTCAACGTTAGTACTATTTATACTAATGTCGATAAATTAACGAATGGGGATGGAACAACGTGAGTGAGATGGAAACCGATAAACTAAGATGGCGCGTGCAATGTGCGGGGTGTCTCCTCCCCCGCACCTCAGCTCATACCCTCAGGTTGCCACAGAATTTAACCCAACATTCAAATTGCCTTGCATAGCACATCAATAGTTTTAATTAAATTAAGTAATTATATTTTGTTGGTTTTTCTGCAATAATAAGCTGACCTTATTGATATGTAGACAGCATTACCATTAACATGACTATAAGACGTAAATAACAATACATTGATTTCAGATGGCAATATTTGTATTCTGGTGCTACGCGTGCAAGTTCTTACCGTCAGTGATAGCGATACTTTGTCTATACGGGTTTACATTGCGGAGTTTCTGCGAACAAATCGCCGCCGCGACAAACGCAACTGACTGTTGGATAGTGTACCCGGTGAACGTGGGCAACTTCTCGCCGAGCCACGACCTCACCACCAAGAGCTGGCACGGCTGGGGAGACGACTTCTACGACGGACTGTACTTAGCGCAAAACATTACGCTCGCACTAATGACATTGCATTTAAGTAGGTATTTGTATTTATTCTTGTATGTTTGATGAAAAATCATATTTTCGTATAAACAATAATATTAAGGTGTAAGACAATAAAATATTATTATCATTTAGCTTTAAAGTAACCTACTTCAGAAAATTAAATATTATATTTTCAATAAATAAATCTTAAAGTATCTTAATTCATTATTGTCCAGTATATTAACAGCATGAATATGTTTCCAGTTGTGATCTCATTGTCATTCGTACACCGACATTCTTCCATATGGCAGAGGAAATTTTGGACAAACAGGGTGTGGTCATGGACTGTGATCATTTTGTAAGTATTCTATAAACGTTCAATGTCATCCATTAAACGCCTACATACATTATTCTTTGGATTCACACAATTAATTTATTCATAGTTTTTTAAATCAATTAAGAGCGTTTACGCATCCGCGCGCCGTATGTCTCAAAAACAGCACTTTTCGAGGGAGATAATATCCATCAAAACATTATTTTAAAAACATATGAATTAGTAATTATTATAGAAAATTTTGTTGTCTAAAAAGTTAGTAGAGAAAATTTTTAGATTTATTGAGTATTTGTAAATTGTTTAATGATTACTGAACAGAGGTTTTCAAATTTGCGCTTCGAACGTCTATTTCAAAGCTCAAAATATCTTAAACCACTAAGGAACATAACAATATGTTATTTTTATCTAACTAAGAAGATCCTGAAGAAAAAAGTTAGTGGAGAAAAAATATCTTTTTATGTTTAATTTATGAGAAATAAAAATTCAAAGAATTCGAAAATTTCAGAAATGTTGGTCATTTAAATGATTTTTTTTTATTACTATAGCTTACTTAATTGAATATAATATTGGATTACTATAATAGAAGAACATCTCCTTAAAACATACAATTTAAAAATTCTACAAAATTAGTTCTGTTATTTTTCTATAAATATTTTAAATACCACTATAAAACGCAACGCGCAAATCGTTTCAAATTAGTCCGCCTTGAGGCTTTCTAGAGAGAGGACGTATCGCTCGTCGCTCCGGCGAGACTCCAGTTGGACTTTGCTGTGCGTAGAAAAAATAGTCACGTGTATACAGTGATTGCCACATCTTAGTACTTTAGTAAGTAAAATATTTTTTCTTTAATGATTGACAATAATTTTAGTAGTTACTATAAATTATTATTATATTATTATGTTTCAGACACAATGGGAAGTAAAGCTATTTCTAGGCAAGAAAAGGAAACGTAACAACGCTGAAACTTCGGCTAAAGCAAAGGCTAAAAGATTGATGTACTAATGTTATAACATGCGTCTGTAGTTATGGTTGTTGCTTTTTTAACTCAATAAACACTTGAGCATAGTTACTCGAAGGAAAAAAAATCTCGGAAACTATGCGTCTTACATAAATTTTGTAAAGTCATAATTTGTAGCAAATTGTTTTGCCTACAAATATGTTTTTTTCTCCTTTATCCCGAAATGGTAACTCATACCTGTTCTACCTGCATAACATTCGATAAGTTAAATTTGGTAAGTTCTATGGCAAAGAAAAGAGTTAGGAATAAATAAGTAAAGTTGTACACAGACACACAACAGAGCAACAGGTTGTAGTATCGAACATTTACAACTATTGAAAGAGAATGTTTGCTTGCAGTCAACATTTTTAATGAAGTGTAATATGTGCAATATGGAATTTAAGCGCTAAGAGATATACTGATAGTATGGACGTATATCGTGGAACTGTGAATGGAGCTATGATGACTGAAGTTGGTAGATCAAATTTAAACGAACAGTTAGCTTCCATAGATTTACCAATATTAACGCAAAATGTTTACATGAAATGTTACGACGAGTTAGCTAAATGATTGAAATTAGCTGCAGAGGACAGGATGCAAGAGGCCGCTAGGGAAGAAACTGATAAAGATGTTGCCTGTGGCGATGTAAAAGACAGTATTCCCATACTTACAGTCAAAGCTGACTGCTGTTAGTCAAAAAAAAAGTACAGAACCAACTATTTTGCTTCGTCGTGTGTCGCAAATATTATGCAAAACTATGGATATAGAACTGGTAAATTGTTATACATGGATGTACAATCGATCGATTGATGATCGATGTCACTGAGAAGCAATACCTATTAAAAAAAAAAAACTATCCAAAAAAATATAACCAACTTCCGAAAAAAGAAGTCTTTTATTTCTCACTTTTTAGTTATACACCTAAAAATGACATCTCATTACATACACCTTCTGACTCAAAATATAAATTCCAATATGTAATTTCTAATGACTTAATTTAAACTTTCAATACGCTAAATATTAAAAACTGCAGATCTATGGAGTAATTATGTGGTCCATTATAAACATCGTAGCACAGTAATTTTCCTGATTTATTGTCTGATTACGGAGTTCTGGTGCCTATCTTTCGGCTTCATGATGAGCTCCACTTTACTACAGGGTACTTTCTAAATGCAAATGCTTAAATTTTTTAAGCATTTGCATTTAAAAAGTGAAAATAACAATTTGTAAAATTGCCGTTAAAATTTGTGATAAATGTTTATTTTTTTATAATTACAAAATGATACATATAAACTATTTCATGATGAATTCTTATATATTTAATAGTAGAATTCTTCATTTATCATAAATTCATAAATCATAAGTTACATTCCAATTAGATAATTAAAGCGAAAAAATCAAAATTGGTTGGTCTGACTATAAAGATAGCCGACGCGCTAACTCTACGCACACAGCTACGCAACGGCTCTGTGTGAGTGAATTTTGCGAAGAATTACCTATTGTTGACTTCACGCGCGGCACGTAAACGCTCTTAAGTTGTTTTAGAAAATTTTGTGAAATAAATATATATTTTTATATTATTGAGATATTAATTTCAAACTAGAAGTTTAGTCCTCTTCCCAGATAAATATTACTTTTAGAAAATAAATTAGACTTGAATCTTATACGTAACAAAGTAATTTTTAAAAAGCTTCCAAACTAGACTAGAACTATTTAGTTCGTTTAGTTTAACTATTTAGTTCCACTACGCTGTTCGTGGTGCCATTGAAATCACAATTATGAGTGTTGTCAAAACAAAAATCCTATCAGATTTTGTTAGTGAAAATAGATTTTAGTAGTAATAAATATTTCGATAACTCCAAAAGAAATACAATTAAGAATTTTTGTCGGCAATCTTCAATGCTATATAACGCACGATTGTGTTATTTAATCCACAAGTTACACATATCTAAGTAAGACCCGTTCTAAAGAAAATTGAACAGAATAATAACTAGTTGCGTCTTCCAGGTTGTTACTCCAAACCATATTCAGTGTGGTGATGCTGAGCAGTTCGTACGGCTACTGCGACAAGTGGGCGCTGTGCTCGCTGCAGTACCGCGTGCCGTGGCAGCTCGCCAGCACGTACCTCGCCTCGCTGCTCATCGTGTTCGCGCTCAACGAGTTCATCAAATGGCAGGAGATTAAGTTAGTCTCTTTTACTTAAAAAAATGTATAAAGAACGTTATGTATTTCCCAAAGAGCAAATTACCAGGATAGAAGAACATAACACTATGTGAATTTAAAACATACGTCTATCCGTATGCCTTCATCCAAATCCGTTCAGCGGTTACGACGTTTACCTTTAGCAAACATTTGCAATTATGATATGAATAGGAAATAAGATAGACGTTATGTGTGTAGATTATAACTAAATAAGTCTTGCATATAACATGAGTGATGGTGGCTGCAGTAGCCAGAGTGGTAGTTTGGGCTTGTAACACTGGCCCGCAGTAAAGGTAGAAACAATAGGAGGAACAGCCAATTCTGTTTGTCCCTCCACATTTTGTCCTCTGTGCGGATCGATTAAAATTATAATAAGTAATAAATCTACATTAAGACACCTCTAACGTTAAAAAGTATTATTGTAGTCCCGCCTATTGTATTAGCGTTGGGGCTTGCGGTGACTAAGTTGTTACACATCGGAAGCTGTTCGACCTTTATAAACGCTCATTTAGACGGAGCAATTATTGCTAGAAATAATCATACTCAATTATTGTAAGCAATAAAATTTCCTTGAAGACACTGTAAAGAGTACCTACATTAATGCGGGCCGGATATGTTACGCCATTACGCACGTTCAGACGGAATAACTAAACAATAATTCCATAAGACTATTGCTAGCAATATTTGATCCGTTTAAATATGGTTTAATAGATAAAAATCACATGCTATGTTAGTCTCTAAATATTATCTGTTGACGATGTTTCAGAGCGGACATCCGCAACCAGCGCCGCGCCCGATTAGACTTCGGTACAAAACTGGGAATGAATTCACCGTTTTAACCAAACGGAAAAATCTAGTCAATTACTCTTTAGTATATTTTGTTAATTAATGAACAAACGGTATCCTAATGAAGCCAATACGATGTATTTTTAAGAGAAAATGACTATGTACTTAGCACGTACGTATTTTGTACTTATTTTATTTATTTATATTAATGACACTCTGTTTTGGTGATTTTAAAATAAAAGAATAAATGAAAGTAAGTTATTTTATTTAACCTAGTCATAAGATGTATCTTACTATACCCTAAAATTGTGTATTTCAGGAGCAACTCGCGAGTTGATCTATTATGCCAGCGCCATAAATGTTCGTAAGCCTCAGACAAAGATATTACACTCAAGAAAATACTTTATTAACACTTTTTTTTTATAAACAAATTTAATGAAAATATACATATACCTAAAAAGAATCTTGTGAAACAATAATTTTGACTATTCATTTCAACAAATTGAAGTTAGTTTTGTATCAAATTCAAACTGATTTTTTTAGTCCTACTGTTGCCGATATATTTTGTGCACAGTAGTAGTTGATTTGCTTGCTGTGGAACAATTGATATACTTGCCTTGTTGAACAATATACAAATGGTTCTTCAAGGCTATGTCAAATTATATTCCATTCTTTATATCCAATATGAACACAGCATGCCACAATAAAATTAGAATAGGGTGCCAAAAGTAGATTACCTGTTTTTAATTATAAAGGGAATAATAAATAAAAAAGAAATAAATAATGCATAGACAAAAACAAATGTTTATCAAGAATAATTAATTGATTTGTGATGCATTCACTAACTAAGTATTCATTATTGCAATTGAGTCCACAATGCCAATAGTTTGATCATCTTCAGGTTAGCAGCGTACTTAAAATATGAAACACTAGCATTCTGGATGTTGTATAAAACATTAAGACAATGTCAGTAGCTAACCCTCACTAACTATAAATTTGTTAATAACATTAATAACAATCTATATTATTGTTAATGAATAAACACTTGTACTTATTGATAAGTAATATTATGTTTTAAAATAAATGTTCCTATCATTAGGAGTCATCTGGTAAATTCAGTATCTCTTGAACAAAAGAAGCTACATCAGTTTCCTTTTCACTGTGCTCCTTACAGAATGGGTGAGACAACAGTGCTGTGTAATTAGGTCTTTGTCGGTAATCTTTTTGCAAACATTTTACAATCAAATCCTCAAACTCTGGTGAGAATTTGTCACTTGGCAGTCTGGGAGGATCATCTTTTACCACTTGCTTTAATTGCTCAAAAGGCGAACCCCAAGTGCTGTAGGGAAATGTGCCAGTCGCAAGCTCGATCATAGAGATACCAAGTGACCAAACATCACTACGAATGTCATATTGCCCTGGATTACCCATAGGGTCAATTCTTTCAGGTGCCATATATGGTTTACATCCTGCATCTATGGTTTTTGCAACTGAGTCAACAAGATGTCCAGAGATACCAAAGTCACACATTTTAACTTCTCCTTTTCTATTTATCAAAATGTTAGATGGCTTTACATCTCTGTGAATAACTCTGAGCTCTGAATACAAATAATGCAGAGCACTCACAACAGAAAACGCAATTTTGCCAAGAATGTTTTCTGGTATAGAGCGTTCATTTTTGTGCACTTTCAAATAGAATTTGTCAAGGCTCATGTCCATAACCTCCATGCATATCCACACATCACCTTCTCTGAACATTGCACCATAAAAATGCACTGTAAATGGACATGCACTGGCCCTCATGGACACATCTAAGTCCATGAGTAAACGTTTCCTCTCCTGAGACTGATTATTCAATGTTGCTGTGATTCTCTGAAACACAAACACTTTATAAATAAATGTATTGATTTTAATGAAAAAATATATTTTTTTACAATCTTTAATTATCAAGGACACTAATAGGAGGCACTAAAGGCTGAATAACAAAGCAGTAATGGTGAAATATTAACTGAAGAACTGAAAGGAGTAGATCCATAGTATGTTACTGCAACTAACATTGTTTTTTGAAAACATATAATACAATAACATAAGTATAATTTAAAGAGCTCTTGTCTCATTTTACATTTACTAAATTATGTAATAAATATACAACCAACAATTTAATTCCTATTTTGCAGTGCAATGTCCATTATCTACAGTTATTAAAAAAAACGTAACCTATTATTTACTGCCATAAAAAGAACCATACCTTAACAGCCATCACAGTGTTGCTGGGTATATGACGCATCTTCTCCACAATGCCATAAGCTCCTCGGCCCAGGTCACAGATCTTCACCAGGTCATCAGCATGTACAGTGAATGTTTTATCATCAACTGTTATGGTGGTCTGTTTGTCCAAGTTGCCAGGTGGAGTCCTTTATAAGTCAATAAAGATCAATAATTAGTAAATACTTTAGGATAATTGGAACAAATCTTAATCATAGATAAAGCCATATTTTTTTATTACTGGTGATTTTTCTCATACATATAATGAGTTAACAAAAACAAGTAAATGGTTCTTGATATGAATATGATAGATTAAAATAGTAAAAAAATCAATAAGAATATCAGATTCTTTTGTAATCCTAGAAAAATCAGAAGCATTAGTTTCAAATGTCACAGTGGACTGGTACTTATTGGAATGTGTTTTATTTGTATCATAGAGTAACAAAAAGATGATTGACTCATATATCGAAATTTTTTTAACATTTATGCATTTTTCTGTACAAACAAACATCTAAAATCTGAGAAACTATGGCGCGAACGCCATGCTAAAAGTCTAATGAGCCGCCCTCAAAATAATCATAAAAATAAGGAAAACATTGATAGCTGGGCCTAATATACATCGCCTGTGCCGCCAAGCAACGGGCAACCGGAGAGCTGCAATGAGTAGATGTATATGATGTAGAGAACTAAAATTTACTCACACGACTTGCTCCTCCTGCGGTTTAAAGTTGAACCCAGGCGGTGGTGGTTTTTTAATCGGTTTTCGTGGCATGTTTCTTGAATGAAATAACACCAAACTGCCTGATTATAACAAAACTCGTAATATCACAACGAAACGCTCCTTGAGCGCCCGTTATCGCATCTAGTACAAATTACAAATGATTTCAATAAATTTGTATACAAACATATTTCACGAAATGTTGAACATAACCATAAATAGCAATCAAAGTACTATGTCCTGTAGTCTACGACGATTCTTTTTTACATTTATTTAATATTTCCAAAAATGTATGTAACAGACAGGCAGGTAACTACAGATCTGACATGAAACTACTAAAGTTGTTAGAGGTAAAAAAAGTTGTTATTATATAATTCTAATACTGGTAACTCACAGAAAAAAAATGTTGCCTTCTTTCATGAAGGAATGTACTAGGTGAACCAATTTTCGACATCGTCTGCGACTGTTTCCAATACAGAGCATTTGAAATAGGTATAGTTTCCAACGTTTATTTTTTCAAGTAAAATATCTAAAATGTATATTCTCTGCTAAAATGTATGTAGCCCCTATTTGATAGTTGGCTACTTGGAACAAAACAGGAAAAAAAAATACGATATTTACAAATACATGCACTGAACAATGTGATACAAATGAAGATTTTTTTTCAGTAAATATTACACAAGAACGTTATTTCTTAAATTAAATGTATGCGCAGTATCCATCACAAGTAACCAATTAGCTCCCGTCTTGAGATTATATAAAAAGGACGCGCCATAACATCTTTCCTTTAACAGACAAGAATTATAATTCTCTTTGAGACAAGAGTTTCAGACCTACAGCATTGGAGTTGATATTATAGTAAGCAGTTAAATATCATTGCCAATTTCTTTAAAAAACTTAAACAAAATCGAATATAAAAACGAATTTATTTTGAAAGATAAATTATATTTAAAATATAGCCTAATTAACTAATTTTATGTGGAAGAAAACTTTAAAGCTCGAACTGCATCTTTTGCTTTTTTCTCAGCTTCTTCTTTCATTCTATGTCTTTTTTCTTTTTCTGCTAAACCCACAACTACATCATGCTGCAAAGCATTTTTTACTGCTGCTTTAGCAAATAATTTACTTAAAACATAGTCATCATCACTACCTGATTGTATTTCGCTTTTATGTACTTTCTTTTTTACTTTTTTAACAGTTACTAAATTTTCCACTTTTTCATCCATCAAACTGGTGTGCTTTCTTTTATGGCCTTTTTTAATATTATTAATATTTTTATTACACACTTGCTTTGAATTATCATTATAAGAGGATGTTACAACTTTGGAAGATTCATTGATATTAATATGACTTGTATCAGATGGCTCGATATCATCATCAATTTCTTTCTCTTCTGGATTTGTATTTTTCAAGACATTTTTGATTAAAGTTTCTTCATAGTCTTTTTTTATATGCATATTGATTATATCTAATTCTGATAACACATGTTCAAAGGGGACATTTGTCTCTTTGTCATCAACTAAATTAATTTCAGGTGTTTCAATTACTGGTGGATCTCTCAATATATCTTGTTTTCTTTTGTATTCTATTCTAGGATCTTTCACTTCAACATTATTTTTATATTCCACTGAATCCTGTGATATTTTTTTACTTATAGCTTTTGCCATTTTTTTCATTGCTTCTAATTTTTTCAGATGCAAATCATTTCTCGAATGAGTTTTATCTTTTGTGTTTTTAGAGTTACTTACATTTATTTTTGTGTGTTTAAATAATGAAGCCGTCTCAGTATCACCTTCAAAATTTGGCTCTTCCAGTGAGAAAAGCCCTTGTAAAGTACTTGTACTGAGTACATTTTTTTGATTGGGATCTAGTAAAATTTTGTTACTTAGAAAATGTTTAAATATTTGTCTTTGATAGATTTTTTCTTCAATTGTTCCCGCTGAAAGAAGCCTATAAACAGTAACATTTCTTGCCTGACCTATTCTCCAAGCTCTTTCTTTAGCTTGATCGTCTGTGGCTGGGTTCCAATCAGGGTCATAAATAATAACTCGGTCTGCACCTGTTAAGTTTACTCCTAAGCCTCCCACTCTTGTAGTGGCTAGAAAAACCAAGTATTCTGGTTTTTCGTTAAATGTCCTAATTAGGTTTTGTCTTTGACCAACACTAACAGATCCATCCATCTTTAAATATTTGTATTTTTGGTTTTGCAAATATTGTTCTAAAATACACAACATAGCCCTTGACTGTGTAAATATGAGTGCCCTATGTCCTTGCTTTTGCCAAATTTTAAGTAATGAATTTACTACTGACATTTTACCAGATCTTTTCCAGTGACCAAACTTGTCAGCATCAACTTGTTCACAGTCTTCTTGAGCTTCATAAAGGTATAAGTCTGGGTGGTTGCATATTTTTCGTAATGTTGTTAAGGCCACCAACACTCTTGCTCTCAGAGGATCGCCATATTTATTTTCCTTGTCTAAAATACTTCTTACTGTACTACCCATAAGGTAACCCAAGTATAAATCTTTTTGTTCTACTGTCAGTGCACAAAATAGGACCTGCTCATTTTTTTCAGGTAGTTTAATATGGTCTTGAACTTCAGTTTTACTACGCCTTAACATGTAAGGTGTTATAATATTTTTTAATGCTTTTGCTATCTCTAATGCAGTTGCTTCTTGCATTTCAGTTGCATTGGCATATCCTCCTTGGGTAATGGGTTGAGCAAAATGTATCATAAATGTATTGTATGTTCCTAAAAGGCCTGGTTTCATAAAGTCAAACAGAGACCACAGCTCTTGCAAACTATTCTGAAGTGGAGAACCAGTTATAATTAGTTTATGCGGTGTCTGTATTTTCTTTATAAGTTTGCTAACTTGAGTATCTGGATTCCTGATTTTATGCCCCTCATCTAAAATTAGATAATGCCATTTTCTGGCCATTATTTCTTTGTGATACTTTACAATACCAGCATATGTCAATAATAATATACCGTGAGAAGCATATATATCCCTAACAAGTTTGTTGTGATTTCCACTGTGTGAACCCGTGTGGTGAAGCACAGCTACTCGTAAATGGGGACACCAGTAGTGAAAATGCGAAACCCATTGATAAATAACTGTTGCCGGTGCTACAATTATACTGGGTCCAAGGCCATCCCAACTACCTGAATTCGTTTTTGAGAGTCCTGTTAAAAATGCTATTATTTGTATAGTTTTGCCTAACCCCATTTCGTCTCCCAGTAAACCCCCAGATTGCACTTGATGTAATTCCCACAACCATTTCACTCCAGTTCTCTGAAATTTATACAACTGTTTCCAAATATAATTAGGCACCAGGTAACCATTCTGAAGTTCGTGATTTTCTTCTGGATCTTCATTTCCGTTGAGTATATACCGAATATCAGCTGATAAAGGTTCTACCTTGTTATCTCCTGCACAAGCCATGGCCAAATTGTGCCGCCAAGTCTTAATCCTTTCATTGTAAAAACTTGTGTCACCATCATCAATGATCTTCTGTACGGACTCTTTGGCGCGAGATGAAACTTTTAAAGGACATAAGTGAATAGTTTCGTCTTCATCTTCCGACGGCACATAATCCTCATCGTCGTCAGAATTCTCTGCTATAGAAGCACTTACAGCTGGTTCTGTTTTAAGATCCGATTTGTTTAGTTCCAGTTGAGGTAACTTTGACTTTTGATCTACTTTTTCTTTTTGAGAAACTTTTGCAAATTTTTTTACCTGTCTTTTCGAAATATGATCAGCTGCAGTTCTACTTTTTAAAGAAACACCATCTTTCTTAGATTTACACTCAGATCTTAGTTTAGCCAGTGCTAGTTGACTTTCGAGATATTTGTTTATATCAACCATTTCGAGATAGTTATTTGATTTATTTTGAACTGAAGTTTTTAATACTTATTATTTCATAACTTAGTGATCTTATCAGCACTCGTACATAGGTGTTTCATAGAGTAAGTAATATACTACGTAAGAGGTGTTTGTACATATGAATAATTATTTGTATTTGAATACAATTAGTAAAAAAAGTGTACCATTTTTTTTTAATTGAGTGAAATTGAGCAATATTAGGCTTAGAGACGTGATTGGCGAAAAATCGATATAATACCCAATAACAATATGATAAAGAAATCGATTATAATTAATTGTTTTCAAAGGGAAAGAGTTCAATTAGTGCCAATAGCCGTGGATTATTGTTTTAGTTTTATTAAATAAATAATTCTAATTTGCTCATGATTCATCCATCAAATCATTATTTTCGTATGTTGACATGATTATTGTTATTGTTCTAAGGTCGCCTCAGTAAGGTCGCACTGCGCACAGCACCACATACATTTAACTTCAATGTCAATTGTTAGGCAGTATGATCGTAAGACTATAGCCTGTCCTCTAAGGACGAAAAAAAAATCAATGTCATTTGTGACAGTTCATTCTTGCCAATTGGTAATTGTTTGGTTATTTGAAACTGGTGTATTTTACACGTGGGGGACAATTTTAGGAAATGTCTATTTTACCCAATACTTTTAACTTATTTGAATAGCGCTTAAAGTGATTTTCCTATAGTTTATAAGTTTATCGCAAAATACACCTATTAAAACATGCAGAAAATAAAAAGAAAAAGTGATGGTGACCAGTCTTCGCCTTCTAAAAAGAAGAAAATTCTAAACGATACTAACAAAAACACAAAGCCTAATTCTGAAGGACCAAATAAGAAAAATATAAACGATAAGAGAAACTTTAGAAATGATGGCAAAAGCGGTAAGACTTTTAATAAGTTTGGAGGTAAAGATAAAACCTTTGGCAAACCTGGCTTTAAAGGAACATCGGATAAAAAAGACCAAAGCAGCGGCGAAAAACCTAAATGGTCAGAAATGAAAAAAGAAAAGAAACAACTGAGAATAGTAAGACGCAAAGCAAAGGCCACAGCTGAAGTATTTGAAATATCACATAAAGCAAAGCTACTTGCAGCACAAATACAAAGGTATTTCAAATTAAAATATTAATAATATGTTTCCATCTAACATATAAATATTTGTAATACTGTCTTCATCTCTATAATATTCCCTCATTTTTAAACCATATCTAATGGTCTTCACAGAAGCCTTTGTTTCGTTTTCGTTTTTTTTTTACTCATCTATCACTGAACATTAAAATAATATAATTGGACTGTTGACTACAAACTTTTAAAATAATTTCCATTAATAATAATATCAGCCTTGTATTATATACTGTCCCACTGCTGGGCACGGGCCTCCTCTACTACTGAGAGGGATTAGGCCTTAGTCCATCACGCTGGCCTAGTGCGGATTGGTAAACTTCACACTCCCTCAACATTCCGATAGAGAATATCTCCGGTATACAGGTTTCCTCACTATGTTTTCCTGCACCGTTAAAGCAAGTGATAATTCACAAAGAATACACACATAATTTTTTAGAAAAGTTAGAGGTATGTGCCCTGGGATTTGAACCCCAACACCAACCCCACACCCAACTAATCTATCGCCGCTGTTTAAATATTCCATTTGTTATTTCCATTATAAATATTCAAAATAAAAAAAACACTTAATAATTATTAAGTGTTTTATTTAAATAAATAACTATTTCAGAAAAGTTGTGAAACCTGATTTCCGTTTAAAGTCATGTAAAGAGTTGCACTGTATTTTAAAAGGACAGTATAAAGCAATTGCTCTGACGCATGATTTGAGCAGAGTAATTCAAGTCTTGCTAAAGCATAGTCCAGAAGATGTAAAGAATGAAATAACTGAAGAACTTCTGGATATCATGGTGCAAATGGTTCAATCCAAGTATGGCCAGCATGCTGTCAAGAGAATCCTTAAATATGGCACTGATTTTATACGACATGAAGTGATCAAAAAGTTCTTTGGCCACATTGTGTCATTGGCAACTCATACAATAAGTGCTCCAGTACTTGATTACGCTTATGGTGAATTTGCCACTAAGAAAGAAAAAATGTATATGCAACAGGAATTTTATGGTGACATATATAAAAATGTATGTATTACATTCTTCTTTAAATTATTAATTTTGGTGTAGAACATTTAGCACCACCTGCTGTAATCCTACCTTTGACACTTGGAATCAGTAGCAGTCTTAACTAATGTGAGGCTTGAGGACCTTTATGAGGTTTTTTCCTGATTGCTTAAAGAGGGAATATTTCTCCTTTGTGCTTCTTGCTAGCATGAGGTCTCTTAAAACATGGTTGCTTAGTTCAACATTCTGTAAAGCCTCCATGGCTTGATATTTTGTCTCAGAATGGTTTCAGAATGAATATTTCTTAATTATTCTAAAAAGACTGAAATTGTGGTAGTTTCACCCCTTGTTAAATCATTGGAGAGGAATGTGCAATATTTGTCTTGTTTTAAAAAAACTACCTGAGGTTAAATCTTCCAGAAGAGATAAATAAGTCTTTAAATCTGTTCAATTAGCCTACAAAATCTTTATAACAGAAATTAATTTTGTAAAATGAATTTAAAATTGTATTATGCCAACTTCATATTGAGGGTTATATTGAAGCCACTGGAAAAAGTAGAAGCCTTACTGTCACCTAGTATTCCATTCATTGCGTGAAAGATACATAGAAATATATTTTTATTTCAGTCAAAGGATGATAAAATAAAAACTCTGGCTGATGCTTATAAGGACACCCAAGGAATGAAGCCAGCCATTCTTCAGTCATGCAAGGCGAATATTCAACGAATTCTTGATAAGAATTTACATGATGGAGAGTAAGTACAAGATAACAATGCTGCAAGTAGGATAAAAAGTAAAACCTTGTCATAGTGGTTATTGAAAACATGTGTAGCATTCCAGAATCAGACATGTATATATTGAGCTGAAACAAACTGGCGTAATTGTGTTACCATTAGGTGCAGTAGGGTCACTTTGCTGCGACCATATGAAATAAAAATTAGGAATTGGATATAAATTTGTAAAATATAAAAGTTAATTTTCCTAATTTCAGGTTATTCCATTCTGTGTTGTATGACTACATCAGAGAGTGTAGCACTGAAGACCGTACTGAGATGATCTCCACTCTTAGTTCATTAATTGTCCCTCTCAGCAACTCATTACCAGGAGTGAATGCGGCTAGCATGTGTATATGGCAAGGCACTAATAAAGATAAAAAAGTGAGGTTCTACTTTAAATAGTATTAATACTTTAAAATATATAAAAAATTATCAACACTGGTAAATTCTTGTTACAGACAATATTAAAAGTGGTAAAAGAACATGTCATACCTCTATGTAAACATAAGACTGGCTACCGTCTTCTCATTGCCATATTTGACTCAGTGGATGATACGGTTCTTGTTAAAAAGGCAATTGTTACAACTATAGCTGCCAACTTAAAGGATGTAGTCAAAGATCATTGGGGCAATATGGTAAGTATTTTGTTTGTCCACTCTAGTATATTTTGCTTTTACACAATATTTAAAAAAAAGTTGTGAATAATTTTTTTAAGTTAAATTTTGTGTGCAATAAATTTAATTAATTGTTCTTAATCATATAGTTAAGGCATATGATGCTCCTAATGCTTCCAAAACTCATTAGTGCTTTTGTACTTCATATTTCATGAGGCATTGAAATGAACAATATAAATTAAAATTTATTATTTTGTAGGTTATAATTTTTTGTATATGGCTTTGTACATTAAAAAAAAACATTCATTGCAGGTGGTACATTGGCTTGTTAAACCTAAAGATTCAGCGGCATTTCATCCAACATTTATAAAATTTTTGGAAGAGGGCGCTAAAAGTGGCACATCTAAGAAAGACGCAGAACTGCGTATCAGCGAGCTGAGAGAAGCTGTACTTCCTCCTCTAAAGCAAGATCTTGAATCTGATCCACAATTTTGGCTCAGCAGCAAAACTAATATGCTATTAGCCATAGCTGTATTGTCAACAGGTAAAAATATTAACCATTATGTTAAGAAATATTTAGGCATTTGATTATTTAATTGAACATACAGTATATTTATTTTCACTTATCTATAATGGCCCTTTACTTTTTCACAGGAACTTCAAAGGATATATTGGAAGGGTTAGCGAAAGCTATTTGCAGTCCAGAGTGGCGTATTAAGACTGAGGGAAAAGATTTATTAGCAGTAGAGGATGCTGGTATACACATGTGCCTTAAAAAATTGGCTGCACTAGACAAAGGCAAGGATGACTGCTCCCTGGGAGAGGCTGTTGCAGACCATTTAGATGATGATACAGTTAGTATTTGTAATGATATCTTATTACTTATTCCATATTAAGTTACAACAGACTTGTTGCCATGCCTCTATGTATATTAATATGCTCTTGAGCAGCATAATTATATATTTAAAACTGGACATGTATAATTATGGTGCCGAAAAAATAATGAATTATATTATAAACTAGCGACCCGCCCCGGCTTCGCACGGGTGCAATGCTGATACTAAATACACTACAGAAAAACTGTGAACGTTGTATATAAAACCATAGCGGCCCGCTCTGGCTTCGCACGGGTATAACATAACAAAATAATAGTATTTCTCCACTATTTAATGGATGTTAGTATACATATAAACCTTCCTCTTGAATCACTCTATCTATTAAAAAAAACCGCATCAAAATCCGTTGCGTAGTTTTAAAGATTTAAGCATACAAAGGGACATAGGGACAGAAAAAGCGACTTTGTTTTATACTATGTAGTGATTAATACTTTAATCACATACCATATTTCAAAGAATAAATATAATTTGTATTGCACAATAAAAATATTACGCCATATGCTTCGAAAATGTATATTTTGTAAACTTACATCCGAAATCAATACTGATAAGGAATACAACAAACACGTTGTGTCGTTTCTTTATTAAAAAGATAGTTGCATCTAATGGTCTTGGATGGGAAATCCAGCGTGTTATATTCTAGTATCACTTCTGTGCTCATCTTGAAATATATCAAAATAATGATTGTAACATTTTCAGATCAAAGTTTGGCTGCTGACCAATAGAGGATGTTTCTTCCTTTTAAAACTTATTGAGAGCAATAATGAAAATGTAGCGACTAAACTGAGTAAGAAAATAAAAGCGCACTCTAACTTATTGAAGAAACAAACATCGCAAGGTGCCAAGATTCTGCTACAAAATGTTGAGAAATAAAATAAAGATTAAAATACATTTAAAACAAACTTTCATTATCAATTTTCATTATTAAAACAAACACACATCACGCCTTTATGCCTGAAGGGTTAAGCAGGGGTGTATTCAAGACACCCCTTTTTTTCTTGTGTACCATCCCACGATGTAATAGGTGGCGAGCCTATCGCCGTATCGAGTACGAACTCCACTCCGGGTTGATACTAAGCAGAAAAACCCAATCATTAACCTATTTACGGTTCGACCCAGCACACGTACCGAGTACTATTCTTTATTCTGTGATACAGCTACGCCACCGATGCAGTATTACGTCAGTTAAATTTTCTTCTTGTTCATAATATTTACTTATGGCGGTACAGGATGTAAAATGATGTCATCCCGTAGGTATTTTTAATAGCAAATTTTTAACAATGCCTAAATTATAATGTAAATTAGCACTATAAAATCATTTATGAAAACACACTAAAGTACCGCGGTAAAAATATGAACACTAACATAGAGCAATAGCAACTTTGAATTATCCCGAATTCTCCTCTTCCTCACTAAGCAAGGGTCGCCTCAAGCCGCGGGCCTGTGGCATTTTGCCCCTCATGCCACCCTAGTATTAAGTCACTGGCTCATGTGGAAGTCTCTTTACACCTATACATTTACCTTCATAGATTAGGTACTAGAAGTATTTTGATGATAAAAACTGCTTGTAGCGATGAGATTCCGCCCCGCACAAATTACGGTCTAAGTCAGATTCATCGAACTGCACTTATTATGGAATGAATGCTGTGGATTTTTAACGTCGAGGGGATTACAAGGGTTTAATTAAAATAATGTAACATTTGGCATCGACGCGCGACATAACCTAAAAAAAACATGCTATATTCGAAATATAATATCTCTATTTTCATTTTCACTTATACACCACTTCCCATGGGGTCATGTTTCATTAACCCAAATTTTTCCAACACGCTCGTTTTCAGATTTTTTTATAACTGCTAATGTTTTTTGGACTAATTCATCTTGAATATCCTCAATTGTCCTGAAAATATAAAAATAGTACATGTAATTAACCAAATGTAGTAAATCATTAAAATGTTATAACATTATCCAGTCCCTAACTGGTAAAAATTATAATTAATTGATAATATTCCAAACTATTGTAAATAATTTGTATTCTTAAAGGAATAAGACTTATTTTTTAAAAAAAAACGTAATTTTAATAACGACTAACGACTGTATAAAAAAAAATATATCAAAATAGGACTAAGTACTCTATACACATCAATTTGGATAGTTTGAAATCATTAGTTTAATTATGACCAGTTTGTGACTTGGAACATTTTGCACAACTTAGTCAATTAATTAATTACTTATTTTTATTTTAACCGACTTTAAATATAGGAGGAAGTTCTTAATTCGACGAGTATATTTTTTGTTTAGTGACTATGACCTATTGTAGTACTTAGAAAGATATCATACGAATAGCGGCGTAATCTTATTAAGGCTTTAATGGCTCTTTCAAACTCTTCAAGAAAAAAGGGGGTGAGAAAAGGATTTTAAACAGTCAGATATATGTTTTTAAAAGAATTTACCTATTCGCATCTAGAACGTCCCAGTTTTCCTCTTTCAATTGTGAGTACATATCAACAACTTTTCTTTGAAAATCTAGAATTTCGTATCTGAAAATAAATTTCATTTGGATTGTTGATTTATTTAATTAGTGAAATCTTACCAAATAAAATCCACACAAAACTTAAAAACTGTTATATAAATATAAGTACTAAAACCCAGATGAAGTCAAATTTTGTATCGCGATTGAAATGATATTTTCCATGGCATAAATACAGCAGACAGGATAATTATAGAATTTTTAACAAGTTCAAAAAATATAGTTACCTTTCCTGCCCAAAGCCTTTCCTTTCTATGATAGCCTCAAAAGGCATTGTTAAAAAAAATACTTTATCTGGTTTAGGTAATCCCACATCTGGTGATTTACACCACTTTAAATCTAGACCTGCAATAAATTTGTAAATACAATTAAAATATCTTTTTATTTTAATACTTAATATATGGGGCATCCACGTAAACGGACAACGCAATAAACGTAACGTTCTGAAATTCATTCTAAAATATAGTACCATTACGACATAAACCACCGCGATTGAAACTTTACTTTGAATTGATTGATTTTAAATATATCTTCCGAATAGCCTTTAATCTACGACGGCAATTCTCTAGAAACCCATAACTTTATAACTAAACTTCAAATAAAAACAATGTATATCGTACGCTTACATATACTAAAACTGCAAATAGGCTGAATATGAACGAATTTCAGAACCTTATTTATTTCGGTGAGCGCTTCACGTGAAATGCTTCATATAGCTCAGGGGTGGCCAACTTGGTAAGACCCAAGATCTACTTTTCACTGATAATACTCTGTGCGATCTACCAAGCTACATACTTCTTGAAATCTTAAATGAAACAACATAGTTCACAGTACATAATTTATTATTATTTTGATTAAAAAATTGTACAAGACAATGCGTGCAGCAGTCAGTGATTAGGTATGTTGGGCGGTCTGTTCTACGTATTTATATTTTTGCCTTGCCACGATCGACTGGCCTTGTTGTCGCGATCGACCAGTCGATCGCGATCGATCGGTTGGCCACCCCTGATATAGCTCTTAAGACCTATCCAGACTATGCGTGGCGAGTTTCACACGTATAAATAGACCTTGTTCGCTCGTGTCACTGGGAACTATAGACATTGGACATCCGTAAAATATAATTTTGTAATATTAAGTACATCGAAATATTAAAAATGAATTAGGTAACTACTAAAATACATAGATAGGGACATTAAGAAAGCACATAACGTTATTGGACTAACTAAAACACAAAGTAAGTTAAAGGAAAAGCTTAAGTTTGCCGTTCAAACCCTAGACACGGTTATTGAACCAACCAATAATAAGTTTCTGATTGTTTACTATTTTCAGATTTTTCCCTTTACAGGTGCTGTAAGACATTGCTACTTGCCAAATTGCGTGATAGGTCAACGGGAAATATTCCTATAGGCTTTAATTCCATTGAGAAATCGCAAAATAATCAACAAACAGTCATGTTTTTTATCAAGTTTGATTTTGCACGTTTGAGAGACCGTAGCCCGAGCATTTTTTATAATGTGGACTTGAAAGTTCTATACGTTTCTTACAAAAAGATTATTGACAAAGTAACAGACGGACAAAAAGTGATTCTTTAACAGTTACGGAATCCTAAAAATTGACTTAAAAATTACTGTAAAATTTACAAGTTTCGTGCAAATTACCTTTAGCAGCAGAGAATGCAACACCAGAATAACAGTATCTATCTAAGATGATTGTGGTGCCAGCTTCTAATGTCTTGATTATGTTGCCAGCTTTCTCCCAACGGTTTGCAGAAAACAGAAGATGTACTGCTTCATCTGACAGATTCACCTGCATTATTAAAAAATAATCAATATTGGTTATTGAACAATTATTATTTGTCGCATTCCTGTTAAAATAATATTACATGCTAGACCTGCATCATATACCGTCCACTTTTAGACACAGACTCAACTACGGAGGATTCCGCGGTACACGAATAACAACGCCGAAACTATTTACGTGCCACTCCTGCCACACATTCACATTATGATGCAGCATAGAATCACCCACCCGTACCTTTTGCAAGCCTTGCAAATTCGACAAATGTTTGTATATTATAATAAATAATTTACTGTAAGTATCTATATTAGATATGCAATATACTACCTATGTTATTTTCTGTCTGACACATACTGGCGCCAAAGAATCCGTCGCGTGTCACCATTGTGGCAACGGCCGCGAAAACGAGGCGAAAACAGTCTAAAATACCTGAAATGGCACACGTGGAGTCGACTCGTGGAGATTTGGACGCAGTGCAGTTTCACGAACAGGTGTATGTTGCACTCTGTGGTCCGATACGCCAGCACGGACCAAAAACATGGTAATACATGTTAAAACTGTGTTAAATCTTGCTCGAAAATCACCCAGAGGCGGGAGACATGGTGACAAACATGCAAATATTTAGGAATTACCTATACTTCAGCATCCACGCAAGTAGCATATCGTTCGTTATGAGAATCGTGTCGAGTGGTTGTAAGAAAATTAATGCCATAAGGATTCAAGAAAAAGGTGAAAATTGTTTGTTTTTTTTTAAATGCTCTGGAACTACTGTTGCGAATTAAAAAAATCTTATAGTCTTGGATAGTCCATTTCTCGGGGAAGGCTATATAACATCACGCTTTGAACAATCGGAATGGAACGTCAATGAAAAATGTTCCAAAAACGGGGAAAATGTATTCTTTTTGAGTGCTTCCATTGCGTGCTTTGCGTAAACGGTTAAAGTAACGCAACAAATATGTATGATGGAATTATTACCCTAAAAAAACTTCTAAACATATAGGTATTAAAACGAAAGTCCTCTGCCGCATCTGTTTGCCTATCAGAACGCAATAAACTCAACAACTAAGTACTCAACGGATTGCGATGTAATTTGCTATGGAGGGAGTTTGTGACTCTGGGAAGGACACAAGCCTACTTTCTATCCCGGGAAAATATACAGCGGGAGTTTTATTCCGGAATTACTTTTCACGCGGGTGCAGCCGTGCACAAAAAATTGTGTGTGGTATATTTTAGACTTCGTAATGGAACACGAAGTAATAAAAATAGTCAAGTTAAAGATAAGTGGATATAAAACTTGACTTACATCTGAGGTCAAATATTTATTTATCATTTGTCCAATTTCTGTTTCACGTGATGGAAAATTCCTATATTCTGCATGGATGTTCCTCTTCTTTAAAGTTTCGACTAGAAAATAAAGAAAAAATTATATTTTAACAAACACAAAAATTATAATTTTGTTTTATCAAAAAATATTATATTTGATTCATTAGCTGCCTTTAAGAACAACTAAAAACCAAAAATAATTTAACATTATTTATATGCTGGTTACTCGTACTAATTTTTGAGTCATTTACTATTTAATATTGCTAATGGCGATACCTCAAGGTCCATTTTCATACATTTTGTTTCGCCTTTAATCTGGGTAACTAAACAAGTATTGGCAAGTAAAGAATTTAAATTCACGTCTAGTTAGTGATTAGTTCTAACGTCTAACTAGACGTGAATTTAAATTCTTTACTTGCCAATACTTGTTTAGTTACCCAGATTAAAGCCGAAACAAAATGTATGAAAATGGACCTTGAGGTATCGCCTTAAGCTATATAAGTACATGAACAAATATAAGAAAACAATGTTTAATTTTATTAGACACCTACTCCATAATCAGTAAACCAGTGAATGGGTAATCTTAATTTATTTTTTGTTTTTGAAGACGGTATAATTTTTTAATACAAAATGCTTTTAGATTGGTCCTATATATTTAAAAAAAATCGGTATAGTTAATGATTTCTTCTTAACCGAATTTCGGCCACGACGCCCAATCTCAACGAAGAACAGTCAAGTACACAAGAGATATAGTGCGCAAGTGCGGGCGCAATACACAGGTGCACTCTGTAGCTTCACTCTCGTAGTCCGGTGATAAGGCAATCCGACATAACCGGAGAGAAATCAGGGGGGTCTGCTTCGAAAAACGAACGTCAAAACGTCCGTCCGAACGAAACGACGATCTTCGGATTTAATTTTACTATCAAATACTTCGGATCTATCACCGTTCCGTAGCTTACCTTAGTGATCGAATCAATAGGGTATTACACTCTTTTTTTAAAAGTGTCTCAAATTAATCTTAAGGTGATAAAATACCACTCAATCAATAAGTGCCATTAAAATACATTTAAATATTACATTTTAAATTTTCCCGCGTAAATAAACGAAAACGCTAGAGGCCACGTTGCTGACGTCATCTCGACAATAAACATCAAGTAACAACACTGTGCATAGAGAAAGAGCAAATTATTACAATTCAAATAAGCTACTATTCCTATCATTGGTGTGGTGTTCCTGAATGTAAGAATACTAGTGTAAAAACGCCGAAAAAATGTGGATTCAAGTGCCAAGTGATATAACTATGAGGTAAACTTGGTTTAACTTGCGAGAAGAGATCCAAATTTATTGTTCGAAAAATTTGTCTATTTCGATAAATTAGAAATAGTGAACGCGTATTGACACTTCAAGTAGTTTACTGACTTGATGACGTCATGTCATGGCGGCATTCGTTTCGCATAATTGTAAAACAGATAAAAAAAATCAAAACTTTGAACTGAATTAAAAAATAGATTTTATAATTTTATGAACTGAAACTACTATTTTCCGATTGCTTTTTGATTGAACTATCTTATTTATGTATTTTTGGCTTTTTTCTCACATACACTAAAATACCCTATTCCCAGTATTTTTTTTTTTTTTTGGAGCGATCAGTGGATCTTTATCCTCGCAGATGGTTTTAAAAAGAGATGGCGAAACCTCACAAGTTCTTACAAAGTCCATTTCTAAAATTTTGCGATGAACGGATGGGATCCATAACTCTTCGTAGTTTTCATATATATTATAATTCCGTCATACATATTTTTTTCATAACATTAACCATTTACCCAGTGGACACAATAGAAGCTCACAAAAGTAATAAATTTTTCCATTTTTGCAACATTTTTCTTTACTCCGCTCCCAATGGTCATAGCATAATGATATATAGCCTTTCTCAATACATGGGCTATCCAACACTAAAATAACTTTTCAACTCAAACTGGAAGTTTCCTGAGATTAGTGCGTTCAAATAATAATAACAATTAGTTTATGTTTATTTGGAAAGTGTTCATTTTAAGTGTAATATTTAAGTAAAATAAAATGACAAAATTCTAAAAACCAGAGGTGTTTCAAATTAAATAATTTATTCAATAGGCTTGCTTTTAAAGAGTCTATCCAAATATATATAAATTATCCTGGTTAGCCAAAAATTTACAATAGTCATCCTCAAAGCAAATATTTTTTCCCCTACTTCATTATACTGGTAATAAATTAACAAAAGTAAAGTTTTAACCTTTGGCTGAAAAAATGTATTTGATAGATTCTCACTTGACAAAAGCTACAAGTAACTTTTTTGTATTTTGATTCAATTAAAATTTCATTATTAAAAGGTCATGGTTATTTTTTTTTTCAGAAACAATTTTAATGAAACAACCTAATCAAATGACAGTAAGTTAAGGTTATTTTTTTTTATTTTCTCACAGAACTCTAGGTGACAGAACTGAATTGGATGACTGTAGATTAAGGTTTTTTTATAACCATTTATCTAGCATACTCATAAAGCCATAACCAAACCGGATCAAATCATTTCCCCCTAAATAATTTGGTCATTGACAAAATTAAATTAAATTGCTACAACTGAAATGTTTGTTTATTTGAACACATGTCCCAACAATATTTTAGTGTACTTCTTATTCACATAGTACTTTCTAGGTTATCACTTATTAGTACTTAACTATTCATTAATCATAAACATAATCAAATAATAAACTTCTATAGTAAACAAACGACTGAAATTTGTGAGAAAATGTTAACATACCTAAAGTTTTGCTTTGAGTTGATTTTCCTGTTCTATCCACGCCTTCAATAACTATTAAAGCACCTCGTTTCATGTTGATTATAATTTTATTATCAGTCAAATTTCGCAAAATAGCTCACAGAAGTTTATATTTCCGTTCATAATTCATATCCTTTTTAACGTTATACTTTTTGAAGAATAAAACAGAAGCCCCGTTTGACAGCAGTTAAATTTTTTTTTTATTTTTTTATATGGCTTCAATCACTGTGTTGTGCTACGCCAATAGTTAAATGTTAGAAGCGTAGCTTATCTAAGTAATCTGTGAATATTAGTTCTGAGATATTAGTAAACGTGAGTGAGAGAGAGAGAGAAATAGAAAACTGTTCCGTACAAATAGTATCTCCATGTGTAATGAACTGTGAAGAATATCATCAAATTTTGATTTTTACAAGTATAAACAAACAACATGATATTGTATATTTTTTTATAGGTCTTATAGATTCCGAGTTATAATTTTATTTGGTATGCATCGAAGTGTTAAATGGTTTTTATAAGTAGCAACATAAAATTGCATATTTTAGTGTTGCTAATACAATAGCTTTATCAAAAACTGGTGGTTTGGTCACGTCTTTTAGAAAAAATTAATGGCTTGAGGGAAATCTCCAGTTTTAGTGGGGGTTTGGCAAAAATAATTTGGTAACACTGTATTTCATCTACGACTCGCTCCATGGACAGAAATAAATTAAAAAAAAAAAATCTACGACTCGCTCGGGTTTCGAAGTGTGCTGTGATTTGCTTGTTGAATTTTCTTTGTTTTTATTAGTTTTCGTTAATGTAAATCAACTCTGTGAATATTTTCTTCATAATCATGAAAAAAGGATATAAAGTCACTGATGTTCAACGAGAAAAGAAGATTGGCGTGGCCGCAGAAAATTTGAAAGAGTTAATTGAAAAGTCGCGTAAAAAGTTAGAAGTAAGTAATTTCAGATATCATTAAATAGGCGCTAATATGTTGTAATAACACCTATGCCATGTTTTATATTTGATTGTACTAGCGATATTCATTCATAAGGTATGATGTTTATCCTTGAAATTCATTAAATGGGTCAGGGTTGCAGCCTTGGCCGATATTGGCAGTACCTTGACCTAGTTTTACAAATGGTTGTATATTGGGTTTTAGTTCAATGTCAGCTACGCCGAATGCCGCCTCTTTGTAGCGGAGGATGGAACACTGGTCGACGACGATGAATATTTGAGTACATTACCACCACAAACACTTTTCATATTGCTTAAAAAATCTGAAAATATGATAACTGGTATGTTTTTATTCATAGTTTATAGTCAAAATTATATTTGAATTCAAAATCAGAATAAGAGTAATTGGACTTGGTCATTACTAATGAGAAAAGTACAATGATTTTGTTATATTAAAAGACTTATATAAAAATGTTGAATCCCATTAAGTATAAAACTAGGATAACAGTATCACATCTTTTATAATATCCTCAGTGGAAAGATGAATTATTGTTACTACCAAGAGTGGACATTTCATGAGAGACAAAAAATGAATTAGAATAAATTTGAAAAAAGCATATTTACTGACAGATTTCATATAAAGCATGCTGGTAAAGTTTTGAAGATAACATGGTGCTAATGCAAATTAATATAAAAAACATTTAACTTGTTTTGATTTTTTTGAATAGTTATGATATAACTTACATATCATGAATCAATATTAAATCAATCAGTTAAATATATCATACCATTATGATTTTTGTTATATTTTGTGACTTTATAACATAGTTTTAAAGGCATTCAAATATGATTTAATAGGTTTATTGTAGCATGTATATATAATATATAAAGCCTTCTTAAAAATTAAGGGCCAGTTTAGAATCAAATAAATTTTTGAGATAGTAATGGCAGTAATGACTTGTTGTGGTACTTATATGTTTAGATATTAAATATGTGTACTATTAAAAACTTTGAGAGTAAGAATAGTGTAATTTTATCCTATAAATAATATTTGGTAATGTTGAGCATTATTTTTTATGTACCTTGTTATACAGTCCTATAAATCTGCCCTTTAAAAAACTCAATGAATTCATATAAAATTTGGTTTTCAAGTTTTGCACATTCCAGAGTTGTTTGACATTATGCCCTATAATGTTAAGGCAGCCTACTACTACAAATTTGACTACCAACATATTTCATTTTGGTGGGTAACTTAATTTATATTTCCACTGATAATATAGTCAGATGACTATTAAGAGTTTGTTACAACAGTCAGGCAATATGTTATTTATTTTAAAGTAAAATAAAATTATTAAGTAAAGGATTTGTTAATGAGATTTTGTGCAAAAATAATTTAATGACAAGAGGTAAGAAAATGCAATAATATTTTAATGACCTTTTTAAAAAATATTTTTAGATTTCGACTACTACTACAATATGATTCGCTCTACAAAAAAAGAGTATCTAGAGACAGGAGCTGCAGCTAAACAGTTTCTTAGTATCAACATGAAAGAGAAGTTCAAGGTGTTTCAGAGGTATATAGCATCAGCTGATGATTCACACACAATACTCAGTGAACGTTCGGAAGACCCTGGGTGGTTTGAAGGTGAAAACAAGTTTTTTTTCTAAAGTCTTGTAAACCTCACTCTCTAGGGTGTTGACTCATATTTATTGCTGTAAATGGCGAGACGAGCTTGCCGTTCGCCTGATGGTAAGCGATACGACCACACTGTCCGACCATCTCATTTTAAATATAGGCTCCATTTTATCCCGCGAAAATATATAGCGGGACTGTTATCTGATTTGACTAAAAAAGTAATCACGAGGGCGGAGCCGAGAGAAAAAGTTTGTCGTAAAATAAAAATATCTTATTTCCGTTTTCCAATTTCAGGATTAGAGCGCAGTGAAAAAACAAAGGAGCAGTCAATGTCGAAACGCGTAAAGGAGCGAATGCGTGGATATTATTACAAGACAAAGTCGGCTCTACAGTCTTCAGATATTTACGTGTACTCAAAAAATGTACGTGGTAAGAAATTAATCGATCAATTTCTGTCGGAGCTTCGCAAGTTACTAGAAACCAACAAATATAATGAAACGTATTTTAATCGCAAAGCTGAACAAAGCTCACGGCTCTGCGATGAGAAAGGAGAATTTCGATGCGGCGGTCCGTGGAATGCCCGCAACTGCACATATGAAGGAGAACATATCATCAATCCGTACAGGAGTCGCGAAGAGCGGATCATATTCCAAACTTGGAACTTAGATCACAAAGTAGAGTTGTCTCGGTCAATTGTACCAAAGATACTAGAAGCACTAACAAGTTTGTACAATGGTGATATACACTGCGTTTCGTGTGATAAATATACTAAATCGGGTGGTATAGAAACGGATAGATATTTCCTCCAGATATTTACGCGAGAGAACCTGAAGCTCGTGCACATTGTGTGCCATTACAAAGGTAAACATGATGCTCAGTCAGCTGTGTTTACGGTATGTAAGGATTGCTTTGGTGGCCACACTCTTGAATATTAATAAAGTAAATAAGCAACAATCACATAATAATATATAATGTTTTATATTTACATGCAATATATTTTTCTGCATTATTATGCTACTTTAAAAATGATGACCTGTGATAGGTAAAACATTCGAGAATTGAAATTTACAAATCAATTTATTTTATTAATTATATTATGCTTGAGTAACATTATACACCTGTTAATTAGGTTCTCTTAAGAACTAAACAATTTTTCTTTATGTCTTTTATATTTAAAACTCACTATAACAACAATCATGATAAAGGTGCAACATAGCATATTTTGACATAAACTGTTAGATATTTATTGTGAGTTTTTATTAAAATTTTCATAGTGTCTTTGTATAGTGTATTGATATTGTAGTCTTTTTAATGTAGTTACTATAACCAGTTTTAAAATGTTGTTGTTGTGATTGTTTCAAAGTTAAAAGATTTATTCTATTCCTTGATTGATCTCCTATGCCCTTCAATTAAGCATAAGCATACCATTAATTCCTAAGTTTATATAGTTTTGTAAAGTAAATACACAATGTATGAATATTTTGTATCCAATCATATAAGTGGTCCGATCCAAAAAAAACTTGAGAATGACATTTTAAGCTATGTTTTAAGATAAGTTTTTCAGTAAGTAGGTTGTTATTTTAATAATGCCAGTAAAATTGATACACTAAAATTTTAATTAATTTTAAAATTTCAAATTCTTCAAATTAGTATGTGTAATACTGTCACCAAATTGGGCGTATTTGTCAAAATATATTCGGTTTTTGGACCAAGCAATATGAACTTTGTATTCTTTAAGCGGCGATAGCCTAGTTGGGTGTGGAACGGACTGCCAAGACGAATGTCCGCAGGTTCAAATCCCAAGGGCACACACCTCTGACTTTTCTAAAAAAATCATGTGTGTATTCTTTGTGAATTTATCGTTCGCTTTAACGGTGAAGGAAAACATCGTGAGGAAACCTGCACATCTGAGAAGTTCTCTATAGGAATTTCGAAGGTGCGTGAAGTCTACCAATCCGCACTAGGCCAGCGTGGTGGACTAAGGCCTAATCCCTCTCAGTAGTACAGGAGGCCCGTGCTCAGCAGTGGGCAAGTATATAATACAGGGCTGATATTATTATTATTATTATATATTCTTTATGCACAAAGTAATAGTTGCATTAGCCGATAATGCAAAAAGAAAACGATCGAATACGCCAAGTGTGCAGCCATCGTGATATGCTTTTTTTTATTAAGGGATAGAGTGCCATAAACTTCCTACGACTCATGATACAAAACTGAATCTTAGTGTGTGGTTAAGCTTTTTTTCTTCTTTTCAACATGGTATATATTCCACATAGTGAAGGAATCAGGTATACTTTGACAAAAGAGTAACTCCTTATATAAGTGGTATCTGACCATTAATTTAAAAAAGTCGTTGTTCTCCTTGCCTCGCAATAGTCGGGTTATAAGTACCTAACAAATTATGAATTAAGTTCTTAAAATGTCATTCACAAATTTAGGTGTATCCGTTTCATAAATTGCAATTTAAAACAGGAAAAGGAAACTTCAGTGTTATATACAGGGTTTTAGATAGCCATAAACAATTGTTTAATGAAATCAATATGTAACATTATTATGTGAAGATTTTATTTTTACGTTATTGACTGATACGGTACAAGGTGCCAAACTATCGAATTTGATAGAACAAAAACTCTTTACAAGGTTTTGTTAGATATTCTCTAAATTTATCGTTGGTGTTTCCTATTTTATGTAAGGTTGCATTCTAGCTATAGGATGGAAGGAATGTGAACCTTCCATCCAGATTATAATGTATTTAGTATCCTATATGCCTCATTGATAGTAGTATACAATTGTTATTTTTTATTATAAGTGTATCTTATTATAAATATGAATCTTTTTGTTGTGCCTGTACCATATAACTTAGGTTCTACATAATATATTACATCATTAAATGCATGATAAATATTATGTTCATGGCAGTCTGAGCATGACATACATATTTTATTTCGATTGTATTATAAAATTATGTACTTATATGAAATATTTCGTAATTCTTCTTACTATATATAATTTTTAAATTAAAATTACATAATCTCTAATTGTGCGATACCTGTTTCACAGCCGTTTGATAGATATTATATTCGCACACTTTTGATCTTATTCTAAGCTTGCGTTAACTCGCGGCTTAGCCCGCATGTATCGTATTGTAGACTATTTTAGGATAATGGGTAACCCATATTATGATTGTCTAGGACTTAATCTATCTCTATAAGGCAGATGTTTCACTTTTGTAAGGCATGCAGGCTAAAATATGTATATTTCCAGAACACTTAAAAATACCTCCTGATTAAACTTAGGTAAAATAAAAGACATTTATGATAAAAATAATATTTTTAAATTTTTTATTAAAAGTATAGCAATACCTTTAAGACAAGTTTTTGATCCCATTAATTGCAAGTAAATTATTGATGAAATTGGATAGTTTGTGTCAGAATGACAACATTTAGATTGTCACAATACATTTTATTCTGAAAGGAATGTAATTTGTTAAAATGTTTGTTACTAAGTATATGTATGTAGCCCAGTGTATACCCTCTTTTCATATAAATCCATTTAGTAATTAATTTCTGAATAATTAACATTTTTTTTTAATCACGTTTTATTTATTGATATTACAATGTGCAATAGTCGACTACAGTGAACGGTTGTGAAACAATTTCGAGTATTATTATTCTAAGTAAATTAATTATAAAAGAAAACCTATTTTGTGACAATTGTTTACCTACTTTAGATAGGTAGTGAATAGCTGCAAATGATAGCAATACTAACTTCTAAGTAGTTATGCATTGTTATAACATCTCTGGTAGTGAAATATCATAGAAGTTATAGCAATAGTTGAGTGAGTCAATAATTGTTAGTTGATATAAAAGTAGATGCTTCCAGCAAAGCTTTATAGAAATATAGTAAAAATGTTGTGTAGTGCCAAATATTTAGATGTTCTTAATATACAGTATTAGTGATTATACTACCTTTTCCTTTAGAAATGTAGTTAATTTGTATAGTGGTGTTGATAATCAACGATACAATCTTCGTGGAGTCAGTGACTTGTTTATTTTCTTTAAAAACTAGTAATATAAAAAAATACAGTTTATTTATAACATAAAATGTAATTTTTTTGTACTGTTAACTACAATTAAAAAAAACGCCATAGTAGTACAATATATATAGAAAATAAGAAAAATATCAGTAATTTTTAGTATATAATTTAATCTGATAATTATTGAAGTAGATGATGATTAGAGGTGGAATAATCTTAAAGATGTTCTATTTTAAATTATATTAAAAAGCTAGACCATGACATTGAAAGAAATAAATATTGGAAAAAATATGGTTTATTATTTAGATTACCATTTTACTGATTACTATAGTTACATTTCAACTTAAATCACAATCACTAATTGGTAACCAAAACAAATGTTGTGTGCTATTTTTCTGTGACCTGTTACTATCCTATTAAACTAATAATAAAATAAAGGGGTATAAATATAAAAACAATATTGAAGTAACCTTTTATTTTTTATGTCTTACAGTACTTCATCTCCTCTTCCGTCCAGTGGACTTCTTGCTTGGTGCCCTTTGACCTTTGCCTGCTTTAGGTTTTTTCGCTGAGAAGTTAGTTGTGTTACCTTTCCCCTTGCCTTTTCGCATTTTAGGTTTCATGGCTTTCTTTTCTTCTGATCGCCTGCATAAAAAATGTTTATGTGAGCATAGTAATATTTAATAAACATATAAAAATAAACCTTATAAAAACGCCTAGAATAGTTTCACTAACTTAAAAAAAAAACTTCACCTTGTAACAGAGCTTTTACTATTATCCTCTAAAGTCATAGGATGTGTCCTGCATGTGAATTGATATTATCATAATCCCCCTGGCCTCAGATCATTTTACTATTCAACAAGTACTATTGCAGTTTATGTCTATTTTCTAAATGTCTTCACAATCTTGCACATTTATAATAAATTGGAAGCTACTTGTGGCTTTGTCGATGTACAAAAAAAAATCGTGTTACAATACCCCTAAATGATTACTGATCTATAGCACCCTCAGTGCAAAAATAACACCATCTATGTAAAAATTCAAATATTTGCTACAACAGCAAGGTACCATGGCGAAAAGTAGCTTATATTATGTTAGTACAGGACATGGTCAAGCTGTATGCAAAAATTTATTGAAATCTGTCATGTCTTTAATATGTTTCCTTCTAAAAATCATTCAAACATTTTCACAAACATTCACATTTATAATATGATAGTAAGTAAAATTAGTTAGATTACACTTGAAATAATATCATGGGTACTACTCACTGAATTTGCTCAGTATTTATGTGTCTAGCAACAGCTTTGTCCATATCAATTTTGGGTCTTTTGTTGAGAATATTGTCCAACACATTGAGATTGTGTTCTTTTTCTGCTTGTGGGGTAGGTATTGGAGCTTTACGTTTACGCTCTTTGCCTGGTATAAGTTCATGGACACCTTTGCCTCGAGCTTCTTTCTCTTTAGGTAATTTATCTTGAAATTTGCCAAGTGATGCTGTAGATGCTTTAGCTACTGTAGCTGCAGTTGCAAGCTGGAATAGTTAATAATATACTAGACAACATTTCACTTAAATTAGGATAAATCTATAACATTAGTTTGCATGAAAAACCTCTAATAATAATATGTACACCTTAATAATAACTGACCTGATTTGCAGAGGCTTTATCAGAAGTGACAGGAAGACCGACTCTGGGGATTTTGACCTTTCTAGCCCTGGCTATGTTCTTCAGCCTCTGTAGCTCATTCTTCGCCACCTTCTCTGATTTCTCACTTGCTTTCTTCTCATACATATCTGTCATAGGGTCTACATTTTGAGGCACTTCTATGAGCCAATTCTTTTCTTTTTCTGCAGCTGCTTTCTTAAATCTAAAAATAAATGTTTAAATGAATTTTTGCACCATTTTTTCTTAAACATTACATTATAAGTTAATTATTAGGTAATGATATAATATAGCTGAAACCTGTAGTTATCTGCCACACTTTAAAAATAGTTATTGCAATATCACCTTTATTTCTTTAGAATGCTCAATGAACTGCAGTATATCAGTATAAACTGGGTAGACTAATAAAAACAAGTTTAAATAAAATTGGACTGGTGTAATTCAGGACTAAGGCACAAAGGGTTCTTCACAAACTTGTATGTAAGGTATATCAGTTCAAATTTAACAAGCTTAACATTGCCATTCAATACCTATACATGTTTATTGCACCAACCATAAGTAATAAGTTTATAATAGTAAATTTTATTGCAATATTTGTTTTTAGTTTTTTCCTTCACATGTATTGTAAGACATTATTTCTTGTCAAATTATGATTTTATGGCAACAGAAAGTACCCTATAGGTTTTGATTGCCTTGTGAAATTGAAAATATGTGAAAAAAAAAATGGAAATAAATGGCCATATCTTTGGTAGCATAGACATACAAGAGACTATACTATACTATAGTCCTATGTATTTAGTATTTTTTTTAAATTTCCTAAGAAATAGGGTTTTGGTAGATAGACAGACAACAAAGTGATTCTATAAGAGTTCCTTTTTGGATATGCAACCCTAAAAACAAATAACACCACTTAAAAATCCTATACAATTGTAGAACATTCAAATGACTTAAGAGATAAACATTTTCGTAAATACATTGTATTCAAATAAAAAAATTAAAACATCAAATTCTGATTTAAAATTGTCTTTTGAAATGAATAAATATTGAAATAAAAGATTAGAAATAAAGTAGATGGAACCATAAATATTATTAATCAGTTTTGCTTACCCAAACAGAGGAACCCATTTTTGCAACTGTTCATCCCACTGGAGTTTATCTTTCTTTTTCTTATTAATGCCCTTTGCTTTGGCAAACTCTTCCCATTTAGTGAGAGGTCGCGGTTTGGGCACGGGCTTGGCTCGCGGAAGTACCGTAGTGGGTGGTGGAAGGCGCACTACTATCGCCTCTTCGATCCTCTCAGTAGGCAGTTCCCATACTTTGTTCAGAAGTAACTGTGTGTTGTCTCGTGCAAGTGATTGTAAGTATTCATCAGTGTTGGAACTGGAATGATAACGTTTGGGATATAATTTCTGTTGATACATTTATTGCCACACATGGGTAATGGATACAAAAAACGATTGCATTATTATATTGCGATCTATCTATAAATCATCCCTAGACCATAAAAGACATAAAAATAATTACTTACTTCAATAATTTCGTATCTAAGTCATTAGAATCATAGGCTAATAAAGTGCCAATATCAAATTCTACTTCTAAATGTTTATCAACAATTATTGGTTTATATTTTTCAGCTTTTTTCTGTTCTCTGTCTAAAATTTCGTTTACGATTTCCATGGTTTATTTATGAAAACGCTACACATGTGTCACAAACCACAATACGAGGCAAATAACCTCAAAGTAATTTTGACAATTAATGTTTTTTTTTTAAATTCTTTTTTGCGGCGAAGCTAAGGACGAAGTCATACAGTCATATTTTCATTACAAAAAGTATATGCTGAGATGAAGGGCAAATATATAAAGAAAAAGCTGTATATATGTAATTTTTTTTTCGTCGAGTGCGGACGTAATTACAAATTTAGATTTGAAATATTATACAATTCCCAATTCTGTTTCTATTGTAGTCAAAATGGCCTGGATAGACAAAGATTTAAAGCCTAAGTGCTTATAAGAAATTATTCATTACAGCAATATGTTTATTTCCGTGTCGTATAATCACATTTTTCTTCATAAAACTGATCCTTGCACTGCATACAATTATTACAATATTTTTATCGATAGTAAAATATCGATAATTCAACCTTCAGTCTCTACCCTCCACCATGAGCGTAGCGAGTAGCGAATAGCGATGTAGCGATATAATAGAGTAGTAGTCTTCTCTAGAAGCCGGGAAGTATAGCTCCTGTGCAATTGTTGAGATTTTTTCTGTATTTGTTCCGTATTTTTATCATGTCAAGCCCGTTTATGTATATACTGGAGGAAAAAAAGGAGCTACTCGTAGGCTTCTCGTTGTTCATCCTTTATATAACATATTATATAGTGGAAGTTGTGAAGGTAACTTTAATAATTACGCTATTTTACTATAATTACCTTTATAGTATAGACCGGTGCGGTGCGGTGACATTGAATATATTTTTTTTACTAATATTATAAAAGCCTGCTTTAACATTTATTGCAAATTATAAAATCTGTGATATATTTTTTTCGTTAATTGAATACAATAATGCATAGTTGATTAATTATTATGGTTCAGGAAATTCAAACAATATGTAATTTTTTTTTAAATAGAATAAAAAAATATTGAAAGATAGTCGCATTTGTCCAGTACTCTCATAATTATTTATTATATTACTATGCGGCGTTCCTATGTAAAAATTAACAGCTTAGTACTTAATATATTTTTAGTGTAAAGTACATATGTGCATTAGTCCTAATTTTTATCTTTTCTTTACCATCTGTGTCCATTCGTTACGTACGATTTTTAAATACTAATCCAGACACTTTTTGCATTTCGTGATATGCACAAATATCTTACGTAAAATTAAATGTTAAAATTAGCTTATATTGATGTATTCATTATGCATTTGACTTAAAAAAAATGGACGGTAGTCGTAGATCATAAGTCCGCAAATACTGTCAAATGTAAGACATTATAAAATAGTTTTGGTAATGAAATGGTTTACATAAAATCAGAGCCGGGACTCGCGAGTCTTACATGTCGTGGATCGATGACGCGATATTACGACCTTTGTACTAGTCAGTTCGGCCGAGACGCGCGTGTATGATTCGCGTCGAGTCGCTACAGTTTACAGTCTCCCCTGATTGTATTGTTATTAATGAAAGTCTTGTAACTCGTGCTCTGATCATGATACATTTAACCTGATTATTATATTATCTGCTGACCTCAAAATTATCGATTTGTAACACTAACATTTATTTATGAAGACTCTGATTTATTATATGACTAAGGATTGTTTGGTGATAGAAAAGCTAGGATTTTGATTTTTAGAGATCCCTTAAGAGAAAAGGGGAGAAAGTTGTCTTTTCTTGAAGCTGCCTCCTTAGAGCAAAAGTAAATTTATGCATATTTTCTGGATAAAATTAAATTATCAAAGGAATGTCTGCAAAGTTTTATTCCTGTCAATAAAAGATAAATACATATTACTTCGTATCTTTAATTCAACCTCTAAGGAAGTAAAGAGGGAAGAGGTAAACGATTTTCTTGATCATCATATTATATCAATTTATTTGATTTACACATATGGAAAAGGCTACCATTATGATGTATATGCAAATACATACAACGTTCACGAATTTGTGAGGATGTTCACTTAACTTTATTACTTATACTTAATAGGTAACATTTTAATAGTAGCCCAGGAACATAGTAGTTAAGAAAAGGATAATATTTCTAATAATTACTTAATACATAATAGAAGTATGCGATGGCATTCGAGTATACTCGCTCAGGATGCTAGTCGGGAATAGAACCTAAGCCTTCATCTAAGCCTCGCAACCATATTACCCATTTCTCGCATGTTCCATATATTTTGTTCTAAACATTTGTTCAGATAAAAAATAAGAAAAATGACGATATATGTGTAAATAATACATTAGACTCTAGGTAACATAGTTACCGCCTAATGAAGAGACGACTTACCACACCTGTTTTTTTTTTATTTAAACGAGCAATATAAATATAATTAATAATCCATATAAACAAGTTGTTATTTCCTCCAAGGCGTGCCTTAATCGCACTCCCCCCACTGTGGGACTCGCCATCTGCTTGATTAACCACAAACTCGTTACCGTCGTCAAATAGAGTTAAACTCGTCTATTTTCCTTTAATCTCAATTGAATTGCTCAAATTTCGTACCATTCGCTGAAGACTAATATAATATCGATGCTTAAGGTACCTAATAGGTTCTATAAAGCCGAGGTTTTGTTTCTTTGAACGCGCATATCTGCAAACCTGTCTAGGCACTGCTCTAATTATGAAATGCATACTCTTATTATATAGGCCGGTTACATTATATATGTGCTAGATATTAGTATTTTTAGCTCAGGAATGGGCCTTTAGGCGAGCCTAGCACAAGCGCTAACAGAAGCTATTTCAATAAGTCTCAATCATTTTGAAATTTTGAAGCAACTAATTTCAAATTATAGTGAACTCAGGAAGTTGGGGTTCCATATCGCAATGGGGTCGTAGACTCATTTATACTCGTTGTTCAATGTTTACAGGCACACGTTTACCATCGCATTATTTGATATTTGCGATGGCATATTACTTTTTTCTGTTTCATTGACTATGGCAGTTTGAACATCTTGTGTATGATGGTCGCTATCCGGGTGTACACATTTATCGTACGATCACGTATGAAATTGTAATAATAAAGTATACATATACACAAGTGATGGTTTCGTATTTTTTTGATTACAAATAATATGTCGTTATATTGCAGAAACCGATATTGGTATGCGGTAAGGCAGAGTTTCGCGAATTTCTGCAAAATAATGTGCCCCTTCTTGGAGAATGCTATTGGCCGACGCCATGGTGTGTCGAATCACGTCTACAAACAGTCATCGGTTCTATCTTGCGATCTTGGTTATCGCCAACAGCACTCTATCGACGGTGCGTATATTTGCAATTCAAAATTATTACAGAGGTCTTGCTAATAAGTGTTTTTAATTCGAAGAAATTTATTTAATTAAAGCGTGTTTTTGATAAACTTCAAAGGGGTACCGGTTAGTGATTCACTAAAACTCAGGATTGTCATTTATGGAAGGATCTTGAGAGAGCTTAACATTAGGACTTCATACTTAATACTTCAAATTCTAATACAATTATACAATGATGAGGTCCTTAGTTAATCAAGATGCATGGTTACGGAGCTGGCGTGGTTGCAGGGAGGTGCTGGTGTTGTCGGACGGCGGGCAGGTGGCGCTGGATTGGATAGAGCCCGAGGTGGCGGAGCCGCGCGCCGTTTTGTTGGTGTTGCCCGGGCTCACCGGTAGCGTGCACTCTGACTATGTGCGTTGCATAGCCACCGCGGCGCAGAAGCTTAAAACGCGCTGCGTCGTGTTCAACAACCGCGGCCTTGGGGGACTACCGCTTACAGTAAATATTGATGACATTTTTTTCGTTTATCTTGAAATAATTTACTGCCTCGATGGTGTAGTCGTGGTGGGAGAGGTTGGAAGTGGGCAAACTGATATTGGGTTTCTTTTTACTAGTATCAGCTCGAAGTTTGGAATTTGTGTCCGATGTGGCAATAGCCTCACCCATCCCTCGGCATGGGTCCTCGGGCGCGGATCTCGGTCCGCTATTTAATGACGTTTCTTGGGTTGGCTATGCTTCTGGCATTGCTTTAGTCCATGGGCGGTGGATGCTGCTTACTATCTTGCTCGTTTGCCTACTAAGGCAATAAAAAAAGGAGCGTTCTTTATGATGGGCGGAGGGGTGAAGGAAGGGAATAGTTAGCAAACTGTTACAGGCTTCAATGTGAATGTATAACCAAGACATACTGATCTGTGCGCCTAGGGCCTTGGCAAATGTCACCCAGTGTAATGGCGTGCATTCTGCAGTCATGTGTCAAGTGTCGAGTACATTGTTAGTGTCTGCAGTTGACGCGATGGTGATGAGCGTGGTGTGACACAGACGCCGCGGCTGTACTGCGCGGTGAGCCACGACGACCTGGCGGAGGTGGCGCGCGCGGTACGGGCGCGCTGCGGGGACGCGCCGCTGCTCGCCGCCGGCGTGTCGCTCGGCGGGCTCATCCTCGGACACTACCTGGCGGCGCAGGGCGAGCGCGCGCTCGTGCACGCCGCGCTTGTAGTCTCCTCGCCGCTTGACGTCATTAAGGGTTCAACATTTACCTATTATTTAGCTCAACCGGATGAACATTTTGCTTAAGGCGATACCTCAAGGTCCATTTTCATACATTTTGTTTCATATTTAATCTGGGTAACTAAACAAGAATTGCAAGTAAAGAATTTAAATTCACGTCTAGTTAGTGATTAGTTCTCGCAGTTGAAAGAAAAACGTAAAAATAATTAATAATCATGGATATTTCGGCCTTTAAAATTTAATATGACGAAATTTTAAAGGCAGAAATATCCATGATTAGCATACATTAGGTCGTTTATTGGTATATAGTGGTTATTCACCGTTCCACCTTGCTTATTCATAGATACAATTGTACCTACTATACGAATAAACATTATTCCTATTTGTATCTCTACCTTAACAAAATTACAGACTGTCGTATGGCTGATAGCTTACATCTATAATAATAAAATTTGTTACTTTGCAGGTACTGACTACATGAACCGTCTGCCGTTCAACGCGTTATTATCGTATTTGTTAGCGCGCGACATGCGCAACACGATACGTTCGCACGCGCCGGTGCGCGGATTGTCGTGTGATTGGAGACGCGTCGAACGCGCGAAAACCGTGCGTCAGTTCGATGAGGCGTTTACGGCGCATCATTTTGGTTTCGACTCAGTAGAAGCGTATTATCGCGCAGCGACGCTGCGGGACAAACTGGAGGATGTGCGGGTTCCGCTGCTGTGTCTCTGTGCCGGTGATGATCCTTTCCAGCCTCTTGACGGTAAGTTCATCATTGGTTCTAATACTGTACTCATGGAGAAAAGAGCAAGATTAGCGTTCTTTCTCCTATTTTTGTTTGGTGAAAACCCATGAGAGGGCTGACTAAGTTGTGTGGTAGCTATTCCGATGCGCGAGGCGGAGCGGGCGCAGTTCGTGGCGCTGGCGGTGACGGCGCGCGGCGGACACATCGGGTTCCTGGAGGGCTGGTGGCCGGCGCGTGCGCCGTCGCGCCAGTACCTCACGCGCCTCACCGAGCAGTATTTCTCAGCGCTGCTCACGCACCCCGAGTTGCTCCACAATGCGCCTGCGCCATGACTCCACACACTCCACACACGCTTAGTGCCGTAACTACGTAAGTATGTTTTTTTAAACTATTGTGTAGAGAATTTATAGTTGTATAATCTAATTATGGTAAATTATCTATTCGTATATAAGTTTATAGATTTTTTTGGCATTTTAGGTACATACATGCCAAGGTATTGGCTTTGTATCTATATAGTTCTTACATAATTCAGATGTTTGAAGGATACAAATTGCTATTGCATCAACTGTAAAATTGGAAATCTTATTATCTATCTAAAAGCTGTTGGGTAATGTGCACGTGTTTCACGTGTGTATCCGATAACCTTATAGTATTTGAGATTAACAGAATGATATATTTTATAGATATTAAAAATGGTTTCTTCGGAACATTATGGGTCAAATTTACCTATCGTTAGACCACAGTGTTATTTGCCGGTAACCAGCGTAACTTGAATTCTTTATCCAAGAAAATTTTAGTAGTCCAAATACCCAATAGCTTTCTGCATATAGTAGCAATTCTTTATAATACTTATATGTTAATTGAAAAAAATTCTGACCAGTGATTTCATAGTTTGAAAACATTTGTTTCCAATTAACACGGTTAACACACTAATATTGTCTTTAATAACAAATATTTTTAATATTATTGCGCATGTATAATAAATGACCTATTTACAATGTAATTATTTACTCATGTGTTTTTCAGACGGCCCGGCGGCTACGAACAAACGCGGCCATCCACGAGGTTACTCACTGAAACAGCCTATTAGATAGAAATAATTATATTGCAAATATTGCATTTTATAGCATAGGCAACGTCTAGGTTGTGGTGCCTGAGGTTGTATGCAAACAATTTTTTTTTATCGTCTTAAGCCCTCTCGTAATCAGCGATTGAAATGAAAAATGTAATTTATCGCTTTACATTTTCTTGCCAGGAAACTTTTACTACATGCCAGAAATGGTTCAAGGGACTTTTGAGGATGGGACAGGTATATTTTTATTTGCGAGAAATTTAATTTCTTTTAAAATTTATGTATGGACTTCCCCAACTCACCCACGGAACTGCATAGGTAGAATGTAGTAAGCGGTTAATCGTGTGTCAGTATAAATGATTTTTGTCGGTCACACTCAATCATGTGAAAGTTGTTTAGAAGTCTTACCAATAAACAAAACTCATTAACAATATAATTTTAAATTTCAAATAATCGTTAGTGGTAAAGAAACAGATAAAACCGATGTATTATAGACTAAAAAAAATATTGGTAACAAATTAATATATTTTCTACTACAGAATCAACAAATTGGCACATTAAATTGTAATTTCTACAATGTAGATAAATGAGGTATAAAAGCGCAATAAAATGTCCACACGTGTGATCTGCTGACACTCCGCTGACATCTACTGCATCTTACCCTCAGGTCATGGCCTTTACTCCCAACGTCAATACGATCAAAGATTCCACTGCTATTTAAGTATATGTTATAGTTCATATAACCTCATCATGATTATTACTTTGCGGCTAATACTCGCAGTAATCTATGCCATTATACATGAAATAACGTTTTCGATTGAAGTCCCGTGATCGTCCTTGTTTTATTCCTATCGATTATACCGCTCTGTTCAATGTATAAGGAGCTGCACCAAATGATTTTTAACAACGTAACTGATATATCTTACTCTAGATTTGTAAATACGGGTATTTTTGTTACTATGTAATTTATAACGAGGTTTGGTAATGTACTTGTCTAATTTCATATCAATGTGGGCAACGATATTTCATCATTAGATAATAATAATTAATTATTGTTTTTACAAATGTTGCACATTATTGATAGAATTAAATACTAATGAGTGTCAGAGACGTTCACGAGTCACGACGCCCATTGTTACCACTGTGATAATATTAATTTAAGACTAAATTACACTAGTAATTAGACTTGGCTAGATGCTTCTAAAACAAACAGAAAAAGCCGCGCCACTGCGATATTTTGTAACACTGACTTTTGCTTCAACAAGTTGACTGATATAGAGATAAACTATTTATTGAATGTGAAAATTTTCCCATATTGAGAGCTCTCATAACACTCAAAAAATTAACAATGAGTCACTGGAATAAAAAGTCGCAGCCGGCAGCGGATGTAAGCCCGAAGCCGCCTCGTAAAAACTACCGACACTCATTATTCGCAAGCGTGTACAAAGATACACATTCAGTAACAGCCGAGTCTTAACAGTTCACCGAGAATGTCAAGACTCTCCTGTTGTAGGTACTGAACTAAATTAGATTACATGCAAGTTACAAGTCAGCACGCGCATTTCCTAATATTATATTATGCACATAAGCAATGAGATTTTATGACATTCCTTGATTTATCGTAAACACAATATTATTACTATATTAGGGTCGGAAAACTGAAAGTTATAAACGAATTATAATTTAGTAAAGCGTATAATATAGACGTAAGTGAACAGAAGTATCAGTTTTAAGCGCATAGTACGTTACCGCCCGTAAGTGGTCTTTTGGTGAGTACTGATTTTATGAAGCTCAATGTCGCCAGTATTCAGTCCTCTAGAATGCGACTGTGGTTAAGAACTGTGAAAAAGTTCTTAGAAGCAGGAGAAAATGCAATTACTCGAGATTACGATGTAATTTTATTGTTTATTGGTTTATTCAAGTAAATAAATGCTTGTTTTTATAAATTACATTTTTTATTTGGCTCCTTAGTTTGCATTATATTATATATATATACTTATATACTTACGTAACGCCCTCCGGGGCAGATAGATACTTATCTGGGGGTATCAGTTACTATTGAAATTATTGTATGTGAATATATACTCAAATATTGTACACCAATGTAGAATAGTAATTATCTATGTTTATTTTAGTTGTATTCTCCTCACTATTTTTTTATTATCTATCGTGATCCAATTTCTTTCTGTACCTCACTATTATAAAATATAAATATGGCGATTGAGTACATACCATACTTTTTATTTCCCATGCTATTTAAATGCAATTTCATCAGTTATCCTACCTCACAAAAAAACCTAGTGTACTTTAGCAGATGGACAGAATCAACAATTATAGTGGCATTTTATTGTAAAATTAATTATATCATTTTTTAGTAAATAAGTAAGTAGCCGTTTCACTGAAGAGAGCATCTTAGGTTGATCTTAGGAGCGTTAGGTACTCCGTTTGGAACTCTAATGTAACGGGGAGGGCACCGTAATAAATTCCTGTATTAGTTGCAATCAATGATGCAATGTATGTTACATTCGGTCATCGCTAACTTGCAGCAGCGTTTTACCCTTTGCCTCCCTCTCAATGGGCTATAATTATCTGGATGTATAGGTATTGAAACACAGGGTACCTACTCTTTATTTATTGTATCAATGCCCAGAGGCGGCTCGAGCTCATGTGCAGCCCGAGTGCAAGAAATTCCTTGGCGCACCCTAAGAGACAGTGTAATCTTTAATAAATTTTATAATAATCAAAAGTTATTGTGTAAAATAAAGTAGCCGCTCGCCGGCCTTAGCACGGGCGCAGGTTGTTTGAGAGCGCCAGTGTCGCGAGCGACGCATGTCTTTTTGAAGGTATCGTGTCTGGCGCCTCTCTAACACACTGCGCCCGTGTGCAGCGCACACCCTGCACAGTAGGTAACGCCGCCTCTACCAATGCATATAATAATTTAATTCGAATTTCGATATAATATAGTCATTCTACACATATTATACATTATATTTCAGGAATTAATATTTACTGCTGGATTTGAAAGAAAGAAAAGAAATTTATTTTGCAACAAATACAAGTTACATAAACATAACAAACATTAAAACAAGCGAAACAGACAAGAAAACCTAAACACATGTCACAAAAAAGGCAAGAACTTAGCAATATGCTGCAAGCGTAGACAGAGAAACTAACTAAAAGTGAAGCCAGCGCCGATCTTTCGTTGAGTCGTTTATTAAAAATGACGTGACGGAAGACAAAGAATAAAATAAAAACCATTTATGACATACTAGTTTTTACTCACGGCGCCTTACACTTTTCAGCTGCAGTTTAACGGAAATGGTTTTTACCCGAAAAAGAGGAATATGTTTATGATGGACTAATGACGAAGCTGTATGGGCTAGAAACCTTTGGCTTCTCACTACATAGGGAAAAAAAAATATAACTCATTACCGCGGACGCCTGTTGTCAGCTAGAGTTGAGTAGGACATGACATAAAAAAGAGTTTGTAAGAGTAGCCTCTTTTTAGCATTGAGCCGGTACAACGTCCTACTTCAAATGAGGCGAGGCGTAGTGAGGCTCGGCGCTTCAATGCGTATCTTACAGTATTTTGTAATGTTAACTCTCAAAATATTTCCCTCTCGCTCGCGACTCGAAACGCAGTAATGTAACGTTTATTGTAAAATAACGTCCTATTGTAATTTGTAGCATGCGGTTCTCTACCTCACTGTCCTCGTCCTACAGTTTACCAGAAACGAAGAATAAGTAACGCGACTGCCGCGACATAAAATTTGAAGTAGTACAATATATAATTTTGAGCTACTCTTACATTTTGACGTCATGTCCCGGACAAATGTACCCCCTCTTGTATGTCCTACTCAACATTATTGTCAGCTGTCAAGTGTCACCTGTGTTTATTTCTTTTTTTTTGAAAATTGGATTGAATTCAATTGCATGTCGTTAAATATTTCGTCTTATTCCCTATCTAGGATTTATTTATGTAAAACCTGAATACTTATAATAATATTGCACCAAAGTATATATAATTCCTGAATGAACAATAATTTATGGTAAAATAATGACTGGTGAAGAAGAAAAACCTTGTTTTAAGAGAGAAAATAAGTTTATCGTAAAGAGTGGTTGTAAGAAACGAATGTGGAGATCTCTCAAGCAGATTTTGACTGCGGAGCGTACACTGCTCTGGCCTAACGAAGCTGTTTTATGTAAGAAATGCTTTGGTTTAATAAGGGTAATTTATTTAGTTTATTCTTTAATCCTATTTTTCTTTCAGATTATTCAATTAATGCCCCGCCAACATTCAAACCTACCAAGAAATATTCGGATATATCTGGGTTACCAGCTCCATATGTAGACCGTCACTCAAAACTTTTTTATGCAAATGTTGAAGAATTTGCTACCGTTAGAAGTTTACCAATGGACATTACCGCAGGCTATTTACAGCTGCGTGGAGCAAATAACCTTGTAGGCTGAGGGACTAATAAACTAATGTAAATCAAATTAATGTTACAGTATATTTTGCATATAAATTGTACTTTCATTTTGATATTTATTATTTTTGTAGTGAGTGAGTAAAGGTAGCTTAAGATGCAAGGTTTGGGATAATGATAATGAAATAAAAAAAACACATTGCAATTTTTTTTATTAATAAAATATATTTACCCGTGATTCCGACTTGATGTTAATTTCATTCACATGCAGGGCTGAAGCGTAATTATACAAATAATAAGAAAATTAAATCTCAGGTATTTTTCTTTAACTGTTAGTAAATAATTCATAGAATAATCAACAAATATGTAACCAATAATATTGTTTATGTATGCATATTTTTGTATATTAAGTTAAAACATTAAACTATATTATATTTTTTAAACAGTTTGTTAATTATATTCCATATTATGTTTATATTTCTTATAAATTTGTATATTATTTTATTTTGTTATTATTTTTATGATTACTGATCACTATTGCTATCCTTGTGACATTAATGTCTGTTTTAGTTCTATGTCATAATTTTACAATACATTACTCTAACACTTGTATATATTTTTATGAGTATACATAATATAATTATGTTTAATACTAAAATAAAGACTTATTTAAATATCCCATACTGCACTCTTGTGCCCTACATTGAAAAATCATCTTAGATAAGGTCAGGTGGGGCAAGTGCGCCGACGGGGTAAGTGCACCTGCCCTAAAAAAATCGAAAACTATTGATGTTATACAATAACCGCAATCTTATATCAATGCTACTAACTGAAATACGGTTCCACTAAAAAACACAAATGGCTCTGTTCATTTTAATACGATTTATTCGCCATTTTATTTTAAGTGTCATTTAGACCTGTAAACAGAGATGACCACGTGAAAGATAACATCAAATATTTCAAGATATGTAACATATTTCTGTAAGCCAGTAAAGTGAATACATAGTTTAAACCTTTTATTTTAACTTCCTACCTGAATTTTATTTATATATACTAAAATAAAGGATTTTTTAGCAATGCGAAAAATGTACCTCAAAATTGTCGAGTAGGGCAAGTGCGCCACAGTTACTAGTCGTATGGCGCACTTGCCCCTAAACCATATATCACCAACCTTTTTTGAGAATATGTTTTACTAATATGAATTATTATTATTAAAATGTTATACTTAGCATAATTTTAGTACTCAAGGTATTTTTGTTTTAAAGCCGACTTAAATAAAAGGGCGTATTAGTTAATTCGTCGTATATTTGTTTGTTTTAGATCGTTCGTTTTTACAAAAGAAAAACTGGAATATTTTGGTCTAGAGTAACTTTACGTGAAGAGGTTGCAACTGTTCGATCAGGCACGTTATCTGATTCTAATGCAACTAAAACATATCAAATGTCATAAGGCCATATTCTAAGTAATTGAGTTATAATGCATTAAAATTGTTAATTCCTACATTTTTATATGTTTATTTTTTTGTTTTTAGAAATAAAATGGATTTCATATTAAGGCTACCATTTTTTTATTATTTTTTTTTAATGTAGCAAAAATGTGTAAAATGTTTTGAAGCCCTGATGTACAAATATATGGCGCACTTACCCCGAATTTCATTAAACAGCCATAGTTTGTTATAATATTGAGTGAATAAAATTTATCTAAGAGCAATGCGGGTAAAACTTATTTCTCTATGGACTAAAGTGAGTGTTTTCTTTATAATGTTTCATATTGGCGTTTTTTTTACACAGGCGCACTTACCCCATTTCCGGAGGCAAGTGCGCCTACTACCATTTTTTATTTTGAGCAAAATAATATTAATTTATTGTCTGATTGCCTTGAATGACTATAGGTCGTTATCACAAAATATCAAATATTCTTAAATTAATAAAATTACATTCTTAAGTCAGCACAAAAAGAAATTATTTTGCATTTAATCCAGCTATGAAAATTTTATGGCGCACTTTCCCCTACTGACCTTAGTATATATCATTTGAAAATAAACAGTAGCATAATGCAGTGTAACAGAGAAGAGAAATACTTTAGTAGCCTTGCATCTTAATTGGATTTAGTTTAATGTCATTGTCATGATATTTAACATGATCACAATATCTGTGCATTTCTCTGGAATGCGGTTCCCCTCCCTTTTTCCTTTCACCTCCCCGCGCACGCCGGATCTTGTCAGTACGGCAGGGGTATGTCACTCTCAAACAGTCACTCTATTTGTTTTTGGTCTAACCTCAAATTAATTTTGTTGTAAGATACTTTCAGTTAGATGACACTAGAGAATAAGTTTTCAAAACACTAATCATGCCTTTTATCCCTATTTATAAAATAATTATGTACGTAATTAAATTAGATAAGTAAAAACATAAAAACAAATGTCAGAGGCTATTTTAATTAATTAAAAAAAATATGCATTACTGAAAATTCCGAACGAAATACGATAAAAAATTGACTGACACAATGACAGAGATTGTGGCAAGTCGTCTGACACAATTTCAAACGAGTTGCCACAATATCTGATGATTGTTATTAAATGGTAAAATATTAAAGTTCTCCTTTTGTTGTAACATGACAACTGAAGCTTAATTTAATTTTTCCATTTTATTAATACAATTATAAACAAAACAACGCATACTTTTTAAAATTTATTCTAGTTTCCAATAAATTACATATCTATTTTCTCATAAGCATGTTAAAATATTTATTGCATTAAGTGGCAATATCGCCTTGTTTCCGTAATTTCAATTCCGGTTGAAAATTTTCAAATTTCCCATTGCAGTTTGTGTGCGATAAGTTCGATTACGATTTCCTCAATAATGAAAGAACTTTGCTTATTCAAACGGACCACCGCTGCCTTCTTACTAATTCACCCCGGGCTTTGTTATTTGTTTTGCACGCGATAAGGAACTGATAAAATATTTGGACAAAATGTCTCATGTTATCTTGGTTGTGCGATTGATGGTAAATGACATTTATATTTTTTATAAAAATAATATCGATAGTACTCATTAAAATCGTACATAATATTTACTCAGTCACCGCGATGGCGAAATCTGCTCATTTAAATAGTCTTTTTTAAAATACGTGTGGGAATCTGCATACCTTAAAATTATGCGATATTCATTTTTGATTTTTAAACTATGAAAAATCTGTTGGTAGACAAGATTGTCGTTATTACGTCATCTTGGTTTAATATACTTATTTTGGTTTGACTATTGAATAAACAAATTTCAGAGCTGTATCTCTAATGGACTAATTCCTTGCATTTGTATTGTGTTATAAATACATGGCATCATTTATTATTTATTATATTTTAATAAATTATTGTATTATTTTTCAGGACCATTACATTATGTCCCTAAAGCAACTAGTTATAGGTGGAAATCCTGGCAGGACAAAAGGTTTCAAGTTTGAATTAAAGTTCTCGACAAAACTCTTAACAGAGGACAAGAATATACATAAAAAACTTGCGGTACACATATACATAAGCACTTTGAGAGCTGTTATAAATTATATATTGGTGCTTTATGTAGAACTACATTTCCCACTTTGAATCTAGGTAAGATGTTTTCCACATGTTGCGCCAAGAAGTGCAGCGAACAAGCCGTGGGTGCGTAGCGTTCACGCAGCGGGCTCACAGTTGGCTACGCATTTTGGACAGTTAGTAATAGAGTGAATTCAGATGAGGAAACATTTCTATTAGCTTTGTTAATTGGAAAAAGTAACTAAAAAAAGGGATATTGCCGTGGTTACATGCCATCGTATTAAAAAAAGTATGTAAGTTGGGACTAAAAGTACAGGCGACAGCACAACAGCAGCCTGAGTGCTTACTAATATAATTTTATTTAATTTTTTTATAATGTGTGTGTAATATATGTGTGCTAAGCGAATTTGGCACACGGACAAAGTTGCAATAATATAAGATAGGCTGGGTGCTTTTTATCCCCTGGATAGTATTTTAATTGTGAATCTGAATATAAAATAGACAGTGCTATGCATCGATACTTTTATTTAGGCATTTTCTAGCGGGAAGGGCTTTTAACGTGCGTGACACTACGAGAAAATCTTCTCTAAAGATCTCGGCTTTCACTTTTCTGTCCGTTCATGTCTCTCATATCGAATTATGTTACAGAACATTATACACCCGGATATTCATTTCATGAAAACATGGATTTAATGGCCGAAAGAAGCACATATCTCACCGGTAATGCTATATACATATCTTACTTAAAGTTGTGAAAATGTTTACTAAAACTTTTTAAAATTTAGGATGTTTTTTTTTTTATGGCTACAAGCACTGTTTTGCTGTGCTACGCCAATGTCAATAAAGCTAGGGAAACATATTACAGGAAGGAAATTGGTTTCGGAATTAGGAATAAGTCAGGAAAGTTGTCAAGATATAATATATTAATAATAATAATATTCGTCAATACAATATATTAATAAGTATATACAAACTATATTTTTATGTTATTATGTACAATAAATGAGGAAATAGCTTTATAAATATTTACATTAAATAAGAGGAGGGAAGAAATACAACAAGGAAAAGGAACACCAAAGGAAATGAGTTGACTTATAAAATGAGCATTATCAAAAAGCGGATAAGCGAAGAAGATATGATTGAGGTCACCCTCCTCTTCACCGCATTCCCAAGTTCTACTACCAATAATACCAAGTCTAGCAAGGTGAGCTGGCGAACACACATGACCCAAGCGCATTCTCATTAATATACTAGTAGATCGCTTACCAAGATTTAATTTGCAAAACCATGGCTTCTCCGGTATACCCAATTGGACTTTCGAATACAATTTGCCTTTTATCTGACTGCTTTCTTCCCAGCATTTTTCCCAGGATTCCCTGAGAAAAGTAATCGGAAGTGCAGCCAGATCGTTGCAATAATTTATGTACGGATATACATCACCACTTGTTATCGCCTCATTAGCCAAACGGTCGGCTTTTACATTTCCTTTTATATTAGCATGACCAGGGACCCAACATAAAACTACAATTACGTTTTGGAAAGGCATTCTATGAGCTTTTCTCTTATATTCATTATCACAATTGAGTGGGATTTTGATTTGAAAGGAAATTTTTCAACGGCCTGAAGGGCACTATATGAATCTGAAAAATAACAGTTTTACTAAGTCTAGCAATAAGAATAAATTCTAACGCTTTATATATTCCATAACATTCCCCTGTAAAGACTGAAGTTTCTGGAGGAAGCTTTATTTTTGTATAATGTTATACTGAGTATGGTAAACGCCCACGCCCGTATAATCTGACAAAGAGTGTTTTGATGCGTCAGTGAATATGTGGTGAGAATCAGGCCATTTAATGCTTACTAATTCATTAAACTGAGTATTAGTGTTAGGGTGGTCTCTATCAACGCCCAAGGAATAACATATCACCGGCGAAAGCAAAAGTGATTTAAACCCAACCATAAAAATTGGGAGAGAAACTGATCTGTAAGTGGGCGCTTGAAAACTTATAAATTTACGAAAAATTTAGGATGTTAATTTTGACAAATCACACTAATGATGAGGCTAAGGTATAATCGTTATTGAACGTATTCGATTATCGATTACCATTTTTATAAAACTTGATATCGATAGTTGCATAATTATTTGGTATGTTCAGATGATATAAATATTTTTTTATTGAATTATCTATTTATTATTGGTAAGCCATTTCCATTTATGTTTTTTAAACCCTACACCACTTGCAGTTATCATTGTGTTAACTATTTAAATCGTGAAAACATTAGATATATTAATTATAGATTTTTTTACCAATAAATGTGATAAATTACAAACAACTCGAATATTTGCAAAAAATAATATAATTAAATCTAAATGCAAATTTTTATATTATCAATTTATTTTATTTCAATGGCGATTTGCGATAGTCCGTGATTGTTCATTATGATAATGAGTGGCACTTCAAAATAAAATATGATATTACCTGTAGTAAATTTTACCGAAAAAATACGAAATTTCATGTGAAGGAGCTGTCAAAATTATCATCCTATATTTGATAACGTATAGTTACTAATTAGAATTGGGTAGGACATGACATGAAAAAGAGTTTGTAAGAGTAGCCTCATTTTAACATTGAGCCGGTACAATGTCCTACTTCAAATTAGGCGAGGCGTACTGAAGCGAGGCGCTTTAATGTGCGCCTTACAGTATTTTGTAATGATAACACTCAAAATACTTTCCTCTGACTCGCGACTCGAAACGCAGTACCATAATGTTCATTGTAAAATAACGTCCTATTGTAATTGTCCACCTCTCTGTCCTCGTCCTATAGTTAACCACGGAGAATGAGTAACGCGACTGCCGCGACATAAAGTTTAAAGTAGTACAATATATAATTTTGAGCCACTCTTCCTTTTGACGTTATGTACGGGACAAATGTACCGCTTCTTATATGTCCTACTCAACAAGTTACTTTTCTTTGCTTGAACAGTAATATTCATTAATGTTTTATTTTTCAGATATTACTAAAGTATTTTCGGACCATATCTACTGCCTTACAAGTAGGTCCCGAAGACACGCGGTATGCAATACTCAAATTGGTTTATTCCAAAAAAATATAAAACATTTACGAAAGCGAAGGGAAGACAATTTTTACCAGAGGAAAAAAATTGTCATTGTCTTTATTCAAAAAACGTCCTAAATATTACAAACTTTTATGCAAGTATTTTACTCTACCATCATCAAGAACTGTAAAAGCCAAAAAAAAAAATTTAATCAGCCAATAGCATATTATTTCACAAATGGACTTAATAAGATAGAGCTAAATATATTAATACGAACTGTCTTGGAAGATGCCATTGATGCTGGGCTTAACGTAATCAACACAACATGCGAGCAGGCACCCGTTAATGTCGGTCCCATAACAGAGTTGGTTAAAGAAAGATGTAACTAAAGCTGTATATTTACGGAAAGGAAAATACTGGTAACATGACATAATACGCGTTAAAGGACAAATAACAACCCCGTTTATGAGCTGTTGCGGCTGAACATTTAACGGCAAGAGCAGAATTCCAGCAGAATGTCGTCAGTTAGTAGATTTCACACTTTTACTTAACAATTTATTTAATTCATTGAACGGGTGTAGCGATTTTTATTTATTGTAAACTAGCTTTTGCCCGCGGCTCCGCCCGCGTGATATAGTTTTACGTTTAAATCTCTCAAAAGTTATAAAGTTCCCCCTTTTTGCTACAGTTTTCATTACTGCGCCGCTCCTTTTGATCATAGCGTGATGATATATAACCTATAGTCACAACGTAGTAGTAGTGATACACAACCTTGAAAATTCCTCTAGAGAATTTCCCAGGTTTGTAGGTTTCCTCACGATGTTTTCCTTCACCGTTGAAGCAAGCGATAATTCACAAAGAATATACACATAATATTTTTAGAGAAGTCAGAGGTGTGTGCCTTTGGATTTGAACCTGCGGACATTCGTCTTGGCAGTCCGTTCCACAATCAACTAGGCCAACGCCGCTTTTTTTTTGTTCACGTATTGTTTATTATTATTTATACAGATATTTTTTTATCTTTCACGTTCATATTTAAATGGTAAAAGGTGCTGCCCTTGCTGTCCCATCTTAAAATAGAATATGTATCTACAAAAATGATTAGCAGTCTCATAAGATTGATTTCTTGTGACTACAGTGTTTACGGTCCCTTACTAAAAGATCCTTTAAAATTACCATAAGGGCAAACGACTTTGATTTGAGTTTAAAATAGATAAATTATCAAGTCCAAGTGTGATTCTTTTTACTGATGTATCCTTCATGGACAACAGCTTCAGCGTAAAATTAACATTTCAAAATGTTAAAGTGCCTTAAACAAAAATACCATTTCTTAATTTTTCTACTCTGAGTACGATTATGTATTTTCATATTTTTGAATACTTAATTTCAAAGAAACAAAAAATAAAAACCCGAGAAATTCTTGATGACGTCACACATACAGTTGAATAAAGTTGTTCCCTTGGTCCACCTTTTCTTTTTATTAAAAAAACTAAGACATCGTCATTTATCAATGTCAAAGATAATA